>NC_133422.1:44505000-45130000 GCF_049350105.2 Macaca mulatta
ATAGGGCCAAAGGAAATATCCTCCGATAACAAAGAGAAAGAAGCTTTCTGAGAAACTTCTTTGTGTTCTGTGAAATCATCTCACAGAGTTACAGCTTTCCCTTCAAGAAGCCTTTCCCTTAGACAGTTCTTGTGGAATTGGAAAAGGGATATTTGGAAGCCCATAGAGGGCTACGGTGAAAAAGGAAATATCCTCAGATGAAATCTGGAAAGAAGCTTTCTGAGAAACTGCTCTGTGATGTGTGACTTCCTCTCACAGAGTTACATCTGTATTTCGTGGATGTCTCTGCTAGCCTTATTTCTGTGGAATCTGAAAACAGATATTTCGGATCCCTTTGAAGACCATAGGGCCAAAGGAAATATCCTCCGATAACAAAGAGAAAGAAGCTTTCTGAGAAACTTCTTTGTGTTCTGTGAAATCATCTCACAGAGTTACAGCTTTCCACTCAAGAAGTCTTTCCCTAAGACAGTTCTTGTGGAATTGGCAAAGGGATATTTGGGAGCCCATAGAGGACTATGGTGAAAAAGGAAATATCCTCAGATGATATCTGGAAAGAAGCTTTCTGAGAAACTGCTTAGTGTTCTGTTAATTCATCTCACAGAGTTACATCTGTATTTCGTGGATCTCTTTGCTAGCCTTATTTCTGTGGAATCTGAGAACAGATATTTCGGATCCCATTGAAGACTATAGGGCCAAAGGAAATACCCTCCGATAACAAAGAGAAAGAAGCTTTCTGAGAAACTTCATTGGGTTCTGTGAAATCATCTCACAGAGTTACAGCTTTCCCCTCAAGAAGCCTTTCGCTAAGACAGTTCTTGTGGTATTGGCAAAGGGATATTTGGAAGCCCTTAGAGGGCTATGGTGAAAAAGGAAATATCCTCAGATGAAATCTGGAAAGAAGCTTTCTGAGAAACTGCTTAGTGTTCTGTTAATTCATCTCACAGAGTTACATCTGTATTTCGTGGATCTCTTTGCTAGCCTTATTTCTGTGGAATCTGAGAACAGATATTTCGGATCCCTTTGAAGACTATAGGGCCAAAGGAAATATCCTCCGATAACACAGAGAAAGAAGCTTTCTGAGAAACTTCTTTGTGTTCTGTGAAATCATCTCACAGAGTTACAGCTTTCCCCTCAAGAAGCCTTTCGCTAAGACAGTTCTTGTGGAATTGGCAAAGTGATATTTGGAAGCCCGTAGAGGGCTATGGTGAAAAAGGAAATATCCTCAGATGAAATCTGGAAAATAGCTTTCTGAGAAACTGCTCTGTGATGTGTGACTTCCACTCACAGAGTTACATCTCTATTTCGTGGATGTCTTTGCTAGCCTTATTTCTGTGGAATCTGAGAACAGATATTTCGGATCCCTTTGAAGACTATAGGGCCAAAGGAAATATCCTCCGATAACAAAGAGAAAGAAGCTTTCTGAGAAACTTCTTTGGGTTCTGTGAAATCATCTCACAGAGTTACAGCTTTCCCCTCAAGAAGTCTTTCGCTAAGACAGTTCTTGTGGAATTGGCAAAGGGATATTTGGAATCCCAAAGAGGGCTATGGTGAAAAAGGAAATATCCTCAGATGAAATCTGGAAAGAAGCTTTCTGAGAAACTGCTCTGTATTCTGTGACTTCCACTCACAGAGTTACATCTGTATTTCGTGGATCTCTTTGCTAGCCTTATTTCTGTGGAATCTGAGAACAGATATTTCGGATTCCTTTGAAGACTATAGGGCCAAAGGAAATATCCTCCGATAACACAGAGAAAGAAGCTTTCTGAGAAACTTCTTTGTGTTCTGTGAAATCATCTCACAGAGTTACAACTTTCCCCTCAAGAAGCCTTTCGCTAAGACAGTTCTTGTGGAATTGGCAAAGGGATATTTGGGAGCCCATAGAGGCCTATGGTGAAAAAGGAAATATCCTCAGATGGAATCTGGAAAGAAGCTTTCTGAGAAACTGCTTAGTGTTCTGTTAATTCATCTCACAGAGTTACATCTGTATTTCGTGGATCTCTTTGCTAGCCTTATTTCTGTGGAATCTGAGAACAGATATTTCGGATGCCTTCGAAGACTGTAGGGCCAAAGGAAATATCCTCCGATAACAAAGAGATAGAAGCTTTCTGAGAAACTACTTTGTGTTCTGTGAAATCATCTCACAGAGTTACAGCTTTCCCTTCAAGAAGCCTTTCCCTTCGACAGTTCTTGTGGTATTTGCAAAGTGATATTTGGAAGCCCATAGAGGGCTATGGTGAAAAAGGAAATATCCTCAGATGACATCTGGAAAGAAGCTTTCTGAGAAACTGCTTAGTGTTCTGTTAATTCACCTCACAGAGTTACATCTGTATTTCGTGGATCTCTTTGCTATCCTTATTTCTGTGGAATCTGAGAACAGATATTTCGAATCCCTTTGAAGACTATAGGGTCAAAGGAAATATCCTCCGATAACAAAGAGAAAGAAGCTTTCTGAGAAACTTCTTTGTGTTCTGTGAAATCATCTCACAGAGTTACAGCTTTCCCTTCAATAAGCCTTTCGCTAAGACAGTTCTTGTAGAATTGGCAAAGTGATATTTGGAAGCCCATAGAGGGCTATGATGAAAAAGGAAATATCCTCAGATGAAATCTGGAAAGAAGCTTTCTGAGAAACTGCTCTGTGATGTGTGACTTCCTCTCACAGAGTTACATCTGTATTTCGTGGATGTCTTTGCTAGCCTTATTTCTGTGGAATCTGAGAACAGATATTTCGGATCCCTTTGAAGACTATAGGGCCAAAGGAAATATCCTCCGATAACAGAGAGAAAGAAGCTTTCTGAGAAACTTCTTTGTGTTCTGTGAAATCATCTCACAGAGTTACAGCTTTCCACTCAAGAAGCCTTTCGCTAAGACAGTTCTTGTGGAATTGGCAAAGTGATATTTGGGAGCCCATACAGGACTATGGTGAAAAAGGAAATATCCTCAGATGACATCTGGAAAGAAGCTTTCTGAGAAACTGCTTAGTGTTCTGTTAATTCATCTCACAGAGTTACATCTGTATTTCGTGGATCTCTTTGCTAGCCTTATTTCTGTGGAATCTGAGAACAGATATTTCGGATCCCTTTGAACACTATAGGGCCAAAGGAAATATCCTCCGATAACAAAGAGAAAGAAGCTTTCTGAGAAACTTCTTTGGGTTCTGTGAAATCATCTCACAGAGTTACAGCTTTCCCCTCAAGAAGCCTTTCGCTAAGACAGTTCTTGTGGAATTGGCAAAGGGATATTTGGAAGCCCATAGAGGGCTATGGTGAAAAAGGAAATATCCTCAGATGAAATCTGGAAAGAAGCTTTCTGAGAAACTGCTTAGTGTTCTGTTAATTCATCTCACAGAGTTACATCTGTATTTCGTGGATCTCTTTGCTAGCCTTATTTCTGTGGAATCTGAGAACAGATATTTCGGATCCCTTTGAAGACTATAGGGCCAACGGAAATATCCTCCGATAACACAGAGAAAGAAGCTTTCTGAGAAACTTCTTTGTGTTCTGTGAAATCATCTCACAGAGTTACAGCTTTCCCCTCAAGAAGCCTTTCGCTACGACAGTTCTTGTGGAATTGGCAAAGTGATATTTGGAAGCCCGTAGAGGGCTATGTTGAAAAAGGAAATATCCTCAGATGAAATCTGGAAAATAGCTTTCTGAGAAACTGCTCTGTGATCTGTGACTTCCACTCACAGAGTTACATCTCTATTTCGTGGATGTCTTTGCTAGCCTTATTTCTGTGGAATCTGAGAACAGATATTTCGGATCCCTTTGAAGACTATAGGGCCAGAGGAAATATCCTCCGATAACAAAGAGAAAGAAGCTTTCTGAGAAACTTCTTTGGGTTCTGTGAAATCATCTCACAGAGTTACAGCTTTCCCCTCAAGAAGCCTTTCGCTAAGACAGTTCTTGTGGAATTGGCAAAGGGATATTTGGAATCCCAAAGAGGGCTATGGTGAAAAAGGAAATATCCTCAGATGAAATCTGGAAAGAAGCTTTCTGAGAAACTGCTCTGTGTTCTGTGACTTCCACTCACAGAGTTACATCTGTATTTCGTGGATCTCTTTGGTAGCCTTATTTCTGTGGAATCTGAGAACAGATATTTCGGATTCCTTTGAAGACTATACGGCCAAAGGAAATATCCTCCGATAACAAAGAGAAAGAAGCTTTCTGAGAAACTTCTTTGTGTTCTGTGAAATCATCTCACAGAGTTACAGCTTTCCCCTCAAGAAGACTTTCGCTAAGACAGTTCTTGTGGAATTGGCAAAGGGATATTTGGGAGCCCATAGAGGCCTATGCTGAAAAAGGAAATATCCTCAGATGGAATCTGGAAAGAAGCTTTCTGAGAAACTGCTTAGTGTTCTGTTAATTCATCTCACAGAGTTACATCTGTATTTCGTGGATCTCTTTGCTAGCCTTATTTCTGTGGAATCTGAGAACAGATATTTCGGATGCCTTTGAAGACTATAGGGCCAAAGGAAATATCCTCCGATAACAAAGAGATAGAAGCTTTCTGAGAAACTTCTTTGTGTTCTGTGAAATCATCTCACAGAGTTACAGCTTTCCCTTCAAGAAGCCTTTCCCTTAGACAGTTCTTGTGGTATTTGCAAAGTGATATTTGGAAGCCCATAGAGGGCTATGGTGAAAAAGGAAATATCCTCAGATGACATCTGGAAAGAAGCTTTCTGAGAAACTGCTTAGTGTTCTGTTAATTCACCTCACAGAGTTACATCTGTATTTCGTGGATGTCTTTGCTAGCCTTATTTCTGTGGAATCTGAGAACAGATATTTCGGATCCCTTTGAAGACTATAGGGCCAAAGGAAATATCCTCCGATAACAAAGAGAAAGAAGCTTTCTGAGAAACTTCTTTGTGTTCTGTGAAATCATCTCACAGAGTTACAGCCTTCCACTCAAGAAGCCTTTCGCTAAGACATTTCTTGTGGAATTGGCAAAGTGATATTTGGGAGCCCATACAGGACTATGGTGAAAAAGGAAATATCCTCAGATGACATCTGGAAAGAAGCTTTCTGAGAAACTGCTTAGTGTTCTGTTAATTCATCTCACAGAGTTACATCTGAATTTCGTGGATCTCTTTGCTAGCCTTATTTCTGTGGAATCTGAGAACAGATATTTCGGATCCCTTTGAAGACTATAGGGCCAAAGGAAATATCCTCCGATAACAAAGAGAAAGAAGCTTTCTGAGAAACTTCTTTGGGTTCTGTGAAATCATCTCACAGAGTTACAGCTTTCCCCTCAAGAAGCCTTTCGCTAAGACAGTTCTTGTGGAATTGGCAAAGGGATATTTGGATGCCCATAGAGGGCTATGGTGAAAAAGGAAATATCCTCAGATGAAATCTGGAAAGAAGCTTTCTGAGAAACTGCTTAGTGTTCTGTTAATTCATCTCACAGAGTTACATCTGTATTTCGTGGATCTCTTTGCTAGCCTTATTTCTGTGGAATCTGAGAACAGATATTTCGGATCCCTTTGAAGACTATAGGGCCAAAGGAAATATCCTCCGATAACACAGAGAAAGAAGCTTTCTGAGAAACTTCTTTGTGTTCTGTGAAATCATCTCACAGAGTTACAGCTTTCCCCTCAAGAAGCCTTTCGCTAAGACAGTCCTTGTGGAATTGGCAAAGTGATATTTGGAAGCCCGTAGAGGGCTATGGTGAAAAAGGAAATATCCTCAGATGAAATCTGGAAAATAGCTTTCTGAGAAACTGCTCTGTGATGTGTGACTTCCACTCACAGAGTTACATCTCTATTTCGTGGATGTCTTTGCTAGCCTTATTTCTGTGGAATCTGAGAACAGATATTTCGGATCCCTTTGAAGACTATAGGGCCAAAGGAAATATCCTCCGATAACAAAGAGAAAGAAGCTTTCTGAGAAACTGCTTTGGGTTCTGTGAAATCATCTCACAGAGTTACAGCTTTCCCCTCAAGAAGCCTTTCGCTAAGACAGTTCTTGTGGAATTGGCAAAGGGATATTTGGAATCCCAAAGAGGGCTATGGTGAAAAAGGAAATATCCTCAGATGAAATCTGGAAAGAAGCTTTCTGAGAATCTGCTCTGTGTTCTGTGACTTCCACTCACAGAGTTACATCTGTATTTCGTGGATCTCTTTGCTAGCCTTATTTCTGTGGAATCTGAGAACAGATATTTCGGATTCCTTTGAAGACTATAGGGCCAAAGGAAATATCCTCCGATAACACAGAGAAAGAAACTTTCTGAGAAACTTCTTTGTGTTCTGTGAAATCATCTCACAGAGTTACAGCTTTCCCCTCAAGAAGCCTTTCGCTAAGACAGTTCTTGTGGAATTGGCAAAGGGATATTTGGGAGCCCATAGAGGCCTATGGTGAAAAAGGAAATATCCTCAGATGAAATCTGGAAAGAAGCTTTCTGAGAAACTGCTTAGTGTTCTGTTAATACATCTCACATAGTTACATCTGTATTTCGTGGATCTCTTTGCTAGCCTTATTTCTGTGGAATCTGAAAACAAATATTTCGGATCCCTTTGAAGACTATAGGACCAAAGGAAATATCCTCCGATAATAAAGAGAAAGAAGCTTTCTGAGAGACTTCTTTGTGTTCTGTAAAATCATATCACAGAGTTACAGCTTTCCCTTCAAGAAGCCTTTCCCTTAGACAGTTCTTGTGGAATTAGCAAAGTGATATTTGGAAGCCCATAGAGGGTTATGGTGAAAAAGGAAATATCCTCAGATGAAATCTGGAAAGAAGCTTTCTGAGAAAATGCTTAGTGTTCTGTTAATTCACCTCACAGAGTTACATCTGTACTTCGTGGATCTCTTTGCTAGCCTTATTTCTGTGGAATCTGAGAACAGATATTTCGGATCACGTTGAAGAATATAGGGTCAAAGGAAATATCCTCCGATAACAAAGAGAAAGAAGCTTTCTGAGAAACTTCTTTGTGTTCTGTGAAATCATCTCCCAGAGTTACAGCTTTCCCTTCAAGAAGCCTTTCCCTTAGACAGTTCTTGTGGAATTGGCAAAGTGATATTTGGAAGCCCATAGAGGGCTATGGTGAAAAATGAAATATCGTCAGATGAAATCTGGAAAGAAGCTTTCTGAGAAACTGCTCTGTGATGTGTGACTTCCACTCACAGAGTTACATCTGTATTTCGTGGATCTCTTTGCTAGCCTTATTTCTGTGGAATCTGAGAACAGATATTTCGGATCCGTTTGAAGACTATAGGGCCAAAGGAAATATCCTCCGATAACAAAGAGAAAGAAGCTTTCTAAGAAAGTTCTTTGTGTTCTGTGAAATCACCTCACAGAGTTACAGCTTTCCACTCAAGAAGCCTTTCGCTAAGACAGTTCTTGTGGAATTGGCAAAGTGATATTTGGGAGCCCTCAGAGGACTATGGTGAAAAAGGAAATATCCTCAGATGAAATCTGGAAAGAAGCTTTCTGAGAAACTGCTTAGTGTTCTGTTAATTCATCTCACAGAGTTACATCTGTATTTCGTGGATCTGTTGGCTAGCCTTATTTCTGTGGAATCTGAGAACAGATATTTCGGATCCCTTTGAAGACTATAGGGCCAAAGAAGTATCCTCCGATAACAAAGAGAAAGAAGCTTTCTGAGAAACTTCTTTGGGTTCTGTGAAATCATCTCACAGAGTTACAGCTTTCCCCTCAAGAAGCCTTTCGCTAAGACAGTTCTTGTGGAATTTTCAGAGGGATATTTGGAAGCCCATAGAGGGCTAGGGTGAAAAAGGAAATATCCTCAGATGAAATCTGGAGAGAAGCTTTCTGAGAAACTGCTCTGTGATGTGTGACTTCCACTCACAGAGTTACATCTGTATTTCGTGGATCTCTTTGCTAGCCTTATTTCTGTGGAATCAGAGAACTGATATTTCGGAATCCTTTGAAGACTATAGGGCCAAAGGAAATATCCTCCGATAACACAGAGAAAGAAGCTTTCTGAGAAACTTCTTTGTGTTCTGTGAAATCATCTCACAGAGTTACAGCTTGCCCTTCAAGAAGCCTTTCGCTAAGACAGTTCTTTTGGAATTGGCAAAGGGATATTTGGGAGCCCTTAGAGGCCTCTGGTGAAAAAGGAAATATCCTCAGATGAAATCTGTAAAGAAGCTTTCTGAGAAACTGCTTAGTGTTCTGTTAATTCATCTCACAGAGTTACATCTGTATTTCGTGGATCTCTTTGCTAGCCTTATTTCTATGGAATCTGAGAACAGATATTTCGGATCCCTTTGAAGTCTATTGGGCCAAAGGAAATATCCTCCGATAACAAAGAGAAAGAAGCTTTCTGAGAAACTTCTTTGTGTTCTGTGAAATCATCTCACAAAGTTACAGCTTTCCCCTCAAGAAGCCTTTCGCTAAGACAGTTCTTGTGGAATTGGCAAAGGGATATTTGGGAGCCCATAGAGGCCTATGGTGAAAAAGGAAATATCCTCAGATGAAATCTGGAAAGAAGCTTTCTGAGAAACTGCTCTGTGATGTGTGACTTCCACTCACAGCGTTACATCTGTATTTCGTGGATCTCCTTGCTAGCCTTATTTCTGTGGAATCTGAGAACAGATATTTCGGATACCTTTGACGAATATAGGGCCAAAGGAAATATCCTCCGATAACAAAGAGAAAGAAGCTTTCTGAGAAACTGCTTTGGGTTCTGTGAAATCATCTCACAGAGTTACAGCTTTCCCCTCAAGAAGCCTTTCGCTAAGACAGTTCTTGTGGAATTGGCAAAGGGATATTTGGAATCCCAAAGAGGGCTATGGTGAAAAAGGAAATATCCTCAGATGAAATCTGGAAAGAAGCTTTCTGAGAATCTGCTCTGTGTTCTGTGACTTCCACTCACAGAGTTACATCTGTATTTCGTGGATCTCTTTGCTAGCCTTATTTCTGTGGAATCTGAGAACAGATATTTCGGATTCCTTTGAAGACTATAGGGCCAAAGGAAATATCCTCCGATAACACAGAGAAAGAAACTTTCTGAGAAACTTCTTTGTGTTCTGTGAAATCATCTCACAGAGTTACAGCTTTCCCCTCAAGAAGCCTTTCGCTAAGACAGTTCTTGTGGAATTGGCAAAGGGATATTTGGGAGCCCATAGAGGCCTATGGTGAAAAAGGAAATATCCTCAGATGAAATCTGGAAAGAAGCTTTCTGAGAAACTGCTTAGTGTTCTGTTAATACATCTCACATAGTTACATCTGTATTTCGTGGATCTCTTTGCTAGCCTTATTTCTGTGGAATCTGAAAACAAATATTTCGGATCCCTTTGAAGACTATAGGACCAAAGGAAATATCCTCCGATAACAAAGAGAAAGAAGCTTTCTGAGAGACTTCTTTGTGTTCTGTAAAATCATATCACAGAGTTACAGCTTTCCCTTCAAGAAGCCTTTCCCTTAGACAGTTCTTGTGGAATTAGCAAAGTGATATTTGGAAGCCCATAGAGGGTTATGGTGAAAAAGGAAATATCCTCAGATGAAATCTGGAAAGAAGCTTTCTGAGAAAATGCTTAGTGTTCTGTTAATTCACCTCACAGAGTTACATCTGTACTTCGTGGATCTCTTTGCTAGCCTTATTTCTGTGGAATCTGAGAACAGATATTTCGGATCACGTTGAAGAATATAGGGTCAAAGGAAATATCCTCCGATAACAAAGAGAAAGAAGCTTTCTGAGAAACTTCTTTGTGTTCTGTGAAATCATCTCCCAGAGTTACAGCTTTCCCTTCAAGAAGCCTTTCCCTTAGACAGTTCTTGTGGAATTGGCAAAGTGATATTTGGAAGCCCATAGAGGGCTATGGTGAAAAATGAAATATCGTCAGATGAAATCTGGAAAGAAGCTTTCTGAGAAACTGCTCTGTGATGTGTGACTTCCACTCACAGAGTTACATCTGTATTTCGTGGATCTCTTTGCTAGCCTTATTTCTGTGGAATCTGAGAACAGATATTTCGGATCCGTTTGAAGACTATAGGGCCAAAGGAAATATCCTCCGATAACAAAGAGAAAGAAGCTTTCTAAGAAAGTTCTTTGTGTTCTGTGAAATCACCTCACAGAGTTACAGCTTTCCACTCAAGAAGCCTTTCGCTAAGACAGTTCTTGTGGAATTGGCAAAGTGATATTTGGGAGCCCTCAGAGGACTATGGTGAAAAAGGAAATATCCTCAGATGAAATCTGGAAAGAAGCTTTCTGAGAAACTGCTTAGTGTTCTGTTAATTCATCTCACAGAGTTACATCTGTATTTCGTGGATCTGTTGGCTAGCCTTATTTCTGTGGAATCTGAGAACAGATATTTCGGATCCCTTTGAAGACTATAGGGCCAAAGAAGTATCCTCCGATAACAAAGAGAAAGAAGCTTTCTGAGAAACTTCTTTGGGTTCTGTGAAATCATCTCACAGAGTTACAGCTTTCCCCTCAAGAAGCCTTTCGCTAAGACAGTTCTTGTGGAATTTTCAGAGGGATATTTGGAAGCCCATAGAGGGCTAGGGTGAAAAAGGAAATATCCTCAGATGAAATCTGGAGAGAAGCTTTCTGAGAAACTGCTCTGTGATGTGTGACTTCCACTCACAGAGTTACATCTGTATTTCGTGGATCTCTTTGCTAGCCTTATTTCTGTGGAATCAGAGAACTGATATTTCGGAATCCTTTGAAGACTATAGGGCCAAAGGAAATATCCTCCGATAACACAGAGAAAGAAGCTTTCTGAGAAACTTCTTTGTGTTCTGTGAAATCATCTCACAGAGTTACAGCTTGCCCTTCAAGAAGCCTTTCGCTAAGACAGTTCTTTTGGAATTGGCAAAGGGATATTTGGGAGCCCTTAGAGGCCTCTGGTGAAAAAGGAAATATCCTCAGATGAAATCTGTAAAGAAGCTTTCTGAGAAACTGCTTAGTGTTCTGTTAATTCATCTCACAGAGTTACATCTGTATTTCGTGGATCTCTTTGCTAGCCTTATTTCTATGGAATCTGAGAACAGATATTTCGGATCCCTTTGAAGTCTATTGGGCCAAAGGAAATATCCTCCGATAACAAAGAGAAAGAAGCTTTCTGAGAAACTTCTTTGTGTTCTGTGAAATCATCTCACAAAGTTACAGCTTTCCCCTCAAGAAGCCTTTCGCTAAGACAGTTCTTGTGGAATTGGCAAAGGGATATTTGGGAGCCCATAGAGGCCTATGGTGAAAAAGGAAATATCCTCAGATGAAATCTGGAAAGAAGCTTTCTGAGAAACTGCTCTGTGATGTGTGACTTCCACTCACAGCGTTACATCTGTATTTCGTGGATCTCCTTGCTAGCCTTATTTCTGTGGAATCTGAGAACAGATATTTCGGATACCTTTGACGAATATAGGGCCAAAGGAAATATCCTCCGATAACAAAGAGAAAGAAGCTTTCTGAGAAACTTCTTTGTGTTCTGTGAAATCATCTCACAGAGTTACAGCTTTCCCCTCAAGAAGCCTTTCGCTAAGACAGTTCTTGTGGAATTGGCAAAGGGATATTTGGGAGCCCATAGAGGCCTATGGTGAAAAAGGAAATATCCTCAGATGAAATCTGGAAAGAAGCTTTCTGAGAAACTGCTCTGTGATGTGTGACTTCCACTCACAGCGTTACATCTGTATTTCGTGGATCTCCTTGCTAGCCTTATTTCTGTGGAATCAGAGAACAGATATTTCGGATTCCTTTGAAGACTATAGGGCCAAAGGAAATATCCTCCGATAACACAGAGAAAGAAGGTTTCTGAGAAACTTCTTTGTGTTCTGTGAAATCATTTCACAAAGTTACAGCTTGCTCTTCAAGAAGCCTTTCGCTAAGAGAGTTCTTTTGGAATTGGCAAAGGGATATTTGGGAGCCCATAGAGGCCTCTGGTGAAAAAGGAAATATCCTCAGATGAAATCTGGAAAGTAGCTTTCTGAGAAACTGCTTAGTGTTCTGTTAATTCATCTCACAGAGTTACATCTGTATTTCGTGGATCTCTTTGCTAGCCTTATTTCTGTGGAATCTGAGAACAGATATTTCGGATCCCTTTGAAGACTATAGGGCCAAAGAAGTATCCTCCGAAAACAAAGAGAAAGAAGCTTTCTGAGAAACTTCTTTGGGTTCTGTGAAATCATCTCACAGAGTTACAGCTTTCCCCTCAAGAAGCCTTTCGCTAAGACAGTTCTTGTGGAAATTTCAGAGGGATATTTGGAAGCCCATAGAGGGTTATGGTGAAAAAGGAAATATCCTCAGATGAAATCTGGAAAGAAGCTTTCTGAGAAACTGCTTAGTGTTCTGTTAATTCACCTCACAGAGTTACATCAGTATTTCCTGGATCTCTTTGCTAGCCTTATTTCTGTGGAATCTGAGAACAGATATTTCGGATCCCGTTGAAGACTATAGGGTCAAAGGAAATATCCTCCGATAACAAAGAGAAAGAAGCTTTCTGAGAAACTTCTTTGTGTTCTGTGAAATCATCTCACAGAGTTACAGCTTTCCCCTCAAGAAGAATTTCCCTTAGACAGTTCTTGTGGAATTGGCAAAGTGATATTTGGAAGCCCATAGAGGACTACGGTGAAAAAGGAAATATCGTCAGATGAAATCTGGAAAGAAGCTTTCTGAGAAACTGCTTAGTGTTCTGTTAATTCATCTCACAGAGTTACATCTGTATTTCTTGGATCTCTTTGCTAGTCTTATTTCTGTGGAATCTGAGAACAGATATTTCGGATCCCTTTGAAGACTATAGGGCCAAAGGAAATATCCTCTGATAACAAAGAGAAAGAAGCTTTCTGAGAAACTTCTTTGTGTTCTGTGAAATCATCTCACAGAGTTACAGCTTTCCCCTCAAGAAGCCTTTCGCTAAGACAGTTCTTGTGGAATTGGCAAAGTGATATTTGGAAGCCCGTAGAGGGCTATGGTGAAAAAGGAAATATCCTCAGATGAAATCTGGAAAGAAGGCTTTCTGAGAAACTGCACTGTGATGTGTGACTTCCACTCACAGAGTTACATCTGTATTTCGTGGATCTCTTTGCTAGCCTTATTTCTGTGGAATCTGAGAACAGATATTTCGGATCCCTTTGAAGACTATAGGGCCAAAGGAAATATCCTCCGATAACAAAGAGAAAGAAGCTTTCTGAGAAACTTCTTTGTGTTCTGTGAAATCATCTCACAGAGTTACAGCTTTCCACTCAAGAAGCCTTTCGCTAAGACAGTTCTTGTGGAATTGGCAAAGTGATATTTGGGAGCCCATAGAGGACTATGGTGAAAAAGGAAATATCCTCAGATGAAATCTGGAAAGAAGCTTTCTGAGAAACTGCTCTGTGATGTGCTGCTTCCACTCACAGAGTTACATCTGTATTTCGTGGATCTCTTTGGTAGCCTTATTTCTGTGGAATCTGAGAACAGATATTTCGGATCCCTTTGAAGACTATAGGGCCAAAGGAAATATCCTCCGATTACAAAGAGAAAGAAGCTTTCTGAGAAACTTCTTTGTGTTCTGTGAAATCATCTCACAGAGTTACAGCTTTCCCCTCAAGAAGGCTTTCGCTAAGACAGTTATTCTGGAATAGGCAAAGTGATATTTGGAAGCCCATAGAGGGCTATGGTGGAAAAGGAAATATCCTCAGATGAAATCTGGAAAGAAGCTTTCTGAGAAACTGCTTAGTGTTCTCTTAAATCATCTCACAGAGTTACATCTGTATTTCGTGGATCTCTTTGCTAGCCTTATTTCTGTGGAATTTGAGAACAGATATATCTGATCCCTATGATGACTCTAGGGCCAAAGGAAATATCCTCCGATAACAAAAAGAAAGAAGCTTTCTGAGAAACTTCTTTGTGTTCTGTGAAATCATCTCACAGAGATACAGCTTTCCCCTCAAGAAGCCTTTCGCTAAGACAGTTCTTGTGGAATTGGCAAAGTGATATTTGGAAGCCCCTAGAGGGCTATGGTGAAAAAGGAAATATCCTCAGAAGAAATCTGCAAAGAAGCTTTCTGAGAAACTGCTCTGTTATGTGTGACTTCCACTCACAGAGTTACATCTGTATTTCGTGGATCTCTTTGCTGGCCTTATTTCTGTGGAATCTGAGAACAGATATTTCGGATCCCTTTGAAGACTATAAGGCCAAAGGAAATATCCTCCGATAACAAAGAGAAAGAAGCTTTCTGAGAAACTTCTTTGTGTTCTGTGAAATCATCTCACAGAGTTACAGCTTTCACCTCAAGAAGCCTTTCGGTAAGACTGTTCTTGTGGAATCGGCAAAGGGATATTTGGAAGCACATAGAGGCCTATGGTGAAAAAGGAAATATCCTCAGATGGAATCTGGAAAGAAGCTTTCTGAGAAAGTGGTTAGTGTTCTGTTAATTCATCTCACAGAGTTACATCTGTATTTCGTGGATCTCTTTGCTAGCCTTATGTCTGTGGAATCTGAGAACAGATAGTTCGGATCCCTTTGAAGACTATAGGGCCAAAGGAAATATCCTCCGATAACAAAGAGAAAGAAGCTCTCTGAGAAACTTCTTTTTGTTCTGTGAAATCATCTCACAGAGTTACAGCTTTCCACTCAAGAAGCCTTTCTCTAGGACAGTTCTTGTGGAATTGGCAAAGTGATATTTGGGAGCCCATACAGGATTATGGTGAAAAAGGAAATATCCTCAGATGAAATCTGGAAAGAAGCTTTCTGAGAAACTGCTTAGTGTTCTGTTAATTCATCTCTCAGAGTTACATCTGTATTTCGTGGATCTCTTTGCTAGCCTTATTTCTCTGGAATCTGAGAACAGATATTTCGGATCCCTTTGAAGACTATAGGGCCAAAGGAAATATCCTCCGATAACAAAGAGAAAGAAGCTTTCTGAGAAACTTCTTTGGGTTCTGTGAAATCATCTCACAGAGTTACAGCTTTCCCCTCAAGAAGGCTTTCGCTACGACAGTTCTTGTGGAATTGGCAAAGGGATATTTGGAAGCCCATAGAGGGCTATGGTGAAAAAGGAAATATCCTCAGCTGAAATCTGGAAAGAAGCTTTCTGAGAAACTGCTCTGTGATGTGTGACTTCCACTCCCAGAGTTACATCTGTATTTCGTGGATCTCTTTGCTAGCCTTATTTCTGTGGAATCTGAGAACAGATATTTCGGATCCCTATGATGACTCTAGGGGAAAGGAAATATCCTCCGATAACAAAGAGAAAGAAGCTTTCTGAGAAACTTCTTTGCGTTCTGTGAAATCATCTCAGAGAGTTACAGTTTTTCCCTCAAGAAGCCTTTCACTAAGACAGTTCTTGTGGAATTGGAAAAAGGATATTCGGAAGCCCATAGACGGCTATGGTGAAAAAGGAAATATCCTCAGATGAAATCTGGAAAGAAGCTTTCTGAGAAACTGCTCTGTGATGTGTGACTTCCACTCACAGAGTTACATCTGTATTTCGTGGATCTCTTTGCTAGCCTTATTTCTGAGGAATCTGAGAACAGATATTTCGGATCACTTTGAAGACTCTAGGGCCAAAGGAAATATCCTCCGATAACAAAGAGAAAGAAGCTTTCTGAGAAACTTCTTTGTGTTCTGTGAAATCATCTCACAGAGTTACAGCTTTCCACTCAAGAAGCCTTTCGCTAAGACAGTTCTTGTGGAATTGGCAAAGTGATATATTGGAGCCCATAGAGGACTATGGTGAGAAAGGGAATATCCTCAGATGAAATCTGGAAAGAAGCTTTCTGAGAAACTGCTTAGTGTTCTGTTAATTCATCTCACAGAGTTACATCTGTATTTCGTGGATCTCTTTGCTAGCCTTATTTCTGTGGAAAATGAGAACAGATATTTCGGATCCCTTTGAAGACTATAGGGCCAAAGGAAATATCCTCCGATAACAAAGAGAAAGAAGCCTTCTGAGAAACTTCTTTGGGTTCTGTGAAATCATCTCACAGAGTTACAGCTTTCCCTTCAAGAAGCCTTTCCCTTAGACAGTTCTTGTGGAATTGGAAAAGGGATATTTGGAAGCCAATAGAGGGCTACGGTGAAAAAGGAAATATCCTCAGATGAAATCTGGAAAGAAGCTTTCTGAGAAACTGCTCTGTGATGTGTGACTTCCACTCACAGAGTTACATCTGTATTTCGTGAATCTCTTTGCTAGCCTTATTTCTGTGGAATCTGAGAACAGATATTTCGGAACCCTTTGAAGACTATAGGGCCAAAGGAAATATCCTCCGATAACAAAGAGAAAGAAGCTTTCTGAGAAACTTCTTAGTGTTCTGTGAAATCATCTCACAGAGTTACAGCTTTCCCCTCAAGAAGCCTTTCGCTAAGACAGTTCTTGTGGAATTGGCAAAGGGATATTTGGGAGCCCATAGAGGACTATGGTGAAAAAGTAAATATCCTCAGATGAAATCTGGAAAGAAGCTTTCTGAGAAACTGCTCTGTGATGTGTGACTTCCACTCACAGAGTTACATCTGTATTTCGTGGATCTCTTTGCTAGCCTTATTTCTGTGGAATCTGAGAACAGATATTTCGGATCCCTTTGAAGACTATAGGGCCAAAGGAAATATCCTCCGATAACAAAGAGAAAGAAGCTTTCTGAGAAACTTCTTTGTGTTCTGTGAAAACATCTCACAGAGGTACAGCTTTCCCCTCAAGAAGCCTTTCGCAAAGACAGTTCTTGTGGAATTTGCATAGTGATATTTGGAAGCCCATAGAGGGCTATGGTGAAAAAGGAAATATCCTCACATGACATCTGGAAGGAAGCTTTCTGAGAAACTGCTTAGTGTTCTGTTAATTCACCTCACAGAGTTACATCTGTATTTCGTGAATCTCTTTGCTAGCCTTATTTCTGTGGAATCTGAGAACAGATATTTCGAATCCCTTTGAAGACTATAGGGCCAAAGGAAATATCCTCCGATAACAAAGAGAAAGAAGCTTTCTGAGAAACTTCTTTGTGTTCTGTGAAATCATCTCACAGAGTTACAGCTTTCCCCTCAAGAAGCCTTTCGCTAAGACAGTTCTTGTGGAATTGGCAAAGGGATATTTGGAAGCCCATAGAGGGCTATGGTGAAAAAGGAAATATCCTCGGATGAAATCTGGAAAGAAGCTTTCTGAGAAACTGCTTAGTGTTCTGTTAATTCATCTCACAGAGTTACATCTGTATTTCGTGGATCTCTTTGCTAGCCTTATTTCTGTGGAATCTGAGAACAGATATTTCGGATCCCTTTGAAGACTATAGGGCCAAAGGAAATATCCTCCGATAACACAGAGAAAGAAGCTTTCTGAGAAACTTCTTTGTGTTCTGTGAAATCATCTCACAGAGTTACAGCTTTCACCTCAAGAAGCCTTTCGCTAAGACAGTTCTTGTTGAATTGGCAAAGTGATATTTGGAAGCCCGTAGATGGCTATGGTGAAAAAGGAAATATCCACAGATGAAATCTGGAAAATAGCTTTCTGAGAAACAGCTCTGTGATGTGTGACTTCCACTCACAGAGTTACATCTCTATTTCGTGGATGTCTTTGCTAGCCTTCTTTCTGTGGAATCTGAGAACAGATATTTCGGATCCCTTTGAAGACTATAGGGCCAAAGGAAATATCCTCCGATAACAAAGAGAAAGAAGCTTTCTGAGAAACTTCTTTGGGTTCTGTGAAATCATCTCACAGAGTTACAGCTTTCCCCTCAAGAAGCCTTTCGCTAAGACAGATCTTGTGGAATTGGCAAAGGGATATTTGGAATCCCAAAGAGGGCTATGGTGAAAAAGGAAATATCCTCAGATGAAATCTGGAAAGAAGCTTTCTGAGAAACTGCTCTGTGTTCTGTGACTTCCACTCACAGAGTTACATCTGTATTTCGTGGATCTCTTTGCTAGCCTTATTTCTGTGGAATCTGAGAACAGATATTTCGGATTCCTTTGAAGACTATAGGGCCAAAGGAAATATCCTCCGATAACACAGAGAAAGAAGCTTTCTGAGAAACTTCTTTGTGTTCTGTGAAATCATCTCACAGAGTTACAGCTTTCCCCTCAAGAAGCCTTTCGCTAAGACAGTTCTTGTGGAATTGGCAAAGGGATATTTGGGAGCCCATAGAGGCCTATGGTGAAAAAGGAAATATCCTCAGATGGAATCTGGAAAGAAGCTTTCTGAGAAACTGCTTAGTGTTCTGTTAATTCATCTCACAGAGTTACATCTGTATTTCGTGGATCTCTTTGCTAGCCTTATTTCTGTGGAATCTGAGAACAGATATTTCGGATCCCTTTGAAGACTATAGGGCCAAAGGAAATATCCTCCGATAACAAAGAGATAGAAGCTTTCTGAGAAACTTCTTTGGGTTCTGTGAAATCATCTCACAGAGTTACAGCTTTCCACTCAAGAAGCCTTTCGCAAAGACAGTTCTTGTGGAATTGGCAAAGTGATATTTGGGAGCCCATACAGGACTATGGTGAAAAAGGAAATATCCTCAGATGACATCTGGAAAGAAGCTTTCTGAGAAACTGCTTAGTGTTCTGTTAATTCATCTCACAGAGTTACATCTGTATTTCGTGGATCTCTTTGCTAGCCTTATTTCTGTGGAATCTGAGAACAGATATTTCGGATCCCTTTGAAGACTATAGGGCCAAAGGAAATATCGTCCGATAACAAAGAGAAAGAAGCTTTCTGAGAAACTTCTTTGTGTTCTGTGAAATCATCTCACAGAGTTACAGCTTTCCCCTCAAGAAGCCTTTCGCTAAGACAGTTCTTGTGGAATTGGCAAAGGGATATTTGGAAGCCCATAGAGGGCTATGGTGAAAAAGGAAATATCCTCGGATGAAATCTGGAAAGAAGCTTTCTGAGAAACTGCTTAGTGTTCTGTTAATTCATCTCACAGAGTTACATCTGTATTTCGTGGATCTCTTTGCTACCCTTATTTCTGTGGAATCTGAGAACAGATATTTCGGATCCCTTTGAAGACTATAGGGCCAAAGGAAATATCCTCCGATAACACAGAGAAAGAAGCTTTCTGAGAAACTTCTTTGTGTTCTGTGAAATCATCTCACAGAGTTACAGCTTTCACCTCAAGAAGACTTTCGCTAAGACAGTTCTTGTTGAATTGGCAAAGTGATATTTGGAAGCCCGTAGATGGCTATGGTGAAAAAGGAAATATCCACAGATGAAATCTGGAAAATAGCTTTCTGAGAAACAGCTCTGTGATGTGTGACTTCCACTCACAGAGTTACATCTCTATTTCGTGGATGTCTTTGCTAGCCTTCTTTCTGTGGAATCTGAGAACAGATATTTCGGATCCCTTTGAAGACTATAGGGCCAAAGGAAATATCCTCCGATAACAAAGAGAAAGAAGCTTTCTGAGAAACTTCTTTGGGTTCTGTGAAATCATCTCACAGAGTTACAGCTTTCCCCTCAAGAAGCCTTTCGCCAAGACAGATCTTGTGGAATTGGCAAAGGGATATTTGGAATCCCAAAGAGGGCTATGGTGAAAAAGGAAATATCCTCAGATGAAATCTGGAAAGAAGCTTTCTGAGAAACTGCTCTGTGTTCTGTGACTTCCACTCACAGAGTTACATCTGTATTTCGTGGATCTCTTTGCTAGCCTTATTTCTGTGGAATCTGAGAACAGATATTTCGGATTCCTTTGAAGACTATAGGGCCAAAGGAAATATCCTCCGATAACACACAGAAAGAAGCTTTCTGAGAAACTTCTTTGTGTTCTGTGAAATCATCTCACAGAGTTACAGCTTTCCCCTCAAGAAGCCTTTCGCTAAGACAGTTCTTGTGGAATTGGCAAAGGAATATTTGGGAGCCCATAGAGGCCTATGGTGAAAAAGGAAATATCCTCAGATGGAATCTGGAAAGAAGCTTTCTGAGAAACTGCTTAGTGTTCTGTTAATTCATCTCACAGAGTTACATCTGTATTTCGTGGATCTCTTTGCTAGCCTTATTTCTGTGGAATCTGAGAACAGATATTTCGGATCCCTTTGAAGACTATAGGGCCAAAGGAAATATCCTCCGATAACAAAGAGATAGAATCTTTCTGAGAAACTTCTTTGTGTTCTGTGAAATCATCTCACAGAGTTACAGCATTCCCCTCAAGAAGCCTTTCGCAAAGACAGTTGTTGTGGAATTTGCATAGTGATATTTGGAAGCCCATAGAGGGCTATGGTGAAAAAGGAAATATCCTCAGATGACATCTGGAAAGAAGCTTTCTGAGAAACTGCTTAGTGTTCTGTTAATTCACCTCACAGAGTTACATCTGTATTTCGTGGATCTCTTTGCTACCCTTATTTCTGTGGAATCTGAGAACAGATATTTCGGATCCCTTTGAAGACTATAGGGCCAAAGGAAATATCCTCCGATAACACAGAGAAAGAAGCTTTCTGAGAAACTTCTTTGTGTTCTGTGAAATCATCTCACAGAGTTACAGCTTTCACCTCAGGAAGACTTTCGCTAAGACGGTTCTTGTTGAATTGGCAAAGTGATATTTGGAAGCCCGTAGATGGCTATGGTGAAAAAGGAAATATCCACAGATGAAATCTGGAAAATAGCTTTCTGAGAAACAGCTCTGTGATGTGTGACTTCCACTCACAGAGTTACATCTCTATTTCGTGGATGTCTTTGCTAGCCTTCTTTCTGTGGAATCTGAGAACAGATATTTCGGATCCCTTTGAAGACTATAGGGCCAAAGGAAATATCCTCCGATAACAAAGAGAAAGAAGCTTCCTGAGAAACTTCTTTGGGTTCTGTGAAATCATCTCACAGAGTTACAGCTTTCCCCTCAAGAAGCCTTTCGCTAAGACAGATCTTGTGGAATTGGCAAAGGGATATTTGGAATCCCAAAGAGGGCTATGGTGAAAAAGGAAATATCCTCAGATGAAATCTGGAAAGAAGCTTTCTGAGAAACTGCTCTGTGTTCTGTGACTTCCACTCACAGAGTTACATCTGTATTTCGTGGATCTCTTTGCTAGCCTTATTTCTGTGGAATCTGAGAACAGATATTTCGGATTCCTTTGAAGACTATAGGGCCAAAGGAAATATCCTCCGATAACACAGAGAAAGAAGCTTTCTGAGAAACTTCTTTGTGTTCTGTGAAATCATCTCACAGAGTTACAGCTTTCCCCTCAAGAAGCCTTTCGCTAAGACAGTTCTTGTGGAATTGGCAAAGGGATATTTGGGAGCCCATAGAGGCCTATGGTGAAAAAGGAAATATCCTCAGATGGAATCTGGAAAGAAGCTTTCTGAGAAACTGCTTAGTGTTCTGTTAATTCATCTCACAGAGTTACATCTGTATTTCGTGGATCTCTTTGCTAGCCTTATTTCTGTGGAATCTGAGAACAGATATTTCGGATCCCTTTGAAGACTATAGGGCCAAAGGAAATATCCTCCGATAACAAAGAGATAGAATCTTTCTGAGAAACTTCTTTGTGTTCTGTGAAATCATCTCACAGAGTTACAGCATTCCCCTCAAGAAGCCTTTCGCAAAGACAGTTGTTGTGGAATTTGCATAGTGATATTTGGAAGCCCATAGAGGGCTATGGTGAAAAAGGAAATATCCTCAGATGACATCTGGAAAGAAGCTTTCTGAGAAACTGCTTAGTGTTCTGTTAATTCACCTCACAGAGTTACATCTGTATTTCGTGGATCTCTTTGCTAGCCTTATTTCTGTGGAATCTGAGAACAGATATTTCGAATCCCTTTGAAGACTATAGGGTCAAAGGAAATATCCTCCGATAACAAAGAGAAAGAAGCTTTCTGAGAAACTTCTTTGTGTTCTGTGAAATCATCTCACAGAGTTACAGCTTTCCCTTCAAGAAGCCTTTCGCTAAGACAGTTCTTGTGGAATTGGCAAAGTGATATTTGGAAGCCCATAGAGGGCTATGATGAAAAAGGAAATATCCTCAGATGAAATCTGGAAAGAAGCTTTCTGAGAAACTGCTCTGTGATGTGTGACTTCCTCTCACAGAGTTACATCTGTATTTCGTGGATGTCTTTGCTAGCCTTATTTCTCTGGAATCTGAGAACAGATATTTCGGATCCCTTTGAAGACTATAGGGCCAAAGGAAATATCCTCCGATAACAAAGAGAAAGAAGCTTTCTGAGAAACTTCTTTGGGTTCTGTGAAATCATCTCACAGAGTTACAGCTTTCCACTCAAGAAGCCTTTCGCTAAGACAGTTCTTGTGGAATTGGCAAAGTGATATTTGGGAGCCCATACAGGACTATGGTGAAAAAGGAAATATCCTCAGATGACATCTGGAAAGAAGCTTTCTGAGAAACTGCTTAGTGTTCTGTTAATTCATCTCACAGAGTTACATCTGTATTTCGTGGATCTCTTTGCTAGCCTTATTTCTGTGGAATCTGAGAACAGATATTTCGGATCCCTTTGAAGACTATAGGGCCAAAGGAAATATCCTCCGATAACAAAGAGGAAGAAGCTTTCTGAGAAACTTCTTTGGGTTCTGTGAAATCATCTCACAGAGTTACAGCTTTCCCCTCAAGAAGCCTTTCGCTAAGACAGTTCTTGAGGAATTGGCAAAGGGATATTTGGAAGCCCATAGAGGGCTATGGTGAAAAAGGAAATATCCTCGGATGAAATCTGGAAAGAAGCTTTCTGAGAAACTGCTTAGTGTTCTGTTAATTCATCTCACAGAGTTACATCTGTATTTCGTGGATCTCTTTGCTAGCCTTATTTCTGTGGAATCTGAGAACAGATATTTCGGATCCCTTTGAAGACTATAGGGCTAAAGGAAATATCCTCCGATAACGCAGAGAAAGAAGCTTTCTGAGAAACTTCTTTGTGTTCTGTGAAATCATCTCACAGAGTTACAGCTTTCACCTCAAGAAGCCTTTCGCTAAGACAGTTCTTGTTGAATTGGCAAAGTGATATTTGGAAGCCCGTAGATGGCTATGGTGAAAAAGGAAATATCCACAGATGAAATCTGGAAAATAGCTTTCTGAGAAACTGCTCTGTGATGAGTGACTTCCACTCACAGAGTTACATCTCTATTTCGTGGATGTCTTTGCTAGCCTTATTTCTGTGGAATCTGAGAACAGATATTTCGGATCCCTTTGAAGACTATAGTGCCAAAGGAAATATCCTCCGATAACAAAGAGAAAGAAGCTTTCTGAGAAACTTCTTTGGGTTCTGTGAAATCATCTCACAGAGTAACAGCTTTCCCCTCAAGAAGCCTTTCGCTAAGACAGTTCTTGTGGAATTGGCAAAGGGATATTTGGAATCCCAAAGAGGGCTATGGTGAAAAAGGAAATATCCTCAGATGAAATCTGGAAAGAAGCTTTCTGAGAAACTGCTCTGTGTTCTGTGACTTCCACTCACAGAGTTACATCTGTATTTCGTGGATCTCTTTGCTAGCCTTATTTCTGTGGAATCTGAGAACAGATATTTCGGATTCCTTTGAAGACTATAGGGCCAAAGGAAATATCCTCCGATAACACAGAGAAAGAAGCTTTCTGAGAAACTTCTTTGTGTTCTGTGAAATCATCTCACAGAGTTACAGCTTTCCCCTCAAGAAGCCTTTCGCTAAGACAGTTCTTGTGGAATTGGCAAAGGGATATTTGGGAGCCCATAGAGGCCTATGGTGAAAAAGGAAATATCCTCAGATGGAATCTGGAAAGAAGCTTTCTGAGAAACTGCTTAGTGTTCTGTTAATTCATCTCACAGAGTTACATCTGTATTTCGTGGATCTCTTTGCTAGCCTTATTTCTGTGGAATCTGAGAACAGATATTTCGGATCCCTTTGAAGACTATAGGGCCAAAGGAAATATCCTCCGATAACAAAGAGATAGAAGCTTTCTGAGAAACTTCTTTGTGTTCTGTGAAATCATCTCACAGAGTTACAGCTTTCCCTTCAAGAAGCCTTTCCCTTAGACAGTTCTTGTGGTATTTGCAATGTGATATTTGGAAGCCCATAGAGGGTTATGGTGAAAAAGGAAATATCCTCAGATGACATCTGGAAAGAAGCTTTCTGAGAAACTGCTTAGTGTTCTGTTAATTCACCTCACAGAGTTACATCTGTATTTCGTGGATCTCTCTGCTAGCTTTATTTCTGTGGAATCTGAGAACAGATATTTCGAATCCCTTTGAAGACTATAGGGTCAAAGGAAATATCCTCCGATAACAAAGAGAAAGAAGCTTTCTGAGAAACTTCTTTGTGTTCTGTGAAATCATCTCACAGAGTTACAGTTTTCCCTTCAAGAAGCCTTTCGCTAAGACAGTTCTTGTGGAATTGGCAAAGTGATATTTGGAAGCCCATAGAGGGCTATGATGAAAAAGGAAATATCCTCAGATGAAATCTGGAAAGAAGCTTTCTGAGAAACTGCTCTGTGATGTGTGACTTCCTCTCACAGAGTTACATCTGTATTTCGTGGATGTCTTTGCTAGCCTTATTTCTGTGGAATCTGAGAACAGATATTTCGGATCCCTTTGAAGACTATAGGGCCAAAGGAAATATCCTCCGATAACAAAGAGAAAGAAGCTTTCTGAGAAACTTCTTTGGGTTCTGTGAAATCATCTCACAGAGTTACAGCTTTCCCCTCAAGAAGCCTTTCGCTAAGACAGTTCTTGTGGAATTGGCAAAGTGATATTTGGGAGCCTATACAGGACTATGGTGAAAAAGGAAATATCCTCAGATGACATCTGGAAAGAAGCTTTCTGAGAAACTGCCTAGTGTTCTGTTAATTCATCTCACAGAGTTACATCTGTATTTCGTGGATCTCTTTGCTAGCCTTATTTCTGTGGAATCTGAGAACAGATATTTCGGATCCCTTTGAAGACTATAGGGCCAAAGGAAATATCCTCCGATAACAAAGAGAAAGAAGCTCCCTGAGAAACTTCTTTGGGTTCTGTGAAATCATCTCACAGAGTTACAGCTTTCCCCTCAAGAAGCCTTTCGCTAAGACAGTTCTTGTGGAATTGGCAAAGGGATATTTGGAAGCCCATAGAGGGCTATGGTGAAAAAGGAAATATCCTCGGATGAAATCTGGAAAGAAGCTTTCTGAGAAACTGCTTAGTGTTCTGTTAATTCATCTCACAGAGTTACATCTGTATTTCGTGGATCTCTTTGCTAGCCTTATTTCTGTGGAATCTGAGAACAGATATTTCGGATCCCTTTGAAGACTATAGGGCCAAAGGAAATATCCTCCGATAACACAGAGAAAGAAGCTTTCTGAGAAACTTCTTTGTGTTCTGTGAAATCATCTCACAGAGTTACAGCTTTCCCCTCAAGAAGCCTTTCGCTAAGACAGTTCTTGTTGAATTGGCAAAGTGATATTTGGAAGCCCGTAGATGGCTATGGTGAAAAAGGAAATATCCACAGATGAAATCTGGAAAATAGCTTTCTGAGAAACTGCTCTGTGATGTGTGACTTCCACTCACAGAGTTACATCTCTATTTCGTGGATGTCTTTGCTAGCCTTATTTCTGTGGAATCTGAGAACAGATATTTCGGATCCCTTTGCAGACTATAGGGCCAAAGGAAATATCCTCCGATACCAAAGAAAGAAGCTTTCTGAGAAACTTCTTTGTGTTCTGTGAAATCATCTCACAGAGTTACAGCTTTCCCCTCAAGAAGCCTTTCGCTAAGACAGTTCTTGTGGAATTGGCAAAGGGATATTTGGGAGCCCATAGAGGCCTATGGTGAAAAAGGAAATATCCTCAGATGGAATCTGGAAAGAAGCTTTCTGAGAAACTGCTTAGTGTTCTGTTAATTCATCTCACAGAGTTACATCTGTATTTCGTGGATCTCTTTGCTAGCCTTATTTCTGTGGAATCTGAGAACAGATATTTCGGATCCCTTTGAAGACTATAGGGCCAAAGGAAATATCCTCCGATAACAAAGAGATAGAAGCTTTCTGAGAAACTTTTTGTGTTCTGTGAAATCATCTCACAGAGTTAAAGCTTTCCCTTCAAGAAGCCTTTCCCTTAGACAGTTCTTGTGGTATTTGCAAAGTGATATTTGGAAGCCCATAGAGGGTTATGGTGAAAAAGGAAATATCCTCAGATGACATCTGGAAAGAAGCTTTCTGAGAAACTGCTTAGTGTTCTGTTAATTCACATCACAGAGTTACATCTGTATTTCGTGGAACTCTTTGCTAGCCTTATTTCTGTGGAATCTGAGAACAGATAGTTCGAATCCCTTTGAAGACTATAGGGTCAAAGGAAATATCCTCCGATAACAAAGAGAAAGAAGCTTTCTGAGAAACTTCTTTGTGTTCTGTGAAATCATCTCACAGAGTTACAGCTTTCCCTTCAAGAAGCCTTTCGCTAAGACAGTTCTTGTGGAATTGGCAAAGTGATATTTGGAAGCCCATAGAGGGCTATGATGAAAAAGGAAATATCCTCAGATGAAATCTGGAAAGAAGCTTTCTGAGAAACTGCTCTGTGATGTGTGACTTCCTCTCACAGAGTTACATCTGTATTTCGTGGATGTCTTTGCTAGCCTTATTTCTGTGGAATCTGAGAACAGATATTTCGGATCCCTTTGAAGACTATAGGGCCAAAGGAAATATCCTCCGATAACAAAGAGAAAGAAGCTTTCTGAGAAACTTCTTTGTGTTCTGTGAAATCATCTCACAGAGTTACAGCTTTCCACTCAAGAAGCCTTTCGCTAAGACAGTTCTTGTGGAATTGGCAAAGTGATATTTGGGAGCCCATACAGGACTATGGTGAAAAAGGAAATATCCTCAGATGACATCTGGAAAGAAGCTTTCTGAGAAACTGCTTAGTGTTCTGTTAATACACCTCACAGAGTTACATCTGTATTTCGTGGATCTCTTTGCTAGCCTTATTTCTGTGGAATCTGAGAACAGATATTTCGGATCCCTTTGAAGACTATAGGGCCAAAGGAAATATCCTCCGATAACAAAGAGAAAGAAGCTTTCTGAGAAACTTCTTTGGGTTCTGTGAAATCATCTCACAGAGTTACAGCTTTCCCCTCAAGAAGCCTTTCGCTAAGACAGTTCTTGTGGAATTGGCAAAGGGATATTTGGAAGCCCATAGATGGCTATGGTGAAAAAGGAAATATCCTCAGATGAAATCTGGAAAGAAGCTTTCTGAGAAACTGCTTAGTGTTCTGTTAATTCATCTCACAGAGTTACATCTGTATTTCGTGGATCTCTTTGCTAGCCTTATTTCTGTGGAATCTGAGAACAGATATTTCGGATCCCTTTGAAGACTATAGGGCCAAAGGAAATATCCTCCGATAACACAGAGAAAGAAGCTTTCTGAGAAACTTCTTTGTGTTCTGTGAAATCATCTCACAGAGTTACAGCTTTCCCCTCAAGAAGCCTTTCGCTAAGACAGTTCTTGTGGAATTGGCAAAGTGATATTTGGAAGCCCGTAGAGGGCTATGGTGAAAAAGGAAATATCCTCAGATGAAATCGGAAAATAGCTTTCTGAGAAACTGCTCTGTGATGTGTGACTTCCACTCACAGAGTTACATCTCTATTTCGTCGATGTCTTTGCTAGCCTTATTTCTGTGGAATCTGAGAACAGATATTTCGGATCCCTTTGAAGACTATAGGGCCAAAGGAAATATCCTCCGATAACAAAGAGATAGAAGCTTTCTGAGAAACTTCTTTGGGTTCTGTGAAATCATCTCACAGAGTTACAGCTTTCCCCTCAAGAAGCCTTTCGCTGAGACAGTTCTTGTGGAATTGGCAAAGGGATATTTGGAATCCCAAAGAGGGCAATGGTGAAAAAGGAAATATCCTCAGATGAAATCTGGAAAGAAGCTTTCTGAGAAACTGCTCTGTGTTCTGTGACTTCCACTCACAGAGTTACATCTGTATTTCGTGGATCTCTTTGCTAGCCTTATTTCTGTGGAATCTGAGAACAGATATTTCGGATTCCTTTGAAGACTATAGGGCCAAAGGAAATATCCTCCGATAACACAGAGAAAGAAGCTTTCTGAGAAACTTCTTTGTGTTCTGTGAAATCATCTCACAGAGTTACAGCTTTCCCCTCAAGAAGCCTTTCGCTAAGACAGTTCTTGTGGAATTGGCAAAGGGATATTTGGGAGCCCATAGAGGCCTATGGTGAAAAAGGAAATATCCTCAGATGGAATCTGGAAAGAAGCTTTCTGAGAAACTGCTTAGTGTTCTGTTAATTCATCTCACAGAGTTACATCTGTATTTCGTGGATCTCTTTGCTAGCCTTATTTCTGTGGAATCTGAGAACAGATATTTCGGATCCCTTTGAAGACTATAGGGAAAAAGGAAATATCCTCCGATAACAAAGAGATAGAAGCTTTCTGAGAAACTTCTTTGTGTTCTGTGAAATCATCTCACAGAGTTAAAGCTTTCCCTTCAAGAAGCCTTTCCCTTAGACAGTTCTTGTGGTATTTGCAAAGTGATATTTGGAAGCCCATAGAGGGTTATGGTGAAAAAGGAAATATCCTCAGATGACATCTGGAAAGAAGCTTTCTGAGAAACTGCTTAGTGTTCTGTTAATTCACATCACAGAGTTACATCTGTATTTCGTGGATCTCTTTGCTAGCCTTATTTCTGTGGAATCTGAGAACAGATAGTTCGAATCCCTTTGAAGACTATAGGGCCAAAGGAAATATCCTCCGATAACAAAGAGAAAGAAGCTTTCTGAGAAACTTCTTTGTGTTCTGTGAAATCATCTCACAGAGTTACAGCTTCCCCTTCAAGAAGCCTTTCGCTAAGACAGTTCTTGTGGAATTGGCAAAGTGATATTTGGAAGCCCATAGAGGGCTATGATGAAAAAGGAAATATCCTCAGATGAAATCTGGAAAGAAGCTTTCTGAGAAACTGCTCTGTGATGTGTGACTTCCTCTCACAGAGTTACATCTGTATTTCGTGGATGTCTTTGCTAGCCTTATTTCTGTGGAATCTGAGAACAGATATTTCGGATCCCTTTGAAGACTATAGGGCCAAAGGAAATATCCTCCGATAACAAAGAGAAAGAAGCTTTCTGAGAAACTTCTTTGGGTTCTGTGAAATCATCTCACAGAGTTACAGCTTTCCCCTCAAGAAGCCTTTCGCTAAGACAGTTCTTGTGGAATTGGCAAAGTGATATTTGGGAGCCTATACAGGACTATGGTGAAAAAGGAAATATCCTCAGATGACATCTGGAAAGAAGCTTTCTGAGAAACTGCCTAGTGTTCTGTTAATTCATCTCACAGAGTTACATCTGTATTTCGTGGATCTCTTTGCTAGCCTTATTTCTGTGGAATCTGAGAACAGATATTTCGGATCCCTTTGAAGACTATAGGGCCAAAGGAAATATCCTCCGATAACAAAGAGAAAGAAGCTCCCTGAGAAACTTCTTTGGGTTCTGTGAAATCATCTCACAGAGTTACAGCTTTCCCCTCAAGAAGCCTTTCGCTAAGACAGTTCTTGTGGAATTGGCAAAGGGATATTTGGAAGCCCATAGAGGGCTATGGTGAAAAAGGAAATATCCTCGGATGAAATCTGGAAAGAAGCTTTCTGAGAAACTGCTTAGTGTTCTGTTAATTCATCTCACAGAGTTACATCTGTATTTCGTGGATCTCTTTGCTAGCCTTATTTCTGTGGAATCTGAGAACAGATATTTCGGATCCCTTTGAAGACTATAGGGCCAAAGGAAATATCCTCCGATAACACAGAGAAAGAAGCTTTCTGAGAAACTTCTTTGTGTTCTGTGAAATCATCTCACAGAGTTACAGCTTTCCCCTCAAGAAGCCTTTCGCTAAGACAGTTCTTGTTGAATTGGCAAAGTGATATTTGGAAGCCCGTAGATGGCTATGGTGAAAAAGGAAATATCCACAGATGAAATCTGGAAAATAGCTTTCTGAGAAACTGCTCTGTGATGTGTGACTTCCACTCACAGAGTTACATCTCTATTTCGTGGATGTCTTTGCTAGCCTTATTTCTGTGGAATCTGAGAACAGATATTTCGGATCCCTTTGCAGACTATAGGGCCAAAGGAAATATCCTCCGATACCAAAGAAAGAAGCTTTCTGAGAAACTTCTTTGTGTTCTGTGAAATCATCTCACAGAGTTACAGCTTTCCCCTCAAGAAGCCTTTCGCTAAGACAGTTCTTGTGGAATTGGCAAAGGGATATTTGGGAGCCCATAGAGGCCTATGGTGAAAAAGGAAATATCCTCAGATGGAATCTGGAAAGAAGCTTTCTGAGAAACTGCTTAGTGTTCTGTTAATTCATCTCACAGAGTTACATCTGTATTTCGTGGATCTCTTTGCTAGCCTTATTTCTGTGGAATCTGAGAACAGATATTTCGGATCCCTTTGAAGACTATAGGGCCAAAGGAAATATCCTCCGATAACAAAGAGATAGAAGCTTTCTGAGAAACTTTTTGTGTTCTGTGAAATCATCTCACAGAGTTAAAGCTTTCCCTTCAAGAAGCCTTTCCCTTAGACAGTTCTTGTGGTATTTGCAAAGTGATATTTGGAAGCCCATAGAGGGTTATGGTGAAAAAGGAAATATCCTCAGATGACATCTGGAAAGAAGCTTTCTGAGAAACTGCTTAGTGTTCTGTTAATTCACATCACAGAGTTACATCTGTATTTCGTGGAACTCTTTGCTAGCCTTATTTCTGTGGAATCTGAGAACAGATAGTTCGAATCCCTTTGAAGACTATAGGGTCAAAGGAAATATCCTCCGATAACAAAGAGAAAGAAGCTTTCTGAGAAACTTCTTTGTGTTCTGTGAAATCATCTCACAGAGTTACAGCTTTCCCTTCAAGAAGCCTTTCGCTAAGACAGTTCTTGTGGAATTGGCAAAGTGATATATGGAAGCCCATAGAGGGCTATGATGAAAAAGGAAATATCCTCAGATGAAATCTGGAAAGAAGCTTTCTGAGAAACTGCTCTGTGATGTGTGACTTCCTCTCACAGAGTTACATCTGTATTTCGTGGATGTCTTTGCTAGCCTTATTTCTGTGGAATCTGAGAACAGATATTTCGGATCCCTTTGAAGACTATAGGGCCAAAGGAAATATCCTCCGATAACAAAGAGAAAGAAGCTTTCTGAGAAACTTCTTTGTGTTCTGTGAAATCATCTCACAGAGTTACAGCTTTCCACTCAAGAAGCCTTTCGCTAAGACAGTTCTTGTGGAATTGGCAAAGTGATATTTGGGAGCCCATACAGGACTATGGTGAAAAAGGAAATATCCTCAGATGACATCTGGAAAGAAGCTTTCTGAGAAACTGCTTAGTGTTCTGTTAATACACCTCACAGAGTTACATCTGTATTTCGTGGATCTCTTTGCTAGCCTTATTTCTGTGGAATCTGAGAACAGATATTTCGGATCCCTTTGAAGACTATAGGGCCAAAGGAAATATCCTCCGATAACAAAGAGAAAGAAGCTTTCTGAGAAACTTCTTTGGGTTCTGTGAAATCATCTCACAGAGTTACAGCTTTCCCCTCAAGAAGCCTTTCGCTAAGACAGTTCTTGTGGAATTGGCAAAGGGATATTTGGAAGCCCATAGATGGCTATGGTGAAAAAGGAAATATCCTCAGATGAAATCTGGAAAGAAGCTTTCTGAGAAACTGCTTAGTGTTCTGTTAATTCATCTCACAGAGTTACATCTGTATTTCGTGGATCTCTTTGCTAGCCTTATTTCTGTGGAATCTGAGAACAGATATTTCGGATCCCTTTGAAGACTATAGGGCCAAAGGAAATATCCTCCGATAACACAGAGAAAGAAGCTTTCTGAGAAACTTCTTTGTGTTCTGTGAAATCATCTCACAGAGTTACAGCTTTCCCCTCAAGAAGCCTTTCGCTAAGACAGTTCTTGTGGAATTGGCAAAGTGATATTTGGAAGCCCGTAGAGGGCTATGGTGAAAAAGGAAATATCCTCAGATGAAATCTGGAAAATAGCTTTCTGAGAAACTGCTCTGTGATGTGTGACTTCCACTCACAGAGTTACATCTCTATTTCGTCGATGTCTTTGCTAGCCTTATTTCTGTGGAATCTGAGAACAGATATTTCGGATCCCTTTGAAGACTACAGGGCCAAAGGAAATATCCTCCGATAACAAAGAGAAAGAAGCTTTCTGAGAAACTTCTTTGGGTTCTGTGAAATCATCTCACAGAGTTACAGCTTTCCCCTCAAGAAGCCTTTCGCTAAGACAGTTCTTGTGGAATTGGCAAAGGGATATTTGGAATCCCAAAGAGGGCTATGGTGAAAAAGGAAATATCCTCAGATGAAATCTGGAAAGAAGCTTTCTGAGAAACTGCTCTGTGTTCTGTGACTTCCACTCACAGAGTTACATCTGTATTTCGTGGATCTCTTTGCTAGCCTTATTTCTGTGGAATCTGAGAACAGATATTTCGGATTCCTTTGAAGACTATAGGGCCAAAGGAAATATCCTCCGATAACACAGAGAAAGAAGCTTTCTGAGAAACTTCTTTGTGTTCTGTGAAATCATCTCACAGAGTTACAGCTTTCCCCTCAAGAAGCCTTTCGCTAAGACAGTTCTTGTGGAATTGGCAAAGGGATATTTGGGAGCCCATAGAGGCCTATGGTGAAAAAGGAAATATCCTCAGATGGAATCTGGAAAGAAGCTTTCTGAGAAACTGCTTAGTGTTCTGTTAATTCATCTCACAGAGTTACATCTGTATTTCGTGGATCTCTTTGCTAGCCTTATTTCTGTGGAATCTGAGAACAGATATTTCGGATCCCTTTGAAGACTATAGGGCCAAAGGAAATATCCTCCGATAACAAAGAGATAGAAGCTTTCTGAGAAACTTCTTTGTGTTCTGTGAAATCATCTCACAGAGTTACAGCTTTCCCTTCAAGAAGCCTTTCCCTTAGACAGTTCTTGTGGTATTTGCAAAGTGATATTTGGAAGCCCATAGAAGGTTATGTTGAAAAAGGAAATATCCTCAGATGACATCTGGAAAGAAGCTTTCTGAGAAACTGCTTAGTGTTCTGTTAATTCACCTCACAGAGTTACATCTGTATTTCGTGGATCTCTTTGCTAGCCTTTTTTCTGTGGAATCTGAGAAGAGATATTTCGAATCCCTTTGAAGACTATAGGGTCAAAGGAAATATCCTCCGATAACAAAGAGAAAGAAGCTTTCTGAGAAACTTCTTTGTGTTCTGTGAAATCATCTCACAGAGTTACAGCTTTCCCTTCAAGAAGCCTTTGGCTAAGACACTTCTTGTGGAATTGGCAAAGGGATATTTGGAAGCCCATAGAGGGCTATGATGAAAAAGGAAATATCCTCAGATGAAATCTGGGAAGAAGCTTTCTGAGAAACTGCTCTGTGATGTGTGACTTCCTCTCACAGAGTTACATGTGTATTTCGTGGATGTCTTTGCTAGCCTTATTTCTGTGGAATCTGAGAACAGATATTTCGGATCCCTTTGAAGACTATAGGGCCAAAGGAAATATCCTCCGATAACACAGAGAAAGAAGCTTTCTGAGAAACTTCTTTGTGTTCTGTGAAATCATCTCAGAGATTTACAGCTTTCCCATCAAGAAGCCTTTCGCTAAGACAGTTCTTGTGGAATTGGCAAAGTGATATTTGGAAGCCCGTAGAGGGCTATGGTGAAAAAGGAAATATCCTCAGATGAAATCTGGAAAATAGCTTTCTGAGAAACTGCTCTGTGATGTGTGACTTCCACTCACAGAGTTACATCTCTATTTCGTCGATGTCTTTGCTAGCCTTATTTCTGTGGAATCTGAGAACAGATATTTCGGATCCCTTTGAAGACTATAGGGCCAAAGGAAATATCCTCCGATAACAAAGAGATAGAAGCTTTCTGAGAAACTTCTTTGGGTTCTGTGAAATCATCTCACAGAGTTACAGCTTTCCCCTCAAGAAGCCTTTCGCTGAGTCAGTTCTTGTGGAATTGGCAAAGGGATATTTGGAATCCCAAAGAGGGCAATGGTGAAAAAGGAAATATCCTCAGATGAAATCTGGAAAGAAGCTTTCTGAGAAACTGCTCTGTGTTCTGTGACTTCCACTCACAGAGTTACATCTGTATTTCGTGGATCTCTTTCCTAGCCTTATTTCTGTGGAATCTGAGAACAGATATTTCGGATTCCTTTGAAGACTATAGGGCCAAAGGAAATATCCTCCGATAACACAGAGAAAGAAGCTTTCTGAGAAACTTCTTTGTGTTCTGTGAAATCATCTCACAGAGTTACAGCTTTCCCCTCAAGAAGCCTTTCGCTAAGACAGTTCTTGTGGAATTGGCAAAGGGATATTTGGGAGCCCATAGAGGCCTATGGTGAAAAAGGAAATATCCTCAGATGGAATCTGGAAAGAAGCTTTCTGAGAAACTGCTTAGTGTTCTGTTAATTCATCTCACAGAGTTACATCTGTATTTCGTGGATCTCTTTGCTAGCCTTATTTCTGTGGAATCTGAGAACAGATATTTCGGATCCCTTTGAAGACTATAGGGAAAAAGGAAATATCCTCCGATAACAAAGAGATAGAAGCTTTCTGAGAAACTTCTTTGTGTTCTGTGAAATCATCTCACAGAGTTAAAGCTTTCCCTTCAAGAAGCCTTTCCCTTAGACAGTTCTTGTGGTATTTGCAAAGTGATATTTGGAAGCCCATAGAGGGTTATGGTGAAAAAGGAAATATCCTCAGATGACATCTGGAAAGAAGCTTTCTGAGAAACTGCTTAGTGTTCTGTTAATTCACATCACAGAGTTACATCTGTATTTCGTGGATCTCTTTGCTAGCCTTATTTCTGTGGAATCTGAGAACAGATAGTTCGAATCCCTTTGAAGACTATAGGGCCAAAGGAAATATCCTCCGATAACAAAGAGAAAGAAGCTTTCTGAGAAACTTCTTTGTGTTCTGTGAAATCATCTCACAGAGTTACAGCTTCCCCTTCAAGAAGCCTTTCGCTAAGACAGTTCTTGTGGAATTGGCAAAGTGATATTTGGAAGCCCATAGAGGGCTATGATGAAAAAGGAAATATCCTCAGATGAAATCTGGAAAGAAGCTTTCTGAGAAACTGCTCTGTGATGTGTGACTTCCTCTCACAGAGTTACATCTGTATTTCGTGGATGTCTTTGCTAGCCTTATTTCTGTGGAATCTGAGAACAGATATTTCGGATCCCTTTGAAGACTATAGGGCCAAAGGAAATATCCTCCGATAACAAAGAGAAAGAAGCTTTCTGAGAAACTTCTTTGTGTTCTGTGAAATCATCTCACAGAGTTACAGCTTTCCACTCAAGAAGCCTTTCGCTAAGACAGTTCTTGTGGAATTGGCAAAGTGATATTTGGGAGCCCATACAGGACTATGGTGAAAAAGGAAATATCCTCAGATGACATCTGGAAAGAAGCTTTCTGAGAAACTGCTTAGTGTTCTGTTAATTCACCTCACAGAGTTACATCTGTATTTCGTGGATCTCTTTGCTAGCCTTATTTCTGTGGAATCTGAGAACAGATATTTCGGATCCCTTTGAAGACTATAGGGCCAAAGGAAATATCCTCCGATAACAAAGAGAAAGAAGCTTTCTGAGAAACTTCTTTGGGTTCTGTGAAATCATCTCACAGAGTTACAGCTTTCCCCTCAAGAAGCCTTTCGCTAAGACAGTTCTTGTGGAATTGGCAAAGGGATATTTGTAAGCCCATAGATGGCTATGGTGAAAAAGGAAATATCCTCAGATGAAATCTGGAAAGAAGCTTTCTGAGAAACTGCTTAGTGTTCTGTTAATTCATCTCACAGAGTTACATCTGTATTTCGTGGATCTCTTTGCTAGCCTTATTTCTGTGGAATCTGAGAACAGATATTTCGGATCCCTTTGAAGACTACAGGGCCAAAGGAAATATCCTCCAATAACACAGAGAAAGAAGCTTTCTGAGAAACTTCTTTGTGTTCTGTGAAATCATCTCAAAGAGTTACAGCTTTCCCCTCAAGAAGCCTTTCGCTAAGACAGTTCTTGTGGAATTGGCAAAGTGATATTTGGAAGCCCGTAGAGGGCTATGGTGAAAAAGGAAATATCCTCAGATGAAATCTGGAAAATAGCTTTCTGAGAAACTGCTCTGTGATGTGTGACTTCCACTCACAGAGTTACATCTCTATTTCGTCGATGTCTTTGCTAGCCTTATTTCTGTGGAATCTGAGAACAGATATTTCGGATCCCTTTGAAGACTATAGGGCCAAAGGAAATATCCTCCGATAAGAAAGAGAAAGAAGCTTTCTGAGAAACTTCTTTGTGTTCTGTGAAATCATCTCACAGAGTTACAGCTTTCCCCTCAAGAAGCCTTTCGCTGAGACAGTTCTTGTGGAATTGGCAAAGGGATATTTGGAATCCCAAAGATGGCTATGGTGAAAAAGGAAATATCCTCAGATGAAATCTGGAAAGAAGCTTTCTGAGAAACTGCTCTGTGTTCTGTGACTTCCACTCACAGAGTTACATCTGTATTTCGTGGATCTCTTTGCTAGCCTTATTTCTGTGGAATCTGAGAACAGATATTTCGGATTCCTTTGAAGACTATAGGGCCAAAGGAAATATCCTCCGATAACACAGAGAAAGAAGCTTTCTGAGAAACTTCTTTGTGTTCTGTGAAATCATCTCACAGAGTTACAGCTTTCCCCTCAAGAAGCCTTTCGCTAAGACAGTTCTTGTGGAATTGGCAAAGGGATATTTGGGAGCCCATAGAGGCCTATGGTGAAAAAGGAAATATCCTCAGATGGAATCTGGAAAGAAGCTTTCTGAGAAACTGCTTAGTGTTCTGTTAATTCATCTCACAGAGTTACATCTGTATTTCGTGGATCTGTTTGCTAGCCTTATTTCTGTGGAATCTGAGAACAGATATTTCGGATCCCTTTGAAGACTATAGGGCCAAAGGAAATATCCTCCGATAACAAAGAGATAGAAGCTTTCTGAGAAACTTCTTTGTGTTCTGTGAAATCATCTCACAGAGTTACAGCTTTCCCTTCAAGAAGCCTTTCCCTTAGACAGTTCTTGTGGTATTTGCAAAGTGATATTTGGAAGCCCATAGAAGGTTATGTTGAAAAAGGAAATATCCTCAGATGAAATCTGGAAAGAAGCTTTCTGAGAAACTGCTTAGTGTTCTGTTAGTTCACCTCACAGAGTTACATCTGTATTTCGTGGATCTCTTTGCTAGCCTTATTTCTGTGGAATCTGAGAAGAGATATTTCGAATCCCTTTGAAGACTATAGGGTCAAAGGAAATATCCTCCGATAACAAAGAGAAAGAAGCTTTCTGAGAAACTTCTTTGTGTTCTGTGAAATCATCTCACAGAGTTATAGCTTTCCCTTCAAGAAGCCTTTGGCTAAGACAGTTCTTGTGGAATTGGCAAAGGGATATTTGGAAGCCCATAGAGGGCTATGATGAAAAAGGAAATATCCTCAGATGAAATCTGGGAAGAAGCTTTCTGAGAAACTGCTCTGTGATGTGTGACTTCCTCTCACAGAGTTACATGTGTATTTCGTGGATGTCTTTGCTAGCCTTATTTCTGTGGAATCTGAGAACAGATATTTCGGATCCCTTTGAAGACTATAGGGCCAAAGGAAATATCCTCCGATAACAAAGAGAAAGAAGCTCCCTGAGAAACTTCTTTGGGTTCTGTGAAATCATCTCACAGAGTTACAGCTTTCCCCTCAAGAAGCCTTTCGCTAAGACAGTTCTTGTGGAATTGGCAAAGGGATATTTGGAAGCCCATAGAGGGCTATGGTGAAAAAGGAAATATCCTCGGATGAAATCTGGAAAGAAGCTTTCTGAGAAACTGCTTAGTGTTCTCTTAATTCATCTCACAGAGTTACATCTGTATTTCGTGGATCTCTTTGCTAGCCTTATTTCTGTGGAATCTGAGAACAGATATTTCGGATCCCTTTGAAGACTATAGGGCCAAAGGAAATATCCTCCGATAACACAGAGAAAGAAGCTTTCTGAGAAACTTCTTTGTGTTCTGTGAAATCATCTCACAGAGTTACAGCTTTCCCCTCAAGAAGCCTTTCGCTAAGACAGTTCTTGTTGAATTGGCAAAGTGATATTTGGAAGCCCGTAGAGGGCTATGGTGAAAAAATAAATATCCTCAGATGAAATCTGGAAAATAGCTTTCTGAGAAACTGCTCTGTGATGTGTGACTTCCACTCACAGAGTTACATCTCTATTTCGTCGATGTCTTTGCTAGCCTTATTTCTGTGGAATCTGAGAACAGATATTTCGGATCCCTTTGAAGACTATAGGGCCAAAGGAAATATCCTCCGATAACAAAGAGATAGAAGCTTTCTGAGAAACTTCTTTGGGTTCTGTGAAATCATCTCACAGAGTTACAGCTTTCCCCTCAAGAAGCCTTTCGCTGAGACAGTTCTTGTGGAATTGGCAAAGGGATATTTGGAATCCCAAAGAGGGCTATGGTGAAAAAGGAAATATCCTCAGATGAAATCTGGAAAGAAGCTTTCTGAGAAACTGCTCTGTGTTCTGTGACTTCCACTCACAGAGTTACATCTGTATTTCGTGGATCTCTTTCCTAGCCTTATTTCTGTGGAATCTGAGAACAGATATTTCGGATTCCGTTGAAGACTATAGGGCCAAAGGAAATATCCTCCGATAACACAGAGAAAGAAGCTTTCTGAGAAACTTCTTTGTGTTCTGTGAAATCATCTCACAGAGTTACAGCTTTCCCCTCAAGAAGCCTTTCGCTAAGACAGTTCTTGTGGAATTGGCAAAGGGATATTTGGGAGCCCATAGAGGCCTATGGTGAAAAAGGAAATATCCTCAGATGGAATCTGGAAAGAAGCTTTCTGAGAAACTGGTTAGTGTTCTGTTAATTCATCTCACAGAGTTACATCTGTATTTCGTGGATCTCTTTGCTAGCCTTATTTCTGTGGAATCTGAGAACAGATATTTCGGATCCCTTTGAAGACTATAGGGAAAAAGGAAATATCCTCCGATAACAAAGAGATAGAAGCTTTCTGAGAAACTTCTTTGTGTTCTGTGAAATCATCTCACAGAGTTAAAGCTTTCCCTTCAAGAAGCCTTTCCCTTAGACAGTTCTTGTGGTATTTGCAAAGTGATATTTGGAAGCCCATAGAGGGTTATGGTGAAAAAGGAAATATCCTCAGATGACATCTGGAAAGAAGCTTTCTGAGAAACTGCTTAGTGTTCTGTTAATTCACATCACAGAGTTACATCTGTATTTCGTGGATCTCTTTGCTAGCCTTATTTCTGTGGAATCTGAGAACAGATAGTTCGAATCCCTTTGAAGACTATAGGGCCAAAGGAAATATCCTCCGATAACAAAGAGAAAGAAGCTTTCTGAGAAACTTCTTTGTGTTCTGTGAAATCATCTCACAGAGTTACAGCTTTCCCTTCAAGAAGCCTTTCGCTAAGACAGTTCTTGTGGAATTGGCAAAGTGATATTTGGAAGCCCATAGAGGGCTATGATGAAAAAGGAAATATCCTCAGATGAAATCTGGAAAGAAGCTTTCTGAGAAACTGCTCTGTGATGTGTGACTTCCTCTCACAGAGTTACATCTGTATTTCGTGGATGTCTTTGCTAGCCTTATTTCTGTGGAATCTGAGAACAGATATTTCGGATCCCTTTGAAGACTATAGGGCCAAAGGAAATATCCTCCGATAACAAAGAGAAAGAAGCTTTCTGAGAAACTTCTTTGTGTTCTGTGAAATCATCTCACAGAGTTACAGCTTTCCACTCAAGAAGCCTTTCGCTAAGACAGTTCTTGTGGAATTGGCAAAGTGATATTTGGGAGCCCATACAGGACTATGGTGAAAAAGGAAATATCCTCAGATGACATCTGGAAAGAAGCTTTCTGAGAAACTGCTTAGTGTTCTGTTAATTCACCTCACAGAGTTACATCTTTAGTTCGTGGATCTCTTTGCTAGCCTTATTTCTGTGGAATCCGAGAACAGATATTTCGGATCCCTTTGAAGACTATAGGGCCAAAGGAAATATCCTCCGATAACAAAGAGAAAGAAGCTTTCTGAGAAACTTCTTTGGGTTCTGTGAAATCATCTCACAGAGTTACAGCTTTCCCCTCAAGAAGCCTTTCGCTAAGACAGTTCTTGTGGAATTGGCAAAGGGATATTTGGAAGCCCATAGAGGGCTATGGTGAAAAAGGAAATATCCTCAGATGAAATCTGGAAAGAAGCTTTCTGAGAAACTGCTTAGTGTTCTGTTAATTCATCTCACAGAGTTACATCTGTATTTCGTGGATCTCTTTGCTAGCCTTATTTCTGTGGAATCTGAGAACAGATATTTCGGATCCCTTTGAAGACTATAGGGCCAAAGGAAATATCCTCCGATAACACAGAGAAAGAAGCTTTCTGAGAAACTTCTTTGTGTTCTGTGAAATCATCTCACAGAGTTACAGCTTTCCCCTCAAGAAGCCTTTCGCTAAGACAGTTCTTGTGGAATTGGCAAAGTGATATTTGGAAGCCCGTAGAGGGCTATGGTGAAAAAGGAAATATCCTCAGATGAAATCTGGAAAATAGCTTTCTGAGAAACTGCTCTGTGATGTGTGACTTCCACTCACAGAGTTACATCTCTATTTCGTCGATGTCTTTGCTAGCCTTATTTCTGTGGAATCTGAGAACAGATATTTCGGATCCCTTTGAAGACTATAGGGCCAAAGGAAATATCCTCCGATAACAAAGAGAAAGAAGCTTTCTGAGAAACTTCTTTGGGTTCTGTGAAATCATCTCACAGAGTTACAGCTTTCCCCTCAAGAAGCCTTTCGCTAAGACAGTTCTTGTGGAATTGGCAAAGGGATATTTGGAATCCCAAAGAGGGCTATGGTGAAAAAGGAAATATCCTCAGATGAAATCTGGAAAGAAGCTTTCTGAGAAACTGCTCTGTGATGTGTGACTTCCACTCACAGAGTTACATCTGTATTTCGTGGATCTCTTTGCTAGCCTTATTTCTGTGGAATCTGAGAACAGATATTTCGGATTCCTTTGAAGACTATAGGGCCAAAGAAAATATCCTCCGATAACACAGAGAAAGAATCTTTCTGAGAAACTTCTTTGTGTTCTGTGAAATCATCTCACAGAGTTACAGCTTTCCCCTCAAGAAGCCTTTCGCTAAGACAGTTCTTGTGGAATTGGCAAAGGGATATTTGGGAGCCCATAGAGGCCTATGGTGAAAAAGGAAATATCCTCAGATGGAATCTGGAAAGAAGCTTTCTGAGAAACTGCTTAGTGTTCTGTTAATTCATCTCACAGAGTTACATCTGTATTTCGTGGATCTCTTTGCTAGCCTTATTTCTGTGGAATCTGAGAACAGATATTTCGGATCCCTTTGAAGACTATAGGGCCAAAGGAAATATCCTCCGATAACAAAGAGAAAGAAGCTTTCTGAGAAACTTCTTTGAGTTCTGTGAAATCATCTCACAGAGTTACAGCTTTCCCTTCAAGAAGCCTTTCCCTTAGACAGTTCTTGTGGTATTTGCAAAGTGATATTTGGAAGCCCATAGAAGGTTATGTTGAAAAAGGAAATATCCTCAGATGACATCTGGAAAGAAGCTTTCTGAGAAACTGCTTAGTGTTCTGTTAATTCACCTCACAGAGTTACATCTGTATTTCGTGGATCTCTTTGCTAGCCTTATTTCTGTGGAATCTGAGAAGAGATATTTCGAATCCCTTTGAAGACTATAGGGTCAAAGGAAATATCCTCCGATAACAAAGAGAAAGAAGCTTTCTGAGAAACTTCTTTGTGTTCTGTGAAATCATCTCACAGAGTTACAGCTTTCCCTTCAAGAAGCCTTTGGCTAAGACAGTTCTTGTGGAATTGGCAAAGAGATATTTGGAAGCCCATAGAGGGCTATGATGAAAAAGGAAATATCCTCAGATGAAATCTGGGAAGAAGCTTTCTGAGAAACTGCTCTGTGATGTGTGACTTCCTCTCACAGAGTTACATGTGTATTTCGTGGATGTCTTTGCTAGCCTTATTTCTGTGGAATCTGAGAACAGATATTTCGGATCCCTTTGAAGACTATAGGGCCAAAGGAAATATCCTCCGATAACAAAGAGAAAGAAGCTTTCTGAGAAACTTCTTTGTGTTCTGTGAAATCATCTCACAGAGTTACAGCTTTCCCCTCAAGAAGCCTTTCGCTAAGACAGTTCTTGTGGAATTGGCAAAGTGATATTTGGGAGCCCCTACAGGACTATGGTGAAAAAGGAAATATCCTCAGATGACATCTGGAAAGAAGCTTTCTGAGAAACTGCTTAGTGTTCTGTTAATTCATCTCACAGAGTTACATCTGTATTTCGTGGATCTCGTTGCTAGCCTTATTTCTGTGGAATCTGAGAACAGATATTTCGGATCCCTTTGAAGACTATAGGGCCAAAGGAAATATCCTCCGATAACAAAGAGAAAGAAGCTTTCTGAGAAACTTCTTTGTGTTCTGTGAAATCATCTCACAGAGTTACAGCTTTCCCCTCAAGAAGCCTTTCGCTAAGACAGTTCTTGTGGAATTGGCAAAGGGATATTTGGAAGCCCATAGAGGGCTATGGTGAAAAAGGAAATATCCTCAGATGAAATCTGGAAAGAAGCTTTCTGAGAAACTGCTTAGTATTCTGTTAATTCATCTCACAGAGTTACATCTGTATTTCGTGGATCTCTTTGCTAGCCTTATTTCTGTGGAATCTGAGAACAGATATTTCGGATCCCTTTGAAGACTATAGGGCCAAAGGAAATATCCTCCGATAACACAGAGAAAGAAGCTTTCTGAGAAACTTCTTTGTGTTCTGTGAAATCATCTCACAGAGTTACAGCTTTCCCCTCAAGAAGCCTTTCGCTAAGACAGTTCTTGTGGAATTGGCAAAGTGATATTTGGAAGCCCGTAGAGGGCTATGGTGAAAAAGGAAATATCCTCAGATGAAATCTGGAAAATAGCTTTCTGAGAAACTGCTCTGTGATGTGTGACTTCCACTCACAGAGTTACATCTCTATTTCGTCGATGTCTTTGCTAGCCTTATTTCTGTGGAATCTGAGAACAGATATTTCGGATCCCTTTGAAGACTATAGGGCCAAAGGAAATATCCTCCGATAACAAAGAGAAAGAAGCTTTCTGAGAAACTTCTTTGGGTTCTGTGAAATCATCTCACAGAGTTACAGCTTTCCCCTCAAGAAGCCTTTCGCTAAGACAGTTCTTGTGGAATTGGCAAAGGGATATTTGGAATCCCAAAGAGGGCTATGGTGAAAAAGGAAATATCCTCAGATGAAATCTGGAAAGAAGCTTTCTGAGAAACTGCTCTGTGATGTGTGACTTCCACTCACAGAGTTACATCTGTATTTCGTGGATCTCTTTGCTAGCCTTATTTCTGTGGAATCTGAGAACAGATATTTCGGATCCCTTTGAAGACTATAGGGCCAAAGGAAATATCCTCCGATAACACAGAGAAAGAAGCTTTCTGAGAAACTTCTTTGTGTTCTGTGAAATCATCTCACGGAGTTACAGCTTTCCCCTCAAGAAGCCTTTCCCTAAGACAGTTCTTGAGGAATTGGCCAAGTGATATTTGGAAGCCCGTAGAGGGCTATGGTGAAAAAGGAAATATCCTCAGATGAAATCTGGAAAATAGCTTTCTGAGAAACTGCTCTGTGATGTGTGACTTCCACTCACAGAGTTACATCTCTATTTCGTGGATGTCTTTGCTAGCCTTATTTCTGTGGAATCTGAGAACAGATATTTCGGATCCCTTTGAAGACTATAGGGCCAAAGGAAATATCCTCCGATAACAAAGAGAAAGAAGCTTTCTGAGAAACTTCTTTTGGTTCTGTGAAATCATCTCACAGAGTTACAGCTTTCCCCTCAAGAAGACTTTCGCTAAGACAGTTCTTGTGGAATTGGCAAAGGGATATTTGGAATCCCAAAGAGGGCTATGGTGAAAAAGGAAATATCCTCAGATGAAATCTGGAAAGAAGCTTTCTGAGAAACTGCTCTGTGTTCTGTGACTTCCACTCACAGAGTTACATCTGTATTTCGTGGATCTCTTTCCTAGCCTTATTTCTGTGGAATCTGAGAACAGATATTTCGGATTCCTTTGAAGACTATAGGGCCAAAGGAAATATCCTCCGATAACACAGAGAAAGAAGCTTTCTGAGAAACTTCTTTGTGTTCTGTGAAATCATCTCACAGAGTTACAGCTTTCCCCTCAAGAAGCCTTTCGCTAAGACAGTTCTTGTGGAATTGGTAAAGGGATATTTGGGAGCCCATAGAGGCCTATGGTGAAAAAGGAAATATCCTCAGATGAAATCTGGAAAGAAGATTTCTGAGAAACTGCTTAGTGTTCTGTTACTTCATCTCACAGAGTTACATCTGTATTTCGTGGATCTCTTTGCTAGCCTTATTTCTGTGGAATCTGAGAACAGATATTTCGGATCCCTTTGAAGAGTATAGGGCCAAAGGAAATATCCTCCGATAACACAGAGAAAGAAGCTTTCTGAGAAACTTCTTTGTGTTCTGTGAAATCATCTCACAGAGTTACAGCTTTCCCCTCAAGAAGCCTTTCGCTAAGACAGTTCTTGTGGAATTGGCAAAGGGATATTTGGGAGCCCATAGAGGCCTATGGTGAAAAAGGAAATATCCTCAGATGGAATCTGGAAAGAAGCTCTCTGAGAAACTGCTTAGTGTTCTGTTAATTCATCTCACAGAGTTACATCTGTATTTCGTGGATCTCTTTGCTAGCCTTATTTCTGTGGAATCTGAGAACAGATATTTCGGATCCCTTTGAAGACTATAGGGCCAAAGGAAATATCCTCCGATAACAAAGAGATAGAAGCTTTCTGAGAAACTTCTTTGTGTTCTGTGAAATCATCTCACAGAGTTACAGCTTTCCCTTCAAGAAGCCTTTCCCTTAGACATTTCTTGTGGTATTTGCAAAGTGATATTTGGAAGCCCATAGAGGGTTATGGTGAAAAAGGAAATATCCTCAGATGACATCTGGAAAGAATCTTTCTGAGAAACTGCTTAGTGTTCTGTTAATTCATCTCACAGAGTTACATCTGTATTTCGTGGATCTCTTTGCTAGCCTTATTTCTGTGGAATCTGAGAACAGATATTTCGGATCCCTTTGAAGACTATAGGGCCAAAGGAAATATCCTCCGATAACAAAGAGAAAGAAGCTTTCTGAGAAACTTCTTTGGGTTCTTTGAAATCATCTCACAGAGTTACAGCTTTCCCCTCAAGAAGCCTTTCGCTAAGACAGTTCTTGTGGAATTGGCAAAGTGATATTTGGAAGCCCGTAGAGGGCTATGGTGAAAAAGGAAATATCCTCAGATGAAATCTGGAAAATAGCTTTCTGAGAAACTGCTCTGTGATGTGTGACTTCCACTCACAGAGTTACATCTCTATTTCGTCGATGTCTTTGCTAGCCTTATTTCTGTGGAATCTGAGAACAGATATTTCGGATCCCTTTGAAGACTATAGGGCCAAAGGAAATATCCTTCGATAACAAAGAGAAAGAAGCTTTCTGAGAAACTTCTTTGGGTTCTGTGAAATCATCTCACAGAGTTACAGCTTTCCCCTCAAGAAGCCTTTCGCTAAGACAGTTCTTGTGGAATTGGCAAAGGGATATTTGGAATCCCAAAGAGGGCTATGGTGAAAAAGGAAATATCCCCAGATGAAATCTGGAAAGAAGCTTTCTGAGAAACTGCTCTGTGTTCTGTGACTTCCACTCACAGAGTTACATCTGTATTTCGTGGATCTCTTTGCTAGCCTTATTTCTGTGGAATCTGAGAACAGATATTTCGGATTCCTTTGAAGACTATAGGGCCAAAGGAAATATCCTCCGATAACACAGAGAAAGAAGCTTTCTGAGAAACTTCTTTGTGTTCTGTGAAATCATCTCACAGAGTTACAGCTTTCCCCTCAAGAAGTCTTTCGCTAAGACAGTTCTTGTGGAATTGGCAAAGGGATATTTGGGAGCCCATAGAGGCCTATGGTGAAAAAGGAAATATCCTCAGATGGAATCTGGAAAGAAGCTTTCTGAGAAACTGCTTAGTGTTCTGTTAATTCATCTCACAGAGTTACATCTGTATTTCGTGGATCTCTTTGCTAGCCTTATTTCTGTGGAATCTGAGAACAGATATTTCGGATCCCTTTGAAGACTATAGGGCCAAAGGAAATATCCTCCGATAACAAAGAGATAGAAGCTTTCTGAGAAACTTCTTTGTGTTTTGTGAAATCATCTCACAGAGTTACAGCTTTCCCTTCAAGAAGCCTTTCCCTTAGACAGTTCTTGTGGTATTTGCAAAGTGATATTTGGAAGCCCATAGAGGGTTATGGTGAAAAAGGAAATATCCTCAGATGACATCTGGAAAGAAGCTTTCTGAGAAACTGCTTAGTGTTCTGTTAATTCACCTCACAGAGTTACATCTGTATTTCGTGGATCTCTTTGCCAGCCTTATTTCTGTGGAATCTGAGAACAGATATTTCAAATCCCTTTGAAGACTATAGGGTCAAAGGAAATATCCTCCGATAACAAAGAGAAAGAAGCTTTCTGAGAAACTTCTTTGTGTTCTGTGAAATCATCTCACAGAGTTACAGCTTTCCCTTCAAGAAGCCTTTCGCTAAGACAGTTCTTGTGGAATTGGCTAAGTGATATTTGGAAGCCCATAGAGGGCTATGATGAAAAAGGAAATATCCTCAGATGAAATCTGGAAAGAAGCTTTCTGAGAAACTGCTCTGTGATGTGTGACTTCCTCTCACAGAGTTACATGTGTATTTCGTGGATGTCTTTGCTAGCCTTATTTCTGTGGAATCTGAGAGCAGATATTTCGGATCCCTTTGAAGACTATAGGGCCAAAGGAAATATCCTCCGATAACAAAGAGAAAGAAGCTTTCTGAGAAACTTCTTTGTGTTCTGTGAAATCATCTCACAGAGTTACAGCTTTCCACTCAAGAAGCCTTTCGCTAAGACAGTTCTTGTGGAATTGGCAAAGTGATATTTGGGAGCCCATACAGGACTATGGTGAAAAAGGAAATATCCTCAGATGACATCTGGAAAGAAGCTTTCTGAGAAACTGCTTAGTGTTCTGTTAATTCATCTCACAGAGTTACATCTGTATTTCGTGGATCTCTTTGCTAACCTTATTTCTGTGGAATCTGAGAACAGATATTTCGGATCCCTTTGAAGACTATAGGGCCAAAGGAAATATCCTCCGATAACAAAGAGAAAGAAGCTTTCTGAGAAACTTCTTTGGGTTCTGTGAAATCATCTCACAGAGTTACAGCTTTCCCCTCAAGAAGCCTTTCGCTGAGACAGTTCTTGTGGAATTGGCAAAGGGATATTTGGAATCCCAAAGAGGGCTATGGTGAAAAAGGAAATATCCTTAGATGAAATCTGGAAAGAAGCTTTCTGAGAAACTGCTCTGTGTTCTGTGACTTCCACTCACAGAGTTACATCTGTATTTCGTGGATCTCTTTCCTAGCCTTATTTCTGTGGAATCTGAGAACAGATATTTCGGATTCCTTTGAAGACTATAGGGCCAAAGGAAATATCCTCCGATAACACAGAGAAAGAAGCTTTCTGAGAAACTTCTTTGTGTTCTGTGAAATCATCTCACAGAGTTACAGCTTTCCCCTCAAGAAGCCTTTCGCTAAGACAGTTCTTGGTGAATTGGCAAAGGGATATTTGGGAGCCCATAGAGGCGTATGGTGAAAAAGGAAATATCCTCAGATGGAATCTGGAAAGAAGCTTTCTGAGAAACTGCTTAGTGTTCTGTTAATTCATCTCACAGAGTTACATCTGTATTTCGTGGATCTCTTTGCTAGCCTTATTTCTGTGGAATCTGAGAACAGATATTTGGGATCCCTTTGAAGACTTAGGGCCAAAGGAAATATCCTCCGATAACAAAGAGATAGAAGCTTTCTGAGAAACTTCTTTGTGTTCTGTGAAATCATCTCACAGAGTTAAAGCTTTCCCTTCAAGAAGCCTTTCCCTTAGACAGTTCTTGTGGTATTTGCAAAGTGATATTTGGAAGCCCATAGAGGGTTATGGTGAAAAAGGAAATATCCTCAGATGACATCTGGAAAGAAGCTTTCTGAGAAACTGCTTAGTGTTCTGTTAATTCACATCACAGAGTTACATCTGTATTTCGTGGATCTCTTTGCTAGCCTTATTTCTGTGGAATCTGAGAACAGATATTTCGAATCCCTTTGAAGAATATAGGGTCAAAGGAAATATCCTCCGATAACAAAGAGAAAGAAGCTTTCTGAGAAACTTCTTTGTGTTCTGTGAAATCATCTCACAGAGTTACAGCTTTCCCTTTAAGAAGCCTTTCGCTAAGACAGTTCTTGTGGAATTGGCAAAGTGATATTTGGAAGCCCATAGAGGGCAATGATGAAAAAGGAAATATCCTCAGATGAAATCTGGAAAGAAGCTTTCTGAGAAACTGCTCTGTGATGTGTGACTTCCTCTCACAGAGTTACATCTGTATTTCGTGGATGTCTTTGCTAGCCTTATTTCTGTGGAATCTGAGAACAGATATTTCGGATCCCTTTGAAGACTATAGGGCCAAAGGAAATATCCTCCGATAACAAAGAGAAAGAAGCTTTCTGAGAAACTTCTTTGTGTTCTGTGAAATCATCTCACAGAGTTACAGCTTTCCCCTCAAGAAGCCTTTCGCTAAGACAGTTCTTGTGGAATTGGCAAAGTGATATTTGGGAGCCCATACAGGACTATGGTGAAAAAGGAAATATCCTCAGATGACATCTGGAAAGAAGCTTTCTGAGAAACTGCTTAGTGTTCTGTTAATTCATCTCACAGAGTTACATCTGTATTTCGTGGATCTCTTTGCTAGCCTTATTTCTGTGGAATCTGAGAACAGATATTTCGGATCCCTTTGAAGACTATAGGGCCAAAGGAAATATCCTCCGATAACAAAGAGAAAGAAGCTTTCTGAGAAACTTCTTTGGGTTCTGTGAAATCATCTCAAAGAGTTACAGCTTTCCCCTCAAGAAGCCTTTCGCTAAGACAGTTCTTGTAGAATTGGCAAAGGGATATTTGGAAGCCCATAGAGGGCTATGGTGAAAAAGGAAATATCCTCAGATGAAATCTGGAAAGAAGCTTTCTGAGAAACTGCTTAGTGTTCTGTTAATTCATCTCACAGAGTTACATCTGTATTTCCTGGATCTCTTTGCTAGCCTTATTTCTGTGGAACCTGAGAACAGATATTTCGGATCCCTTTGAAGACTATAGGGCCAAAGGAAATATCCTCCGATAACAAAGAGAAAGAAGCTTTCTGAGAAACTTCTTTGTGTTCTGTGAAATCATCTCACAGAGTTACAGCTTTCCCCTCAAGAAGCCTTTCGCTAAGACAGTTCTTGTGGAATCGGCAAAGGGATATTTGGGAGCCCATAGAGGCCTATGGTGAAAAAGGAAATATCCTCAGATGAAATCTGGAAAGAAGATTTCTGAGAAACTGCTCTGTGATGTGTGATTTCCACTCACAGAGTTACATCTGTATTTCGTGGATCTCTTTGCTAGCCTTATTTCTTTGGAATCTGAGAACAGATATTTCGGATACCTTTGAAGACTATAGGGCCAAAGGAAATATCCTCCGATAACAAAGAGAAAGAAGCTTTCTGAGAAACTTCTTTGTGTTCTGTGAAATCATCTCACAGAGTTACAGCTTTCCCCTCAAGAAGCCTTTCGCAAAGACAGTTCTTGTGGAATTGGCAAAGTGATATTTGGAAGCCCATAGAGGGCTATGGTGAAAAAGGATATATCCTCAGATGAAATCTGGAAAGAAGCTTTCTGAGAAACTGCTCTGTGATGTGTTCTTCCACTCACAGAGTTACATCTGTATTTCGTGGATCTCTTTGGTAGCCTTATTTCTGTGGAATCTGAGAACAGATATTTCGGATCCCTTTGAAGACTATAGGGCCAAAGGAAATATCCTCCGATAACAAAGAGAACGAAGCTTTCTGAGAGACTTCTTTGTGTTCTGTGAAATCATCTCACAGAGTTACAGCTTTCCCTTCAAGAAGCCTTTCCCTTAGACAGTTCTTGTTGGATTAGCAAAGTGATATTTGGAAGCCCATAGAGGGTTATGGTGAAAAAGGAAATATCCTCAGATGAAATCTGGAAAGAAGCTTTCTGAGAAACTGCTTAGTGTTCTGTTAATTCACCTCACAGAGTTACATCTGTACTTCGTGGATCTCTTTGCTAGCCTTATTTCTGTGGAATCTGAGAACAGATATTTCGGATCCCGTTGAAGAATATAGGGTCAAAGGAAATATCCTCCGATAACAAAGAGAAAGAAGCTTTCTGAGAAACTTCTTTGTGTTCTGTGAAATCATCTCACAGAGTTACAGCTTTCCCTTCAAGAAGCCTTTCCCTTAGACAGTTCTTGTGGAATTGGCAAAGTGATATTTGGAAGCCCGTAGAGGGCTATGGTGAAAAAGGAAATATCCTCAGATGAAATCTGGAAAATAGCTTTCTGAGAAACTGCTCTGTGATGTGTGACTTCCACTCACAGAGTTACATCTCTATTTCGTCGATGTCTTTGCTAGCCTTATTTCTGTGGAATCTGAGAACAGATATTTCGGATCCCTTTGAAGACTATAGGGCCAAAGGAAATATCCTTCGATAACAAAGAGAAAGAAGCTTTCTGAGAAACTTCTTTGGGTTCTGTGAAATCATCTCACAGAGTTACAGATTTCCCCTCAAGAAGCCTTTCGCTAAGACAGTTCTTGTGGAATTGGCAAAGGGATATTTGGAATCCCAAAGAGGGCTATGGTGAAAAAGGAAATATCCCCAGATGAAATCTGGAAAGAAGCTTTCTGAGAAACTGCTCTGTGTTCTGTGACTTCCACTCACAGAGTTACATCTGTATTTCGTGGATCTCTTTGCTAGCCTTATTTCTGTGGAATCTGAGAACAGATATTTCGGATTCCTTTGAAGACTATAGGGCCAAAGGAAATATCCTCCGATAACACAGAGAAAGAAGCTTTCTGAGAAACTTCTTTGTGTTCTGTGAAATCATCTCACAGAGTTACAGCTTTCCCCTCAAGAAGTCTTTCGCTAAGACAGTTCTTGTGGAATTGGCAAAGGGATATTTGGGAGCCCATAGAGGCCTATGGTGAAAAAGGAAATATCCTCAGATGGAATCTGGAAAGAAGCTTTCTGAGAAACTGCTTAGTGTTCTGTTAATTCATCTCACAGAGTTACATCTGTATTTCGTGGATCTCTTTGCTAGCCTTATTTCTGTGGAATCTGAGAACAGATATTTCGGATCCCTTTGAAGACTATAGGGCCAAAGGAAATATCCTCCGATAACAAAGAGATAGAAGCTTTCTGAGAAACTTCTTTGTGTTTTGTGAAATCATCTCACAGAGTTACAGCTTTCCCTTCAAGAAGCCTTTCCCTTAGACAGTTCTTGTGGTATTTGCAAAGTGATATTTGGAAGCCCATAGAGGGTTATGGTGAAAAAGGAAATATCCTCAGATGACATCTGGAAAGAAGCTTTCTGAGAAACTGCTTAGTGTTCTGTTAATTCACCTCACAGAGTTACATCTGTATTTCGTGGATCTCTTTGCCAGCCTTATTTCTGTGGAATCTGAGAACAGATATTTCAAATCCCTTTGAAGACTATAGGGTCAAAGGAAATATCCTCCGATAACAAAGAGAAAGAAGCTTTCTGAGAAACTTCTTTGTGTTCTGTGAAATCATCTCACAGAGTTACAGCTTTCCCTTCAAGAAGCCTTTCGCTAAGACAGTTCTTGTGGAATTGGCTAAGTGATATTTGGAAGCCCATAGAGGGCTATGATGAAAAAGGAAATATCCTCAGATGAAATCTGGAAAGAAGCTTTCTGAGAAACTGCTCTGTGATGTGTGACTTCCTCTCACAGAGTTACATGTGTATTTCGTGGATGTCTTTGCTAGCCTTATTTCTGTGGAATCTGAGAGCAGATATTTCGGATCCCTTTGAAGACTATAGGGCCAAAGGAAATATCCTCCGATAACAAAGAGAAAGAAGCTTTCTGAGAAACTTCTTTGTGTTCTGTGAAATCATCTCACAGAGTTACAGCTTTCCACTCAAGAAGCCTTTCGCTAAGACAGTTCTTGTGGAATTGGCAAAGTGATATTTGGGAGCCCATACAGGACTATGGTGAAAAAGGAAATATCCTCAGATGACATCTGGAAAGAAGCTTTCTGAGAAACTGCTTAGTGTTCTGTTAATTCATCTCACAGAGTTACATCTGTATTTCGTGGATCTCTTTGCTAACCTTATTTCTGTGGAATCTGAGAACAGATATTTCGGATCCCTTTGAAGACTATAGGGCCAAAGGAAATATCCTCCGATAACAAAGAGAAAGAAGCTTTCTGAGAAACTTCTTTGGGTTCTGTGAAATCATCTCACAGAGTTACAGCTTTCCCCTCAAGAAGCCTTTCGCTAAGACAGTTCTTGTGGAATTGGCAAAGGGATATTTGGAAGCCCATAGAGGGCTATGGTGAAAAAGGAAATATCCTCAGATGAAATCTGGAAAGAAGCTTTCTGAGAAACTGCTTAGTGTTTTGTTAATTCATCTAACAGAGTTACATCTGTATTTCGTGGATCTCTTGGCTAGCCTTATTTCTGTAGATTCTGAGAACAGATATTTCGGATCCCTTTGAAGACTATAGGGCCAAAGGAAATATCCTCCGATAACACAGAGAAAGAAGTTTTCTGAGAAACTTCTTTGTGTTCTGTGAAATCATCTCACAGAGTTACAGCTTTCCCCTCAAGAAGCCTTTCGCTAAGACAGTTCTTGTGGAATTGGCAAAGTGATATTTGGAAGCCCGTAGAGGGCTATGGTGAAAAAGGAAATATCCTCAGATGAAATCTGGAAAATAGCTTTCTGAGAAACTGCTCTGTGATGTGTGACTTCCACTCACAGAGTTACATCTCTATTTCGTCGATGTCTTTGCTAGCCTTATTTCTGTGGAATCTGAGAACAGATATTTCGGATCCCTTTGAAGACTATAGGGCCAAAGGAAATATCCTCCGATAACAAAGAGAAAGAAGCTTTCTGAGAAACTTCTTTGGGTTCTGTGAAATCATCTCACAGAGTTACAGCTTTCCCCTCAAGAAGCCTTTCGCTGAGACAGTTCTTGTGGAATTGGCAAAGGGATATTTGGAATCCCAAAGAGGGCTATGGTGAAAAAGGAAATATCCTTAGATGAAATCTGGAAAGAAGCTTTCTGAGAAACTGCTCTGTGTTCTGTGACTTCCACTCACAGAGTTACATCTGTATTTCGTGGATCTCTTTCCTAGCCTTATTTCTGTGGAATCTGAGAACAGATATTTCGGATTCCTTTGAAGACTATAGGGCCAAAGGAAATATCCTCCGATAACACAGAGAAAGAAGCTTTCTGAGAAACTTCTTTGTGTTCTGTGAAATCATCTCACAGAGTTACAGCTTTCCCCTCAAGAAGCCTTTCGCTAAGACAGTTCTTGGTGAATTGGCAAAGGGATATTTGGGAGCCCATAGAGGCGTATGGTGAAAAAGGAAATATCCTCAGATGGAATCTGGAAAGAAGCTTTCTGAGAAACTGCTTAGTGTTCTGTTAATTCATCTCACAGAGTTACATCTGTATTTCGTGGATCTCTTTGCTAGCCTTATTTCTGTGGAATCTGAGAACAGATATTTGGGATCCCTTTGAAGACTTAGGGCCAAAGGAAATATCCTCCGATAACAAAGAGATAGAAGCTTTCTGAGAAACTTCTTTGTGTTCTGTGAAATCATCTCACAGAGTTAAAGCTTTCCCTTCAAGAAGCCTTTCCCTTAGACAGTTCTTGTGGTATTTGCAAAGTGATATTTGGAAGCCCATAGAGGGTTATGGTGAAAAAGGAAATATCCTCAGATGACATCTGGAAAGAAGCTTTCTGAGAAACTGCTTAGTGTTCTGTTAATTCACATCACAGAGTTACATCTGTATTTCGTGGATCTCTTTGCTAGCCTTATTTCTGTGGAATCTGAGAACAGATATTTCGAATCCCTTTGAAGAATATAGGGTCAAAGGAAATATCCTCCGATAACAAAGAGAAAGAAGCTTTCTGAGAAACTTCTTTGTGTTCTGTGAAATCATCTCACAGAGTTACAGCTTTCCCTTTAAGAAGCCTTTCGCTAAGACAGTTCTTGTGGAATTGGCAAAGTGATATTTGGAAGCCCATAGAGGGCAATGATGAAAAAGGAAATATCCTCAGATGAAATCTGGAAAGAAGCTTTCTGAGAAACTGCTCTGTGATGTGTGACTTCCTCTCACAGAGTTACATCTGTATTTCGTGGATGTCTTTGCTAGCCTTATTTCTGTGGAATCTGAGAACAGATATTTCGGATCCCTTTGAAGACTATAGGGCCAAAGGAAATATCCTCCGATAACAAAGAGAAAGAAGCTTTCTGAGAAACTTCTTTGTGTTCTGTGAAATCATCTCACAGAGTTACAGCTTTCCCCTCAAGAAGCCTTTCGCTAAGACAGTTCTTGTGGAATTGGCAAAGTGATATTTGGGAGCCCATACAGGACTATGGTGAAAAAGGAAATATCCTCAGATGACATCTGGAAAGAAGCTTTCTGAGAAACTGCTTAGTGTTCTGTTAATTCATCTCACAGAGTTACATCTGTATTTCGTGGATCTCTTTGCTAGCCTTATTTCTGTGGAATCTGAGAACAGATATTTCGGATCCCTTTGAAGACTATAGGGCCAAAGGAAATATCCTCCGATAACAAAGAGAAAGAAGCTTTCTGAGAAACTTCTTTGGGTTCTGTGAAATCATCTCAAAGAGTTACAGCTTTCCCCTCAAGAAGCCTTTCGCTAAGACAGTTCTTGTAGAATTGGCAAAGGGATATTTGGAAGCCCATAGAGGGCTATGGTGAAAAAGGAAATATCCTCAGATGAAATCTGGAAAGAAGCTTTCTGAGAAACTGCTTAGTGTTCTGTTAATTCATCTCACAGAGTTACATCTGTATTTCCTGGATCTCTTTGCTAGCCTTATTTCTGTGGAACCTGAGAACAGATATTTCGGATCCCTTTGAAGACTATAGGGCCAAAGGAAATATCCTCCGATAACAAAGAGAAAGAAGCTTTCTGAGAAACTTCTTTGTGTTCTGTGAAATCATCTCACAGAGTTACAGCTTTCCCCTCAAGAAGCCTTTCGCTAAGACAGTTCTTGTGGAATCGGCAAAGGGATATTTGGGAGCCCATAGAGGCCTATGGTGAAAAAGGAAATATCCTCAGATGAAATCTGGAAAGAAGATTTCTGAGAAACTGCTCTGTGATGTGTGATTTCCACTCACAGAGTTACATCTGTATTTCGTGGATCTCTTTGCTAGCCTTATTTCTTTGGAATCTGAGAACAGATATTTCGGATACCTTTGAAGACTATAGGGCCAAAGGAAATATCCTCCGATAACAAAGAGAAAGAAGCTTTCTGAGAAACTTCTTTGTGTTCTGTGAAATCATCTCACAGAGTTACAGCTTTCCCCTCAAGAAGCCTTTCGCAAAGACAGTTCTTGTGGAATTGGCAAAGTGATATTTGGAAGCCCATAGAGGGCTATGGTGAAAAAGGATATATCCTCAGATGAAATCTGGAAAGAAGCTTTCTGAGAAACTGCTCTGTGATGTGTTCTTCCACTCACAGAGTTACATCTGTATTTCGTGGATCTCTTTGGTAGCCTTATTTCTGTGGAATCTGAGAGCAGATATTTCGGATCCCTTTGAAGACTATAGGGCCAAAGGAAATATCCTCCGATAACAAAGAGAACGAAGCTTTCTGAGAGACTTCTTTGTGTTCTGTGAAATCATCTCACAGAGTTACAGCTTTCCCTTCAAGAAGCCTTTCCCTTAGACAGTTCTTGTTGGATTAGCAAAGTGATATTTGGAAGCCCATAGAGGGTTATGGTGAAAAAGGAAATATCCTCAGATGAAATCTGGAAAGAAGCTTTCTGAGAAACTGCTTAGTGTTCTGTTAATTCACCTCACAGAGTTACATCTGTACTTCGTGGATCTCTTTGCTAGCCTTATTTCTGTGGAATCTGAGAACAGATATTTCGGATCCCGTTGAAGAATATAGGGTCAAAGGAAATATCCTCCGATAACAAAGAGAAAGAAGCTTTCTGAGAAACTTCTTTGTGTTCTGTGAAATCATCTCACAGAGTTACAGCTTTCCCTTCAAGAAGCCTTTCCCTTAGACAGTTCTTGTGGAATTGGCAAAGTGATATTTGGAAGCCCATAGAGGGCTATGGTGAAAAATGCAATATCGTCAGATGAAATCTGGAAAGAAGCTTTCTGAGAAACTGCTCTGTGATGTGTGACTTCCACTCACAGAGTTACATCTGTATTTCGTGGATCTCTTTGCTAGCCTTATTTCTGTGGAATCTGAGAACAGATATTTCGGATCCCTTTGAAGACTATAGGGCCAAAGGAAATATCCTCCGATAACAAAGAGAAAGAAGCTTTCTGAGAAAGTTCTTTGTGTTCTGTGAAATCATCTCACAGAGTTACAGCTTTCCACTCAAGAAGCCTTTCGCTAAGACAGTTCTTGTGGAATTGGCAAAGTGATATTTGGGAGCCCACAGAGGACTATGGTGAAAAAGGAAATATCCTCAGATGAAATCTGGAAAGAAGCTTTCTGAGAAACTGCTCTGTGATGTGTTGCTTCCACTCACAGAGTTACATCTGTATTTCGTGGATGTCTTTGCTAGCCTTATTTCTGTGGAATCTGAGAACAGATATTTCGGATCCCTTTGAAGACTACAGGGCCAAAGGAAATATCCTCCGATAACAAAGAGAAAGGAGCTTTCTGAGAAACTTGTTTGTGTTCTGTGAAATCATCTCACAGAGTTACAGCTTTCCACTCAAGAAGCCTTTCGCTAAGACAGTTCTTGTGGAATTGGCAAAGTGATATTTGGGAGCCCATACAGGACTATGGTGAAAAAGGAAATATCCTCAGATGACATCTGGAAAGAAGCTTTCTGAGAAACTGCTTAGTGTTCTGTTAATTCATCTCACAGAGTTACATCTGTATTTCGTGGATCTCTTTGCTAGCCTTATTTCTGTGGAATCTGAGAACAGATATTTCAGATCCCTTTGAAGACTATAGGGCCAAAGGAAATATCCTCCGATAACAAAGAGAAAGAAGCTTTCTGAGAAACTTCTTTGGGTTCTGTGAAATCATCTCACAGAGTTACAGCTTTCCCCTCAAGAAGCCTTTCGCTAAGACAGTTCTTGTGGAATTGGCAAAGGGATATTTGGAAGCCCATAGAGGGCTATGGTGAAAAAGGAAATATCCTCAGATGAAATCTGGAAAGAAGCTTTCTGAGAAACTGCTCTGTGATGTGTGACTTCTACTCACAGAGTTACATTTGCATTTCGGGGATCTCTTTGCTAGCCTTATTTCTGTGGAATCTGAGAACAGATATTTCGGATCCCGTTGAAGACTATAGGGTCAAAGGAAATATCCTCCGATAACAAAGAGAAAGAAGCTTTCTGAGAAACTTCTTTGTGTTGTGTGAAATCATCTCACAGAGTTACAGCTTTCCCCTCAAGAAGCCTTTCCCTTAGACAGTTCTTGAGGAATTGGCAAAGTGATATTTGGAAGCCCATAGAGGACTATGGTGAAAAAGGAAATATCCTCAGATGAAATCTGGAAAGAAGCTTTCTGAGAAACTGCTTAGTGTTCTGTTAATTCATCTCACAGAGTTACATCTGTATTTCGTGGATCTCTTTGCTAGCCTTATTTCTGTGGAATCTGAGAACAGATATTTCGGATCCCGTTGAAGACTATAGGGTCAAAGGAAATATCCTCCGATAACAAAGAGAAAGAAGCTTTCTGAGAAACTTCTTTGTGTTCTGTGAAATCATCTCACAGAGTTACAGCTTTCCCCTCAAGAAGCCTTTCCCTTAGAAAGTTCTTGTGGTATTTGCAAAGTGATATTTGGAAGCCCATAGAGGGCTATGGTGAAAAAGGAAATATCCTCAACTGACATCTGAAAAGAAGCTTTCTGAGAAACTGCTTAGTGTTCTGTTAATTCACCTCACAGAGTTACATCTGTATTTCGTGGATCTCTTTGCTAGCCTTATTTCTGTGGAATCTGAGAACAGATATTTCGAATCCCTTTGAAGACTATAGGGTCAAAGGAAATATCCTCCGATAGCAAAGAGAAAGAAGCTTTCTGAGAAACTTCTTTGTGTTCTGTGAAATCATCTCACAGAGTTACAGCTTTCCCTTCAAGAAGCCTTTCGCTAAGACAGTTCTTGTGGAATTGGCAAAGTGATATTTGGAAGCCCATAGAGGGCTATGATGAAAAAGGAAATATCCTCAGATGAAATCTGGAAAGAAGCTTTCTGAGAAACTGCTCTGTGATGTGTGACTTCCTCTCACAGAGTTACCTCTGTATTTCGTGGATGTCTTTGCTAGCCTTATTTCTGTGGAATCTGAGAACAGATATTTCGGATCAATTTGAAGACTACAGGGCCAAAGGAAATATCCTCCGATAACAAAGAGAAAGGAGCTTTCTGAGAAACTTGTTTGTGTTCTGTGAAATCATCTCACAGAGTTACAGCTTTCCCCTCAAGAAGCCTTTCGCTAAGACAGTTCTTGTGGAATTGGCAAAGTGATATTTGGGAGCCCATACAGGACTATGGTGAAAAAGGAAATATCCTCAGATGACATCTGGAAAGAAGCTTTCTGAGAAACTGCTTAGTGTTCTGTTAATTCATCTCACAGAGTTACATCTGTATTTCGTGGATCTCTTTGCTAGCCTTATTTCTGTGGAATCTGAGAACAGATATTTCAGATCCCTTTGAAGACTATAGGGCCAAAGGAAATATCCTCCGATAACAAAGAGAAAGAAGCTTTCTGAGAAACTTCTTTGGGTTCTGTGAAATCATCTCACAGAGTTACAGCTTTCCCCTCAAGAAGCCTTTCGCTAAGACAGTTCTTGTGGAATTGGCAAAGGGATATTTGGAAGCCCATAGAGGGCTATGGTGAAAAAGGAAATATCCTCAGATGAAATCTGGAAAGAAGCTTTCTGAGAAACTGCTCTGTGATGTGTGACTTCTACTCACAGAGTTACATTTGCATTTCGGGGATCTCTTTGCTAGCCTTATTTCTGTGGAATCTGAGAACAGATATTTCGGATCCCGTTGAAGACTATAGGGTCAAAGGAAATATCCTCCGATAACAAAGAGAAAGAAGCTTTCTGAGAAACTTCTTTGTGTTGTGTGAAATCATCTCACAGAGTTACAGCTTTCCCCTCAAGAAGCCTTTCCCTTAGACAGTTCTTGAGGAATTGGCAAAGTGATATTTGGAAGCCCATAGAGGACTATGGTGAAAAAGGAAATATCCTCAGATGAAATCTGGAAAGAAGCTTTCTGAGAAACTGCTTAGTGTTCTGTTAATTCATCTCACAGAGTTACATCTGTATTTCGTGGATCTCTTTGCTAGCCTTATTTCTGTGGAATCTGAGAACAGATATTTCGGATCCCTTTGAAGACTATTGGGCCAAAGGAAATATCCTCCGATAACACAGAGAAAGAAGCTTTCTGAGAAACTTCTTTGTGTTCTGTGAAATCATCTCACAGAGTTACAGCTATCCCCTCAAGAAGCCTTTCGCTAAGACAGTTCTTGTGGAATTGGCAAAGTGATATTTGGAAGCCCGTAGAGGGCTATGGTGAAAAAGGAAATATCCTCAGATGAAATCTGGAAAATAGCTTTCTGAGAAACTGCTCTGTGATGTGTGACTTCCACTCACAGAGTTACATCTCTATTTCGTGGATGTCTTTGCTAGCCTTATTTCTGTGGAATCTGAGAACAGATATTTCGGATCCCTTTGAAGACTATAGGGCCAAAGGAAATATCCTCCGATAACAAAGAGAAAGAAGCTTTCTGAGAAACTTCTTTGGGTTCTGTGAAATCATCTCACAGAGTTACAGCTTTCCCCTCAAGAAGCCTTTCGCTAAGACAGTTCTTGTGGAATTGGTAAAGGGATATTTGGAATCCCAAAGAGGGCTATGGTGAAAAAGGAAATATCCTCAGATGAAATCTGGAAAGAAGCTTTCTGAGAAACTGCTCTGTGTTCTGTGACTTCCACTCACACAGTTACATCTGTATTTCGTGGATCTCTTTGCTAACCTTATTTCTGTGGAATCTGAGAACAGATATTTCGGATTCCTTTGAAGACTATAGGGCCAAAGGAAATATCCTCCGATAACACAGAGAAAGAAGCTTTCTGAGAAACTTCTTTGTGTTCTGTGAAATCATCTCACAGAGTTACAGCTTTCCCCTCAAGATGCCTTTCGCTAAGACAGTTCTTGTGGAATTGGCAAAGGGATATTTGGGAGCCCATAGAGGCCTATGGTGAAAAAGGAAATATCCTCAGATGAAATCTGGAAAGAAGCTTTCTGAGAAACTGCTTAGTGTTCTGTTAATTCATCTCACATAGTTACATCTGTATTTCGTGGATCTCTTTGCTAGCCTTATTTCTGTGGAATCTGAGAACAAATATTTCGGATCCCTTTGAAGACTATAGGTCCAAAGGAAATATCCTCCGATAACAAAGAGAAAGAAGCTTTCTGAGAGACTTCTTTGTGTTCTGTGAAATCATCTCACAGAGTTACAGCTTTCCCTTCAAGAAGCCTTTCCCTTAGACAGTTCTTGTGGAATTAGCAAAGTGATATTTGGAAGCCCGTAGAGGGTTATGGTGAAAAAGGAAATATCCTCAGATGAAATCTGGAAAGAAGCTTTCTGATAAACTGCTTAGTGTTCTGTTAATTCACCTCACAGAGTTACATCTGTACTTCGTGGATCTCTTTGCTAGCCTTATTTCTGTGGAATCTGAGAACAGATATTTCGGATCCCGTTGAAGAATATAGGGTCAAAGGAAATATCCTCCGATAACAAAGAGAAAGAAGCTTTCTCAGAAACTTCTTTGTGTTCTGTGAAATCATCTCACAGAGTTACAGCTTTCCCTTCAAGAAGCCTTTCCCTTAGACAGTTCTTGTGGAATTGGCAAAGTGATATTTGGGAGCCCACAGAGGACTATGGTGAAAAAGGAAATATCCTCAGATGAAATCTGGAAAGAAGCTTTCTGAGAAACTGCTTAGTGTTCTGTTAATTCATCTCACAGAGTTACATCTGTATTTCGTGGATCTGTTGGCTAGCCTTATTTCTGTGGAATCTGAGAACAGATATTTCGGATCCCTTTGAAGACTATAGGGCCAAAGAAGTATCCTCCGATAACAAAGAGAAAGAAGCTTTCTGAGAAACTTCTTTGGGTTCTGTGAAATCATCTCACAGAGTTACAGCTTTCCCCTCAAGAAGCCTTTCGCTAAGACAGTTCTTATGGAATTTTCAGAGGGATATTTGGAATCCCATAGAGGGCTAGGGTGAAAAAGGAAATATCCTCAGATGAAATCTGGAGAGAAGCTTTCTGAGAAACTGCTCTGTGATGTGTGACTTCCACTCACAGAGTTACATCTGTATTTCGTGGATCTCTTTGCTAGCCTTATTTCTGTGGAATCAGAGAACTGATATTTCGGATTCCTTTGAAGACTATAGGGCCAAAGGAAATATCCTCCGGTAACACAGAGAAAGAAGCTTTCTGAGAAACTTCTTTGTGTTCTGTGAAATCATCTCACAGAGTTACAGCTTGCCCTTCAAGAAGCCTTTCGCTAAGACAGTTCTTTTGGAATTGGCAAAGGGATATTTGGGAGCCCATAGAGGCCTCTGGTGAAAAAGGAAATATCCTCAGATGAAATCTGGAAAGTAGCTTTCTGAGAAACTGCTTAGTGTTCTGTTAATTCATCTCACAGAGTTACATCTGTATTTCGTGGATCTCTTTGCTAGCCTTATTTCTATTGAATCTGAGAACAGATATTTCGGATCCCTTTGAAGACTACTGCGCCAAAGGAAATATCCTCCGATAACAAAGAGAAAGAAGCTTTCTGAGAAACTTCTTTGTGTTCTGTGAAATCATCTCACAAAGTTACAGCTTTCCCCTCAAGAAGCCTTTCGCTAAGACAGTTCTTGTGGAATTGGCAAAGGGATATTTGCGAGCCCCTAGAGGCCTATGGTGAAAAAGGAAATATCCTCAGATGAAATCTGGAAAGAAGCTTTCTGAGAAACTGCTCTGTGATGTGTGACTTCCACTCACAGAGTTACATCTGTATTTCGTGGATCTCTTTGCTAGCCTTATTTCTGTGGAATCTGAGAACAGATATTTCGGATACCTTTGACGACTATAGGGCCAAAGGAAATATCCTCCGATAACAAAGAGAAAGAAGCTTTCTGAGAAACTTCTTTGTGTTCTGTGAAATCATCTCACAGAGTTACAGCTTTCCCCTCAAGAAGCCTTTCGCAAAAATAGTTCTTGTGGAATTGGCAAAGTGATATTTGGAAGCCCATAGAGGGCTATGGTGAAAAAGGAAATATCCTCAGATGAAATCTGGAAAGAAGCTTTCTGAAAAACTGCTCTGTGATGTGTTGCTTCCACTCACAGAGTTACATCTGTATTTCGTGGATCTCTTTGGTAGCCTTATTTCTGTGGAATCTGATAACAGATATTTCGGATCCCTTTGAAGACTATAGGGCCAAAGGAAATATCCTCCGATAACAAAGAGAAAGAAGCTTTCTGAGAAACTTCTTTGTGTTCTGTGAAATCATCTCACAGAGTTACAGCTTTCCCCTCAAGAAGCCTTTCGCTAAGACAGTTCTTGTGGAATTGGAAAAGGGATATTTGGGAGCCCATAGAGGCCTATGGTGAAAAAGGAAATAACCTCATATGGAATCTGGAAAGAAGCTTTCTGAGAAACTGCTTACTGTTCTGTTAATTCATCTCACAGAGTTACATCTGTATTTCGTGGATCTCTTTGCTAGCCTTATTTCTGTGGAATCTGAGAACAGATATTTAGGATCCCTTTGAAGACTATAGGGCCAAAGAAGTATCGTCCGATAACAAAGAGAAAGAAGCTTTCTGAGAAACTTCTTTGGGTTCTGTGAAATCATCTCACAGAGTTACAGCTTTCCCCTCAAGAAGCCTTTCGCTAAGACAGTTCTTGTGGAATTTTCAGAGGGATATTTGGAAGCCCATAGAGGGTTATGGTGAAAAAGGAAATATCCTCAGATGAAATCTGGAAAGAAGCTTTCTGAGAAACTGCTTAGTGTTCTGTTAATTCACCTCACAGAGTTACATCAGTATTTCCTGGATCTCTTTGCTAGCCTTATTTCTGTGGAATCTGAGAACAGATATTTCGGATTCCTTTGAAGACTATAGGGCCAAAGGAAATATCCTCCGATAACACAGAGAAAGAAGCTTTCTGAGAAACTTCTTTGTGTTCTGTGAAATCATCTCAAAGAGTTACAGCTTTCCCCTCAAGAAGCCTTTCGCTAAGACAGTTCTTGTGGAATTGGCAAAGGGATATTTGGGAGCCCATAGAGGCTATGGTGAAAAAGGAAATATCCTCAGATGAAATCTGGAAAGAAGCTTTCTGAGAAACTGCTTAGTGTTCTGTTAATTCATCTCACAGAGTTACATCTGTATTTCGTGGATCTCTTTTCTAGCCTTATTTCTGTGGAATCTGAGAACAGATATTTCGGTTCCCTTTGAAGACTATAGGGCCAAAGGAAATATCCTCCGATAACAAAGAGAAAGAAGCTTTCTGAGAGACTTCTTTGTGTTCTGTGAAATCATCTCACAGAGTTACAGCTTTCCCTTCAAGAAGCCTTTCCCTTTGACAGTTCTTGTGGAATTAGCAAAGTGATATTTGGAAGCCCATAGAGGGTTATGGTGAAAAAGGAAATATCCTCAGATGAAATCTGGAAAGAAGCTTTCTGAGAAACTGCTTAGTGTTCTGTTAATTCACCTCACAGAGTTACATCTGTACTTCGTGGATCTCTTCGCTAGCCTTATTTCTGTGGAATCTGAGAACAGATATTTCGGATCCCGTTGAAGAATATAGGGTCAAAGGAAATATCCTCCGATAACAAAGAGAAAGAATCTTTCTGAGAAACTTCTTTGTGTTCTGTGAAATCATCTCACAGAGTTACAGCTTTCCCTTCAAGAAGCCTTTCCCTTAGACAGTTCCTGTGGAATTGGCAAAGTGATATTTGGAAGCCCATAGAGGGCTATGGTGAAAAATAAAATATCGTCAGAAGAAATCTGGAAAGAAGCTTTCTGAGAAACTGCTCTGTGATGTGTGACTTCCACTCACAGAGTTACATCTGTATTTCGTGGATCTCTTTGCTAGCCTTATTTCTGTGGAATCTGAGAACACATATTTCGGATCCCTTTGAAGACTATAGGGCCAAAGGAAATATCCTCCGATAACAAAGAGAAACAAGCTTTCTGAGAAACTTCTTTGTGTTCTGTGAAATCATCTCACAGAGTTACAGCTTTCCACTCAAGAAGCCTTTCGCTAAGACAGTTCTTGTGGAATTGGCAAAGGGATATTTGGGAGCCCATAGAGGACTATGGTGAAAAAGGAAATATCCTCAGATGAAATCTGGAAAGAAGCTTTCTGAGAAACTGCTTAGTGTTCTGTTAATTCATCTCACAGAGATACATCTGTATTTCGTGGATCTCTTGGCTAGCCTTATTTCTGTGGAATCTGAGAACAGATATTTCGGATCCCTTTGAAGACTATAGGGCCAAAGAAGTATCCTCCGATAACAAAGAGAAAGAAGCTTTCTGAGAAACTTCTTTGGGTTCTGTGAAATCATCTCACAGAGTTACAGCTTTCCCTTCAAGAAGCCTTTCCCTTAGACAGTTCTTGTGGAATTAAAAAAGTGATATTTGGAAGCCCATAGAGGGTTATGGTGAAAAAGGAAATATCCTCAGATAAAATCTGGAAAGAAGCTTTCTGAGAAACTGCTCTGTGATGTGTGACTTCCACTCACAGAGTTACATCTTTATTTCGTGGATCTCTTTGCTAGCCTTATTTCTGTGGAATCTGAGAACAGATATTTCGGATCCCGTTGAAGACTATAGGGTCAAAGGAAATATCCTCCGATAACAAAGAGAAAGAAGCTTTCTGAGAAACTTCTTTGTGTTCTGTGAAATCATCTCACAGAGTTACAGCTTTCCCCTCAAGAAGCCTTTCCCTTAGAAAGTTCTTGTGGTATTTGCAAAGTGATATTTGGAAGCCCATAGAGGGCTATGGTGAAAAAGGAAATATCCTCAACTGACATCTGAAAAGAAGCTTTCTGAGAAACTGCTTAGTGTTCTGTTAATTCACCTCACAGAGTTACATCTGTATTTCGTGGATCTCTTTGCTAGCCTTATTTCTGTGGAATCTGAGAACAGATATTTCGAATCCCTTTGAAGACTATAGGGTCAAAGGAAATATCCTCCGATAGCAAAGAGAAAGAAGCTTTCTGAGAAACTTCTTTGTGTTCTGTGAAATCATCTCACAGAGTTACAGCTTTCCCTTCAAGAAGCCTTTCGCTAACACAGTTCTTGTGGAATTGGCAAAGTGATATTTGGAAGCCCATAGAGGGCTATGATGAAAAAGGAAATATCCTCAGATGAAATCTGGAAAGAAGCTTTCTGAGAAACTGCTCTGTGATGTGTGACTTCCTCTCACAGAGTTACCTCTGTATTTCGTGGATGTCTTTGCTAGCCTTATTTCTGTGGAATCTGAGAACAGATATTTCGGATCCCTTTGAAGACTACAGGGCCAAAGGAAATATCCTCCGATAACAAAGAGAAAGGAGCTTTCTGAGAAACTTGTTTGTGTTCTGTGAAATCATCTCACAGAGTTACAGCTTTCCACTCAAGAAGCCTTTCGCTAAGACAGTTCTTGTGGAATTGGCAAAGTGATATTTGGGAGCCCATACAGGACTATGGTGAAAAAGGAAATATCCTCAGATGACATCTGGAAAGAAGCTTTCTGAGAAACTGCTTAGTGTTCTGTTAATTCATCTCACAGAGTTACATCTGTATTTCGTGGATCTCTTTGCTAGCCTTATTTCTGTGGAATCTGAGAACAGATATTTCAGATCCCTTTGAAGACTATAGGGCCAAAGGAAATATCCTCCGATAACAAAGAGAAAGAAGCTTTCTGAGAAACTTCTTTGGGTTCTGTGAAATCATCTCACAGAGTTACAGCTTTCCCCTCAAGAAGCCTTTCGCTAAGACAGTTCTTGTGGAATTGGCAAAGGGATATTTGGAAGCCCATAGAGGGCTATGGTGAAAAAGGAAATATCCTCAGATGAAATCTGGAAAGAAGCTTTCTGAGAAACTGCTCTGTGATGTGTGACTTCTACTCACAGAGTTACATTTGCATTTCGGGGATCTCTTTGCTAGCCTTATTTCTGTGGAATCTGAGAACAGATATTTCGGATCCCGTTGAAGACTATAGGGTCAAAGGAAATATCCTCCGATAACAAAGAGAAAGAAGCTTTCTGAGAAACTTCTTTGTGTTGTGTGAAATCATCTCACAGAGTTACAGCTTTCCCCTCAAGAAGCCTTTCCCTTAGACAGTTCTTGAGGAATTGGCAAAGTGATATTTGGAAGCCCATAGAGGACTATGGTGAAAAAGGAAATATCCTCATTTGAAATCTGGAAAGAAGCTTTCTGAGAAACTGCTTAGTGTTCTGTTAATTCATCTCACAGAGTTACATCTATATTTCGTGGATCTCTTTGCTAGCCTTATTTCTGTGGAATCTGAGAACAGATATTTCGGATCCCTTTGAAGACTATAGGGCCAAAGGAAATATCCTCCGATAACACAGAGAAAGAAGCTTTCTGAGAAACTTCTTTGTGTTCTGTGAAATCATCTCACAGAGTTACAGCTTTCCCCTCAAGAAGCCTTTCGCTAAGACAGTTCTTGTGGAATTGGCAAAGTGATATTTGGAAGCCCGTAGAGGGCTATGGTGAAAAAGGAAATATCCTCAGATGAAATCTGGAAAATAGCTTTCTGAGAAACTGCTCTGTGATGTGTGACTTCCACTCACAGAGTTACATCTCTATTTCGTGGATGTCTTTGCTAGCCTTATTTCTGTGGAATCTGAGAACAGATATTTCGGATCCCTTTGAAGACTATAGGGCCAAAGGAAATATCCTCCGATAACAAAGAGAAAGAAGCTTTCTGAGAAACTTCTTTGGGTTCTGTGAAATCATCTCACAGAGTTACAGCTTTCCCCTCAAGAAGCCTTTCGCTAAGACAGTTCTTGTGGAATTGGTAAAGGGATATTTGGAATCCCAAAGAGGGCTATGGTGAAAAAGGAAATATCCTCAGATGAAATCTGGAAAGAAGCTTTCTGAGAAACTGCTCTGTGTTCTGTGACTTCCACTCACACAGTTACATCTGTATTTCGTGGATCTCTTTGCTAACCTTATTTCTGTGGAATCTGAGAACAGATATTTCGGATTCCTTTGAAGACTATAGGGCCAAAGGAAATATCCTCCGATAACACAGAGAAAGAAGCTTTCTGAGAAACTTCTTTGTGTTCTGTGAAATCATCTCACAGAGTTACAGCTTTCCCCTCAAGATGCCTTTCGCTAAGACAGTTCTTGTGGAATTGGCAAAGGGATATTTGGGAGCCCATAGAGGCCTATGGTGAAAAAGGAAATATCCTCAGATGAAATCTGGAAAGAAGCTTTCTGAGAAACTGCTTAGTGTTCTGTTAATTCATCTCACATAGTTACATCTGTATTTCGTGGATCTCTTTGCTAGCCTTATTTCTGTGGAATCTGAGAACAAATATTTCGGATCCCTTTGAAGACTATAGGTCCAAAGGAAATATCCTCCGATAACAAAGAGAAAGAAGCTTTCTGAGAGACTTCTTTGTGTTCTGTGAAATCATCTCACAGAGTTACAGCTTTCCCTTCAAGAAGCCTTTCCCTTAGACAGTTCTTGTGGAATTAAAAAAGTGATATTTGGAAGCCCGTAGAGGGTTATGGTAAAAAAGGAAATATCCTCAGATGAAATCTGGAAAGAAGCTTTCTGATAAACTGCTTAGTGTTCTGTTAATTCACCTCACAGAGTTACATCTGTACTTCGTGGATCTCTTTGCTAGCCTTATTTCTGTGGAATCTGAGAACAGATATTTCGGATCCCGTTGAAGAATATAGGGTCAAAGGAAATATCCTCCGATAACAAAGAGAAAGAAGCTTTCTGAGAAACTTCTTTGTGTTCTGTGAAATCATCTCACAGAGTTACAGCTTTCCCTTCAAGAAGCCTTTCCCTTAGACAGTTCTTGTGGAATTGGCAAAGTGATATTTGGGAGCCCACAGAGGACTATGGTGAAAAAGGAAATATCCTCAGATGAAATCTGGAAAGAAGCTTTCTGAGAAACTGCTTAGTGTTCTGTTAATTCATCTCACAGAGTTACATCTGTATTTCGTGGATCTCTTTGCTAGCCTTATTTCTATTGAATCTGAGAACAGATATTTCGGATCCCTTTGAAGACTACTGCGCCAAAGGAAATATCCTCCGATAACAAAGAGAAAGAAGCTTTCTGAGAAACTTCTTTGTGTTCTGTGAAATCATCTCACAAAGTTACAGCTTTCCCCTCAAGAAGCCTTTCGCTAAGACAGTTCTTGTGGAATTGGCAAAGGGATATTTGGGAGCCCCTAGAGGCCTATGGTGAAAAAGGAAATATCCTCAGATGAAATCTGGAAAGAAGCTTTCTGAGAAACTGCTCTGTGATGTGTGACTTCCACTCACAGAGTTACATCTGTATTTCGTGGATCTCTTTGCTAGCCTTATTTCTGTGGAATCTGAGAACAGATATTTCGGATACCTTTGACGACTATAGGGCCAAAGGAAATATCCTCCGATAACAAAGAGAAAGAAGCTTTCTGAGAAACTTCTTTGTGTTCTGTGAAATCATCTCACAGAGTTACAGCTTTCCCCTCAAGAAGCCTTTCGCAAAAACAGTTCTTGTGGAATTGGCAAAGTGATATTTGGAAGCCCATAGAGGGCTATGGTGAAAAAGGAAATATCCTCAGATGAAATCTGGAAAGAAGCTTTCTGAAAAACTGCTCTGTGATGTGTTGCTTCCACTCACAGAGTTACATCTGTATTTCGTGGATCTCTTTGGTAGCCTTATTTCTGTGGAATCTGATAACAGATATTTCGGATCCCTTTGAAGACTATAGGGCCAAAGAAGTATCGTCCGATAACAAAGAGAAAGAAGCTTTCTGAGAAACTTCTTTGGGTTCTGTGAAATCATCTCACAGAGTTACAGCTTTCCCCTCAAGAAGCCTTTCGCTAAGACAGTTCTTGTGGAATTTTCAGAGGGATATTTGGAAGCCCATAGAGGGTTATGGTGAAAAAGGAAATATCCTCAGATGAAATCTGGAAAGAAGCTTTCTGAGAAACTGCTTAGTGTTCTGTTAATTCACCTCACAGAGTTACATCAGTATTTCCTGGATCTCTTTGCTAGCCTTATTTCTGTGGAATCTGAGAACAGATATTTCGGATTCCTTTGAAGACTATAGGGCCAAAGGAAATATCCTCCGATAACACAGAGAAAGAAGCTTTCTGAGAAACTTCTTTGTGTTCTGTGAAATCATCTCAAAGAGTTACAGCTTTCCCCTCAAGAAGCCTTTCGCTAAGACAGTTCTTGTGGAATTGGCAAAGGGATATTTGGGAGCCCATAGAGGCTATGGTGAAAAAGGAAATATCCTCAGATGAAATCTGGAAAGAAGCTTTCTGAGAAACTGCTTAGTGTTCTGTTAATTCATCTCACAGAGTTACATCTGTATTTCGTGGATCTCTTTTCTAGCCTTATTTCTGTGGAATCTGAGAACAGATATTTCGGTTCCCTTTGAAGACTATAGGGCCAAAGGAAATATCCTCCGATAACAAAGAGAAAGAAGCTTTCTGAGAGACTTCTTTGTGTTCTGTGAAATCATCTCACAGAGTTACAGCTTTCCCTTCAAGAAGCCTTTCCCTTTGACAGTTCTTGTGGAATTAGCAAAGTGATATTTGGAAGCCCATAGAGGGTTATGGTGAAAAAGGAAATATCCTCAGATGAAATCTGGAAAGAAGCTTTCTGAGAAACTGCTTAGTGTTCTGTTAATTCACCTCACAGAGTTACATCTGTACTTCGTGGATCTCTTCGCTAGCCTTATTTCTGTGGAATCTGAGAACAGATATTTCGGATCCCGTTGAAGAATATAGGGTCAAAGGAAATATCCTCCGATAACAAAGAGAAAGAATCTTTCTGAGAAACTTCTTTGTGTTCTGTGAAATCATCTCACAGAGTTACAGCTTTCCCTTCAAGAAGCCTTTCCCTTAGACAGTTCCTGTGGAATTGGTAAAGTGATATTTGGAAGCCCATAGAGGGCTATGGTGAAAAATAAAATATCGTCAGAAGAAATCTGGAAAGAAGCTTTCTGAGAAACTGCTCTGTGATGTGTGACTTCCACTCACAGAGTTACATCTGTATTTCGTGGATCTCTTTGCTAGCCTTATTTCTGTGGAATCTGAGAACACATATTTCGGATCCCTTTGAAGACTATAGGGCCAAAGGAAATATCCTCCGATAACAAAGAGAAACAAGCTTTCTGAGAAACTTCTTTGTGTTCTGTGAAATCATCTCACAGAGTTACAGCTTTCCACTCAAGAAGCCTTTCGCTAAGACAGTTCTTGTGGAATTGGCAAAGGGATATTTGGGAGCCCATAGAGGACTATGGTGAAAAAGGAAATATCCTCAGATGAAATCTGGAAAGAAGCTTTCTGAGAAACTGCTTAGTGTTCTGTTAATTCATCTCACAGAGATACATCTGTATTTCGTGGATCTCTTGGCTAGCCTTATTTCTGTGGAATCTGAGAACAGATATTTCGGATCCCTTTGAAGACTATAGGGCCAAAGAAGTATCCTCCGATAACAAAGAGAAAGAAGCTTTCTGAGAAACTTCTTTGGGTTCTGTGAAATCATCTCACAGAGTTACAGCTTTCCACTCAAGAAGCCTTTTGCTAAGACAGTTCTTGTGGAATTTTCAGAGGGATATTTGGAAGCCCATAGAGGGCTAGGGTGAAAAAAGAAATATCCTCAGATGAAATCTGGAGAGAAGATTTCTGAGAAACTGCTCTGTGATGTGTGACTTCCACTCACAGAGTTACATCTGTATTTCGTGGATCCCTTTGCTAGCCTTATTTCTGTGGAATCAGAGAACTGATATTTCGGATCCCTTTGAAGACTAGAGGGCCAAAGGAAATATCCTCCGATAACAAAGAGAAAGAAGCTTTCTGAGAAACTTCTTTGAGTTCTGTGAAATCATCTAACAGAGTTACAGCTTTCCCCTCAAGAAGCCTTTCGCTAAGACAGTTCTTGTGGAATTGGCAAAGGGATATTTGGAAGCCCATAGAGGGCTATGGTGAAAAAGGAAATATCCTCAGATGAAATCTGGAAAGAAGCTTTCTGAGAAACTGCTCTGTGATGTGTGACTTCCACTCACAGAGTTACATCTGTATTTCGTGGGTCTCTTTGCTAGCCTTATTTCTGTGGAATCTGAGAACAGATATTTCGGATTCCTTTGAAGACTATAGGGCCAAAGAAAATATCCTCCGATAACACAGAGAAAGAAGCTTTCTGCGAAACTTCTTTGTGTTCTGTGAAATCATCTCACAGAGTTACAGCTTTCACCTCAAGAAGCCTTTCGCTAAGACAGTTCTTGTGGAATTGGCAAAGTGATATTTGGGAGCCCATAGAGGCCTATGGTGAAAAAGGAAATATACTCAGATGAAATCTGGAAAGAAGCTTTCTGAGAAACTGCTTAGTGTTCTGTTAATTCACCTCACAGAGTTACATCTGTATTTTGTGGATGTCTTTGCTAGCCTTATTTCTGTGGAATCTGAGAACAGATATTTCGGATCCCTTTGAAGATTATAGGGCCAAAGGAAATATCCTCCGATAACAAAGAGAAGGAAGCTTTCTGAGAAACTTCTTTGTGTTCTGTGAAATCATCTCACAGAGTTACAGCTTTCCCTTCAAGAAGCCTTTCCCTTAGACAGTTCTTGTGGAATTGGCAAAGTGATATTTGGAAGCCCATAGAGGGCTATGGTGAAAAAGGAAATATCCTCAGATGGAATCTGGAAAGATGCTTTCAGAGAAACTGCTTAGTGTTCTGTTAATTCATCTCACAGAGTTACATCTGTATTTCGTGGATCTCTTTGCTAGCCTTATTTCTGTGGAATCTGAGAACAGATATTTCGGATCCCTTTGAAGACTATAGGGCCAAAGGAAATATCCTCCGATAACAAAGAGAAAGAAGCTTTCTGAGAAACTTCTTTGTGTTCTGTGAAATCATCTCACAGAGTTACAGCTTTCCTCTCAAGAAGCCTTTCGCTAAGACAGTTCTTGTGGAATTTTCAGAGGGATATTTGGAAGCCCATAGAGGGTTATGGTGAAAAAGGAAATATCCTCAGATGAAATCTGGAAAGAAGCTTTCTGAGAAACTGCTTAGTGTTCTGTTAATTCACCTCACAGAGTTACATCAGTATTTCCTGGATCTCTTTGCTAGCCTTATTTCTGTGGAATATGAGAACAGATATTTCGGATCCCGTTGAAGACTATAGGGTCAAAGGAAATATCCTCCGATAACAAAGAGAAAGAAGCTTTCTGAGAAACTTCTTTGTGTTCTGTGAAATCATCTCACAGAGTTACAGCTTTCCCCCAAGAAGCCTTTCCCTTAGACAGTTCTTGTGGAATTGGCAAAGTGATATTTGGAAGCCCATAGAGGACTATGGTGAAAAAGGAAATATCGGCAGATGAAATCTGGAAAGAAGCTTTCTGAGAAACTGCTTAGTGTTCTGTTAATTCATCCCACAGAGTTACATCTGTATTTCGTGGATCTCTTTGCTTGCCTTATTTCTGTGGAATCTGAGAACAGATATTTCGGATCCCTTTGAAGACTATACGGCCAAAGGAAATATCCTCCGATAACAAAGAGAAAGAAGCTTTCTGAGAAACTTCTTTGTGTTCTGTGAAATCATCTCACAAAGTTACAGCTTTCCCCTCAAGAAGCCTTTCGCTAAGACAGTTCTTGTGGAATCGGCAAAGTGATATTTGGAAGCCCATAGAGGGCTATGGTGAAAAAGGAAATATCCTCAGATGAAATCTGGAAAGAAGCTTTCTGAGAAACTGCTCTGTGATGTGTTGCTTCCACTCACAGAGTTACATCTGTATTTCGTGGATCTCTTTGGTAGCCTTATTTCTGTGGAATCTGAGAACAGATATTTCGGATCCCTTTGAAGACTATAGGGCCAAAGGAAATATCCTCCGATAACAAAGAGAAAGAAGCTTTCTGAGAAACTTCTTTGTGTTCTGTGAAATCATCTCACAGAGTTACAGCTTTCCCCTCAAGAAGCCTTTCGTTAAGACAGTTCTTGTGGAATTGGAATAGGGATATTTGGGAGCCCATAGAAGTCTATGGTGAAAAAGGAAATATCCTCAGATGGAATCTGGAAAGAAGCTTTCTGAGAAACTGCTTAGTGTTCTGTTAATTCATCTCACAGAGTTACATCTGTATTTCGTGGATCTCTTTGCTAGCCTTATTTCTGTGGAATCTGAGAACAGATATTTCGGATTCCTTTGAAGACTATAGGGCCAAAGGTAATATCCTCCGATAACAAAGAGAAAGAAGCTTTCTGAGAAACTTCTTTGTGTTCTGTGAAATCATCTCACAGAGTCACAGCTTTCCCTTCAAGAAGCCTTTCCCTTAGACAGTTCTTGTGGAATTAAAAAAGTGATATTTGGAAGCACATAGAGGGTTATGGTGAAAAAGGAAATATCCTCAGATAAAATCTGGAAAGAAGCTTTCTGAGAAACTGCTTAGTGTTCTGTTAATTCACCTCACAGAGTTACATCAGTATTTCCTGGATCCCTTTGCTAGCCTTATTTCTGTGGAATCTGAGAACAGATATTTCGGATCCCGTTGAAGACTATAGGGTCAAAGGAAATATCCTCCGATAATAAAGAGAAAGAAGCTTTCTGAGAAACTTCTTTGTGTTTTGTGAAATCATCTCACAGAGTTACAGCTTTCCCCTCAAGAAGCCTTTCCCTTAGACAGTTCTTGTGGAATTGGCAAAGTGATATTTGGAAGCCCATAGAGGACTATGGTGAAAAAGGAAATATCCTCAGATGAAATCTGGAAAGAAGCTTTCTGAGAAACTGCTTAGTGTTCTGTTAATTCATCTCACAGAGTTACATCTGTATTTCGTGGATCTCTTTGCTAGCCTTATTTCTGTGGAATCTGAGAACAGATATTTCGGATCCCTTTGAAGACTATAGGGCCAAAGGAAATATCCTCCGATAACAAAGAGAAAGAATCTTTCTGAGAAACTTCTTTGTGTTCTGTGAAATCATCTCACAGAGTTACAGCTTTCCCTTCAAGAAGCCTTTCCCTTAGACAGTTCTTGTGGAATTGGCAAAGTGATATTTGGAAGCCCATAGAGGGCTATGGTGAAAAAGGAAATATCCTCAGATGAAATCTGGAAAGAAGCTTTCTGAGAAACTGCTCTGTGATGTGTGACTTCCACTCACAGAGTTACATCTGTATTTCGTGGATCTCTTTGCTAGCCTTATTTCTGTGGAATCTGAGAACAGATATTTCGGATCCCTTTGAAGACTATAGGGCCAAAGGAAATATCCTCCGATAACACAGAGAAAGAAGCTTTCTGAGAAACTTCTTTGTGTTCTGTGAAATCATCTCACAGAGTCACAGCTTTCCATTCAAGAAGCCTTTCGCTAAGACAGTTCTTGTGGAATTGGCAAAGTGATATTTGGGAGCCCATAGAGGGCTATGGTGAAAAAGGAAATATCCTCAGATGAAGTCTGGAAATAAGCTTTCTGAGAAACTGCTTAGTGTTCTGTTAATTCATCTCACAGAGTTACATCTGTATTTCGTGGATCTCCTTGCTAGCCTTATTTCTGTGGAATCTGAGAACAGATATTTCGGATTCCTTTGAAGACTATAGGGCCAAAGGAAATATCCTCCAATAACAAAGAGAAAGAAGCTTTCTGAGAGACTTCTTTGTGTTCTGTGAAATCATCTCACAGAGTTACAGCTTTCCCTTCAAGAAGCCTTTCCCTTAGACAGTTCTTGTGGAATTAGCAAAGTGATATTTGGAAGCCCGTAGAGGGTTATGGTGAAAAAGGAAATATCCTCAGATGAAATCTGGAAAGAAGCTTTCTGAGAAACTGCTTAGTGTTCTGTTAATTCATCTCACAGAGTTACATCTGTATTTCGTGGATCTCTTTGCTAGCCTTATTTCTGTGGAATCTGAGAACAGATATTTCGGATCCCTTTGAAGACTATAGGGCCAAAGGAAATATCCTCCGATAACAAAGAGAAAGTAGCTTTCTGAGAAACGTCTTTGGGTTTTGTGAAATCATCTCACAGAGTTACAGCTTTCCCCTCAAGAAGCCTTTCGTTAAGACAGTTATTGTGGAATTGGCAAAGGGATATTTGGAAGCCCATAGAGGGCTATGGTGAAAAAGGAAATATCCTCAGATGAAATCTGGAAAGAAGCTTTCTGAGAAACTGCTCTGTGATGTGTGACTTCCACTCACAGAGTTACATCTGTATTTCGTGGATCTCTTTGCTAGCCTTATTTCTGTGGAATCTGAGAACAGATATTTCGGATTCCTTTGAAGACTATAGGGCCAAAGGAAATATCCTCCGATAACAAAGAGAAAGAAGCTTTCTGAGAAACTTCTTTGTGTTCTGTGAAATCATCTCACAGAGTGACAGCTTTCCCCTCAAGACGCCTTTCGCTAAGACAGTTCTTGTGGAATTGGCAAAGGGATATTTGGGAGCCCATAGAGGCCTATGGTGAAAAAGGAAATATCCTCAGATGAAATCTGGAAAGAAGCTTTCTGAGAAACTGCTTAGGGTTCTGTTAATTCATCTCACAGAGTTACATCTGTATTTCGTGGATCTCTTTGCTAGCATTATTTCTGTGGAATCTGAGAACAGATATTTCGGATCCCTTTGAAGACTATAGGGCCAAAGGAAATATCCGCCGATAACAAAGAGAAAGAAGCTTTCTGAGAAACTTCTTTGTATTCTGTGAAATCAGCTCACAGAGTTACAGCTTTCCCCTCAAGAAGCCTTTCGCTAAGACAGTTCTTGTGGAATTGGCAAAGTGATATTTGGAAGCCCATAGAGGGCTATGGTGAAAAAGGAAATATCCTCAGATGAAATCTAGAAAGAAGCTTTCTGAGAAACTGCTCTGTGATGTGTGACTTCCACTCACAGAGTTACATCTGTATTTCGTGGATCTCTTTGCTAGCCTTATTTCTGTGGAATCTGAGAACAGATATTTCGGATCCCCCTGAAGACTATAGGGCCAATGGAAATATCCTCCGATAACAAAGAGAAAGAAGCTTTCTGAGAAACTTCTTTGTGTTCTGTGAAATCATCTCAGAGAGTTACAGCTTTCCCCTCAAGAAGCCTTTCGCTAAGACTGTTCTTGTGGAATTGGCAAAGGGATATTTGAGAGCCCATAGAGGCCTATGGTGAAACAGAAAATATCCTCAGATGGAATCTGGAAAGAAGCTTTCTGAGAAACTGTTAAGTGTTCTGTTAATTCATCTCACAGAGTTACATCTGTATTTCGTGGATCCCTTTGCTAGCCTTATTTCTGTGGAATCAGAGAACTGATATTTCGGATTCCTTTGAAGAATATAGGGCCAAAGGAAATATCCTCCGACAACACAGAGAAAGAAGCTTTCTGAGAAACTTCTTTGTGTTCTGTGAAATCATCTCACAAAGTTACAGCTTGCCCTTCAAGAAGCCTTTCGCTAAGACAGTTCTTTTGGAATTGGCAAAGGGATATTTGGGAGCCCATAGAGGCCTCTGTTGAAAAAGGAAATATCCTCAGATGAAATCTGGAAAGTAGCTTTCTGAGAAACTGCTTAGTGTTCTGTTAATTCATCTCACAGAGTTACATCTGTATTTCGTGGATCTCTTTGCTAGCCTTATTTCTATGGAATCTGAGAACAGATATTTCGGATCCCTTTGAAGACTATAGGGCCAAAGGAAATATCCTCCGATAACAAAGAGAAAGAAGCTTTCTGAGAAACTTCTTTGTGTTCTGTGAAATCATCTCACAGAGTTACAGCTTTCCCCTCCAGAAGCCTTTCGCTAAGACAGTTCTTGTGGAATTGGCAAAGGGATATTTGGATGCCCAAAGAGGGCTATGGTGAAAAAGGAAATATCCTCAGATGAAATTTGGAAAGAAGCTTTCTGAGAAACTGCTCTGTGATGTGTGACTTCCACTCACAGAGTTACATCTGCATTTCGTGGATCTCTTTGCTAGCCTTATTTCTGTGGAATCTGAGAACAGATATTTCGGATACCTTTGAAGACTATAGGGCCAAAGGAAATATCCTCCGATAACAGAGAGAAAGAAGCTTTCTGAGAAACTTCTTTGTGTTCTGTGAAATCATCTCACAGAGTTACAGCTTTCCCCTCAAGAAGCCTTTCGCAAAGACAGTTCTTGTGGTATTGGCAAAGTGATATTTGGAAGCCCATAGAGGGCTATGGTGAAAAAGGAAATATCCTCACATGAAATCTGGAAAGAAGCTTTCTGAGAAACTGCTCTGTGATGTGTTGCTTCCACTCACAGAGTTACATCTGTATTTCGTGGATCTCTTTGCTAGCCTTATTTCTTTGGAATCTGAGAACAGATATTTCGGATCCCTTTGAAGACTATATGGCCAACGGAAATATCCTCCGATAACAAAGAGAAAGACGCTTTCTGAGAAACTTCTTTGGGTTCTGTGAAATCATCTCACAGAGTTACAGCTTTCCCCTCAAGAAGCCTTTCGCTAAGACAGTTCTTGTGGAATTGGCAAAGGGATATTTGGAATCCCATAGAGGGCTATGGTGAAAAAGGAAATATCCTCAGATGAAATCTGGAAAGAAGCTTTCTGAGAAACTGCTCTGTGTTCTGTGACTTCCACTCACAGAGTTACATCTGTATTTCGTGGATCTCTTTGCTAGCCTTATTTCTGTGGAATCTGAGAACAGATATTTCGGATTCCTTTGAAGACTATAGGGCCAAAGGAAATATCCTCCGATAACAAAGAGAAAGAAGCTTTCTGAGAAACTTCTTTGTGTTCTGTGAAATCATCTCACAGAGTTACAGCTTTCCCCTCAAGAAGCCTTTCGCTAAGACAGTTCTTGTGGAATTGGCAAAGGGATATTTGGGAGCCCATAGAGGCCTATGTTGAAAAAGGAAATATCCTCAGATGAAATCTGGAAAGAAGGTTTCTGAGAAACTGCTTAGTGTTCTGTTAATTCATCTCACAGAGTTACATCTGTATTTCGTGGATCTCTTTGCTAGCCTTATTTCTGTGGAATCTGAGAACAGATATTTCGGATCCCGTTGAAGACTATAGGGTCAAAGGAAATATCCTCCGATAACAAAGAGAAAGAAGCTTTCTGAGAAACTTCTTTGTGTTCTGTGAAATCATCTCACAGAGTTACAGCTTTCCCTTCAAGAAGCCTTTCCCTTAGACAGTTCTTGTGGAATTGGCAAAGTGATATTTGGAAGCCCATAGAGGGCTATGGTGAAAAAGGAAATATCCTCAGATGAAATCTGGAAAGAAGCTTTCTGAGAAACTGCTCTGTGTTCTGTGACTTCCACTCACAGAGTTACATCTGTATTTCGTGGATCTCTTTGCTAGCCTTATTTCTGTGGAATCTGAGAACAGATATTTCGGATTCCTTTGAAGACTATAGGGCCAAAGGAAATATCCTCCGATAACACAGAGAAAGAAGCTTTCTGAGAAACTTCTTTGTGTTCTGTGAAATCATCTCACAGAGTTACAGCTTTCCCCTAAAGAAGCCTTTCGCTAAGACAGTTCTTGTGGAATTGGCAAAGGGATATTTGGGAGCCCATAGAGGCCTATGGTGAAAAAGGAAATATCCTCAGATGAAATCTGGAAAGAAGCTTTCTGAGAAACTGCTTAGTGTTCTGTTAATTCATCTCACAGAGTTACATCTGTATTTCGTGGATCTCTTTGCTAGCCTTATTTCTGTGGAATCTGAGAACAGATATTTCGGATCCCTTTGAAGACTATAGGGCCAAAGGAAATATCCTCAGATAACAAAGAGAAAGAAGCTTTCTGAGAGACTTCTTTGTGTTCTGTGAAATCATCTCACAGAGTTACAGCTTTCCCTTCAAGAAGCCTTTCCCTTAGATAGTTCTTGTGGAATTAGCAAAGTGATATTTGGAAGCCCATAGAGGGTTATGGTGAAAAAGGAAATATCCTCAGATGAAATCTGGAAAGAAGCTTTCTGAGAAACTGCTTAGTGTTCTGTTAATTCACCTCACAGAGTTACATCTGTATTTCGTGGATCTCTTTGCTAGCCTTATTTCTGTGGAATCTGAGAACAGATATTTCGGATCCCTTTGAAGACTATATGGCCAAAGGAAATATCCTCCGATAACACAGAGAAAGAAGCTTTCTGAGAAACTTCTTTGTGTTCTGTGAAATCATCTCACAGAGTTACAGCTTTCCCCTCAAGAAGCCTTTCGCTAAGACAGTTCTTGTGGAATTGGCAAAGGGATATTTGGGAGCCCATTGAGGCCTATGGTGAAAAAGGAAATATCCTCAGATGAAATCTGGAAAGAAGCTTTCTGAGAAACTGCTTAGTGTTCTGTTAATTCATCTCACAGAGTTACATCTGTATTTCGTGGATCTCTTTGCTAGCCTTATTTCTGTGGAATCTGAGAACAGATATTTCGGATCCCTTTGAAGACTATAGGGCCAAAGGAAATATCCTCCGATAACAAAGAGAAAGAAGCTTTCTGAGAGACTTCTTTGTGTTCTGTGAAATCATCTCACAGAGTTACAGCTTTCCCTTCAAGAAGCCTTTCCCTTTGACAGTTCTTGTGGAATTAGCAAAGTGATATTTGGAAGCCCATAGAGGGTTATGGTGAAAAAGGAAATATCCTCAGATGAAATCTGGAAAGAAGCTTTCTGAGAAACTGCTTAGTGTTCTGTTAATTCACCTCACAGAGTTACATCTGTACTTCGTGGATCTCTTCGCTAGCCTTATTTCTGTGGAATCTGAGAACAGATATTTCGGATCCCGTTGAAGAATATAGGGTCAAAGGAAATATCCTCCGATAACAAAGAGAAAGAATCTTTCTGAGAAACTTCTTTGTGTTCTGTGAAATCATCTCACAGAGTTACAGCTTTCCCTTCAAGAAGCCTTTCCCTTAGACAGTTCTTGTGGAATTGGCAAAGTGATATTTGGAAGCCCATAGAGGGCTATGGTGAAAAATGAAATATCGTCAGATGAAATCTGGAAAGAAGCTTTCTGAGAAACTGCTCTGTGATGTGTGACTTCCACTCACAGAGTTACATCTGTATTTCGTGGATCTCTTTGCTAGCCTTATTTCTGTGGAATCTGAGAACAGATATTTCGGATCCCTTTGAAGACTATAGGGCCAAAGGAAATATCCTCCGATAACAAAGAGAAAGAAGCTTTCTGAGAAACTTCTTTGTGTTCTGTGAAATCATCTCACAGAGTTACAGCTTTCCACTCAAGAAGCCTTTCACTAAGACAGTTCTTGTGGAATTGGCAAAGTGATATTTGGCAGCCCATAGAGGACTATGGTGAAAAAGGAAATATCCTCAGATGAAATCTGGAAAGAAGCTTTCTGAGAAACTGCTTAGTGTTCTGTTTATTCATCTCACAGAGATACATCTGTATTTCGTGGATCTCTTGGCTAGCCTTATTTCTGTGGAATCTGAGAACAGATATTTCGGATCCCTTTGAAGACAATAGGGCCAAAGAAGTATCCTCCGGTAACAAAGAGAAAGAAGCTTTCTGAGAAACTTCTTTGGGTTCTGTGAAATCATCTCACAGAGTTACAGCTTTCCCCTCAAGAAGCCTTTCGCTAAGACAGTTCTTGTGGAATTTTCAGAGGGATATTTGGAAGCCCATAGAGGGCTAGGGTGAAAAAGGAAATATCCTCAGATGAAATCTGGAGAGAAGCTTTCTGAGAAACTGCTCTGTGATGTGTGACTTCCACTCACAGAGTTACATCTGTATTTCGTGGATCCCTTTGCTAGCCTTATTTCTGTGGAATCAGAGAACTGATATTTCGGATTCCTTTGAAGACTATAGGGCCAAAGGATATATCCTCCGATAACACAGAGAAAGAAGCTTTCTGAGAAACTTCTTTGTGTTCTGTGAAATCATCTCACAAAGTTACAGCTTGCCCTTCAAGAAGCCTTTCGCTAAGACAGTTCTTTTGGAATTGGCAAAGGGATATTTGGGAGCCCATAGAGGCCTCTGGTGAAAAAGGAAATATCCTCAGATGAAATCTGGAAAGTAGCTTTCTGAGAAACTGCTTAGTGTTCTGTTAATTCATCTCACAGAGTTACATCTGTATTTCGTGGATCTCTTTGCTAGCCTTATTTCTATGGAAATTGAGAACAGATATTTCGGATCCCTTTGAAGACTATAGGGCCAAAGGAAATATCCTCCGATAACAAAGAGAAAGAAGCTTTCTGAGAAACTTCTTTGTGTTCTGTGAAATCATCTCACAAAGTTACAGCTTTCCCCTCAAGAAGCCTTTCGCTAAGACAGTTCTTGTAGAATCGGCAAAGGGATATTTGGGAGCCCATAGAGGCCTATGGTGAAAAAGGAAATATCCTCAGATGAAATCTGGAAAGAAGCTTTCTGAGAAACTGCTCTGTGATGTGTGACTTCCACTCACAGAGTTACATCTGTATTTCGTGGATCTCTTTGCTAGCCTTATTTCTGTGGAATCTGAGAACAGATATTTCGGATACCTTTGATGACTATAGGGCCAAAGGAAATATCCTCCGATAACAAAGAGAAAGAAGCTTTCTGAGAAACTTCTTTGTGTTCTGTGAAATCATCTCACAGAGTTACAGCTTTCCCCTCAAGAAGCCTTTCGCAAAGACAGTTCTTGTGGAATTGGCAAAGTGATATTTGGAAGCCCATAGAGGGCTATGGTGAAAAAGGAAATATCCTCTGATGAAATCTGGAAAGAAGCTTTCTGAGAAACTGCTCTGTGATGTGTTGCTTCCACTCACAGAGTTACATCTGTATTTCGTGAATCTCTTTGGTAGCCTTATTTCTGTGGAATCTGAGAGCAGATATTTCGGATCCCTTTGAAGACTATAGGGCCAAAGGAAATATCCTCCGATAACAAAGAGAAAGAAGCTTTCTGAGAAACTTCTTTGTGTTCTGTGAAATCATCTCACAGAGTTACAGCTTTCCCCTCAAGAAGCCTTTCGCTAAGACAGTTCTTGTGGAATTGGAAAAGGGATGTTTGGGAGTCCATAGAGGTCTATGGTGAAAAAGGAAATATCCTCAGATGGAATCTGGAAAGAAGCTTTTTGAGAAACTGCTTAGTGTTCTGTTAATTCATCTCACAGAGTTACATCTGTATTTCGTGGATCTCTTTGCTAGCCTTATTTCTGTGGAATCTGAGAACAGATATTTCGGATCCCTTTGAAGACTATAGGGCCAAAGGAAATATCCTCCGATAACAAAGAGAAAGAAGCTTTCTGAGTAACTTCTTTGTGTTCTGTGAAATCATCTCACAGAGTTACAGCTTTCCCCTCAAGAAGCCTTTCCCTTAGACAGTTCTTGTGGAATTGGCAAAGTGATATTTGGAAGCCCATAGAGGACTATGGTGAAAAAGGAAATATCCTCAGATGAAATCTGGAAAGAAGCTTTCTGAGAAACTGCTTAGTGTTCTGTTAATTCATCTCACAGAGTTACATCTGTATTTCGTGTATCTCTTTGCTAGCCTTATTTCTGTGGAATATGAGAACAGATATTTCGGATCCCTTTGAAGACTATAGGGCCAAAGGAAGTATCCTCCGATAACAAAGAGAAAGAAGCTTTCTGAGAAACTTCTTTGTGTTCTGTGAAATCATCTCACAGAGTTACAGCTTTCCCCTCAAGAAGCCTTTCGCTAAGACAGTTCTTGTGGAATTGGCAAAGGGATATTTGGAAGCCCGTAGAGGGCTATGGTGAAAAAGGAAATATCCTCAGATGAAATCTGGAAAGAAGGCTTTCTGAGAAACTGCTCTGTGATGTGTGACTTCCACTCACAGAGTTACATCTGTATTTCGTGGATCTCTTTGCTAGCCTTATTTCTTTGGAATCTGAGAACAGATATTTCGGATCCCTTTGAAGACTATAGGGCCAAAGGAAATATCCTCCGATAACAAAGAGAAAGACGCTTTCTGAGAAACTTCTTTGGGTTCTGTGAAATCATCTCACAGTTACAGCTTTCCCCTCAAGAAGCCTTTCGCTAAGACAGTTCTTGTGGAATTGGCAAAGGGATATTTGGAATCCCATAGAGGGCTATGGTGAAAAAGGAAATATCCTCAGATGAAGTCTGGAAAGAATTTTTCTGAGAAACTGCTCTGTGTTCTGTGACTTCCACTCACAGAGTTACATCTGTATTTCGTGGATCTCTTGGCTAGCCTTATTTCTGTGGAATCTGAGAACAGATATTTCGGATTCCTTTGAAGACTATAGGGCCAAAGGAAATATCCTCCGATAACACAGAGAAAGAAGCTTTCTGAGAAACTTCTTTGTGTTCTGTGAAATCATCTCACAGAGTTACAGCTTTCCCCTCAAGAAGCCTTTCGCTAAGACAGTTCTTGTGGAATTGGCAAAGGGATATTTGGGAGCCCATAGAGGGTTATGGTGAAAAAGGAAATATCCTCAGATGAAATCTGGAAAGAAGCTTTCTGAGAAACTGCTTAGTGTTCTGTTAATTCATCTCACAGAGTTACATCTGTATTTCGTGGATCTCTTTGCTAGCCTTATTTCTGTGGAATCTGAGAACAGATATTTCGGATCCCTTTGAAGACTATAGGGCCAAAGGAAATATCCTCCGATAACAAAGAGAAAGAAGCTTTCTGAGAGACTTTTTTGTGTTCTGTGAAATCATCTCACAGAGTTACAGCTTTCCCTTCAAGAAGCCTTTCCCTTAGACAGTTCTTGTGGAATTAGAAAAGTGATATTTGGAAGCCCATAGAGGGTTATGGTGAAAAAGGAAATATCCTCAGATGAAATCTGGAAAGAAGCTTTCTGAGAAACTGCTTAGTGTTCTGTTAATTCACCTCACAGAGTTACATCTGCATTTCGTGGATCTCTTTGCTAGCCTTATTTCTGTGGAATCTGAGAACAGATATTTCGGATCCCTTTGAAGACTATAGGGCCAAAGGAAATATCCTCCGATAACAAAGAGAAAGAAGCTTTCTGAGAAACTTCTTTGTGTTCTGTGAAATCATCTCACAGAGTTACAGCTTTCCCCTCAAGAAGCCTTTCGCTAAGACAGTTCTTGTGGAATTGGCAAAGTGATATTTGGAAGCCCATAGAGGGCTATGGTGAAAAAGGAAATATCCTCAGATGAAATCTAGAAAGAAGCTTTCTGAGAAACTGCTCTGTGATGTGTGACTTCCACTCACAGAGTTACATCTGTATTTCGTGGATCTCTTTGCTAGCCTTATTTCTGTGGAATCTGAGAACAGATATTTCGGATCCCCCTGAAGACTATAGGGCCAATGGAAATATCCTCCGATAACAAAGAGAAAGAAGCTTTCTGAGAAACTTCTTTGTGTTCTGTGAAATCATCTCAGAGAGTTACAGCTTTCCCCTCAAGAAGCCTTTCGCTAAGACAGTTCTTGTGGAATTGGCAAAGGGATATTTGAGAGCCCATAGAGGCCTATGGTGAAACAGGAAATATCCTCAAATGTAATCTGGAAAGAAGCTTTCTGAGAAACTGCTTAGTGTTCTGTTAATTCATCTCACAGAGTTACATCTGTATTTCGTGGATCTCTTGGCTAGCCTTATTTCTGTGGAATCTGAGAACAGATATTTCGGATCCCTTTGAAGACTATAGGGCCAAAGGAAATATCCTCCGATAACAAAGAGAAAGAAGCTTTCTGAGAAACTTCTTTGTGTTCTGTGAAATCATCTCACAGAGTTACAGCTTTCCACTCAAGAAGCCTTTCGCTAAGACAGTTCTTGTGGAATTGGCAAAGTGATATTTGGGAGCCCATAGAGGACTATGGTGAAAAAGGAAATATCCTCAGATGAAATCTGGAAAGAAGCTTTCTGAGAAACTGCTTAGTGTTCTGTTAATTCATCTCACAGAGTTACATCTGTATTTCGTGGATCTCTTGGCTAGCCTTATTTCTGTGGAATCTGAGAACAGATATTTCGGATCCCTTTGAAGACTATAGAGCCAAAGAAGTATCCTCCGATAACAAAGAGAAAGAAGCTTTCTGAGAAACTTCTTCGGGTTCTGTGAAATCATCTCACAGAGTTACAGCTTTCCCCTCAAGAAGCCTTTCGCTAAGACAGTTCTTGTGGAATTTTCAGAGGGATATTTGGAAGCCCATAGAGGGCTAGGGTGAAAAAGGAAATATCCTCAGAAGAAATCTGGAGAGAAGCTTTCGGAGAAACTGCTCTGTGATGTGTGACTTCCACTCATAGAGTTAAATCTGTATTTCGTGGATCCCTTTGCTAGCCTTATTTCTGTGGAATCAGGGAACTGATATTTCGGATTCCTTTGAAGACTATAGGGCCAAAGGAAGTATCCTCCGATAACACAGAGAAAGAAGCTTTCTGAGAAACTTCTTTGTGTTCTGTGAAATCATCTCACAAAGTTACAGCTTGCCCTTCAAGAAGCCTTTCGCTAAGACAGTTCTTTTGGAATTGGCAAAGGGATATTTGGGAGCCCATAGAGGCCTCTGGTGAAAAAGGAAATATCCTCAGATGAAATCTGGAAAGTAGCTTTCTGAGAAACTGCTTAGTGTTCTGTTAATTCATCTCACAGAGTTACATCTGTATTTCGTGGATCTCTTTGCTAGCCTTATTTCTATGGAATCTGAGAACAGATATTTCGGATCCCTTTGAAGACTATAGGGCCAAAGGAAATATCCTCCGATAACAAAGAGAAAGAAGCTTTCTGAGAAACTTCTTTGTGTTCTGTGAAATCATCTCACAAAGTTACAGCTTTCCCCTCAAGAAGCCTTTCGCTAAGACAGTTCTTGTAGAATCGGCAAAGGGATATTTGGGAGCCCATAGAGGCCTATGGTGAAAAAGGAAATATCCTCAGATGAAATCTGGAAAGAAGCTTTCTGAGAAACTGCTCTGTGATGTGTGACTTCCACTCACAGAGTTACATCTGTATTTCGTGGATCTCTTTGCTAGCCTTATTTCTTTGGAATCTGAGAACAGATATTTCGGATCCCTTTGAAGACTATAGGGCCAAAGGAAATATCCTCCGATAACAAAGAGAAAGACGCTTTCTGAGAAACTTCTTTGGGTTCTGTGAAATCATCTCACAGAGTTACAGCTTTCCCCTCAAGAAGCCTTTCGCTAAGACAGTTCTTGTGGAATTGGCAAAGGGATATTTGGAATCCCATAGAGGGCTATGGTGAAAAAGGAAATATCCTCAGATGAAATCTGGAAAGAAGCTTTCTGAGAAACTGCTCTGTGTTCTGTGACTTCCACTGACAGAGTTACATCTTTATTACGTGGATCTCTTTGCTAGCCTTATTTCTGTGGAATCTGAGAACAGATATTTCGGATTCCTTTGAAGACTATAGGGCCAAAGGAAATATCCTCCGATAACACAGAGAAAGAAGCTTTCTGAGAAACTTCTTTGTGTTCTGTGAAATCATCTCACAGAGTTACAGCTTTCCCCTCAAGAAGCCTTTCGCTAAGACAGTTCTTGTGGAATTGGCAAAGGGATATTTGGGAGCCCATAGAGGGCTATGTTGAAAAAGGAAATATCCTCAGATGAAATCTGGAAAGAAGCTTTCTGAGAAACTGCTTAGTGTTCTGTTAATTCATCTCACAGAGTTACATCTGTATTTCGTGGATCTCTTTGCTAGCCTTATTTCTGTGGAATCTGAGAACAGATATTTCGGATCCCTTTGAAGACTATAGGGCCAAAGGAAATATCCTCCGATAACAAAGAGAAAGAAGCTTTCTGAGAGACTTCTTTGTGTTCTGTGAAATCATGTCACAGGGTTACAGCTTTCCCTTCAAGAAGCCTTTCCCTTAGACAGTTCTTGTGGAATTAGCAAAGTGATATTTGGAAGCCCTTAGAGGGTTATGGTGAAAAAGGAAATATCCTCAGATGAAATCTGGAAAGAAGCTTTCTGAGAAACTGCTTAGTGTTCTGTTAATTCACCTCACAGAGTTACATCTGTATTTCGTGGATTTCTTTCCTAGCCTTATTTCTGTGGAATCTGAGAACAGATATTTCGGATCCCGTTGAAGACTATAGGGTCAAAGGAAATATCCTCCGATAACAAAGAGAAAGAAGCTTTCTGAGAAACTTCTTTGTGTTCTGTGAAATCATCTCACAGAGTTACAGCTTTCCCTTCAAGAAGCCTTTCCCTTAGACAGTTCTTGTGGAATTGGCAAAGTGATATTTGGAAGCCCATAGAGGGCTATGGTGAAAAAGGAAATATCCTCAGATGAAATCTGGAAAGAAGCTTTCTGAGAAACTGCTCTGTGATGTGTGACTTCCACTCACAGAGTTACATCTGTATTTCGTGGATCTCTTTGCTAGCCTTATTTCTGTGGAATCTGAGAACAGATATTTCGGATCCCTTTGAAGACTAGAGGGCCAAAGGAAATATCCTCCGATAACACAGAGAAAGAAGCTTTCTGAGAAACTTCTTTGTGTTCTTTGAAATCATCTCACAGAGTTACAGCTTTCCCCTCAAGAAGCCTTTCGCTAAGACACTTCTTGTGGAATTGGCAAAGGGATATTTGGGAGCCCATTGAGGGGTATGGTGAAAAAGGAAATATCCTCAGATGAAATCTGGAAAGAAGCTTTCTGAGAAACTGCTCTGTGTTCTGTGACTTCCACTCACAGAGTTATATCTGTATTTCGTGGATCGCTTTGCTAGCCTTATTTCTGTGGAATCTGAGAACAGATATTTCGGATTCCTTTGAAGACTATAGGGCCAAAGGAAATATCCTCCGATAACACAGAGAAAGAAGCTTTCTGAGAAACTTCTTTGTGTTCTGTGAAATCATCTCACAGAGTTACAGCTTTCCCCTCAAGAAGCCTTTCGCTAAGACAGTTCTTGTGGAATTGGCAAAGGGATATTTGGGAGCCCATACAGGACTATGGTGAAAAAGGAAATATCCTCAGATGAAATCTGGAAAGAAGCTTTCTGAGAAACTGCTTAGTGTTCTGTTAATTCATCTCACAGAGTTACATCTGTATTTCGTGGATCTCTTTGCTAGCCTTATTTCTGTGGAATCTGAGAACAGATATTTCGGATCCCTTTGAAGACTATAGGGCCAAAGGAAATATCCTCTGATAACACAGAGAAAGAAGCTTTCTGAGAAACTTCTTTGTGTTCTGTGAAATCATCTCACAGAGTTACAGCTTTCCCCTCAAGAAGCCTTTCGCTAAGACAGTTCTTGTGGAATTGGCAAAGGGATATTTGGAAGCCCATTGAGGCCTATGGTGAAAAAGGAAATATCCTCAGATGAAATCTGGAAAGAAGCTTTCTGAGAAACTGCTTAGTGTTCTGTTAATTCATCTCACAGAGTTACATCTGTATTTCGTGGATCTCTTTGCTAGCCTTATTTCTGTGGAATCTGAGAACAGATATTTCGGATCCCTTTGAAGACTATAGGGCCAAAGGAAATATCCTCCAATAACAAAGAGAAAGAAGCTTTCTGAGAGACTTCTTTGTGTTCTGTGAAATCATCTCACAGAGTTACAGCTTTGCCCTCAAGAAGCCTTTCGCTAAGACAGTTCTTGTGGAACTGGCAAAGTGATATTTGGAAGCCCATAGAGGGCTATGGTGAAAAAGGAAATATCCTCAGATGAAATCTAGAAAGAAGCTTTCTGAGAAACTGCTCTGAGATGTGTGACTTCCACTCACAGAGTTACATCTGTATTTCTTGGATCTCTTTGCTAGCCTTATTTCTGTGGAATCTGAGAACAGATATTTCGGATCCCTTTGAAGACTATAGGGCCAAAGGAAATATCCTCCGATAACAAAGAGAAAGAAGCTTTCTGAGAGACTTCTTTGTGTTCTGTGAAATCATCTCACAGAGTTACAGCTTTCCCTTCAAGAAGCCTTTCCCTTAGACAGTTCTTGTGGAATTAGCAAAGTGATATTTGGAAGCCCATAGAGGGTTATGGTGAAAAAGGAAATATCCTCAGATGAAATCTGGAAAGAAGCTTTCTGAGAAACTGCTTAGTGTTCTGTTAATTCACCTCACAGAGTTACATCTGTATTTCGTGGATCTCTTTGCTAGCCTTATTTCTGTGGAATCTGAGAACAGATATTTCGGATCCCTTTGAAGACTATAGGGCCAAAGGAAATATCCTCCGATAACAAAGAGAAAGAAGCTTTCTGAGAGACTTCTTTGTGTTCTGTGAAATCATCTCACAGAGTTACAGCTTTCCCTTCAAGAAGCCTTTCCCTTAGACAGTTCTTGTGGAATTAGCAAAGTGATATTTGGAAGTCCATAGAGGGTTATGGTGAAAAAGGAAATATCCTCAGATGAAATCTGGAAAGAAGCTTTCTGAGAAACTGCTTAGTGTTCTGTTAATTCACCTCACAGAGTTACATCTGTATTTCGTGGATCTCTTTGCTAGCCTTATTTCTGTGGAATCTGAGAACAGATATTTCGGATCCCGTTGAAGACTATAGGGTCAAAGGAAATATCCTCCGATAACAAAGAGAAAGAAGCTTTCTGAGAAACTTCTTTGTGTTCTGTGAAATCATCTCACAGAGTTACAGCTTTCCCTTCAAGAAGCCTTTCCCTTAGACAGTTCTTGTGGAATTGGCAAAGTGATATTTGGAAGCCCATAGAGGGCTATGGTGAAAAAGGAAATATCCTCAGATGAAATCTGGAAAGAAGCTTTCTGAGAAACTGCTCTGTGATGTGTGACTTCCACTCACAGAGTTACATCTGTATTTCGTGGATCCCTTTGCTAGCCTTATTTCTGTGGAATCAGGGAACTGATATTTCGGATTCCTTTGAAGACTATAGGGCCAAAGGAAGTATCCTCCGATAACACAGAGAAAGAAGCTTTCTGAGAAACTTCTTTGTGTTCTGTGAAATCATCTCACAAAGTTACAGCTTGCCCTTCAAGAAGCCTTTCGCTAAGACAGTTCTTTTGGAATTGGCAAAGGGATATTTGGGAGCCCATAGAGGCCTCTGGTGAAAAAGGAAATATCCTCAGATGAAATCTGGAAAGTAGCTTTCTGAGAAACTGCTTAGTGTTCTGTTAATTCATCTCACAGAGTTACATCTGTATTTCGTGGATCTCTTTGCTAGCCTTATTTCTATGGAATCTGAGAACAGATATTTCGGATCCCTTTGAAGACTATAGGGCCAAAGGAAATATCCTCCGATAACAAAGAGAAAGAAGCTTTCTGAGAAACTTCTTTGTGTTCTGTGAAATCATCTCACAAAGTTACAGCTTTCCCCTCAAGAAGCCTTTCGCTAAGACAGTTCTTGTAGAATCGGCAAAGGGATATTTGGGAGCCCATAGAGGCCTATGGTGAAAAAGGAAATATCCTCAGATGAAATCTGGAAAGAAGCTTTCTGAGAAACTGCTCTGTGATGTGTGACTTCCACTCACAGAGTTACATCTGTACTTCGTGGATCTCTTTGCTAGCCTTATTTCTTTGGAATCTGAGAACAGATATTTCGGATCCCTTTGAAGACTATAGGGCCAAAGGAAATATCCTCCGATAACAAAGAGAAAGACGCTTTCTGAGAAACTTCTTTGGGTTCTGTGAAATCATCTCACAGAGTTACAGCTTTCCCCTCAAGAAGCCTTTCGCTAAGACAGTTCTTGTGGAATTGGCAAAGGGATATTTGGAATCCCATAGAGGGCTATGGTGAAAAAGGAAATATCCTCAGATGAAATCTGGAAAGAAGCTTTCTGAGAAACTGCTCTGTGTTCTGTGACTTCCACTGACAGAGTTACATCTTTATTACGTGGATCTCTTTGCTAGCCTTATTTCTGTGGAATCTGAGAACAGATATTTCGGATTCCTTTGAAGACTATAGGGCCAAAGGAAATATCCTCCGATAACACAGAGAAAGAAGCTTTCTGAGAAACTTCTTTGTGTTCTGTGAAATCATCTCACAGAGTTACAGCTTTCCCCTCAAGAAGCCTTTCGCTAAGACAGTTCTTGTGGAATTGGCAAAGGGATATTTGGGAGCCCATAGAGGGCTATGTTGAAAAAGGAAATATCCTCAGATGAAATCTGGAAAGAAGCTTTCTGAGAAACTGCTTAGTGTTCTGTTAATTCATCTCACAGAGTTACATCTGTATTTCGTGGATCTCTTTGCTAGCCTTATTTCTGTGGAATCTGAGAACAGATATTTCGGATCCCTTTGAAGACTATAGGGCCAAAGGAAATATCCTCCGATAACAAAGAGAAAGAAGCTTTCTGAGAGACTTCTTTGTGTTCTGTGAAATCATGTCACAGGGTTACAGCTTTCCCTTCAAGAAGCCTTTCCCTTAGACAGTTCTTGTGGAATTAGCAAAGTGATATTTGGAAGCCCTTAGAGGGTTATGGTGAAAAAGGAAATATCCTCAGATGAAATCTGGAAAGAAGCTTTCTGAGAAACTGCTTAGTGTTCTGTTAATTCACCTCACAGAGTTACATCTGTATTTCGTGGATTTCTTTCCTAGCCTTATTTCTGTGGAATCTGAGAACAGATATTTCGGATCCCGTTGAAGACTATAGGGTCAAAGGAAATATCCTCCGATAACAAAGAGAAAGAATCTTTCTGAGAAACTTCTTTGTGTTCTGTGAAATCATCTCACAGAGTTACAGCTTTCCCTTCAAGAAGCCTTTCCCTTAGACAGTTCTTGTGGAATTGGCAAAGTGATATTTGGAAGCCCATAGAGGGCTATGGTGAAAAAGGAAATATCCTCAGATGAAATCTGGAAAGAAGCTTTCTGAGAAACTGCTCTGTGATGTGTGACTTCCACTCACAGAGTTACATCTGTATTTCGTGGATCTCTTTGCTAGCCTTATTTCTGTGGAATCTGAGAACAGATATTTCGGATCCCTTTGAAGACTAGAGGGCCAAAGGAAATATCCTCCGATAACACAGAGAAAGAAGCTTTCTGAGAAACTTCTTTGTGTTCTTTGAAATCATCTCACAGAGTTACAGCTTTCCCCTCAAGAAGCCTTTCGCTAAGACACTTCTTGTGGAATTGGCAAAGGGATATTTGGGAGTCCATTGAGGGGTATGGTGAAAAAGGAAATATCCTCAGATGAAATCTGGAAAGAAGCTTTCTGAGAAACTGCTCTGTGTTCTGTGACTTCCACTCACAGAGTTATATCTGTATTTCGTGGATCGCTTTGCTAGCCTTATTTCTGTGGAATCTGAGAACAGATATTTCGGATTCCTTTGAAGACTATAGGGCCAAAGGAAATATCCTCCGATAACACAGAGAAAGAAGCTTTCTGAGAAACTTCTTTGTGTTCTGTGAAATCATCTCACAGAGTTACAGCTTTCCCCTCAAGAAGCCTTTCGCTAAGACAGTTCTTGTGGAATTGGCAAAGGGATATTTGGGAGCCCATAGAGGCCTATGGTGAAAAAGGAAATATCCTCAGATGAAATCTGGAAAGAAGCTTTCTGAGAAACTGCTTAGTGTTCTGTTAATTCATCTCACAGAGTTACATCTGTATTTCGTGGATCTCTTTGCTAGCCTTATTTCTGTGGAATCTGAGAACAGATATTTCGGATCCCTTTGAAGACTATAGGGCCAAAGGAAATATCCTCCGATAACACAGAGAAAGAAGCTTTCTGAGAAACTTCTTTGTGTTCTGTGAAATCATCTCACAGAGTTACAGCTTTCCCCTCAAGAAGCCTTTCGCTAAGACAGTTCTTGTGGAATTGGCAAAGGGATATTTGGAAGCCCATTGAGGCCTATGGTGAAAAAGGAAATATCCTCAGATGAAATCTGGAAAGAAGCTTTCTGAGAAACTGCTTAGTGTTCTGTTAATTCATCTCACAGAGTTACATCTGTATTTCGTGGATCTCTTTGCTAGCCTTATTTCTGTGGAATCTGAGAACAGATATTTCGGATCCCTTTGAAGACTATAGGGCCAAAGGAAATATCCTCCAATAACAAAGAGAAAGAAGCTTTCTGAGAGACTTCTTTGTGTTCTGTGAAATCATCTCACAGAGTTACAGCTTTGCCCTCAAGAAGCCTTTCGCTAAGACAGTTCTTGTGGAATTGGCAAAGTGATATTTGGAAGCCCATAGAGGGCTATGGTGAAAAAGGAAATATCCTCAGATGAAATCTAGAAAGAAGCTTTCTGAGAAACTGCTCTGTGATGTGTGACTTCCACTCACAGAGTTACATCTGTATTTCTTGGATCTCTTTGCTAGCCTTATTTCTGTGGAATCTGAGAACAGATATTTCGGATCCCTTTGAAGACTATAGGGCCAAAGGAAATATCCTCCGATAACAAAGAGAAAGAAGCTTTCTGAGAGACTTCTTTGTGTTCTGTGAAATCATCTCACAGAGTTACAGCTTTCCCTTCAAGAAGCCTTTCCCTTAGACAGTTCTTGTGGAATTAGCAAAGTGATATTTGGAAGCCCATAGAGGGTTATGGTGAAAAAGGAAATATCCTCAGATGAAATCTGGAAAGAAGCTTTCTGAGAAACTGCTTAGTGTTCTGTTAATTCACCTCACAGAGTTACATCTGTATTTCGTGGATCTCTTTGCTAGCCTTATTTCTGTGGAATCTGAGAACAGATATTTCGGATCCCTTTGAAGACTATAGGGCCAAAGGAAATATCCTCCGATAACAAAGAGAAAGAAGCTTTCTGAGAGACTTCTTTGTGTTCTGTGAAATCATCTCACAGAGTTACAGCTTTCCCTTCAAGAAGCCTTTCCCTTAGACAGTTCTTGTGGAATTAGCAAAGAGATATTTGGAAGTCCATAGAGGGTTATGGTGAAAAAGGAAATATCCTCAGATGAAATCTGGAAAGAAGCTTTCTGAGAAACTGCTTAGTGTTCTGTTAATTCACCTCACAGAGTTACATCTGTATTTCGTGGATCTCTTTGCTAGCCTTATTTCTGTGGAATCTGAGAACAGATATTTCGGATCCCGTTGAAGACTATAGGGTCAAAGGAAATATCCTCCGATAACAAAGAGAAAGAAGCTTTCTGAGAAACTTCTTTGTGTTCTGTGAAATCATCTCACAGAGTTACAGCTTTCCCTTCAAGAAGCCTTTCCCTTAGACAGTTCTTGTGGAATTGGCAAAGTGATATTTGGAAGCCCATAGAGGGCTATGGTGAAAAAGGAAATATCCTCAGATGAAATCTGGAAAGAAGCTTTCTGAGAAACTGCTCTGTGATGTGTGACTTCCACTCACAGAGTTACATCTGTATTTCGTGGATCTCTTTGCTAGCCTTATTTCTGTGGAATCTGAGAACAGATATTTCGGATCCCTTTGAAGACTATAGGGCCAAAGGAAATATCCTCCGATAACACAGAGAAAGAAGCTTTCTGAGAAACTTCTTTGTGTTCTGTGAAATCATCTCACAGAGTTACAGCTTTCCCCTCAAGAAGCCTTTCGCTAAGACAGTTCTTGTGGAATTGGCAAAGGGATATTTGGGAGCCCATTGAGGCCTATGGTGAAAAAGGAAATATCCTCAGATGAAATCTGGAAAGAAGCTTTCTGAGAAACTGCTTAGTGTTCTGTTAATTCATCTCACTGAGTTACATCTGTATTTCGTGGATCTCTTTGCTAGCCTTATTTCTGTGGAATCTGAGAACAGATATTTCGGATCCCTTTGAAGACTATAGGGCCAAAGGAAATATCCTCCAATAACAAAGAGAAAGAAGCTTTCTGAGAGACTTCTTTGTGTTCTGTGAAATCATGTCACAGAGTTACAGCTTTCCCCTCAAGAAGCCTTTCGCTAAGACAGTTCTTGTGGAATTGGCAAAGGGATATTTGGGAGCCCATAGAGGGCTATGTTGAAAAAGGAAATATCCTCAGATGAAATCTGGAAAGAAGCTTTCTGAGAAACTGCTTAGTGTTCTGTTAATTCATCTCACAGAGTTACATCTGTATTTCGTGGATCTCTTTGCTAGCCTTATTTCTGTGGAATCTGAGAACAGATATTTCGGATCCCTTTGAAGACTATAGGGCCAAAGGAAATATCCTCCGATAACAAAGAGAAAGAAGCTTTCTGAGAGACTTCTTTGTGTTCTGTGAAATCATGTCACAGGGTTACAGCTTTCCCTTCAAGAAGCCTTTCCCTTAGACAGTTCTTGTGGAATTAGCAAAGTGATATTTGGAAGCCCTTAGAGGGTTATGGTGAAAAAGGAAATATCCTCAGATGAAATCTGGAAAGAAGCTTTCTGAGAAACTGCTTAGTGTTCTGTTAATTCACCTCACAGAGTTACATCTGTATTTCGTGGATTTCTTTCCTAGCCTTATTTCTGTGGAATCTGAGAACAGATATTTCGGATCCCGTTGAAGACTATAGGGTCAAAGGAAATATCCTCCGATAACAAAGAGAAAGAATCTTTCTGAGAAACTTCTTTGTGTTCTGTGAAATCATCTCACAGAGTTACAGCTTTCCCTTCAAGAAGCCTTTCCCTTAGACAGTTCTTGTGGAATTGGCAAAGTGATATTTGGAAGCCCATAGAGGGCTATGGTGAAAAAGGAAATATCCTCAGATGAAATCTGGAAAGAAGCTTTCTGAGAAACTGCTCTGTGATGTGTGACTTCCACTCACAGAGTTACATCTGTATTTCGTGGATCTCTTTGCTAGCCTTATTTCTGTGGAATCTGAGAACAGATATTTCGGATCCCTTTGAAGACTAGAGGGCCAAAGGAAATATCCTCCGATAACACAGAGAAAGAAGCTTTCTGAGAAACTTCTTTGTGTTCTTTGAAATCATCTCACAGAGTTACAGCTTTCCCCTCAAGAAGCCTTTCGCTAAGACACTTCTTGTGGAATTGGCAAAGGGATATTTGGGAGCCCATTGAGGGGTATGGTGAAAAAGGAAATATCCTCAGATGAAATCTGGAAAGAAGCTTTCTGAGAAACTGCTCTGTGTTCTGTGACTTCCACTCACAGAGTTATATCTGTATTTCGTGGATCGCTTTGCTAGCCTTATTTCTGTGGAATCTGAGAACAGATATTTCGGATTCCTTTGAAGACTATAGGGCCAAAGGAAATATCCTCCGATAACACAGAGAAAGAAGCTTTCTGAGAAACTTCTTTGTGTTCTGTGAAATCATCTCACAGAGTTACAGCTTTCCCCTCAAGAAGCCTTTCGCTAAGACAGTTCTTGTGGAATTGGCAAAGGGATATTTGGGAGCCCATAGAGGCCTATGGTGAAAAAGGAAATATCCTCAGATGAAATCTGGAAAGAAGCTTTCTGAGAAACTGCTTAGTGTTCTGTTAATTCATCTCACAGAGTTACATCTGTATTTCGTGGATCTCTTTGCTAGCCTTATTTCTGTGGAATCTGAGAACAGATATTTCGGATCCCTTTGAAGACTATAGGGCCAAAGGAAATATCCTCCGATAACACAGAGAAAGAAGCTTTCTGAGAAACTTCTTTGTGTTCTGTGAAATCATCTCACAGAGTTACAGCTTTCCCCTCAAGAAGCCTTTCGCTAAGACAGTTCTTGTGGAATTGGCAAAGGGATATTTGGAAGCCCATTGAGGCCTATGGTGAAAAAGGAAATATCCTCAGATGAAATCTGGAAAGAAGCTTTCTGAGAAACTGCTTAGTGTTCTGTTAATTCATCTCACAGAGTTACATCTGTATTTCGTGGATCTCTTTGCTAGCCTTATTTCTGTGGAATCTGAGAACAGATATTTCGGATCCCTTTGAAGACTATAGGGCCAAAGGAAATATCCTCCAATAACAAAGAGAAAGAAGCTTTCTGAGAGACTTCTTTGTGTTCTGTGAAATCATCTCACAGAGTTACAGCTTTGCCCTCAAGAAGCCTTTCGCTAAGACAGTTCTTGTGGAATTGGCAAAGTGATATTTGGAAGCCCATAGAGGGCTATGGTGAAAAAGGAAATATCCTCAGATGAAATCTAGAAAGAAGCTTTCTGAGAAACTGCTCTGTGATGTGTGACTTCCACTCACAGAGTTACATCTGTATTTCTTGGATCTCTTTGCTAGCCTTATTTCTGTGGAATCTGAGAACAGATATTTCGGATCCCTTTGAAGACTATAGGGCCAAAGGAAATATCCTCCGATAACAAAGAGAAAGAAGCTTTCTGAGAGACTTCTTTGTGTTCTGTGAAATCATCTCACAGAGTTACAGCTTTCCCTTCAAGAAGCCTTTCCCTTAGACAGTTCTTGTGGAATTAGCAAAGTGATATTTGGAAGCCCATAGAGGGTTATGGTGAAAAAGGAAATATCCTCAGAGGAAATCTGGAAAGAAGCTTTCTGAGAAACTGCTTAGTGTTCTGTTAATTCACCTCACAGAGTTACATCTGTATTTCGTGGATCTCTTTGCTAGCCTTATTTCTGTGGAATCTGAGAACAGATATTTCGGATCCCTTTGAAGACTATAGGGCCAAAGGAAATATCCTCCGATAACAAAGAGAAAGAAGCTTTCTGAGAGACTTCTTTGTGTTCTGTGAAATCATCTCACAGAGTTACAGCTTTCCCTTCAAGAAGCCTTTCCCTTAGACAGTTCTTGTGGAATTAGCAAAGAGATATTTGGAAGTCCATAGAGGGTTATGGTGAAAAAGGAAATATCCTCAGATGAAATCTGGAAAGAAGCTTTCTGAGAAACTGCTTAGTGTTCTGTTAATTCACCTCACAGAGTTACATCTGTATTTCGTGGATCTCTTTGCTAGCCTTATTTCTGTGGAATCTGAGAACAGATATTTCGGATCCCGTTGAAGACTATAGGGTCAAAGGAAATATCCTCCGATAACAAAGAGAAAGAAGCTTTCTGAGAAACTTCTTTGTGTTCTGTGAAATCATCTCACAGAGTTACAGCTTTCCCTTCAAGAAGCCTTTCCCTTAGACAGTTCTTGTGGAATTGGCAAAGTGATATTTGGAAGCCCATAGAGGGCTATGGTGAAAAAGGAAATATCCTCAGATGAAATCTGGAAAGAAGCTTTCTGAGAAACTGCTCTGTGATGTGTGACTTCCACTCACAGAGTTACATCTGTATTTCGTGGATCTCTTTGCTAGCCTTATTTCTGTGGAATCTGAGAACAGATATTTCGGATCCCTTTGAAGACTATAGGGCCAAAGGAAATATCCTCCGATAACACAGAGAAAGAAGCTTTCTGAGAAACTTCTTTGTGTTCTGTGAAATCATCTCACAGAGTTACAGCTTTCCCCTCAAGAAGCCTTTCGCTAAGACAGTTCTTGTGGAATTGGCAAAGGGATATTTGGGAGCCCATTGAGGCCTATGGTGAAAAAGGAAATATCCTCAGATGAAATCTGGAAAGAAGCTTTCTGAGAAACTGCTTAGTGTTCTGTTAATTCATCTCACTGAGTTACATCTGTATTTCGTGGATCTCTTTGCTAGCCTTATTTCTGTGGAATCTGAGAACAGATATTTCGGATCCCTTTGAAGACTATAGGGCCAAAGGAAATATCCTCCAATAACAAAGAGAAAGAAGCTTTCTGAGAGACTTCTTTGTGTTCTGTGAAATCATGTCACAGAGTTACAGCTTTCCCTTCAAGAAGCCTTTCCCTTAGACAGTTCTTGTGGAATTAGCAAGGTGATATTTGGAAGCCCGAAGAGGGTTATGGTGAAAAAGGAAATATCCTCAGATGAAATCTGGAAAGAAGCTTTCTGAGAAACTGCTTAGTGTTCTGTTAATTCACCTCACAGAGTTACATCTGCATTTCGTGGATCTCTTTGCTAGCCTTATTTCTGTGGAATCTGAGAACAGATATTTCGGATCCCTTTGAAGACTATAGGGTCAAAGGAAATATCCTCCGATAACAAAGAGAAAGAATCTTTCTGAGAAACTTCTTTGTGTTCTGTGAAATCATCTCACAGAGTTACAGATTTCCCTTCAAGAAGCCTTTCCCTTTGACAGTTCTTGTGGAATTGGCAAAGTGATATTTGGAAGCCCATAGAGGGCTATGGTGAAAAAGGAAATATCCTCAGATGAAATCTGGAAAGAAGCTTTCTGAGAAACTGCTCTGTGATGTGTGACTTCCACTCACAGAGTTATATCTGTATTTCGTGGATCTCTTTGCTAGCCTTATTTCTGTGGAATCTGAGAACAGATATTTCGGATCCCTTTGAAGACTATAGGGCCAAAGGAAATATCCTCCGAAAACAAAGAGAAAGAAGCTTTCTGAGAAACTTCTTTGTGTTCTGTGAAATCACCTCACAGAGTTACAGCTTTCCATTCAAGAAGCCTTTCGCTAAGACAGTTCTTGTGGAATTGGCAAAGTGATATTTGGGAGCCCTTAGAGGGCTATGGTGAAAAAGGAAATATCCTCAGATGAAATCTGGAAAGAAGCTTTCTGAGAAAATGGTTAGTGTTCTGTTAATTCATCTCACAGAGTTACATCTGTATTTCGTGGATCTCTTTGCTAGCCTTATTTCTGTGGAATCTGAGAACAGATATTTCGGATCCCTTTGAAGACTATAGGGCCAAAGGAAATATCCTCCGATAACAAAGAGAAAGTAGCTTTCTGAGAAACGTCTTTGGGTTCTGTGAAATCATCTCACAGAGTTACAGCTTTCCCCTCAAGAAGCCTTTCGCTAAGACAGTTATTGTGGAATTGGCAAAGGGATATTTGGAAGCCCATAGAGGACTATGGTGAAAAAGGAAATATCCTCAGATGAAATCTGGAAAGAAGCTTTCTGAGAAACTGCTCTGTGATGTGTGACTTCCACTCACAGAGTTACATCTGTATTTCGTGGATCTCTTTGCTAGCCTTATTTCTGTGGAATCTGAGAACAGATATTTCGGATTCCTTTGAAGACTATAGGGCCAAAGGAAATATCCTCCGATAACAAAGAGAAAGAAGCTTTCTGAGAAACTACTTTGTGTTCTGTGAAATCATCTCACAGAGTGACAGCTTTCCCCTCAAGACGCCTTTCGCTAAGACAGTTCTTGTGGAATTGGCAAAGGGATATTTGGAAGCCCATAGAGGCCTATGGTGAAAAAGGAAATATCCTCAGATGAAATCTGGAAAGAAGCTTTCTGAGAAACTGCTCTGTGATGTGTGACTTCCACTCACAGAGTTACATCTGTATTTCGTGGATCTCTTTGCTAGCCTTATTTCTGTGGAATCTGAGAACAGATATTTCGGATCCCTTTGAAGACTATAGGGCCAAAGGAAATATCCTCCGATAACACAGAGAAAGAAGCTTTCTGAGAAACTTCTTTGTGTTCTGTGAAATCGTCTCACAGAGTTACAGCTTTCCCCTCAAGAAGCCTTTCGCTAAGACAGTTCTTGTGGAATTGGCAAAGGGATATTTGGGAGCCCATTGAGGCCTATGGTGAAAAAGGAAATATCCTCAGATGAAATCTGGAAAGAAGCTTTCTGAGAAACTGCTTAGTGTTCTGTTAATTCATCTCACAGAGTTACATCTGTATTTCGTGGATCTCTTTGCTAGCCTTATTTCTGTGGAATCTGAGAACAGATATTTCGGATCCCTTTGAAGACTATAGGGCCAAAGGAAATATCCTCCAATAACAAAGAGAAAGATGCTTTCTGAGAGACTTCTTTGTGTTCTGTGAAATCATCTCACAGAGTTACAGCTTTCCCTTCAAGAAGCCTTTCCTTTAGACAGTTCTTGTGGAATTAGCAAAGTGATATTTGGAAGCCGGTAGAGGGTTATGGTGAAAAAGGAAATATCCTCAGATGAAATCTGGAAAGAAGCTTTCTGTGAAACTGCTTAGTGTTCTGTTAATTCACCTCACAGAGTTACATCTGCATTTCGTGGATCTCTTTGCTAGCCTTATTTCTGTGGAATCTGAGAACAGATATTTCGGATCCCTTTGAAGACTATAGGGTCAAAGGAAATATCCTCCGATAACAAAGAGAAAGAATCTTTCTGAGAAACTTCTTTGTGTTCTGTGAAATCATCTCACAGAGTTACAGATTTCCCTTCAAGAAGCCTTTCCCTTAGACAGTTCTTGTGGAATTGGCAAAGTGATATTTGGAAGCCCATAGAGGGCTATGGTGAAAAAGGAAATATCCTCAGATGAAATCTGGAAAGAAGCTTTCTGAGAAACTGCTCTGTGATGTGTGACTTCCACTCACAGAGTTACATCTGTATTTCGTGGATCTCTTTGCTAGCCTTATTTCTGTGGAATCTGAGAACAGATATTTCGGATCCCTTTGAAGACTATAGGGCCAAAGGAAATATCCTCCGAAAACAAAGAGAAAGAAGCTTTCTGAGAAACTTCTTTGTGTTCTGTGAAATCACCTCACAGAGTTACAGCTTTCCATTCAAGAAGCCTTTCGCTAAGACAGTTCTTGTGGAATTGGCAAAGTGATATTTGGGAGCCCATAGAGGGCTATGGTGAAAAAGGAAATATCCTCAGATGAAATCTGGAAAGAAGCTTTCTGAGAAACTGCTTAGTGTTCTGTTAATTCATCTCACAGAGTTACATCTGTATTTCGTGGATCTCTTTGCTAGCCTTATTTCTGTGGAATCTGAGAACAGATATTTCGGATCCCTTTGAAGACAATAGGGCCAAAGGAAATATCCTCCGATAACACCGAGAAAGAAGCTTTCTGAGAAACTTCTTTGTGTTCTGTGAAATCATCTCACAGAGTTACAGCTTTCCCCTCAAGAAGCCTTTCGCTAAGACAGTTCTTGTGGAATTGGCAAAGGGATATTTGGGAGCCCATTGAGGCCTATGGTGAAAAAGGAAATATCCTCAGATGAAATCTGGAAAGAAGCTTTCTGAGAAACTGCTTAGTGTTCTGTTAATTCATCTCACTGAGTTACATCTGTATTTCGTGGATCTCTTTGCTAGCCTTATTTCTGTGGAATCTGAGAACAGATATTTCGGATCCCTTTGAAGACTATAGGGCCAAAGGAAATATCCTCCAATAACAAAGAGAAAGAAGCTTTCTGAGAGACTTCTTTGTGTTCTGTGAAATCATGTCACAGAGTTACAGCTTTCCCTTCAAGAAGCCTTTCCCTTAGACAGTTCTTGTGGAATTAGCAAGGTGATATTTGGAAGCCCGAAGAGGGTTATGGTGAAAAAGGAAATATCCTCAGATGAAATCTGGAAAGAAGCTTTCTGAGAAACTGCTTAGTGTTCTGTTAATTCACCTCACAGAGTTACATCTGCATTTCGTGGATCTCTTTGCTAGCCTTATTTCTGTGGAATCTGAGAACAGATATTTCGGATCCCTTTGAAGACTATAGGGTCAAAGGAAATATCCTCCGATAACAAAGAGAAAGAATCTTTCTGAGAAACTTCTTTGTGTTCTGTGAAATCATCTCACAGAGTTACAGATTTCCCTTCAAGAAGCCTTTCCCTTAGACAGTTCTTGTGGAATTGGCAAAGTGATATTTGGAAGCCCATAGAGGGCTATGGTGAAAAAGGAAATATCCTCAGATGAAATCTGGAAAGAAGCTTTCTGAGAAACTGCTCTGTGATGTGTGACTTCCACTCACAGAGTTACATCTGTATTTCGTGGATCTCTTTGCAAGCCTTATTTCTGTGGAATCTGAGAACAGATATTTCGGATCCCTTTGAAGACTATAGGGCCAAAGGAAATATCCTCCGAAAACAAAGAGAAAGAAGCTTTCTGAGAAACTTCTTTGTGTTCTGTGAAATCACCTCACAGAGTTACAGCTTTCCATTCAAGAAGCCTTTCGCTAAGACAGTTCTTGTGGAATTGGCAAAGTGATATTTGGGAGCCCTTAGAGGGCTATGGTGAAAAAGGAAATATCCTCAGATGAAATCTGGAAAGAAGCTTTCTGAGAAAATGCTTAGTGTTCTGTTAATTCATCTCACAGAGTTACATCTGTATTTCGTGGATCTCTTTGCTAGCCTTATTTCTGTGGAATCTGAGAACAGATATTTCGGATCCCTTTGAAGACTATAGGGCCAAAGGAAATATCCTCCGATAACAAAGAGAAAGTAGCTTTCTGAGAAACGTCTTTGGGTTCTGTGAAATCATCTCACAGAGTTACAGCTTTCCCCTCAAGAAGCCTTTCGCTAAGACAGTTATTGTGGAATTGGCAAAGGGATATTTGGAAGCCCATAGAGGACTATGGTGAAAAAGGAAATATCCTCAGATGAAATCTGGAAAGAAGCTTTCTGAGAAACTGCTCTGTGATGTGTGACTTCCACTCACAGAGTTACATCTGTATTTCGTGGATCTCTTTGCTAGCCTTATTTCTGTGGAATCTGAGAACAGATATTTCGGATTCCTTTGAAGACTATAGGGCCAAAGGAAATATCCTCCGATAACAATGAGAAAGAAGCTTTCTGAGAAACTTCTTTGTGTTCTGTGAAATCATCTCACAGAGTGACAGCTTTCCCCTCAAGACGCCTTTCGCTAAGACAGTTCTTGTGGAATTGGCAAAGGGATATTTGGAAGCCCATAGAGGCCTATGGTGAAAAAGGAAATATCCTCAGATGAAATCTGGAAAGAAGCTTTCTGAGAAACTGCTCTGTGATGTGTGACTTCCACTCACAGAGTTACATCTGTATTTCGTGGATCTCTTTGCTAGCCTTATTTCTGTGGAATCTGAGAACAGATATTTCGGATCCCTTTGAAGACTATAGGGCCAAAGGAAATATCCTCCGATAACACAGAGAAAGAAGCTTTCTGAGAAACTTCTTTGTGTTCTGTGAAATCATCTCACAGAGTTACAGCTTTCCCCTCAAGAAGCCTTTCGCTAAGACAGTTCTTGTGGAATTGGCAAAGGGATATTTGGGAGCCCTTTGAGGCCTATGGTGAAAAAGGAAATATCCTCAGATGAAATCTGGAAAGAAGCTTTCTGAGAAACTGCTTAGTGTTCTGTTAATTCATCTCACAGAGTTACATCTGTATTTCGTGGATCTCTTTGCTAGCCTTATTTCTGTGGAATCTGAGAACAGATATTTCGGATCCCTTTGAAGACTATAGGGCCAAAGGAAATATCCTCCAATAACAAAGAGAAAGATGCTTTCTGAGAGACTTCTTTGTGTTCTGTGAAATCATCTCACAGAGTTACAGCTTTCCCTTCAAGAAGCCTTTCCTTTAGACAGTTCTTGTGGAATTAGCAAAGTGATATTTAGAAGCCGGTAGAGGGTTATGGTGAAAAAGGAAATATCCTCAGATGAAATCTGGAAAGAAGCTTTCTGTGAAACTGCTTAGTGTTCTGTTAATTCACCTCACAGAGTTACATCTGCATTTCGTGGATCTCTTTGCTAGCCTTATTTCTGTGGAATCTGAGAACAGATATTTCGGATCCCTTTGAAGACTATAGGGTCAAAGGAAATATCCTCCGATAACAAAGAGAAAGAATCTTTCTGAGAAACTTCTTTGTGTTCTGTGAAATCATCTCACAGAGTTACAGATTTCCCTTCAAGAAGCCTTTCCCTTAGACAGTTCTTGTGGAATTGGCAAAGTGATATTTGGAAGCCCATAGAGGGCTATGGTGAAAAAGGAAATATCCTCAGATGAAATCTGGAAAGAAGCTTTCTGAGAAACTGCTCTGTGATGTGTGACTTCCACTCACAGAGTTACATCTGTATTTCGTGGATCTCTTTGCTAGCCTTATTTCTGTGGAATCTGAGAACAGATATTTCGGATCCCTTTGAAGACTATAGGGCCAAAGGAAATATCCTCCGAAAACAAAGAGAAAGAAGCTTTCTGAGAAACTTCTTTGTGTTCTGTGAAATCACCTCACAGAGTTACAGCTTTCCATTCAAGAAGCCTTTCGCTAAGACAGTTCTTGTGTAATTGGCAAAGTGATATTTGGGAGCCCATAGAGGGCTATGGTGAAAAAGGAAATATCCTCAGATGAAATCTGGAAAGAAGCTTTCTGAGAAACTGCTTAGTGTTCTGTTAATTCATCTCACAGAGTTACATCTGTATTTCGTGGATCTCTTTGCTAGCCTTATTTCTGTGGAATCTGAGAACAGATATTTCGGATCCCTTTGAAGACTATAGGGCCAAAGGAAATATCCTCCGATAACAAAGAGAAAGAAGCTTTCTGAGAAACTTCTTTGTGTTCTGTGAAATCATCTCACAGAGTTACAGCTTTCCCCTCAAGAAGCCTTTCGCTAAGACAGTTCTTGTGGAATTGGCAAAGTGATATTTGGGAGCCCATAGAGGACTATGGTGAAAAGGAAATATCCTCAGATGAAATCTGGAAAGAATCTTTCTGAGAAACTGCTTAGTGTTCTGTTAATTCATCTCACAGAGTTACATCTGTATTTCGTGGATCTCTTTGCTAGCCTTATTTCTGTGGAATCTGAGAACAGATATTTCGGATCCCTTTGAAGACTATAGGGCCAAAGGAAATATCCTCCGATAACAAAGAGAAAGAAGCTTTCTGAGAAACTTCTTTGAGTTCTGTGAAATCATCTAACAGAGTTACAGCTTTCCCCTCAAGAAGCCTTTCGCTAAGACAGTTCTTGTGGAATTGGCAAAGGGATATATGGAAGCCCATAGAGGGCTATGGTGAAAAAGGAAATATCCTCAGATGAAATCTGGAAAGAAGCTTTCTGGAAAACTGCTCTGTGATGTGTGACTTCCACTCACAGAGTTACATCTGTATTTCGTGGATCTCTTTGCTAGCCTTATTTCTGTGGAATCTGAGAACAGATATTTCGGATTCCTTTGAAGACTATAGGGCCAAAGAAAATATCCTCCGATAACACAGAGAAAGAAGCTTTCTGCGCAACTTCTTTGTGTTCTGTGAAATCATCTCACAGAGTTACAGCTTTCCCCTCAAGAAGCCTTTCGCTAAGACAGTTCTTGTGGAATTGGCAAAGGGATATTTGGGAGCCCATAGAGGCCTATGGTGAAAAAGGAAATATACTCAGATGAAATCTGGAAAGAAGCTTTCTGAGAAACTGCTTAGTGTTGTGTTAATTCATCTCACAGAGTTACATCTGTATTTCGTGGATCTCTTTGCTAGCCTTATTTCTGTGGAATCTGAGAACAGATATTTCGGATCCCTTTGAAGACTATAGGGCCAAAGGAAATATCCTCCGATAACAAAGAGAAAGAAGCTTTCTGAGAAACTTCTTTGTGTTCTGTGAAATCATCTCACAGAGTTACAGCTTTCCCTTCAAGAAGCCTTTCCCGTAGACAGTTATTGTGGAATTGGCAAAGTGATATTTGGAAGCCCATAGAGGGCTCTGGTGAAATAGGAAATATCCTCAGATGGAATCTGGAAAGATGCTTTCTGAGAAACTGCTTAGTGTTCTGTTAATTCATCTCACAGAGTTACATCTGTATTTCGTGGATCTCTTTGCTAGCCTTATTTCTGTGGAATCTGAGAACAGATATTTCGGATCCCTTTGAAGACTAGAGGGCCAAAGGAAATATCCTCCGATAACAAAGAGAAGGAAGCTTTCTGAGAAACTTCTTTGAGTTCTGTGAAATCATCTAACAGAGTTACAGCTTTCCCCTCAAGAAGCCTTTCGCTAAGACAGTTCTTGTGGAATTGGCAAAGGGATATTTGGAAGCCCATAGAGGCCTATGGTGAAAAAGGAAATATCCTCAGATGAAATCTGGAAAGAAGCTTTCTGAGAAACTGCTCTGTGATGTGTGACTTCCACTCACAGAGTTACATCTGTAATTCGTGGATCTCTTGGCTAGCCTTATTTCTGTGGAATCTGAGAACAGATATTTCGGATCCCTTTGAAGACTATAGGGCCAAAGGAAATATCCTCCGATAACACAGAGAAAGAAGCTTTCTGAGAAACTTCTTTGTGTTCTGTGAAATCATCTCACAGAGTTACAGCTTTCCCCTCAAGAAGCCTTTCGCTAAGACAGTTCTTGTGGAATTGGCAAAGGGATATTTGGGAGCCCATACAGGACTATGGTGAAAAAGGAAATATCCTCAGATGAAATCTGGAAAGAAGCTTTCTGAGAAACTGCTTAGTGTTCTGTTAATTCATCTCACAGAGTTACATCTGTATTTCGTGGATCTCTTTGCTAGCCTTATTTCTGTGGAATCTGAGAACAGATATTTCGGATCCCTTTGAAGGCTATAGGGCCAAAGGAAATATCCTCCAATAACAAAGAGAAAGATGCTTTCTGAGAGACTTCTTTGTGTTCTGTGAAATCATCTCACAGAGTTACAGCTTTCCCTTCAAGAAGCCTTTCCTTTAGACAGTTCTTGTGGAATTAGCAAAGTGATATTTGGAAGCCGGTAGAGGGTTATGGTGAAAAAGGAAATATCCTCAGATGAAATCTGGAAAGAAGCTTTCTGAGAAACTGCTTAGTGTTCTGTTAATTCACCTCACAGAGTTACATCTGCATTTCGTGGATCTCTTTGCTAGCCTTATTTCTGTGGAATCTGAGAACAGATATTTCGGATCCCTTTGAAGACTAGAGGGCCAAAGGAAATATCCTCCGATAACAAAGAGAAAGAAGCTTTCTGAGAAACTTCTTTGAGTTCTGTGAAATCATCTAACAGAGTTACAGCTTTCCCCTCAAGAAGCCTTTCGCTAAGACAGTTCTTGTGGAATTGGCAAAGGGATATTTGGAAGCCCATAGAGGGCTATGGTGAAAAAGGAAATATCCTCAGATGAAATCTGGAAAGAAGCTTTCTGGGAAACTGCTCTGTGATGTGTGACTTCCACTCACAGAGTTACATCTGTATTTCGTGGATCTCTTTGCTAGCCTTATTTCTGTGGAATCTGAGAACAGATATTTCGGATTCCTTTGAAGACTATAGGGCCAAAGAAAATATCCTCCGATAACACAGAGAAAGAAGCTTTCTGCGCAACTTCTTTGTGTTCTGTGAAATCATCTCACAGAGTTACAGCTTTCCCCTCAAGAAGCCTTTCGCTAAGACAGTTCTTGTGGAATTGGCAAAGGGATATTTGGGAGCCGATAGAGGCCTATGGTGAAAAAGGAAATATACTCAGATGAAATCTGGAAAGAAGCTTTCTGAGAAACTGCTTAGTGTTGTGTTAATTCATCTCACAGAGTTACATCTGTATTTCGTGGATCTCTTTGCTAGCCTTATTTCTGTGGAATCTGAGAACAGATATTTCGGATCCCTTTGAAGACTATAGGGCCAAAGGAAATATCCTCCGATAACAAAGAGAAAGAAGCTTTCTGAGAAACTTCTTTGTGTTCTGTGAAATCATCTCACAGAGTTACAGCTTTTCCTTCAAGAAGCCTTTCCCGTAGACAGTTATTGTGGAATTGGCAAAGTGATATTTGGAAGCCCATAGAGGGCTCTGGTGAAATAGGAAATATCCTCAGATGGAATCTGGAAAGATGCTTTCTGAGAAACTGCTTAGTGTTCTGTTAATTCATCTCACAGAGTTACATCTGTATTTCGTGGATCTCTTTGCTAGCCTTATTTCTGTGGAATCTGAGAACAGATATTTCGGATCCCTTTGAAGACTAGAGGGCCAAAGGAAATATCCTCCGATAACAAAGAGAAAGTAGCTTTCTGAGAAACGTCTTTGGGTTCTGTGAAATCATCTCACAGAGTTACAGCTTTCCCCTCAAGAAGCCTTTCGCTAAGACAGTTCTTGTGGAATTGGCAAAGGGATATTTGGAAGCCCATAGAGGCCTATGGTGAAAAAGGAAATATCCTCAGATGAAATCTGGAAAGAAGCTTTCTGAGAAACTGCTCTGTGATGTGTGACTTCCACTCACAGAGTTACATCTGTATTTCGTGGATGTCTTGGCTAGCCTTATTTCTGTGGAATCTGAGAACAGATATTTCGGATCCCTTTGAAGACTATAGGGCCAAAGGAAATATCCTCCGATAACACAGAGAAAGAAGCTTTCTGAGAAACTTCTTTGTGTTCTGTGAAATCATCTCACAGAGTTACAGCTTTCCCCTCAAGAAGCCTTTCGCTAAGACAGTTCTTGTGGAATTGGCAAAGGGATATTTGGGAGCCCATACAGGACTATGGTGAAAAAGGAAATATCCTCAGATGAAATCTGGAAAGAAGCTTTCTGAGAAACTGCTTAGTGTTCTGTTAATTCATCTCACAGAGTTACATCTGTATTTCGTGGATCTCTTTGCTAGCCTTATTTCTGTGGAATCTGAGAACAGATATTTCGGATCCCTTTGAAGGCTATAGGGCCAAAGGAAATATCCTCCAATAACAAAGAGAAAGATGCTTTCTGAGAGACTTCTTTGTGTTCTGTGAAATCATCTCACAGAGTTACAGCTTTCCCTTCAAGAAGCCTTTCCTTTAGACAGTTCTTGTGGAATTAGCAAAGTGATATTTGGAAGCCGGTAGAGGGTTATGGTGAAAAAGGAAATATCCTCAGATGAAATCTGGAAAGAAGCTTTCTGAGAAACTGCTTAGTGTTCTGTTAATTCACCTCACAGAGTTACATCTGCATTTCGTGGATCTCTTTGCTAGCCTTATTTCTGTGGAATCTGAGAACAGATATTTCGGATCCCTTTGAAGACTATAGGGTCAAAGGAAATATCCTCCGATAACAAAGAGAAAGAATCTTTCTGAGAAACTTCTTTGTGTTCTGTGAAATCATCTCACAGAGTTACAGATTTCCCTTCAAGAAGCCTTTCCCTTAGACAGTTCTTGTGGAATTGGCAAAGTGAAATTTGGAAGCCCATAGAGGGCTATGGTGAAAAAGGAAATATCCTCAGATGAAATCTGGAAAGAAGCTTTCTGAGAAACTGCTCTGTGATGTGTGACTTCCACTCACAGAGTTACATCTGTATTTCGTGGATCTCTTTGCTAGCCTTATTTCTGTGGAATCTGAGAACAGATATTTCGGATCCCTTTGAAGACTATAGGGCCAAAGGAAATATCCTCCGAAAACAAAGAGAAAGAAGCTTTCTGAGAAACTTCTTTGTGTTCTGTGAAATCACCTCACAGCGTTACAGCTTTCCATTCAAGAAGCCTTTCGCTAAGACAGTTCTTGTGGAATTGGCAAAGTGATATTTGGGAGCCCATAGAGGGCTATGGTGAAAAAGGAAATATCCTCAGATGAAATCTGGAAAGAAGCTTTCTGAGAAACTGCTTAGTGTTCTGTTAATTCATCTCACAGAGTTACATCTGTATTTCGTGGATCTCTTTGCTAGCCTTATTTCTGTGGAATCTGAGAACAGATATTTCGGATCCCTTTGAAGACTAGAGGGCCAAAGGAAATATCCTCCGATAACAAAGAGAAAGAAGCTTTCTGAGAAACTTCTTTGTGTTCTGTGAAATCATCTCACAGAGTTACAGCTTTCCACTCAAGAAGCCTTTCCCTTAGACAGTTCTTGTGGAATTGGCAAAGTGATATTTGGAAGCCCATAGAGGGCTATGGTGAAAAAGGAAATATCCTCAGATGAAATCTGGAAAGAAGCTTTCTGAGAAACTGCTCTGTGATGTGTGACTTCCACTCACAGAGTTACATCTGTATTTCGTGGATCTCTTTGCTAGCCTTATTTCTGTGGAATCTGAGAACAGATATTTCGGATCCCTTTGAAGACTATAGGGTCAAAGGAAATATCCTCCGATAACAAAGAGAAAGAATCTTTCTGAGAAACTTCTTTGTGTTCTGTGAAATCATCTCACAGAGTTACAGATTTCCCCTCAAGAAGCCTTTCCCTTAGACAGTTCTTGTGGAATTGGCAAAGTGATATTTGGAAGCCCATAGTGGGCTATGGTGAAAAAGGAAATATCCTCAGATGAAATCTGGAAAGAAGCTTTCTGAGAAACTGCTCTGTGATGTGTGACTTCCACTCACAGAGTTACATCTGTATTTCGTGGATCTCTTTGCTAGCCTTATTTCTGTGGAATCTGAGAACAGATATTTCGGATCCCTTTGAAGACTATAGGGCCAAAGGAAATATCCTCCGAAAACAAAGAGAAAGAAGCTTTCTGAGAAACTTCTTTGTGTTCTGTGAAATCACCTCACAGAGTTACAGCTTTCCATTCAAGAAGCCTTTCGCTAAGACAGTTCTTGTGGAATTGGCAAAGTGATATTTGGGAGCCCATAGAGGGCTATGGTGAAAAAGGAAATATCCTCAGATGAAATCTGGAAAGAAGCTTTCTGAGAAACTGCTTAGTGTTCTGTTAATTCATCTCACTGAGTTACATCTGTATTTCGTGGATCTCTTTGCTAGCCTTATTTCTGTGGAATCTGAGAACAGATATTTCGGATCCCTTTGAAGACTATAGGGCCAAAGGAAATATCCTCCGATAACAAAGAGAAAGTAGCTTTCTGAGAAACGTCTTTGGGTTCTGTGAAATCATCTCACAGAGTTACAGCTTTCCCCTCAAGAAGCCTTTCGCTAAGACAGTTATTGTGGAATTGGCAAAGGGATATTTGGAAGCCCATAGAGGGCTATGGTGAAAAAGGAAATCCCCTCAGATGAAATCTGGAAAGAAGCTTTCTGAGAAACTTCTCTGTGATGTGTGACTTCCACTCACAGAGTTACATCTGTATTTCGTGGATCTCTTTGCTAGCCTTATTTCTGTGGAATCTGAGAACAGATATTTCGGATTCCTTTGAAGACTATAGGGCCAAAGGAAATATAATCCGATAACAAAGAGAAAGAAGCTTTCTGAGAAACTTCTTTGTGTTCTGTGAAATCATCTCACAGAGTGACAGCTTTCCCCTCAAGTCGCCTTTCGCTAAGACAGTTCTTGTGGAATTGGCAAAGGGATATTTGGGAGCCCATAGAGGCCTATGGTGAAAAAGGAAATATCCTCAGATGAAATCTGGAAAGAAGCTTTCTGAGAAACTGCTTAGTGTTCTGTTAATTCATCTCACAGAGTTACATCTGTGTTTCGTGGATCTCTTTGCTAGCCTTATTTCTGTGGAATCTGAGAACAGATATTTCGGATCCCTTTGAAGACTATAGGGCCAAAGGAAATATCCTCCGATAACAAAGAGAAAGAAGCTTTTTGAGAAACTTCTTTGTGTTCTGTGAAATCATCTCACAGAGTTACAGCTTTCCCCTCAAGAAGCCTTTCGCTAAGACAGTTCTTTTGGAATTGGCAAAGTGATATTTGGAAGCCCATAGAGGGCTATGGTGAAAAAGGAAATATCCTCAGATGAATCTAGAAAGAAGCTTTCTGAGAAACTGCTCTGTGATGTGTGACTTCCACTCACAGAGTTACATCTGTATTTCGTGGATCTCTTGGCTAGCCTTATTTCTGTGGAATCTGAGAACAGATATTTCGGATCCCCCTGAAGACTATAGGGCCAATGGAAATATCCTCCGATAACAAAGAGAAAGAAGCTTTCTGAGAAACTTCTTTGTGTTCTGTGAAATCATCTCACAGAGTTACAGCTTTCCCCTCAAGACGCCTTTCGCTAAGACAGTTCTTGTGGAATTGGCAAAGGGATATTTGGAAGCCCATAGAGGCCTATGGTGAAAAAGGAAATATCCTCAGATGAAATCTGGAAAGAAGCTTTCTGAGAAACTGCTCTGTGATGTGTGACTTCCACTCACAGAGTTACATCTGTATTTCGTGGATCTCTTTGCTAGCCTTATTTCTGTGGAATCTGAGAACAGATATTTCGGATCCCTTTGAAGACTATAGGGCCAAAGGAAATATCCTCCGATAACACAGAGAAAGAAGCTTTCTGAGAAACTTCTTTGTGTTCTGTGAAATCATCTCACAGAGTTACAGCTTTCCCCTCAAGAAGCCTTTCGCTAAGACAGTTCTTGTGGAATTGGCAAAGGGATATTTGGGAGCCCATTGAGGCCTATGGTGAAAAAGGAAATATCCTCAGATGAAATCTGGAAAGAAGCTTTCTGAGAAACTGCTTAGTGTTCTGTTAATTCATCTCACAGAGTTACATCTGTATTTCGTGGATCTCTTTGCTAGCCTTATTTCTGTGGAATCTGAGAACAGATATTTCGGATCCCTTTGAAGACTATAGGGCCAAAGGAAATATCCTCCAATAACAAAGAGAAAGATGCTTTCTGAGAGACTTCTTTGTGTTCTGTGAAATCATCTCACAGAGTTACAGCTTTCCCTTCAAGAAGCCTTTCCTTTAGACAGTTCTTGTGGAATTAGCAAAGTGATATTTGGAAGCCGGTAGAGGGTTATGGTGAAAAAGGAAATATCCTCAGATGAAATCTGGAAAGAAGCTTTCTGTGAAACTGCTTAGTGTTCTGTTAATTCACCTCACAGAGTTACATCTGCATTTCGTGGATCTCTTTGCTAGCCTTATTTCTGTGGAATCTGAGAACAGATATTTCGGATCCCTTTGAAGACTATAGGGTCAAAGGAAATATCCTCCGATAAAAAAGAGAAAGAATCTTTCTGAGAAACTTCTTTGTGTTCTGTGAAATCATCTCACAGAGTTACAGATTTCCCTTCAAGAAGCCTTTCCCTTAGACAGTTCTTGTGGAATTGGCAAAGTGATATTTGGAAGCCCATAGAGGGCTATGGTGAAAAAGGAAATATCCTCAGATGAAATCTGGAAAGAAGCTTTCTGAGAAACTGCTCTGTGATGTGTGACTTCCACTCACAGAGTTACATCTGTATTTCGTGGATCTCTTTGCTAGCCTTATTTCTGTGGAATCTGAGAACAGATATTTCGGATCCCTTTGAAGACTATAGGGCCAAAGGAAATATCCTCCGAAAACAAAGAGAAAGAAGCTTTCTGAGAAACTTCTTTGTGTTCTGTGAAATCACCTCACAGAGTTACAGCTTTCCATTCAAGAAGCCTTTCGCTAAGACAGTTCTTGTGGAATTTGCAAAGTGATATTTGGGAGCCCATAGAGGGCTATGGTGAAAAAGGAAATATCCTCAGATGAAATCTGGAAAGAAGCTTTCTGAGAAACTGCTTAGTGTTCTGTTAATTCATCTCACAGAGTTACATCTGTATTTCGTGGATCTCTTTGCTAGCCTTATTTCTGTGGAATCTGAGAACAGATATTTCGGATCCCTTTGAAGACTATAGGGCCAAAGGAAATATCCTCCGATAACAAAGAGAAAGAAGCTTTCTGAGAAACTTCTTTGTGTTCTGTGAAATCATCTCACAGAGTTACAGCTTTCCCCTCAAGAAGCCTTTCGCTAAGACAGTTCTTGTGGAATTGGCAAAGTGATATTTGGGAGCCCATAGAGGACTATGGTGAAAAGGAAATATCCTCAGATGAAATCTGGAAAGAATCTTTCTGAGAAACTGCTTAGTGTTCTGTTAATTCATCTCACAGAGTTACATCTGTATTTCGTGGATCTCTTTGCTAGCCTTATTTCTGTGGAATCTGAGAACAGATATTTCGGATCCCTTTGAAGACTAGAGGGCCAAAGGAAATATCCTCCGATAACAAAGAGAAAGAAGCTTTCTGAGAAACTTCTTTGAGTTCTGTGAAATCATCTAACAGAGTTACAGCTTTCCCCTCAAGAAGCCTTTCGCTAAGACAGTTCTTGTGGAATTGGCAAAGGGATATTTGGAAGCCCATAGAGGGCTATGGTGAAAAAGGAAATATCCTCAGATGAAATCTGGAAAGAAGCTTTCTGAGAAACTGCTCTGTGATGTGTGACTTCCACTCACAGAGTTACATCTGTATTTCGTGGATCTCTTGGCTAGCCTTATTTCTGTGGAATCTGAGAACAGATATTTCGGATCCCTTTGAAGACTATAGGGCCAAAGGAAATATCCTCCGATAACACAGAGAAAGAAGCTTTCTGAGAAACTTCTTTGTGTTCTGTGAAATCATCTCACAGAGTTACAGCTTTCCCCTCAAGAAGCCTTTCGCTAAGACAGTTCTTGTGGAATTGGCAAAGGGATATTTGGGAGCCCATACAGGACTATGGTGAAAAAGGAAATATCCTCAGATGAAATCTGGAAAGAAGCTTTCTGAGAAACTGCTTAGTGTTCTGTTAATTCATCTCACAGAGTTACATCTGTATTTCGTGGATCTCTTTGCTAGCCTTATTTCTGTGGAATCTGAGAACAGATATTTCGGATCCCTTTGAAGACTATAGGGCCAAAGGAAATATCCTCCAATAACAAAGAGAAAGATGCTTTCTGAGAGACTTCTTTGTGTTCTGTGAAATCATCTCACAGAGTTACAGCTTTCCCTTCAAGAAGCCTTTCCTTTAGACAGTTCTTGTGGAATTAGCAAAGTGATATTTGGAAGCCGGTAGAGGGTTATGGTGAAAAAGGAAATATCCTCAGATGAAATCTGGAAAGAAGCTTTCTGAGAAACTGCTTAGTGTTCTGTTAATTCACCTCACAGAGTTACATCTGCATTTCGTGGATCTCTTTGCTAGCCTTATTTCTGTGGAATCTGAGAACAGATATTTCGGATCCCTTTGAAGACTATAGGGTCAAAGGAAATATCCTCCGATAACAAAGAGAAAGAATCTTTCTGAGAAACTTCTTTGTGTTCTGTGAAATCATCTCACAGAGTTACAGATTTCCCTTCAAGAAGCCTTTCCCTTAGACAGTTCTTGTGGAATTGGCAAAGTGAAATTTGGAAGCCCATAGAGGGCTATGGTGAAAAAGGAAATATCCTCAGATGAAATCTGGAAAGAAGCTTTCTGAGAAACTGCTCTGTGATGTGTGACTTCCACTCACAGAGTTACATCTGTATTTCGTGGATCTCTTTGCTAGCCTTATTTCTGTGGAATCTGAGAACAGATATTTCGGATCCCTTTGAAGACTATAGGGCCAAAGGAAATATCCTCCGAAAACAAAGAGAAAGAAGCTTTCTGAGAAACTTCTTTGTGTTCTGTGAAATCACCTCACAGCGTTACAGCTTTCCATTCAAGAAGCCTTTCGCTAAGACAGTTCTTGTGGAATTGGCAAAGTGATATTTGGGAGCCCATAGAGGGCTATGGTGAAAAAGGAAATATCCTCAGATGAAATCTGGAAAGAAGCTTTCTGAGAAACTGCTTAGTGTTCTGTTAATTCATCTCACAGAGTTACATCTGTATTTCGTGGATCTCTTTGCTAGCCTTATTTCTGTGGAATCTGAGAACAGATATTTCGGATCCCTTTGAAGACTATAGGGCCAAAGGAAATATCCTCCGATAACAAAGAGAAAGAAGCTTTCTGAGAAACTTCTTTGTGTTCTGTGAAATCATCTCACAGAGTTACAGCTTTCCACTCAAGAAGCCTTTCCCTTAGACAGTTCTTGTGGAATTGGCAAAGTGATATTTGGAAGCCCATAGAGGGCTATGGTGAAAAAGGAAATATCCTCAGATGAAATCTGGAAAGAAGCTTTCTGAGAAACTGCTCTGTGATGTGTGACTTCCACTCACAGAGTTACATCTGTATTTCGTGGATCTCTTTGCTAGCCTTATTTCTGTGGAATCTGAGAACAGATATTTCGGATCCCTTTGAAGACTATAGGGTCAAAGGAAATATCCTCCGATAACAAAGAGAAAGAATCTTTCTGAGAAACTTCTTTGTGTTCTGTGAAATCATCTCACAGAGTTACAGATTTCCCCTCAAGAAGCCTTTCCCTTAGACAGTTCTTGTGGAATTGGCAAAGTGATATTTGGAAGCCCATAGAGGGCTATGGTGAAAAAGGAAATATCCTCAGATGAAATCTGGAAAGAAGCTTTCTGAGAAACTGCTCTGTGATGTGTGACTTCCACTCACAGAGTTACATCTGTATTTCGTGGATCTCTTTGCTAGCCTTATTTCTGTGGAATCTGAGAACAGATATTTCGGATCCCTTTGAAGACTATAGGGCCAAAGGAAATATCCTCCGAAAACAAAGAGAAAGAAGCTTTCTGAGAAACTTCTTTGTGTTCTGTGAAATCACCTCACAGAGTTACAGCTTTCCATTCAAGAAGCCTTTCGCTAAGACAGTTCTTGTGGAATTGGCAAAGTGATATTTGGGAGCCCATAGAGGGCTATGGTGAAAAAGGAAATATCCTCAGATGAAATCTGGAAAGAAGCTTTCTGAGAAACTGCTTAGTATTCTGTTAATTCATCTCACTGAGTTACATCTGTATTTCGTGGATCTCTTTGCTAGCCTTATTTCTGTGGAATCTGAGAACAGATATTTCGGATCCCTTTGAAGACTATAGGGCCAAAGGAAATATCCTCCGATAACAAAGAGAAAGTAGCTTTCTGAGAAACGTCTTTGGGTTCTGTGAAATCATCTCACAGAGTTACAGCTTTCCCCTCAAGAAGCCTTTCGCTAAGACAGTTATTGTGGAATTGGCAAAGGGATATTTGGAAGCCCATAGAGGGCTATGGTGAAAAAGGAAATATCCTCAGATGAAATCTGGAAAGAAGCTTTCTGAGAAACTTCTCTGTGATGTGTGACTTCCACTCACAGAGTTACATCTGTATTTCGTGGATCTCTTTGCTAGCCTTATTTCTGTGGAATCTGAGAACAGATATTTCGTATTCCTTTGAAGACTATAGGGCCAAAGGAAATATCCTCCGATAACAAAGAGAAAGAAGCTTTCTGAGAAACTTCTTTGTGTTCTGTGAAATCATCTCACAGAGTGACAGCTTTCCCCTCAAGTCGCCTTTCGCTAAGACAGTTCTTGTGGAATTGGCAAAGGGATATTTGGGAGCCCATAGAGGCCTATGGTGAAAAAGGAAATATCCTCAGATGAAATCTGGAAAGAAGCTTTCTGAGAAACTGCTTAGTGTTCTGTTAATTCATCTCACAGAGTTACATCTGTGTTTCGTGGATCTCTTTGCTAGCCTTATTTCTGTGGAATCTGAGAACAGATATTTCGGATCCCTTTGAAGACTATAGGGCCAAAGGAAATATCCTCCGATAACAAAGAGAAAGAAGCTTTTTGAGAAACTTCTTTGTGTTCTGTGAAATCATCTCACAGAGTTACAGCTTTCCCCTCAAGAAGCCTTTCGCTAAGACAGTTCTTTTGGAATTGGCAAAGTGATATTTGGAAGCCCATAGAGGGCTATGGTGAAAAAGGAAATATCCTCAGATGAAATCTAGAAAGAAGCTTTCTGAGAAACTGCTCTGTGATGTGTGACTTCCACTCACAGAGTTACATCTGTATTTCGTGGATCTCTTGGCTAGCCTTATTTCTGTGGAATCTGAGAACAGATATTTCGGATCCCCCTGAAGACTATAGGGCCAATGGAAATATCCTCCGATAACAAAGAGAAAGAAGCTTTCTGAGAAACTTCTTTGTGTTCTGTGAAATCATCTCACAGAGTTACAGCTTTCCCCTCAAGAAGCCTTTCGCTAAGACAGTTCTTGTGGAATTGGCAAAGTGATATTTGGGAGCCCATAGAGGACTATGGTGAAAAGGAAATATCCTCAGATGAAATCTGGAAAGAATCTTTCTGAGAAACTGCTTAGTGTTCTGTTAATTCATCTCACAGAGTTACATCTGTATTTCGTGGATCTCTTTGCTAGCCTTATTTCTGTGGAATCTGAGAACAGATATTTCGGATCCCTTTGAAGACTAGAGGGCCAAAGGAAATATCCTCCGATAACAAAGAGAAGGAAGCTTTCTGAGAAACTTCTTTGTGTTCTGTGAAATCATCTCACAGAGTTACAGCTTTCCCTTCAAGAAGCCTTTTCCTTAGACAGTTCTTGTGGAATTGGCAAAGTGATATTTGGAAGCCCATAGAGGGCTCTGGTGAAATAGGAAATATCCTCAGATGGAATCTGGAAAGATGCTTTCTGAGAAACTGCTTAGTGTTCTGTTAATTCATCTCACAGAGTTACATCTGTATTTCCTGGATCTCTTTGCTAGCCTTATTTCTGTGGAATCTGAGAACAGATATTTCGGATCCCTTTGAAGACTATAGGGCCAAAGGAAATATCCTCCGATAACAAAGAGAAAGAAGCTTTCTGAGAAACTTCTTTGTGTTCTGTGAAATCATCTCACAGAGTTACAGCTTTCCACTCAAGAAGCCTTTCGCTAAGACAGTTTTGTGGAATTGGCAAAGTGATATTTGGGAGCCCATAGAGGATTATGGTGAAAAAGGAAATATCCTCAGATGAATTCTGGAAAGAAGCTTTCGGAGAAACTGCTTTGTGTTCTGTTAATTCATCTCACAGAGTTACATCTGTATTTCGTGGATCTCTTTGCTAGCCTTTTTTCTGTGGAATCTGAGAACAGATATTTCGGATCCCTTTGAAGACTATATGGCCAAGGAAATATCCCCCGATAACAAAGGGAAAGAAGCTTTCTGAGAAACTTCTTTGTGTTCTGTGAAATCATCTCACAGAGTTACATCTTTCCCCTCAAGAAGCCTTTCGCTAAGACAGTTCTTGTGGAATTGGCAAAGTGATATTTGGAAGCCCATAGAGGGCTATGGTGAAAAAGGAAATATCCTCAGATGAAATCTAGAAAGAAGCTTTCTGAGAAACTGCTCTGTGATGTGTGACTTCCACTCACAGAGTTACATCTGTATTTCGTGGATCTCTTTGCTAGCCTTATTTCTGTGGAATCTGAGAACAGATATTTCGGATCCCTTTGAAGACTATAGGGCCAAAGGAAATATCCTCCGATAACAAAGAGAAAGAAGCTTTCTGAGAGACTTCTTTGTGTTCTGTGAAATCATCTCACAGAGTTACAGCTTTCCCTTCAAGAAGCCTTTCCCTTAGACAGTTCTTGTGGAATTAGCAAAGTGATATTTGGAAGCCGATAGAGGGTTATGGTGAAAAAGGAAATATCCTCAGATGAAATCTGGAAAGAAGCTTTCTGAGAAACTGCTTAGTGTTCTGTTAATTCACCTCACAGAGTTACATCTGTATTTCGTGGATCTCTTTGCTAGCCTTATTTCTGTGGAATCTGAGAACAGATATTTCGGATCCCGTTGAAGACTATAGGGTCAAAGGAAATATCCTCCGATAACAAAGAGAAAGAAGCTTTCTGAGAAACTTCTTTGTGTTCTGTGAAATCATCTCACAGAGTTACAGCTTTCCCTTCAAGAAGCCTTTCCCTTAGACAGTTCTTGTGGAATTGGCAAAGTGATATTTGGAAGCCCATAGAGGGCTATGGTGAAAAAGGAAATATCCTCAGATGAAATCTGGAAAGAAGCTTTCTGAGAAACTGCTCTGTGATGTGTGACTTCCACTCACAGAGTTACATCTGTATTTCGTGGATCTCTTTGCTAGCCTTATTTCTGTGGAATCTGAGAACAGATATTTCGGATCCCTTTGAAGACTATAGGGCCAAAGGAAATATCCTCCGATAACACAGAGAAAGAAGCTTTCTGAGAAACTTCTTTGTGTTCTGTGAAATCATCTCACAGAGTTACAGCTTTCCCCTCAAGAAGCCTTTCGCTAAGACAGTTCTTGTGGAATTGGCAAAGTGATATTTGGGAGCCCATAGAGGACTACGGTGAAAAGGAAATATCCTCAGATGAAATCTGGAAAGAATCTTTCTGAGAAACTGCTTAGTGTTCTGTTAATTCATCTCACAGAGTTACATCTGTATTTCGTGGATCTCTTTGCTAGCCTTATTTCTGTGGAATCTGAGAACAGATATTTCGGATCCCTTTGAAGACTATAGGGCCAAAGGAAATATCCTCCGATAACAAAGAGAAAGAAGCTTTCTGAGAAACTTCTTTGAGTTCTGTGAAATCATCTAACAGAGTTACAGCTTTCCCCTCAAGAAGCCTTTCGCTAAGACAGTTCTTGTGGAATTGGCAAAGGGATATTTGGAAGCCCATAGAGGGCTATGGTGAAAAAGGAAATATCCTCAGATGAAATCTGGAAAGAAGCTTTCTGAGAAACTGCTCTGTGATGTGTGACTTAAACTCACAGAGTTACATCTGTATTTCGTGGATCTCTTTGCTAGCCTTATTTCTCTGGAATCTGAGAACAGATATTTCGGATTCCTTTGAAGACTATAGGGCCAAAGAAAATATCCTCCGATAACACAGAGAAAGAAGCTTTCTGCGAAACTTCTTTGTGATCTGTGAAATCATCTCACAGAGTTACAGCTTTCCCCTCAAGAAGCCTTTCGCTTAGACACTACTTGTGGAATTGGCAAAGGGATATTTGGGAGCCCATAGAGGCCTATGGTGAAAAAGGAAATATACTCAGATGAAATCTGGAAAGAAGCTTTCTGAGAAACTGCTTAGTGTTCTGTTAATTCATCTCACAGAGTTACATCTGTATTTCGTGGATCTCTTTGCTAGCCTTATTTCTGTGGAATCTGAGAACAGATATTTCGGATCCCTTTGAAGACTATAGGGCCAAAGGAAATATCCTCCGATAACAAAGAGAAAGAAGCTTTCTGAGAAACTTCTTTGTGTTCTGTGAAATCATCTCACAGAGTTACAGCTTTCCCTTCAAGAAGACTTTCCCTTAGACAGTTCTTGTGGAATTGGCAAAGTGATATTTGGAAGCCCATAGAGGGCTCTGGTGAAATAGGAAATATCCTCTGATGGAATCTGGAAAGATGCTTTCTGAGAAACTGCTTAGTGTTCTGTTAATTCATCTCACAGAGTTACATCTGTATTTCGTGGATCTCTTTGCTAGCCTTATTTCTGTGGAATCTGAGAACAGATATTTCGGATCCCTTTGAAGACTATAGGGCCAAAGGAAATATCCTCCGATAACAAAGAGAAAGAAGCTTTCTGAGAAACTTCTTTGTGTTCTGTGAAATCATCTCACAGAGTTACAGCTTTCCACTCAAGAAGCCTTTCGCTAAGACAGTTTTGTGGAATTGGCAAAGTGATATTTGGGAGCCCATAGAGGATTATGGTGAAAAAGGAAATATCCTCAGATGAAATCTGGAAAGAAGCTTTCGGAGAAACTGCTTTGTGTTCTGTTAATTCATCTCACAGAGTTACATCTGTATTTCGTGGATCTCTTTGCTAGCCTTTTTTCTGTGGAATCTGAGAACAGATATTTCGGATCCCTTTGAAGACTATATGGCCAAGGTAATATCCCCCGATAACAATGGGAAAGAAGCTTTCTGAGAAACTTCTTTGTGTTCTGTGAAATCATCTCATAGAGTTACATCTTTCCCCTCAAGAAGCCTTTCGCTAAGACAGTTCTTGTGGAATTGGCAAAGGGATATTTGGAAGCCCATAGAGGGCTATGGTGAAAAAGGAAATATCCTCAGATGAAATCTGGAAAGAAGCTTTCTGAGAAACTGCTCTGTGATGTGTGACTTCCACTCACAGAGTTACATCTGTATTTCCTGGTTCCCTTTGCTAGCCTTATTTCTGTGGAATCTGAGAACAGATATTTCGGATCCCTTTGAAGACTATAGGGCCAAAGGAAATATCGTCCGATAACAAAGAGAAAGAAGCTTTCTGAGAAACTTCTTTGTGTTCTGTGAAATCATCTCACAGAGTTACAGCTTTCCCCTCAAGAAGCCTTTCGCTAAGACAGTTCTTGTGGAATTGGCAAAGGGATATTTGGGAGCCCATAGAGGCCTATGGTGAAAAAGGAAATATCCTCAGATGAAATCTGGAAAGAAGCTTTCTGAGAAACTGCTTAGTGTTCTGTTAATTCATCTCAAAGAGTTACATCTGTATTTCGTGGATCTCTTTGCTAGCCTTATTTCTGTGGAATCTGAGAACAGATATTTCGGATCCCTTAAAAGACTATAGGGCCAAAGGAAATATCCTCCGATAACAAAGAGAAAGAAGGTTTCTGAGAAACTTCTTTGTGTTCTGTGAAATCATCTCACAGAGTTACAGCTTTCCCCTCAAGAAGCCTTTCGCTAAGACAGTTCTTGTGGAATTGGCAAAGGGATATTTGGAAGCCAATAGAGGGCTATGGTGAAAAAGGAAATATCCTCAGATGAAATCTGGAAAGAAGCTTTCTGAGAAACTGCTCTGTGATGTGTGACTTCCACTCACAGAGTTACATCTGTATTTCCTGGATCTCTTTGCTAGCCTTATTTCTGTGGAATCTGAGAACAGATATTTCGGATCCCTTTGAAGACTATAGGGCCAAAGGAAATATCCTCCGATAACAAAGAGAAAGAAGCTTTCTGAGAGACTTCTTTGTGTTCTGTGAAATCATCTCACAGAGTTACAGCTTTCCCTTCAAGAAGCCTTTCCCTTAGACAGTTCTTGTGGAATTAGCAAAGTGATATTTGGAAGCCGATAGAGGGTTATGGTGAAAAAGGAAATATCCTCAGATGAAATCTGGAAAGAAGCTTTCTGAGAAACTGCTTAGTGTTCTGTTAATTCACCTCACAGAGTTACATCTGTATTTCGTGGATCTCTTTGCTAGCCTTATTTCTGTGGAATCTGAGAACAGATATTTCGGATCCCGTTGAAGACTATAGGGTCAAAGGAAATATCCTCCGATAACAAAGAGAAAGAAGCTTTCTGAGAAACTTCTTTGTGTTCTGTGAAATCATCTCACAGAGTTACAGCTTTCCCTTCAAGAAGCCTTTCCCTTAGACAGTTCTTGTGGAATTGGCAAAGTGATATTTGGAAGCCCATAGAGGGCTATGGTGAAAAAGGAAATATCCTCAGATGAAATCTGGAAAGAAGCTTTCTGAGAAACTGCTCTGTGATGTGTGACTTCCACTCACAGAGTTACATCTGTATTTCGTGGATCTCTTTGCTAGCCTTATTTCTGTGGAATCTGAGAACAGATATTTCGGATCCCTTTGAAGACTATAGGGCCAAAGGAAATATCCTCCGATAACAAAGAGAAAGAAGCTTTCTGAGAAACTTCTTTGTGTTCTCTGAAATCATCTCACAGAGTTACAGCTTTCCCCTCAGGAAGTCTTTCCCTAAGACAGTTCTTGTGGAATTGGCAAAGTGATATTTGGAAGCCCATAGAGGGCTATGGTGAAAAAGGAAATATCCTCAGATGAAATCTGGAAAGAAGCTTTCTGAGAACCTGCTCTGTGATGTGTGACTTCCACTCACAGAGTTACATCTGTATTTCCTGGATCTCTTTGCTAGCCTTATTTCTGTGGAATCTGAGAACAGATATTTCGGATCCCTTTGAAGACTATAGGGCCAAAGGAAATATCCTCCGATAACAAAGAGAAAGAAGCTTTCTGACAAACTCCTTTGTGTTCTGTGAAATCATCTCACAGAGTTACAGCTTTCCCTTCAAGAAGCCTTTCGCTAAGACAGTTCTTGTGGAATTGGCAAAGCGATATTTGGAAGCCCATAGAGGGCTACGGTGAAAAAGGAAATATCGTCAGATGAAATCTGGAAAGAAGCTTTCTGAGAAACTGCTCTGTGATGTGTGACTTCCACTCACAGAGTTACATCTGTATTTCGTGGATCTCTTTGCTAGCCTTATTTCTGTGGAATCTGAGAACAGATATTTCGGATCCCTTTGAAGACTATAGGGCCAAAGGAAATATCCTCCGATAACAAAGAGAAAGAAGCTTTCTGAGAAACTTCTTTGTGTTCTGTGAAATCATCTCACAGAGTTACAGCTTTCCCCTCAAGAAGCCTTTCGCTAAGACAGTTCTTCTGGAATTGGCAAAGGGATATTTCAGAGCCCTTAGAGGCCTATGGTGAAAAAGGAAATATCCTCAGATGAAATCTGGAAAGAAGCTTTCTGAGAAACTGCTTAGTGTTCTGTTAATTCATCTCACAGAGTTACATCTGTATTCCGTGAATCTCTTTGCTAGCCTTATTTCTGTGGAATCTGAGAACAGATATTTCGGATCCCTTTGAAGACTATAGGGCCAAAGGAAATATCCTCCGATAACAAAGAGAAAGAAGCTTTCTGAGAAACTCCTTTGTGTTCTGTGAAATCATCTCACAAACTACAGCTTTCCACTCAAGAAGCCTTTCGCTAAGACAGTTCTTGAGGAATTGGCAAAGGGATATTTGGGAGCCCATAGAGGCCTATGGTGAAAAAGGAAATATCCTCAGATGAAATCTGGAAAGAAGCTTTCTGAGAAACTGCTTAGTGTTCTGTTAATTCATCTCACAGAGTTACATCTGTATTTCGTGGTTCTCTTTGCTAGCCTTATTTCTGTGGAATCTGAGAACAGGTATTTCGGATCCCTTTGAAGACTATAGGGTCAAAGGAAATATCCTCCGATAACATAGAGAAAGAAGCTTTCTGAGAAACTTCTTTGTGTTCTGTGAAATCATCTCACAGAGTTACAGCTTTCCCTTCAAGAAGCCTTTCGCTAAGACAGTTCTTGTGGAATTGGCAAAGTGATATTTGGAAGCCCATAGAGGGCTATGGTGAAAAAGGAAATATCCTCAGATGAAATCTGGAAAGAAGCTTTCTGAGAAACTGCTCTGTGATGTGTGACTTCCACTCACAGAGTTACATCTGTATTTCGTGGATCTCTTTGCTAGCCTTATTTCTGTGGAATCTGAGAACAGATATTTCGGATCCCTTTGAAGACTATAGGGCCAAAGGAAATATCCTCCGATAACAAAGAGAAAGAAGCTTTCTGAGAAACTTCTTTGTGTTCTGTGAAATCATCTCACAAAGTTACAGCTTTCCCCTCAAGAAGCCTTTCGCTAAGACAGTTCTTGTGGAATTGGCAAAGTGATATTTCAGAGCCCATAGAGGCCTATGGTGAAAAAGGAAATATCCTCAGATGAAATCTGGAAAGAAGCTTTCTGAGAAACTGCTTAGTGTTCTGTTAATTCATCTCACAGAGTTACATCTGTGTTTCGTGGATCTCTTTGCTAGCCTTATTTCTGTGGAATCTGAGAACAGATATTTCGAATCCCTTTGAAGACTATAGGGCCAAAGGAAATATCCTCCGATAACAAAGAGAAAGAAGCTTTCTGAGAAACTTCTTTGTGTTCTGTGAAATCATCTCACAGAGTTACAGCTTTCCACTCAAGAAGCCTTTCTCTAAGACAGTTCTTGTGGAATTGGCAAAGGGATATTTCAGAGCCCATAGAGGCCTATGGTGAAAAAGGAAATATCCTCAGATGAAATCTGGAAAGAAGCTTTCTGAGAAACTGCTCTGTGATGTGTGACTTCCACTCACAGAGTTACATCTGTATTTCGTGGATCTCCTTGCTAGCCTTATTTCTGTGGAATCTGAGAACAGATATTTCGGATCCCTTTGAAGACTATAGGGCCAAAGGAAATATCCTCCGATAACAAAGAGAAAGAAGCTTTCTGAGAAACTTCTTTGTGTTCTGTGAAATCATCTCACAGAGTTACAGCATTCCCCTCAAGAAGACTTTCGCTAAGACAGTTCTTGTGGAATTGGCAAAGGGATATTTGGGAGCCCATAGAGGCCTATGGTGAAAAAGGAAATATCCTCAGATTAAATCTGGAAAGAAGCTTTCTGAGAAACTGCTTAGTGTTCTGTTAATTCATCTCACAGAGTTACATCTGTATTTCGTGGATCTCTTTGCTAGCCTTATTTCTGTGGAATCTGAGAACAGATATTTCGGATCCCTTTGAAGACTATAGGGCCAAAGGAAATATCCTCCGATAACAAAGAGAAAGAAGCTTTCTGAGAAACTTCTTTGTGTTCTGTGAAATCATCTCACAGAGTTACAGCTTTCCCCTCAAGAAACCTTTCGCTAAGACAGTTCTTGTGGAATTGGCAAAGGGATATTTGGGAGCCCATAGAGGCCTATGGTGAAAAAGGAAATATCCTCAGATGAAATCTGGAAAGAAGCTTTCTGAGAAGCTGCTCTGTTATGTGTGACTTCCACTCACAGAGTTACATCTGTATTTCCTGGATCTCTTTGCTAGCCTTATTTCTGTGGAATCTGAGAACAGATATTTCGGATCCCTTTGAAGACTATAGAGCCAAAGGAAATATCCTCCGATAACAAAGAGAAAGAAGCTTTCTGAGAAACTACTTTGTGTTCTCTGAAATCATCTCACAGAGTTACAGCTTTCCCCTCAAGAAGCCTTTCGCTAAGACATTTCTTGTGGAATTGGCAAAGGGATATTTGGGAGCCCATAGAGGCCTATGGTGAAAAAGGTAATATCCTCAGATGAAATCTGGAAAGAAGCTTTCTGAGAAACGGCTTAGTGTTCTGTTAATTCATCTCACAGAGTTACATCTGTATTTCGTGGATCTCTTTGCTAGCCTTATTTCTGTGGAATCTGAGAACAGATATTTCGGATCCCTTTGAAGACTATAGGGCCAAAGGAAATATCCTCCGATAACAAAGAGAAAGAAGCTTTCTGAGAAACTTCTTTGTGTTCTCTGAAATCATCTCACAGAGTTACAGCTTTCCCCTCAGGAAGCCTTTCCCTAAGACAGTTCTTGTGGAATTGGCAAAGTGATATTTGGAAGCCCATAGAGGGCTATGGTGAAAAAGGAAATATCCTCAGATGAAATCTGGAAAGAAGCTTTCTGAGAAACTGCTCTGTGATGTGTGACTTCCACTCACAGAGTTACATGTGTATTTCCTGGATCTCTTTGCTAGCCTTATTTCTGTGGAATCTGAGAACAGATATTTCGGATCCCTTTGAAGACTATAGGGCCAAAGGAAATATCCTCCGATAACAAAGAGAAAGAAGCTTTCTGAGAAACTCCTTTGTGTTCTGTGAAATCATCTCACAGAGTTACAGCTTTCCCTTCAAGAAGCCTTTCGCTAAGACAGTTCTTGTGGAATTGGCAAAGCGATATTTGGAAGCCCATAGAGGGCTACGGTGAAAAAGGAAATATCCTCAGATGAAATCTGGAAAGAAGCTTTCTGAGAAACTGCTCTGTGATGTGTGACTTCCACTCACAGAGTTACATCTGTATTTCGTGGATCTCTTTGCTAGCCTTATTTCTGTGGAATCTGAGAACAGATATTTCGGATCCCTTTGAAGACTATAGGGCCACAGGAAATATCCTCCGATAACAAAGAGAAAGAAGCTTTCTGAGAAACTTCTTTGTGTTCTGTGAAATCATCTCACAGAGTTACAGCTTTCCCCTCAAGAAGCCTTTCGCTAAGACAGTTCTTGTGGAATTGGCAAACTGATATTTCAGAGCCCATAGAGGCCTATGGTGAAAAAGGAAATATCCTCATATGAAATCTGGAAAGAAGCTTTCTGAGAAACTGCTTAGTGTTCTGTTAATTCATCTCACAGAATTACATCTGTATTTCGTGGATCTCTTTGCTAGCCTTATTTCTGTGGAATCTGAGAACAGATATTTCGGATCCCTTTGAAGACTATAGGGCCAAAGGAAATATCCTCCGATAACAAAGAGAAAGAAGCTTTCTGAGAAACTTCTTTGTGTTCTGTGAAATCATCTCACAGAGTTACAGCATTCCCCTCAAGAAGCCTTTCGCTAAGACAGTTCTTGTGGAATTGGCAAAGGGATATTTGGAAGCCCATAGAGGGCTATGGTGAAAAAGGTAATATCCTCAGATGAAATCTGGAAAGAAGCTTTCTGAGAAGCTGCTCTGTTATGTGTGACTTCCACTCACAGAGTTACATCTGTATTTCGTCGATCTCTTTGCTAGCCTTATTTCTGTGGAATCTGAGAACAGATATTTCGGATCCCTTTGAAGACTATAGGGCCAAAGGAAATATCCTCCGATAACAAAGAGAAAGAAGCTTTCTGAGAAACTTCTTTGTGTTCTGCGAAACCATCTCACAGAGTTACAGCTTTCCCCTCAAGAAGCCTTTCGCTAAGACAGTTCTTGTGGAATTGGCAAAGTGATATTTGGAAGCCCATAGAGGGCTATGGTGAAAAAGGAAATATCCTCAGATGAAATCTGGAAAGAAGCTTTCTGAGAAACTGCTCTGTGATGTGTGACTTCCACTCACAGAGTTACATCTGTATTTCGTGGATCTCTTTGCTAGCCTTATTTCTGTGGAATCTGAGAACAGATATTTCGGATCCCTTTGAAGACTATAGGGCCAAAGGAAATATCCTCCGATAACAAAGAGAAAGAAGCTTTCTGAGAAACTTCTTTGTGTTCTGTGAAATCATCTCACAGAGTTACAGCTTTCCACTCAAGAAGCCTTTCGCTAAGACAGTTCTTGTGGAATTGGCAAAGGGATATTTGGGAGCCCATAGAGGCCTATGGTGAAAAAGGAATTATCCTCAGATGAAATCTGGAAAGAAGCTTTCTGAGAAACTGCTCTGTTATGTGTGACTTCCACTCACAGTGTTACATCTGTATTTCGTGTATCTCTTTGCTAGCCTTATTTCTGTGGAATCTGAGAACAGATATTTCGGATCCCTTTGAAGACTATAGAGCCAAAGGAAATATCCTCCGATAACAAAGAGAAAGAAGCTTTCTGAGAAACTTCTTTGTGTTCTGTGAAATCATCTCACAGAGTTACAGCTTTCCCCTCAAGAAGCCTTTCGCTAAGACAGTTCTTGTGGAATTGGCAAAGAGATATTTGGGAGCCCATAGAGGCCTATGGTGAAAAAGGAAATATCCTCAGATGAAATCTGGAAAGAAGCTTTCTGAGAAACTGCTTAGTGTTCTGTTAATTCATCTCACAGAGTTACATTTGTATTTCGTGGATCTCTTTGCTAGTCTTATTTCTGTGGAATCTGAGAACAGATATTTCGGATCCCTTTGAAGACTATAGGGCCAAAGGAAATATCCTCCGATAACAAAGAGAAAGAAGCTTTTTGAGAAACTTCTTTGTGTTCTGTGAAATCATCTCACAGAGTTACAGCTTTCCCCTCAAGAAGCCTTTCGCTAAGACAGTTCTTGTGGAATTGGCAAAGTGATATTTGGAAGCCCATAGAGGGCTATGGTGAAAAAGGAAATATCCTCAGATGAAATCTGGAAAGAAGCTTTCTGAGAAACTGCTCTGTGATGTGTGACTTCCACTCACAGAGTTACATCTGTATTTCGTGGATCTCTTTGCTAGCCTTATTTCTGTGGAATCTGAGAACAGATATTTCGGATCCCTTTGAAGACTATAGGGCCAAAGGAAATATCCTCCGATAACAAAGAGAAAGAAGCTTTCTGAGAAACTTCTTTGTGTTCTGCGAAACCATCTCACAGAGTTACAGCTTTCCCCTCAAGAAACCTTTCGCTAAGACAGTTCTTGTGGAATTGGCAAAGTGATATTTGGAAGCCCATAGAGGGCTATGGTGAAAAAGGAAATATCCTCAGATGAAATCTGGAAAGAAGCTTTCTGAGAAACTGCTCTGTGATGTGTGACTTCCACTCACAGAGTTACATCTGTATTTCGTGGATCTCTTTGCTAGCCTTATTTCTGTGGAATCTGAGAACAGATATTTCGGATCCCTTTGAAGACTATAGGGCCAAAGGAAATATCCTCCGATAACAAAGAGAAAGAAGCTTTCTGAGAAACTTCTTTGTGTTCTGTGAAATCATCTCACAGAGTTACAGCTTTCCACTCAAGAAGCCTTTCGCTAAGACAGTTCTTGTGGAATTGGCAAAGGGATATTTGGGAGCCCATAGAGGCCTATGGTGAAAAAGGAATTATCCTCAGATGAAATCTGGAAAGAAGCTTTCTGAGAAACTGCTCTGTTATGTGTGACTTCCACTCACAGAGTTACATCTGTATTTCGTGTATCTCTTTGCTAGCCTTATTTCTGTGGAATCTGAGAACAGATATTTCGGATCCCTTTGAAGACTATAGAGCCAAAGGAAATATCCTCCGATAACAAAGAGAAAGAAGCTTTCTGAGAAACTTCTTTGTGTTCTGTGAAATCATCTCACAGAGTTACAGCTTTCCCCTCAAGAAGCCTTTCGCTAAGACAGTTCTTGTGGAATTGGCAAAGAGATATTTGGGAGCCCATAGAGGCCTATGGTGAAAAAGGAAATATCCTCAGATGAAATCTGGAAAGAAGCTTTCTGAGAAACTGCTTAGTGTTCTGTTAATTCATCTCACAGAGTTACATTTGTATTTCGTGGATCTCTTTGCTAGTCTTATTTCTGTGGAATCTGAGAACAGATATTTCGGATCCCTTTGAAGACTATAGGGCCAAAGGAAATATCCTCCGATAACAAAGAGAAAGAAGCTTTTTGAGAAACTTCTTTGTGTTCTGTGAAATCATCTCACAGAGTTACAGCTTTCCCCTCAAGAAGCCTTTCGCTAAGACAGTTCTTGTGGAATTGGCAAAGTGATATTTGGAAGCCCATAGAGGGCTATGGTGAAAAAGGAAATATCCTCAGATGAAATCTGGAAAGAAGCTTTCTGAGAAACTGCTCTGTGATGTGTGACTTCCACTCACAGAGTTACATCTGTATTTCGTGGATCTCTTTGCTAGCCTTATTTCTGTGGAATCTGAGAACAGATATTTCGGATCCCTTTGAAGACTATAGGGCCAAAGGAAATATCCTCCGATAACAAAGAGAAAGAAGCTTTCTGAGAAACTTCTTTGTGTTCTGTGAAATCATCTCACAGAGTTACAGCTTTCCACTCAAGAAGCCTTTCGCTAAGACAGTTCTTGTGGAATTGGCAAAGGGATATTTGGGAGCCCATAGAGGCCTATGGTGAAAAAGGAAATATCCTCAGATGAAATCTGGAAAGAAGCTTTCTGAGAAACTGCTCTGTGATGTGTGACTTCCACTCACAGAGTTACATCTGTATTTCCTGGATCTCTTTGCTAGCCTTATTTCTGTGGAATCTGAGAACAGATATTTCGGATCCCTTTGAAGACTATAGGGCCAAAGGAAATATCCTCCGATAACAAAGAGAAAGAAGCTTTCTGAGAAACTTCTTTGTGTTCTGTGAAATCATCTCACAGAGTTACAGCTTTCCCCTCAAGAAGCCTTTCGCCAAGACAGTTCTTGTGGAATTGGCAAAGGGATATTTCAGAGCCCATAGAGGCCTATGGTGAAATAGGAAATATCCTCAGATGAAATCTGGTAAGAAGCTTTCTGAGAAACTGCTTAGTGCTCTGTTAATTCATCTCACAGAGTTACATCTGTATTTCGTGGATCTCTTTGCTAGCCTTATTTCTGTGGAATCTGAGAACAGATATTTCGCATCCCTTTGAAGACTATAGGGCCAAAGAAAATATCCTCCGATAACAAAGAGAAAGAAGCTTTCTGAGAAACTTCTTTGTGTTCTGTGAAATCATCTCACAGAGTTACAGCTTTCCCCTGAAGAAGCCTTTCGCTAAGACAGTTCTTGTGGAATTGGCAAGGGGATATTTCAGAGCCCATAGAGGCCTATGGTGAAAAAGGAAATATCCTCAGATGAAATCTGGAAAGAAGCTTTCTGAGAAACTGCTTAGTGTTCTGTTAATTCATCTCACAGAGTTACATCTGTATTTCGTGGATCTCTTTGCTAGCCTTATTTCTGTGGAATCTGAGAACAGATATTTCGGATCCCTTTGAAGACTATAGGGCCAAAGGAAATATCCTCCGATAACAAAGAGAAAGAAGCTTTCTGAGAAACTTCTTTGTGTTCTGTGAAATCATCTCACAGAGTTACAGCTTTCCCCTCAAGAAGCCTTTCGCTAAGACAGTTCTTCTGGAATTGGCAAAGGGATATTTCAGAGCCCATAGAGGCCTATGGTGAAAAAGGAAATATCCTCAGATGAAATCTGGAAAGAAGCTTTCTGAGAAACTGCTTAGTGTTCTGTTAATTCATCTCACAGAGTTACATCTGTATTCCGTGGATCTCTTTGCTAGCCTTATTTCTGTGGAATCTGAGAACAGATATTTCGGATCCCTTTGAAGACTATAGGGCCAAAGGAAATATCCTCCGATAACAAAGAGAAAGAAGCTTTCTGAGAAACTCCTTTGTGTTCTGTGAAATCATCTCACAAAGCTACAGCTTTCCACTCAAGAAGCCTTTCGCTAAGACAGTTCTTGAGGAATTGGCAAATGGATATTTGGGAGCCCATAGAGGCCTATGGTGAAAAAGGAAATATCCTCAGATGAAATCTGGAAAGAAGCTTTCTGAGAAACTGCTTAGTGTTCTGTTAATTCATCTCACAGAGTTACATCTGTATTTCGTGGATCTCTTTGCTAGCCTTATTTCTGTGGAATCTGAGAACAGGTATTTCGCATCCCTTTGAAGACTATAGGGCCAAAGAAAATATCCTCCGATAACAAAGAGAAAGAAGCTTTCTGAGAAACTTCTTTGTGTTCTGTGAAATCATCTCACAGAGTTACAGCTTTCCCCTCAAGAAGCCTTTCGCTAAGACAGTTCTTGTGGAATTGGCAAAGGGATATTTGGAAGCCCATAGAGGGCTATGGTGAAAAAGGAAATATCCTCAGATGAAATCTGGAAAGAAGCTTTCTGAGAAACTGCTCTGTGATGTGTGACTTAAACTCACAGAGTTACATCTGTATTTCGTGGATCTCTTTGCTAGCCTTATTTCTCTGGAATCTGAGAACAGATATTTCGGATTCCTTTGAAGACTATAGGGCCAAAGAAAATATCCTCCGATAACACAGAGAAAGAAGCTTTCTGCGAAACTTCTTTGTGTTCTGTGAAATCATCTCACAGAGTTACAGCTTTCCCCTCAAGAAGCCTTTCGCTAAGACACTACTTGTGGAATTGGCAAAGGGATATTTGGGAGCCCATAGAGGCCTATGGTGAAAAAGGAAATATACTCAGATGAAATCTGGAAAGAAGCTTTCTGAGAAACTGCTTAGTGTTCTGTTAATTCATCTCACAGAGTTACATCTGTATTTCGTGGATCTCTTTGCTAGCCTTATTTCTGTGGAATCTGAGAACAGATATTTCGGATCCCTCTGAAGACTATAGGGCCAAAGGAAATATCCTCCGATAACAAAGAGAAGGAAGCTTTCTGAGAAACTTCTTTGTGTTCTGTGAAATCATCTCACAGAGTTACAGCTTTCCCTTCAAGAAGACTTTCCCTTAGACAGTTCTTGTGGAATTGGCAAAGTGATATTTGGAAGCCCATAGAGGGCTCTGGTGAAATAGGAAATATCCTCAGATGGAATCTGGAAAGATGCTTTCTGAGAAACTGCTTAGTGTTCTGTTAATTCATCTCACAGAGTTACATCTGTATTTCGTGGATCTCTTTGCTAGCCTTATTTCTGTGGAATCTGAGAACAGATATTTCGGATCCCTTTGAAGACTATAGGGCCAAAGGAAATATCCTCCGATAACAAAGAGAAAGAAGCTTTCTGAGAAACTTCTTTGTGTTCTGTGAAATCATCTCACAGAGTTACAGCTTTCCACTCAAGAAGCCTTTCGCTAAGACAGTTTTGTGGAATTGGCAAAGTGATATTTGGGACCCCTAGAGGATTATGGTGAAAAAGGAAATATCCTCAGATGAAATCTGGAAAGAAGCTTTCGGAGAAACTGCTTTGTGTTCTGTTAATTCATCTCACAGAGTTACATCTGTATTTCGTGGATCTCTTTGCTAGCCTTTTTTCTGTGGAATCTGAGAACAGATATTTCGGATCCCTTTGAAGACTATATGGCCAAGGAAATATCCCCCGATAATAATGGGAAAGAAGCTTTCTGAGAAACTTCTTTGTGTTCTGTGAAATCATCTCACAAAGTTACAGCTTTCCCCTCAAGAAGCCTTTCGCTAAGACAGTTCTTGTGGAATTGGCAAAGTGATATTTCAGAGCCCATAGAGGCCTATGGTGAAAAAGGAAATATCCTCAGATGAAATCTGGAAAGAAGCTTTCTGAGAAACTGCTCTGTGATGTGTGACTTCCACTCACAGAGTTACATCTGTATTTCGTGGATCTCCTTGCTAGCCTTATTTCTGTGGAATCTGAGAACAGATATTTCGGATCCCTTTGAAGACTATAGGGCCAAAGGAAATATCCTCCGATAACAAAGAGAAAGAAGCTTTCTGAGAAACTTCTTTGTGTTCTGTGAAATCATCTCACAGAGTTACAGCATTCCCCTCAAGAAGACTTTCGCTAAGACAGTTCTTGTGGAATTGGCAAAGGGATATTTGGGAGCCCATACAGGACTATGGTGAAAAAGGAAATATCCTCAGATTAAATCTGGAAAGAAGCTTTCTGAGAAACTGCTTAGTGTTCTGTTAATTCATCTCACAGAGTTACATCTGTATTTCGTGGATCTCTTTGCTAGCCTTATTTCTGTGGAATCTGAGAACAGATATTTCGGATCCCTTTGAAGACTATAGGGCCAAAGGAAATATCCTCCGATAACAAAGAGACAGAAGCTTTCTGAGAAACTACTTTGTGTTCTGTGAAATCATCTCACAGAGTTACAGCTTTCCCCTCAAGAAGCCTTTCGCTAAGACAGTTCTTGTGGAATTGGCAAAGGGATATTTCAGAGCCCATTGAGGCCTACGGTGAAAAAGGAAATATCCTCAGATGAAATCTGTTAAGAAGCTTTCTGAGAAACTGCTTAGTGTTCTGTTAATTCATCTCACAGAGTTACATCTGTATTTCGTGGATCTCTTTGCTAGCCTTATTTCTGTGGAATCTGAGAACAGATATTTCGGATCCATTTGAAGAATACAGGGACAAAGGAAATATCCTCCGATAACAAAGAGAAAGAAGCTTTCTGAGAAACTTCTTTGTGTTCTGTGAAATCATCTCACAGAGTTACAGCTTTCCCCTGAAGAAGCCTTTCGCTAAGACAGTTCTTGTGGAATTGGCAAAGGGATATTTGGAAGCCCATAGAGGGCTATGGTGAAAAAGGTAATATCCTCAGATGAAATCTGGAAAGAAGCTTTCTGAGAAGCTGCTCTGTTATGTGTGACTTCCACTCACAGAGTTACATCTGTATTTCCTGGATCTCTTTGCTAGCCTTATTTCTGTGGAATCTGAGAACAGATATTTCGGATCCCTTTGAAGACTATAGAGCCAAAGGAAATATCCTCCGATAACAAAGAGAAAGAAGCTTTCTGAGAAACTTCTTTGTGTTCTGTGAAATCATCTCACAGAGTTACAGCTTTCCCCTCAAGAAGCCTTTCGCTAAGACATTTCTTGTGGAATTGGCAAAGGGATATTTGGGAGCCCATAGAGGCCTATGGTGAAAAAGGTAATATCCTCAGATGAAATCTGGAAAGAAGCTTTCTGAGAAACGGCTTAGTGTTCTGTTAATTCATCTCACAGAGTTACATCTGTATTTCGTGGATCTCTTTGCTAGCCTTATTTCTGTGGAATCTGAGAACAGATATTTCGGATCCCTTTGAAGACTATAGGGCCAAAGGAAATATCCTCCGATAACAAAGAGAAAGAAGCTTTCTGAGAAACTTCTTTGTGTTCTCTGAAATCATCTCACAGAGTTACAGCTTTCCCCTCAGGAAGCCTTTCCCTAAGACAGTTCTTGTGGAATTGGCAAAGTGATATTTGGAAGCCCATAGAGGGCTATGGTGAAAAAGGAAATATCCTCAGATGAAATCTGGAAAGAAGCTTTCTGAGAAACTGCTCTGTGATGTGTGACTTCCACTCACAGAGTTACATGTGTATTTCCTGGATCTCTTTGCTAGCCTTATTTCTGTGGAATCTGAGAACAGATATTTCGGATCCCTTTGAAGACTATAGGGCCAAAGGAAATATCCTCCGATAACAAAGAGAAAGAAGCTTTCTGAGAAACTTCTTTGTGTTCTGTGAAATCATCTCACAGAGTTACAGCTTTCCCTTCAAGAAGCCTTTCGCTAAGACAGTTCTTGTGGAATTGGCAAAGCGATATTTGGAAGCCCATAGAGGGCTACGGTGAAAAAGGAAATATCCTCAGATGAAATCTGGAAAGAAGCTTTCTGAGAAACTGCTCTGTGATGTGTGACTTCCACTCACAGAGTTACATCTGTATTTCGTGGATCTCTTTGCTAGCCTTATTTCTGTGGAATCTGAGAACAGATATTTCGGATCCCTTTGAAGACTATAGGGCCACAGGAAATATCCTCCGATAACAAAGAGAAAGAAGCTTTCTGAGAAACTTCTTTGTGTTCTGTGAAATCATCTCACAGAGTTACAGCTTTCCCCTCAAGAAGTCTTTCGCTAAGACAGTTCTTGTGGAATTGGCAAAGGGATATTTCAGAGCCCATAGAGGCCTATGGTGAAAAAGGAAATATCCTCAGATGAAATCTGGAAAGAAGCTTTCTGAGAAACTGCTTAGTGTTCTGTTAATTCATCTCACAGAATTACATCTGTATTTCGTGGATCTCTTTGCTAGCCTTATTTCTGTGGAATCTGAGAACAGATATTTCGGATCCCTTTGAAGACTATAGGGCCAAAGGAAATATCCTCCGATAACAAAGAGAAAGAAGCTTTCTGAGAAACTTCTTTGTGTTCTGTGAAATCATCTCACAGAGTTACAGCATTCCCCTCAAGAAGCCTTTCGCTAAGACAGTTCTTGTGGAATTGGCAAAGGGATATTTGGAAGCCCATAGAGGGCTATGGTGAAAAAGGAAATATCCTCAGATGAAATCTGGAAAGAAGCTTTCTGAGAAACTGCTCTGTGATGTGTGACTTCCACTCACAGAGTTACATCTGTATTTCGTGGATCTCTTTGCTAGCCTTATTTCTGTGGAATCTGAGAACAGATATTTCGGATCCCTTTGAAGACTATAGGGCCAAAGGAAATATCCTCCGATAACAAAGAGAAAGAAGCTTTCTGAGAAACTTCTTTGTGTTCTGTGAAATCATCTCACAGAGTTACAGCTTTCCACTCAAGAAGCCTTTCGCTAAGACAGTTCTTGTGGAATTGGCAAAGGGATATTTGGGAGCCCATAGAGGCCTATGGTGAAAAAGGAATTATCCTCAGATGAAATCTGGAAAGAAGCTTTCTGAGAAACTGCTCTGTTATGTGTGACTTCCACTCACAGAGTTACATCTGTATTTCGTGGATCTCTTTGCTAGCCTTATTTCTGTGGAATCTGAGAACAGATATTTCGGATCCCTTTGAAGACTATAGGGCCAAAGGAAATATCCTCCGATAACAAAGAGAAAGAAGCTTTCTGAGAAACTTCTTTGTGTTCTGTGAAATCATCTCACAGAGTTACAGCTTTCCCCTCAAGAAGCCTTTCGCTAAGACAGTTCTTGTGGAATTGGCAAAGGGATATTTGGGAGCCCATAGAGGCCTATGGTGAAAAAGGAAATATCCTCAGATGAAATCTGGAAAGAAGCTTTCTGAGAAACTGCTTAGTGTTCTGTTAATTCATCTCACAGAGTTACATTTGTATTTCGTGGATCTCTTTGCTAGTCTTATTTCTGTGGAATCTGAGAACGGATATTTCGGATCCCTTTGAAGACTATAGGGCCAAAGGAAATATCCTCCGATAACAAAGAGAAAGAAGCTTTTTGAGAAACTTCTTTGTGTTCTGTGAAATCATCTCACAGAGTTACAGCTTTCCCCTCAAGAAGCCTTTCGCTAAGACAGTTCTTGTGGAATTGGCAAAGTGATATTTGGAAGCCCATAGAGGGCTATGGTGAAAAAGGAAATATCCTCAGATGAAATCTGGAAAGAAGCTTTCTGAGAAACTGCTCTGTGATGTGTGACTTCCACTCACAGAGTTACATCTGTATTTCGTGGATCTCTTTGCTAGCCTTATTTCTGTGGAATCTGAGAACAGATATTTCGGATCCCTTTGAAGACTATAGGGCCAAAGGAAATATCCTCCGATAACAAAGAGAAAGAAGCTTTCTGAGAAACTTCTTTGTGTTCTGTGAAATCATCTCACAGAGTTACAGCTTTCCACTCAAGAAGCCTTTCGCTAAGACAGTTCTTGTGGAATTGGCAAAGGGATATTTGGGAGCCCATAGAGGCCTATGGTGAAAAAGGAAATATCCTCAGATGAAATCTGGAAAGAAGCTTTCTGAGAAACTGCTCTGTGATGTGTGACTTCCACTCACAGAGTTACATCTGTATTTCCTGGATCTCTTTGCTAGCCTTATTTCTGTGGAATCTGAGAACAGATATTTCGGATCCCTTTGAAGACTATAGGGCCAAAGGAAATATCCTCCGATAACAAAGAGAAAGAAGCTTTCTGAGAAACTTCTTTGTGTTCTGTGAAATCATCTCACAGAGTTACAGCTTTCCCCTCAAGAAGCCTTTCGCCAAGACAGTTCTTGTGGAATTGGCAAAGGGATATTTCAGAGCCCATAGAGGCCTATGGTGAAATAGGAAATATCCTCAGATGAAATCTGGTAAGAAGCTTTCTGAGAAACTGCTTAGTGTTCTGTTAATTCATCTCACAGAGTTACATCTGTATTTCGTGGATCTCTTTGCTAGCCTTATTTCTGTGGAATCTGAGAACAGATATTTCGCATCCCTTTGAAGACTATAGGGCCAAAGAAAATATCCTCCGATAACAAAGAGAAAGAAGCTTTCTGAGAAACTTCTTTGTGTTCTGTGAAATCATCTCACAGAGTTACAGCTTTCCCCTGAAGAAGCCTTTCGCTAAGACAGTTCTTGTGGAATTGGCAAGGGGATATTTCAGAGCCCATAGAGGCCTATGGTGAAAAAGGAAATATCCTCAGATGAAATCTGGAAAGAAGCTTTCTGAGAAACTGCTTAGTGTTCTGTTAATTCATCTCACAGAGTTACATCTGTATTTCGTGGATCTCTTTGCTAGCCTTATTTCTGTGGAATCTGAGAACAGATATTTCGGATCCCTTTGAAGACTATAGGGCCAAAGGAAATATCCTCCGATAACAAAGAGAAAGAAGCTTTCTGAGAAACTTCTTTGTGTTCTGTGAAATCATCTCACAGAGTTACAGCTTTCCCCTCAAGAAGCCTTTCGCTAAGACAGTTCTTCTGGAATTGGCAAAGGGATATTTGGGAGCCCATAGAGGCCTATGGTGAAAAAGGAAATATCCTCAGATGAAATCTGGAAAGAAGCTTTCTGAGAAACTGCTTAGTGTTCTGTTAATTCATCTCACAGAGTTACATCTGTATTTCGTGGATCTCTTTGCTAGCCTTATTTCTGTGGAATCTGAGAACAGGTATTTCGGATCCCTTTGAAGACTATAGGGTCAAAGGAAATATCCTCCGATAACATAGAGAAAGAAGCTTTCTGAGAAACTTCTTTGTGTTCTGTGAAATCATCTCACAGAGTTACAGCTTTCCCTTCAAGAAGCCTTTCGCTAAGACAGTTCTTGTGGAATTGGCAAAGTGATATTTGGAAGCCCATAGAGGGCTATGGTGAAAAAGGAAATATCCTCAGATGAAATCTGGAAAGAAGCTTTCTGCGAAACTGCTCTGTGATGTGTGACTTCCACTCACAGAGTTACATCTGTATTTCGTGGATCTCTTTGCTAGCCTTATTTCTGTGGAATCTGAGAACAGATATTTCGGATCCCTTTGAAGACTATAGGGCCAAAGGAAATATCCTCCGATAACAAAGAGAAAGAAGCTTTCTGAGAAACTTCTTTGTGTTCTGTGAAATCATCTCACAAAGTTACAGCTTTCCCCTCAAGAAGCCTTTCGCTAAGACAGTTCTTGTGGAATTGGCAAAGTGATATTTCAGAGCCCATAGAGGCCTATGGTGAAAAAGGAAATATCCTCAGATGAAATCTGGAAAGAAGCTTTCTGAGAAACTGCTTAGTGTTCTGTTAATTCATCTCACAGAGTTACATCTGTGTTTCGTGGATCTCTCTGCTAGCCTTATTTCTGTGGAATCTGAGAACAGATATTTCGAATCCCTTTGAAGACTATAGGGCCAAAGGAAATATCCTCCGATAACAAAGAGAAAGAAGCTTTCTGAGAAACTTCTTTGTGTTCTGTGAAATCATCTCACAGAGTTACAGCTTTCCACTCAAGAAGCCTTTCTCTAAGACAGTTCTTGTGGAATTGGCAAAGGGATATTTCAGAGCCCATAGAGGCCTATGGTGAAAAAGGAAATATCCTCAGATGAAATCTGGAAAGAAGCTTTCTGAGAAACTGCTCTGTGATGTGTGACTTCCACTCACAGAGTTACATCTGTATTTCGTGGATCTCCTTGCTAGCCTTATTTCTGTGGAATCTGAGAACAGATATTTCGGATCCCTTTGAAGACTATAGGGCCAAAGGAAATATCCTCCGATAACAAAGAGAAAGAAGCTTTCTGAGAAACTTCTTTGTGTTCTGTGAAATCATCTCAGAGAGTTACAGCTTTCCCCTCAAGAAGCCTTTCGCTAAGACAGTTCTTGTGGAATTGGCAAAGGGATATTTGGGAGCCCATAGAGGCCTATGGTGAAAAAGGAAATATCCTCAGATTAAATCTGGAAAGAAGCTTTCTGAGAAACTGCTTAGTGTTCTGTTAATTCATCTCACAGAGTTACATCTGTATTTCGTGGATCTCTTTGCTAGCCTTATTTCTGTGGAATCTGAGAACAGATATTTCGGATCCCTTTGAAGACTATAGGGCCAAAGGAAATATCCTCCGATAACAAAGAGAAAGAAGCTTTCTGAGAAACTTCTTTGTGTTCTGTGAAATCATCTCACAGAGTTACAGCTTTCCCCTCAAGAAGCCTTTCGCTAAGACAGTTCTTGTGGAATTGGCAAAGGGATATTTCAGAGCCCATTGAGGCCTATGGTGAAAAAGGAAATATCCTCAGATGAAATCTGTTAAGAGGCTTTCTGAGAAACTGCTTAGTGTTCTGTTAATTCATCTCACAGAGTTACATCTGTATTTCGTGGATCTCTTTGCTAGCCTTATTTCTGTGGAATCTGAGAACAGATATTTCGGATCCATTTGAAGAATACAGGGACAAAGGAAATATCCTCCGATAACAAAGAGAAAGAAGCTTTCTGAGAAACTTCTTTGTGTTCTGTGAAATCATCTCACAGAGTTACAGCTTTCCCCTGAAGAAGCCTTTCGCTAAGACAGTTCTTGTGGAATTGGCAAAGGGATATTTGGAAGCCCATAGAGGGCTATGGTGAAAAAGGTAATATCCTCAGATGAAATCTGGAAAGAAGCTTTCTGAGAAGCTGCTCTGTTATGTGTGACTTCCACTCACAGAGTTACATCTGTATTTCCTGGATCTCTTTGCTAGCCTTATTTCTGTGGAATCTGAGAACAGATATTTCGGATCCCTTTGAAGACTATAGAGCCAAAGGAAATATCCTCCGATAACAAAGAGAAAGAAGCTTTCTGAGAAACTTCTTTGTGTTCTGTGAAATCATCTCACAGAGTTACAGCTTTCCCCTCAAGAAGCCTTTCGCTAAGACATTTCTTGTGGAATTGGCAAAGGGATATTTGGGAGCCCATAGAGGCCTATGGTGAAAAAGGTAATATCCTCAGATGAAATCTGGAAAGAAGCTTTCTGAGAAACGGCTTAGTGTTCTGTTAATTCATCTCACAGAGTTACATCTGTATTTCGTGGATCTCTTTGCTAGCCTTATTTCTGTGGAATCTGAGAACAGATATTTCGGATCCCTTTGAAGACTATAGGGCCAAAGGAAATATCCTCCGATAACAAAGAGAAAGAAGCTTTCTGAGAAACTTCTTTGTGTTCTCTGAAATCATCTCACAGAGTTACAGCTTTCCCCTCAGGAAGCCTTTCCCTAAGACAGTTCTTGTGGAATTGGCAAAGGGATATTTGGAAGCCCATAGAGGGCTATGCTGAAAAAGGAAATATCCTCAGATGAAATCTGGAAAGAAGCTTTCTGAGAAACTGCTCTGTGATGTGTGACTTCCACTCACAGAGTTACATCTGTATTTCCTGGATCTCTTTGCTAGCCTTATTTCTGTGGAATCTGAGAACAGATATTTCGGATCCCTTTGAAGACTATAGGGCCAAAGGAAATATCCTCCGATAACAAAGAGAAAGAAGCTTTCTGAGAAACTCCTTTGTGTTCTGTGAAATCATCTCACAGAGTTACAGCTTTCCCTTCAAGAAGCCTTTCGCTAAGACAGTTCTTGTGGAATTGGCAAAGCGATATTTGGAAGCCCATAGAGGGCTACGGTGAAAAAGGAAATATCCTCAGATGAAATCTGGAAAGAAGCTTTCTGAGAAACTGCTCTGTGATGTGTGACTTCCACTCACAGAGTTACATCTGTATTTCGTGGATCTCTTTGCTAGCCTTATTTCTGTGGAATCTGAGAACAGATATTTCGGATCCCTTTGAAGACTATAGGGCCACAGGAAATATCCTCCGATAACAAAGAGAAAGAAGCTTTCTGAGAAACTTCTTTGTGTTCTGTGAAATCATCTCACAGAGTTACAGCTTTCCCCTCAAGAAGCCTTTTGCTAAGACAGTTCTTGTGGAATTGGCAAAGGGATATTTCAGAGCCCATAGAGGCCTATGGTGAAAAAGGAAATATCCTCAGATGAAATCTGGAAAGAAGCTTTCTGAGAAACTGCTTAGTGTTCTGTTAATTCATCTCACAGAATTACATCTGTATTTCGTGGATCTCTTTGCTAGCCTTATTTCTGTGGAATCTGAGAACAGATATTTCGGATCCCTTTGAAGACTATAGGGCCAAAGGAAATATCCTCCGATAACAAAGAGAAAGAAGCTTTCTGAGAAACTTCTTTGTGTTCTGTGAAATCATCTCACAGAGATACAGCATTCCCCTCAAGAAGCCTTTCGCTAAGACAGTTCTTGTGGAATTGGCAAAGGGATATTTGGAAGCCCATAGAGGGCTATGGTGAAAAAGGTAATATCCTCAGATGAAATCTGGAAAGAAGCTTTCTGAGAAGCTGCTCTGTTATGTGTGACTTCCACTCACAGAGTTACATCTGTATTTCGTGGATCTCTTTGCTAGCCTTATTTCTGTGGAATCTGAGAACAGATATTTCGGATCCCTTTGAAGACTATAGAGTCAAAGGAAATATCCTCCGATAACAAAGAGAAAGAAGCTTTCTGAGAAACTTCTTTGTGTTCTGTGAAATCATCTCACAGAGTTACAGCTTTCCACTCAAGAAGCCTTTCACTAAGACAGTTCTTGTGGAATTGGCAAAGGGATATTTGGGAGCCCATAGAGGCCTATGGTGAAAAAGGAAATATCCTCAGATGAAATCTGGAAAGAAGCTTTCTGAGAAACTGCTTAGTGTTCTGTTAATTCATCTCACAGAGTTACATTTGTATTTCGTGGATCTCTTTGCTAGCCTTATTTCTGTGGAATCTGAGAACAGATATTTCGGATCCCTTTGAAGACTATAGGGCCAAAGGAAATATCCTCCGATAACAAAGAGAAAGAAGCTTTCTGAGAAACTTCTTTGTGTTCTGTGAAATCATCTCACAGAGTTACAGCTTTCCCCTCAAGAAGCCTTTCGCTAAGACAGTTCTTGTGGAATTGGCAAAGTGATATTTGGAAGCCCATAGAGGGCTATGGTGAAAAAGGAAATATCCTCAGATGAAATCTGGAAAGAAGCTTTCTGAGAAACTGCTCTGTGATGTGTGACTTCCACTCACAGAGTTACATCTGTATTTCGTGGATCTCTTTGCTAGCCTTATTTCTGTGAAATCTGAGAACAGATATTTCGGATCCCTTTGAAGACTATAGGGCCAAAGGAAATATCCTCCGATAACAAAGAGAAAGAAGCTTTCTGAGAAACTTCTTTGTGTTCTGTGAAATCATCTCACAGAGTTACAGCTTTCCCCTCAAGAAGCCTTTCGCTAAGACAGTTCTTGTGGAATTGGCAAAGGGATATTTGGGAGCCCATAGAGGCCTATGGTGAAAAAGGAATTATCCTCAGATGAAATCTGGAAAGAAGCTTTCTGAGAAACTGCTCTGTGATGTGTGACTTCCACTCACAGAGTTACATCTGTATTTCGTGGATCTCTTTGCTAGCCTTATTTCTGTGGAATCTGAGAACAGATATTTCGGATCCCTTTGAAGACTATAGGGCCAAAGGAAATATCCTCCGATAACAAAGAGAAAGAAGCTTTCTGAGAAACTTCTTTGTGTTCTGTGAAATCATCTCACAGAGTTACAGCTTTCCCCTCAAGAAGCCTTTCGCCAAGACAGTTCTTGTGGAATTGACAAAGGGATATTTCAGAGCCCATAGAGGCCTATGGTGAAATAGGAAATATCCTCAGATGAAATCTGGTAAGAAGCTTTCTGAGAAACTGCTTAGTGTTCTGTTAATTCATCTCACAGAGTTACATCTGTATTTCGTGGATCTCTTTGCTAGCCTTATTTCTGTGGAATCTGAGAACAGATATTTCGCATCCCTTTGAAGACTATAGGGCCAAAGGAAATATCCTCCGATAACAAAGAGAAAGAAGCTTTCTGAGAAACTTCTTTGTGTTCTGTGAAATCATCTCACAGAGTTACAGCTTTCCCCTCAAGAAGCCTTTCGCTAAGACAGTTCTTGTGGAATTGGCAAAGGGATATTTGGGAGCCCATAGAGGCCAATGGTGAAAAAGGAAATATCCTCAGATTAAATCTGGAAAGAAGCTTTCTGAGAAACTGCTTAGTGTTCTGTTAATTCATCTCACAGAGTTACACCTGTATTTCATGGATCTCTTTGCTAGCCTTATTTCTGTGGAATCTGAGAACAGATATTTCGGATCCCTTTGAAGACTATAGGGCCAAAGGAAATATCCTCCGATAACAAAGAGAAAGAAGCTTTCTGAGAAACTTCTTTGTGTTCTGTGAAATCATCTCACAGAGTTACAGCTTTCCCCTCAAGAAGCCTATCGCTAAGACAGTTCTTGCGAAATTGGCAAAGGGATATTTCAGAGCCCATTGAGGCCTATGGTGAAAAAGGAAATATCCTCAGATGAAATCTGTTAAGAAGCTTTCTGAGAAACTGCTTAGTGTTCTGTTAATTCATCTCACAGAGTTACATCTGTATTTCGTGGATCTCTTTGCTAGCCTTATTTCTGTGGAATCTGAGAACAGATATTTCGGATCCATTTGAAGAATACAGGGACAAAGGAAATATCCTCCGATAACAAAGAGAAAGAAGCTTTCTGAGAAACTTCTTTGTGTTCTGTGAAATCATCTCACAGAGTTACAGCTTTCCCCTCAAGAAGCCTTTCGCTAAGACAGTTCTTGTGGAATTGGCAAAGGGATATTTGGAAGCCCATAGAGGACTATGGTGAAAAAGGTAATATCCTCAGATGAAATCTGGAAAGAAGCTTTCTGAGAAGCTGCTCTGTTATGTGTGACTTCCACTCACCGAGTTACATCTGTATTTCCTGGATCTCTTTGCTAGCCTTATTTCTGTGGAATCTGAGAACAGATATTTCGGATCCCTTTGAAGACTATAGAGCCAAAGGAAATATCCTCCGATAACAAAGAGAAAGAAGCTTTCTGAGAAACTTCTTTGTGTTCTGTGAAATCATCTCACAGAGTTACAGCTTTCCCCTCAAGAAGCCTTTCGCTAAGACAGTTCATGTGGAATTGGCAAAGGGATATTTGGGAGCCCATAGAGGCCTATGGTGAAAAAGGAAATATCCTCAGATGAAATCTGGAAAGAAGCTTTCTGAGAAACTGCTTAGTGTTCTGTTAATTCATCTCACAGAGTTACATTTGTATTTCGTGGATATCTTTGCTAGCCTTATTTCTGTGGAATCTGAGAACAGATATTTCGGATCCCTTTGAAGACTATAGGGCCAAAGGAAATATCCTCCGATAACAAAGAGAAAGAAGCTTTCTGAGAAACTTCTTTGTGTTCTGTGAAATCATCTCACAGAGTTACAGCTTTCCCCTCAAGAAGCCTTTCGCTAAGACAGTTCTTGTGGAATTGGCAAAGTGATATTTGGAAGACCATAGAGGGCTATGGTGAAAAAGGAAATATCCTCAGATGAAATCTGGAAAGAAGCTTTCTGAGAAACTGCTCTGTGATGTGTGACTTCCACTCACAGAGTTACATCTGTATTTCGTGGATCTCTTTGCTAGCCTTATTTCTGTGGAATCTGAGAACAGATATTTCGGATCCCTTTGAAGACTATAGGGCCAAAGGAAATATCCTCCGATAACAAAGAGAAAGAAGCTTTCTGAGAAACTTCTTTGTGTTCTGTGAAATCATCTCACAGAGTTACAGCTTTCCACTCAAGAAGCCTTTCGCTAAGACAGTTCTTGTGGAATTGGCAAACGGATATTTGGGAGCCCATAGAGGCCTATGGTGAAAAAGGAAATATCCTCAGATGAAATCTGGAAAGAAGCTTTCTGAGAAACTGCTTAGTGTTCTGTTAATTCATCTCACAGAGTTACATCTGTATTTCGTGGATCTCTTTGCTAGCCTTATTTCTGTGGAATCTGAGAACAGATATTTCGGATCCCTTTGAAGACTATAGGGCCAAAGGAAATATCCTCCGATAACAAAGAGAAAGAAGCTTTCTGAGAAACTTCTTTGTGTTCTGTGAAATCATCTCACAGAGTTACAGCTTTCCACTCAAGAAGCCTTTCGCTAAGACAGTTCTTGAGGAATTGGCAAAGGGATATTTGGGAGCCCATAGAGGCCTATGGTGAAAAAGGAAATATCCTCAGATGAAATCTGGAAAGAAGCTTTCTGAGAAACTGCTTAGTGTTCTGTTAATTCATCTCACAGAGTTACATCTGTATTTCGTGGATCTCTTTGCTAGCCTTATTTCTGTGGAATCTGAGAACAGATATTTCGGATCCCTTTGAAGACTATAGGGCCAAAGGAAATATCCTCCGATAACAAAGAGAAAGAAGCTTTCTGAGAAACTTCTTTGTGTTCTGTGAAATCATCTCACAGAGTTACAGCTTTCCCCTCAAGAAGCCTTTCGCTAAGACAGTTCTTCTGGAATTGGCAAAGGGATATTTCAGAGCCCATAGAGGCCTATGGTGAAAAAGGAAATATCCTCAGATGAAATCTGGAAAGAAGCTTTCTGAGAAACTGCTTAGTGTTCTGTTAATTCATCTCACAGAGTTACATCTGTATTCCGTGGATCTCTTTGCTAGCCTTATTTCTGTGGAATCTGAGAACAGATATTTCGCATCCCTTTGAAGACTATAGGGCCAAAGGAAATATCCTCCGATAACAAAGAGAAAGAAGCTTTCTGAGAAACTCCTTTGTGTTCTGTGAAATCATCTCACAAAGCTACAGCTTCTCCACTCAAGAAGCCTTTCGCTAAGACAGTTCTTGAGGAATTGGCAAAGGGATATTTGGGAGCCCATAGAGGCCTATGGTGAAAAAGGAAATATCCTCAGATGAAATCTGGAAAGAAGCTTTCTGAGAAACTGCTTAGTGTTCTGTTAATTCATCTCACAGAGTTACATCTGTATTTCGTGGATCTCTTTGCTAGCCTTATTTCTGTGGAATCTGAGAACAGATATTTCGGATCCCTTTGAAGACTATAGGGCCAAAGGAAATATCCTCCGATAACAAAGAGAAAGAAGCTTTCTGAGAAACTTCTTTGTGTTCTGTGAAATCATCTCACAGAGTTACAGCTTTCCACTCAAGAAGCCTTTCTCTAAGACAGTTCTTGTGGAATTGGCAAAGGGATATTTCAGAGCCCATAGAGGCCTATGGTGAAAAAGGAAATATCCTCAGATGAAATCTGGAAAGAAGCTTTCTGAGAAACTGCTCTGTGATGTGTGACTTCCACTCACAGAGTTACATCTGTATTTCGTGGATCTCCTTGCTAGCCTTATTTCTGTGGAATCTGAGAACAGATATTTCGGATCCCTTTGAAGACTATAGGGCCAAAGGAAATATCCTCCGATAACAAAGAGAAAGAAGCTTTCTGAGAAACTTCTTTGTGTTCTGTGAAATCATCTCACAGAGTTACAGCTTTCCCCTCAAGAAGCCTTTCGCCAAGACAGTTCTTGTGGAATTGGCAAAGGGATATTTCAGAGCCCATTGAGGCCTATGGTGAAAAAGGAAATATCCTCAGATGAAATCTGGAAAGAAGCTTTCTGAGAAACTGCTTAGTGTTCTGTTAATTCATCTCACAGAGTTACATCTGTATTTCGTGGATCTCTTTGCTAGCCTTATTTCTGTGGAATCTGAGAACAGATATTTCGGATCCATTTGAAGAATATAGGGCCAAAGGAAATATCCTCCGATAACAAAGAGAAAGAAGCTTTCTGAGAAACTTCTTTGTGTTCTGTGAAATCTTCTCACAGAGTTACAGCTTTCCCCTCAAGAAGCCTTTCGCTAAGACAGTTCTTGTGGAATTGGCAAAGGGATATTTCAGAGCCCATAGAGGCCTACGGTGAAAAAGGAAATATCCTCAGATGAAATCTGGAAAGAAGCTTTCTGAGAAACTGCTTAGTGTTCTGTTAATTCATCTCACAGAGTTACATCTGTATTTCGTGGATCTCTTTGCTAGCCTTATTTCTGTGGAATCTGAGAACAGATATTTCGGATCCCTTTGAAGACTATAGGGCCAAAGGAAATATCCTCCGATAACAAAGAGAAAGAAGCTTTCTGAGAAACTTCTTTGTGTTCTGTGAAATCATCTCACAGAGTTACAGTTTTGCCCTCAAGAAGCCTATCGCTAAGACAGTTCTTGTGGAATTGGCAAAGTGAAATTTGGAAGCCCATAGAGGGCTATGGTGAAAAAGGAAATATCCTCAGATGAAATCTGGAAAGAAGTTTTCTGAGAAACTGCTCTGTGATGTGTGACTTCCACTCACAGAGTTACATCTGTATTTCGTGGATCTCTTTGCTAGCCTTATTTCTGTGGAATCTGAGAACAGATATTTCGGATCCCTTTGAAGACTATAGGGCCAAAGGAAATATCCTCCGATAACAAAGAGAGAGAAGCTTTCTGAGAAACTCCTTTGTGTTCTGTGAAATCATCTCACAAAGCTACAGCTTTCCACTCAAGAAGCCTTTCGCTAAGACAGTTCTTGAGGAATTGGCAAAGGGATATTTGGGAGCCCATAGAGGCCTATGGTGAAAAAGGAAATATCCTCAGATGAAATCTGGAAAGAAGCTTTCTGAGAAACTGCTTAGTGTTCTGTTAATTCATCTCACAGAGTTACATCTGTATTTCGTGGATCTCTTTGCTAGCCTTATTTCTGTGGAATCTGAGAACAGATATTTCGGATCCCTTTGAAGACTATAGGGTCAAAGGAAATATCCTCCGATAACATAGAGAAAGAAGCTTTCTGAGAAACTTCTTTGTGTTCTGTGAAATCATCTCACAGAGTTACAGCTTTCCCTTCAATAAGCCTTTCGCTAAGACAGTTCTTGTGGAATTGGCAAAGTGATATTTGGAAGCCCATAGAGGGCTATGGTGAAAAAGGAAATATCCTCAGATGAAATCTGGAAAGAAGCTTTCTGAGAAACTGCTCTGTGATGTGTGACTTCCACTCACAGAGTTACATCTGTATTTCGTGGATCTCTTTGCTAGCCTTATTTCTGTGGAATCTGAGAACAGATATTTCGGATCCCTTTGAAGACTATAGGGCCAAAGGAAATATCCTCCGATAACAAAGAGAAAGAAGCTTTCTGAGAAACTTCTTTGTGTTCTGTGAAATCATCTCACAGAGTTACAGCTTTCCCCTCAAGAAGCCTTTCGCTAAGACAGTTCTTCTGGAATTGGCAAAGGGATATTTCAGAGCCCATAGAGGCCTATGGTGAAAAAGGAAATATCCTCAGATGAAATCTGGAAAGAAGCTTTCTGAGAAACTGCTTAGTGTTCTGTTAATTCATCTCACAGAGTTACATCTGTATTCCGTGGATCTCTTTGCTAGCCTTATTTCTGTGGAATCTGAGAACAGATATTTCGCATCCCTTTGAAGACTATAGGGCCAAAGGAAATATCCTCCGATAACAAAGAGAAAGAAGCTTTCTGAGAAACTCCTTTGTGTTCTGTGAAATCATCTCACAAAGCTACAGCTTTCCACTCAAGAAGCCTTTCGCTAAGACAGTTCTTGAGGAATTGGCAAAGGGATATTTGGGAGCCCATAGAGGCCTATGGTGAAAAAGGAAATATCCTCAGATGAAATCTGGAAAGAAGCTTTCTGAGAAACTGCTTAGTGTTCTGTTAATTCATCTCACAGAGTTACATCTGTATTTCGTGGATCTCTTTGCTAGCCTTATTTCTGTGGAATCTGAGAACAGATATTTCGGATCCCTTTGAAGACTATAGGGCCAAAGGAAATATCCTCCGATAACAAAGAGAAAGAAGCTTTCTGAGAAACTTCTTTGTGTTCTGTGAAATCATCTCACAGAGTTACAGCTTTCCCCTCAAGAAGCCTTTCGCTAAGACAGTTCTTCTGGAATTGGCAAAGGGATATTTCAGAGCCCATAGAGGCCTATGGTGAAAAAGGAAATATCCTGAGATGAAATCTGGAAAGAAGCTTTCTGAGAAACTGCTTAGTGTTCTGTTAATTCATCTCACAGAGTTACATCTGTATTCCGTGGATCTCTTTGCTAGCCTTATTTCTGTGGAATCTGAGAACAGATATTTCGCATCCCTTTGAAGACTATAGGGCCAAAGGAAATATCCTCCGATAACAAAGAGAAAGAAGCTTTCTAAGAAACTCCTTTGTGTTCTGTGAAATCATCTCACAAAGCTACAGCTTTCCACTCAAGAAGCCTTTCGCTAAGACAGTTCTTGAGGAATTGGCAAAGGGATATTTGGGAGCCCATAGAGGCCCCTGGTGAAAAAGGAAATATCCTCAGATGAAATCTGGAAAGAAGCTTTCTGAGAAACTGCTTAGTGTTCTGTTAATTCATCTCACAGAGTTACATCTGTATTTCGTGGATCTCTTTGCTAGCCTTATTTCTGTGGAATCTGAGAACAGATATTTCGGATCCCTTTGAAGACTATAGGACCAAAGGAAATATCCTCCGATATCATAGAGAAAGAAGCTTTCTGAGAAACTTCTTTGTGTTCTGTGAAATCATCTCACAGAGTTACAGCTTTCCCTTCAAGAAGCCTTTCGCTAAGACAGTTCTTGTGGAATTGGCAAAGTGATATTTGGAAGCCCATAGAGGGCTACGGTGAAAAAGGAAATATCCTCAGATGAAATCTGGAAAGAAGCTTTCTGAGAAACTGCTCTGTGATGTGTGACTTCCACTCACAGAGTTACATCTGTATTTCGTGGATCTCTTTGCTAGCCTTATTTCTGTGGAATCTGAGAACAGATATTTCGGATCCCTTTGAAGACTATAGGGCCAAAGGAAATATCCTCCGATAACAAAGAGAAAGAAGCTTTCTGAGAAACTTCTTTGTGTTCTGTGAAATCATCTCACAGAGTTACAGCTTTCCCCTCAAGAAGCCTTTCGCCAAGACAGTTCTTGTGGAATTGGCAAAGGGATATTTCAGAGTTCATAGAGGCCTATGGTGAAATAGGAAATATCCTCAGATGAAATCTGGTAAGAAGCTTTCTGAGAAACTGCTTAGTGTTCTGTTAATTCATCTCACAGAGTTACATCTGTATTTCGTGGATCTCTTTGCTAGCCTTATTTCTGTGGAATCTGAGAACAGATATTTCGCATCCCTTTGAAGACTATAGGGCCAAAGGAAATATCCTCCGATAACAAAGAGAAAGAAGCTTTCTGAGAAACTTCTTTGTGTTCTGTGAAATCATCTCACAGAGTTACAGCTTTCCCCTCAAGAAGCCTTTCGCTAAGACAGTTCTTGTGGAATTGGCAAGGGGATATTTCAGAGCCCATAGGGGCCTATGGTGAAAAAGGAAATATCCTCAGATGAAATCTGGAAAGAAGCTTTCTGAGAAACTGCTTAGTGTTCTGTTAATTCATCTCACAGAGTTACATCTGTATTTCGTGGATCTCTTTGCTAGTCTTATTTCTGTGGAATCTGAGAACAGATATTTCGTATCCCTTTGAAGACTATAGGGCCAAAGGAAATATCCTCCGATAACAAAGAGAAAGAAGCTTTCTGAGAAACTTCTTTGTGTTCTGTGAAATCATCTCACAGAGTTACAGCTTTCCACTCAAGAAGCCTTTCGCTAAGACAGTTCTTGAGGAATTGGCAAAGGGATATTTGGGAGCCCATAGAGGCCTATGGTGAAAAAGGAAATATCCTCAGATGAGATCTGGAAAGAAGCTTTCTGAGAAACTGCTTAGTGTTCTGTTAATTCATCTCACAGAGTTACATCTGTATTTCGTGGATCTCTTTGCTAGCCTTATTTCTGTGGAATCTGAGAACAGATATTTCGGATCCCTTTGAAGACTATAGGGCCAAAGGAAATATCCTCCGATAACAAAGAGAAAGAAGCTTTCTGAGAAACTTCTTTGTGTTCTGTGAAATCATCTCACAGAGTTACAGTTTTGCCCTCAAGAAGCCTATCGCTAAGACAGTTCTTGTGGAATTGGCAAAGTGAAATTTGGAAGCCCATAGAGGGCTATGGTGAAAAAGGAAATATCCTCAGATGAAATCTGGAAAGAAGTTTTCTGAGAAACTGCTCTGTGATGTGTGACTTCCACTCACAGAGTTACATCTGTATTTCGTGGATCTCTTTGCTAGCCTTATTTCTGTGGAATCTGAGAACAGATATTTCGGATCCCTTTGAAGACTATAGAGCCAAAGGAAATATCCTCCGATAACAAAGAGAAAGAAGCTTTCTGAGAAACTCCTTTGTGTTCTGTGAAATCATCTCACAAAGCTACAGCTTTCCACTCAAGAAGCCTTTCGCTAAGACAGTTCTTGAGGAATTGGCAAAGGGATATTTGGGATCCCCTAGAGGCCTATGGTGAAAAAGGAAATATCCTCAGATGAAATCTGGAAAGAAGCTTTCTGAGAAACTGCTTAGTGTTCTGTTAATTCATCTCACAGAGTTACATCTGTATTTCGTGGATCTCTTTGCTAGCCTTATTTCTGTGGAATCTGAGAACAGATATTTCGGATCCCTTTGAAGACTATAGGGTCAAAGGAAATATCCTCCGATAACATAGAGGAAGAAGCTTTCTGAGAAACTTCTTTGTGTTCTGTGAAATCATCTCACAGAGTTACAGCTTTCCCTTCAATAAGCCTTTCGCTAAGACAGTTCTTGTGGAATTGGCAAAGGGATATTTGGAAGCCCATGGAGGGCTATGGTGAAAAAGGAAATATCCTGAGATGAAATCTGGAAAGAAGCTTTCTGAGAAACTGCTCTGTGATGTGTGACTTCCACTCACAGAGTTACATCTGTATTTCGTGGATCTCTTTGCTAGCCTTATTTCTGTGGAATCTGAGAACAGATATTTCGGATCCCTTTGAAGACTATAGGGCCAAAGGAAATATCCTCCGATAACAAAGAGAAAGAAGCTTTCTGAGAAACTTCTTTGTGTTCTGTGAAATCATCTCACAAAGTTACAGCTTTCCCCTCAGGAAGCCTTTCGCTAAGACAGTTCTTGTGGAATTGGCAAAGTGATATTTCAGAGCCCATAGAGGCCTATGGTGAAAAAGGAAATATCCTCAGATGAAATCTGGAAAGAATCTTTCTGAGAAACTGCTTAGTGTTCTGTTAATTCATCTCACAGAGTTACATCTGTATTTCGTGGATCTCTTTGCTAGCCTTATTTCTGTGGAATCTGAGAACAGATATTTCGAATCCCTTTGAAGACTATAGGGCCAAAGGAAATATCCTCCGATAACAAAGAGAAAGAAGCTTTCTGAGAAACTTCTTTGTGTTCTGTGAAATCATCTCACAGAGTTACAGCTTTCCACTCAAGAAGCCTTTCTCTAAGACAGTTCTTGTGGAATTGGCAAAGGGATATTTCAGAGCCCATAGAGGCCTATGGTGAAAAAGGAAATATCCTCAGATGAAATCTGGAAAGAAGCTTTCTGAGAAACTGCTCTGTGATGTGTGACTTCCACTCACAGAGTTACATCTGTATTTCGTGCATCTCCTTGCTAGCCTTATTTCTGTGGAATCTGAGAACAGATATTTCGGATCCCTTTGAAGACTATAGGGCCAAAGGAAATATCCTCCGATAACAAAGAGAAAGAAGCTTTCTGAGAAACTTCTTTGTGTTCTGTGAAATCATCTCACAGAGTTACAGCTTTCCCCTCAAGAAGCCTTTCGCTAAAGCAGTTCTTGTGGAATTGGCAAAGGGATATTTGGGAGCCCATAGAGGCCTATGGTGAAAAAGGAAATATCCTCAGATTAAATCTGGAAAGAAGCTTTCTGAGAAACTGCTTAGTGTTCTGTTAATTCATCTCACAGAGTTACATCTGTATTTCGTGGATCTCTTTGCTAGCCTTATTTCTGTGGAATCTGAGAACAGATATTTCGGATCCCTTTGAAGACTATAGGGCCAAAGGAAATATCCTCCGATAACAAAGAGAAAGAAGCTTTCTGAGAAACTTCTTTGTGTTCTGTGAAATCATCTCACAGAGTTACAGCTTTCCCCTCAAGAAGCCTTTCGTTAAGACAGTTCTTGTGGAATTGGCAAAGGGATATTTCAGAGCCCATTGAGGCCTATGGTGAAAAAGGAAATATCCTCAGATGAAATCTGGAAAGAAGCTTTCTGAGAAACTGCTTAGTGTTCTGTTAATTCATCTCACAGAGTTACATCTGTATTTCGTGGATCTCTTTGCTAGCCTTATTTCTGTGGAATCTGAGAACAGATATTTCGGATCCATTTGAAGAATACAGGGACAAAGGAAATATCCTCCGATAACAAAGAGAAAGAAGCTTTCTGAGAAACTTCTTTGTGTTCTGTGAAATCATCTCACAGAGTTACAGCTTTCCCCTCAAGAAGCCTTTCGCTAAGACAGTTCTTGTGGAATTGGCAAAGGGATATTTGGGAGCCCATAGAGGCCTACGGTGAAAAAGGAAATATCCTCAGATGAAATCTGGAAAGAAGCTTTCTGAGAAACTGCTCTGTGATGTGTGACTTCCACTCACAGAGTTACATCTGTATTTCGTGGATCTCTTTGCTAGCCTTATTTCTGTGGAATCTGAGAACAGATATTTCGAATCCCTTTGAAGACTATAGGGCCAAAGGAAATATCCTCCGATAACAAAGAGAAAGAAGCTTTCTGAGAAACTTCTTTGTGTTCTGTGAAATCATCTCACAGAGTTACAGCTTTCCACTCAAGAAGCCTTTCTCTAAGACAGTTCTTGTGGAATTGGCAAAGGGATATTTGGGAGCCCATAGAGGCCTATGGTGAAAAAGGAAATATCCTCAGATGAAATCTGGAAAGAAGCTTTCTGAGAAACTGCTCTGTGATGTGTGACTTCCACTCACAGAGTTACATCTGTATTTCGTGGATCTCCTTGCTAGCCTTATTTCTGTGGAATCTGAGAACAGATATTTCGGATCCCTTTGAAGACTATAGGGCCAAAGGAAATATCCTCCGATAACAAAGAGAAAGAAGCTTTCTGAGAAACTTCTTTGTGTTCTGTGAAATCATCTCACAGAGTTACAGCTTTCCCCTCAAGAAGCCTTTCGCTAAGACAGTTCTTGTGGAATTGGCAAAGGGATATTTGGGAGCCCATAGAGGCCTATGGTGAAAAAGGAAATATCCTCAGATGAAATCTGGAAAGAAGCTTTCTGAGAAACTGCTTAGTGTTCTGTTAATTCATCTCACAGAGTTACATCTGTATTTCGTGGATCTCTTTGCTAGCCTTATTTCTGTGGAATGTGAGAACAGATATTTCGGATCCCTTTGAAGACTATAGGGCCAAAGGAAATATCCTCCGATAACAAAGAGAAAGAAGCTTTCTGAGAAACTTCTTTGTGTTCTGTGAAATCATCTCACAGAGTTACAGCTTTCCCCTCAAGAAGCCTTTCGCTAAGACAGTTCTTGTGGAATTGGCAAAGGGATATTTCAGAGCCCATTGAGGCCTATGGTGAAAAAGGAAATATCCTCAGATGAAATCTGGAAAGAAGCTTTCTGAGAAACTGCTTAGTGTTCTGTTAATTCATCTCACAGAGTTACATCTGTATTTCGTGGATCTCTTTGCTAGCCTTATTTCTGTGGAATCTGAGAACAGATATTTCGGATCCATTTGAAGAATATAGGGACAAAGGAAATATCCTCCGATAACAAAGAGAAAGAAGCTTTCTGAGAAACTTCTTTGTGTTCTGTGAAATCTTCTCACAGAGTTACAGCTTTCCCCTCAAGAAGCCTTTCGCTAAGACAGTTCTTGTGGAATTGGCAAAGGGATATTTCAGAGCCCATAGAGGCCTACGGTGAAAAAGGAAATATCCTCAGATGAAATCTGGAAAGAAGCTTTCTGAGAAACTGCTTAGTGTTCTGTTAATTCATCTCACAGAGTTACATCTGTATTTCGTGGATCTCTTTGCTAGCCTTATTTCTGTGGAATCTGAGAACAGATATTTCGGATCCCTTTGAAGACTATAGGGCCAAAGGAAATATCCTCCGATAACAAAGAGAAAGAAGCTTTCTGAGAAACTTCTTTGTGTTCTGTGAAATCATCTCACAGAGTTACAGTTTTGCCCTCAAGAAGCCTATCGCTAAGACAGTTCTTGTGGAATTGGCAAAGTGAAATTTGGAAGCCCATAGAGGGCTATCGTGAAAAAGGAAATATCCTCAGATGAAATCTGGAAAGAAGTTTTCTGAGAAACTGCTCTGTGATGTGTGACTTCCACTCACAGAGTTACATCTGTATTTCGTGGATCTCTTTGCTAGCCTTATTTCTGTGGAATCTGAGAACAGATATTTCGGATCCCTTTGAAGACTATAGGGCCAGAGGAAATATCCTCCGATAACAAAGAGAAAGAAGCTTTCTGAGAAACTCCTTTGTGTTCTGTGAAATCATCTCACAAAGCTACAGCTTTTCACTCAAGAAGCCTTTCGCTAAGACAGTTCTTGAGGAATTGGCAAAGGGATATTTGGGAGCCCATAGAGGCCTATGGTGAAAAAGGAAATATCCTCAGATGAAATCTGGAAAGAAGCTTTCTGAGAAACTGCTTAGTGTTCTGTTAATTCATCTCACAGAGTTACATCTGTATTTCGTGGATCTCTTTGCTAGCCTTATTTCTGTGGAATCTGAGAACAGATATTTCGGATCCCTTTGAAGACTATAGGGTCAAAGGAAATATCCTCCGATAACATAGAGAAAGAAGCTTTCTGAGAAACTTCTTTGTGTTCTGTGAAATCATCTCACAGAGTTACAGCTTTCCCTTCAATAAGCCTTTCGCTAAGACAGTTCTTGTGGAATTGGCAAAGTGATATTTGGAAGCCCATAGAGGGCTATGGTGAAAAAGGAAATATCCTCAGATGAAATCTGGAAAGAAGCTGTCTGAGAAACTGCTCTGTGATGTGTGACTTCCACTCACAGAGTTACATCTGTATTTCGTGGATCTCTTTGTTAGCCTTATTTCTGTGGAATCTGAGAACAGATATTTCGGATCCCTTTGAAGACTATAGGGCCAAAGGAAATATCCTCCGATAACAAAGAGAAAGAAGCTTTCTGAGAAACTTCTTTGTGTTCTGTGAAATCATCTCACAAAGTTACAGCTCTCCCCTCAAGAAGCCTTTCGCTAAGACAGTTCTTGTGGAATTGGCAAAGTGATATTTCAGAGCCCATAGAGGCCTATGGTGAAAAAGGAAATATCCTCAGATGAAATCTGGAAAGAATCTTTCTGAGAAACTGCTTAGTGTTCTGTTAATTCATCTCACAGAGTTACATCTGTATTTCGTGGATCTCTTTGCTAGCCTTATTTCTGTGGAATCTGAGAACAGATATTTCGAATCCCTTTGAAGACTATAGGGCCAAAGGAAATATCCTCCGATAACAAAGCGAAAGAAGCTTTCTGAGAAACTTCTTTGTGTTCTGTGAAATCATCTCACAGAGTTACAGCTTTCCACTCAAGAAGCCTTTCTCTAAGACAGTTCTTGTGGAATTGGCAAAGGGATATTTCAGAGCCCATAGAGGCCTATGGTGAAAAAGGAAATATCCTCAGATGAAATCTGGAAAGAAGCTTTCTGAGAAACTGCTTAGTGTTCTGTTAATTCATCTCACAGAGTTACATCTGTATTTCGTGGATCTCTTTGCTAGCCTTATTTCTGTGGAATCTGAGAACAGATATTTCGGATCCCTTTGAAGACTATAGGGCCAAAGGAAATATCCTCCGATAACAAAGAGAAAGAAGCTTTCTGAGAAACTTCTTTGTGTTCTGTGAAATCATCTCACAGAGTTACAGCTTTCCCCTCAAGAAGCCTTTCGCTAAGACAGTTCTTCTGGAATTGGCAAAGGGATATTTCAGAGCCCATAGAGGCCTATGGTGAAAAAGGAAATATCCTCAGATGAAATCTGGAAAGAAGCTTTCTGAGAAACTGCTTAGTGTTCTGTTAATTCATCTCACAGAGTTACATCTGTATTTCGTGGATCTCTTTGCTAGCCTTATTTCTGTGGAATCTGAGAACAGATATTTCGGATCCCTTTGAAGACTATAGGGTCAAAGGAAATATCCTCCGATATCATAGAGAAAGAAGCTTTCTGAGAAACTTCTTTGTGTTCTGTGAAATCATCTCACAGAGTTACAGCTTTCCCTTCAAGAAGCCTTTCGCTAAGACAGTTCTTGTGGAATTGGCAAAGTGATATTTGGAAGCCCATAGAGGGCTACGGTGAAAAAGGAAATATCCTCAGATGAAATCTGGAAAGAAGCTTTCTGAGAAACTGCTCTGTGATGTGTGACTTCCACTCACAGAGTTACATCTGTATTTCGTGGATCTCTTTGCTAGCCTTATTTCTGTGGAATCTGAGAACAGATATTTCGGATCCCTTTGAAGACTATAGGGCCAAAGGAAATATCCTCCGATAACAAAGAGAAAGAAGCTTTCTGAGAAACTTCTTTGTGTTCTGTGAAATCATCTCACAAAGTTACAGCTTTCCCCTCAAGAAGCCTTTCGCTAAGACAGTTCTTGTGGAATTGGCAAAGTGATATTTCAGAGCCCATAGAGGCCTATGGTGAAAAAGGAAATATCCTCAGATGAAATCTGGAAAGAAGCTTTCTGAGAAACTGCTTAGTGTTCTGTTAATTCATCTCACAGAGTTACATCTGTATTTCGTGGATCTCTTTGCTAGCCTTATTTCTGTGGAATCTGAGAACAGATATTTCGAATCCCTTTGAAGACTATAGGGCCAAAGGAAATATCCTCCGATAACAAAGAGAAAGAAGCTTTCTGAGAAACTTCTTTGTGTTCTGTGAAATCATCTCACAGAGTTACAGCTTTCCACTCAAGAAGCCTTTCTCTAAGACAGTTCTTGTGGAATTGGCAAAGGGATATTTCAGAGCCCATAGAGGCCTATGGTGAAAAAGGAAATATCCTCAGATGAAATCTGGAAAGAAGCTTTGTGAGAAACTGCTCTGTGATGTGTGACTTCCACTCACAGAGTTACATCTGTATTTCGTGGATCTCCTTGCTAGCCTTATTTCTGTGGAATCTGAGAACAGATATTTCGGATCCCTTTGAAGACTATAGGGCCAAAGGAAATATCCTCCGATAACAAAGAGAAAGAAGCTTTCTGAGAAACTTCTTTGTGTTCTGTGAAATCATCTCACAGAGTTACAGCTTTCCCCTCAAGAAGCCTTTCGCCAAGACAGTTCTTGTGGAATTGGCAAAGGGATATTTCAGAGCCCATAGAGGCCTATGGTGAAATAGGAAATATCCTCAGATGAAATCTGGTAAGAAGCTTTCTGAGAAACTGCTTAGTGTTCTGTTAATTCATCTCACAGAGTTACATCTGTATTTCGTGGATCTCTTTGCTAGCCTTATTTCTGTGGAATCTGAGAACAGATATTTCGCATCCCTTTGAAGACTATAGGGCCAAAGGAAATATCCTCCGATAACAAAGAGAAAGAAGCTTTCTGAGAAACTTCTTTGTGTTCTGTGAAATCATCTCACAGAGTTACAGCTTTCCCCTCAAGAAGCCTTTCGCTAAGACAGTTCTTGTGGAATTGGCAAGGGGATATTTCAGAGCCCATAGGGGCCTATGGTGAAAAAGGAAATATCCTCAGATGAAATCTGGAAAGAAGCTTTCTGAGAAACTGCTTAGTGTTCTGTTAATTCATCTCACAGAGTTACATCTGTATTTCGTGTATCTCTTTGCTAGCCTTATTTCTGTGGAATCTGAGAACAGATATTTCGTATCCCTTTGAAGACTATAGGGCCAAAGGAAATATCCTCCGATAACAAAGAGAAAGAAGCTTTCTGAGAAACTTCTTTGTGTTCTGTGAAATCATCTCACAGAGTTACAGCTTTCCACTCAAGAAGCCTTTCTCTAAGACAGTTCTTGTGGAATTGGCAAAGGGATATTTCAGAGCCCATAGAGGCCTATGGTGAAAAAGGAAATATCCTCAGATGAAATCTGGAAAGAAGCTTTCTGAGAAACTGCTTAGTGTTCTGTTAATTCATCTCACAGAGTTACATCTGTATTTCGTGGATCTCTTTGCTAGCCTTATTTCTGTGGAATCTGAGAACAGATATTTCGGATCCCTTTGAAGACTATAGGGCCAAAGGAAATATCCTCCGATAAAAAAGAGAAAGAAGCTTTCTGAGAAACTTCTTTGTGTTCTGTGAAATCATCTCACAAAGTTACAGCTCTCCCCTCAAGAATCCTTTCGCTAAGACAGTTCTTGTGGAATTGGCAAAGTGATATTTCAGAGCCCATAGAGGCCTATGGTGAAAAAGGAAATATCCTCAGATGAAATCTGGAAAGAAACTTTCTGAGAAACTGCTTAGTGTTCTGTTAATTCATCTCACAGAGTTACATCTGTATTTCGTGGATCTCTTTGCTAGCCTTATTTCTGTGGAATCTGAGAACAGATATTTCGAATCCCTTTGAAGACTATAGGGCCAAAGGAAATATCCTCCGATAACAAAGAGAAAGAAGCTTTCTGAGAAACTTCTTTGTGTTCTGTGAAATCATCTCACAGAGTTACAGCTTTCCACTCAAGAAGCCTTTCTCTAAGACAGTTCTTGTGGAATTGGCAAAGGGATATTTCAGAGCCCATAGAGGCCTATGGTGAAAAAGGAAATATCCTCAGATGAAATCTGGAAAGAAGCTTTCTGAGAAACTGCTCTGTGATGTGTGACTTCCACTCACAGAGTTACATCTGTATTTCGTGGATCTCCTTGCTAGCCTTATTTCTGTGGAATCTGAGAACAGATATTTCGGATCCCTTTGAAGACTATAGGGCCAAAGGAAATATCCTCCGATAACAAAGAGAAAGAAGCTTTCTGAGAAACTTCTTTGTGTTCTGTGAAATCATCTCACAGAGTTACAGCTTTCCCCTCAAGAAGCCTTTCGCTAAAGCAGTTCTTGTGGAATTGGCAAATTGATATTTGGGAGCCCTTAGAGGCCTATGGTGAAAAAGGAAATATCCTCAGATTAAATCTGGAAAGAAGCTTTCTGAGAAACTGCTTAGTGTTCTGTTAATTCATCTCACAGAGTTACATCTGTATTTCGTGGATCTCTTTGCTAGCCTTATTTCTGTGGAATCTGAGAACAGATATTTCGGATCCCTTTGAAGACTATAGGGCCAAAGGAAATATCCTCCGATAACAAAGAGAAAGAAGCTTTCTGAGAAACTTCTTTGTGTTCTGTGAAATCATCTCACAGAGTTACAGCTTTCCCCTCAAGAAGCCTTTCGTTAAGACAGTTCTTGTGGAATTGGCAAAGGGATATTTCAGAGCCCATTGAGGCCTATGGTGAAAAAGGAAATATCCTCAGATGAAATCTGGAAAGAAGCTTTCTGAGAAACTGCTTAGTGTTCTGTTAATTCATCTCACAGAGTTACATCTGTATTTCGTGGATCTCTTTGCTAGCTTTATTTCTGTGGAATCTGAGAACAGATATTTCGGATCCATTTGAAGAATACAGGGACAAAGGAAATATCCTCCGATAACAAAGAGAAAGAAGCTTTCTGAGAAACTTCTTTGTGTTCTGTGAAATCATCTCACAGAGTTACAGCTTTCCCCTCAAGAAGCCTTTCGCTAAGACAGTTCTTGTGGAATTGGCAAAGGGATATTTGGGAGCCCATAGAGGCCTACGGTGAAAAAGGAAATATCCTCAGATGAAATCTGGAAAGAAGCTTTCTGAGAAACTGCTCTGTGATGTGTGACTTCCACTCACAGAGTTACATCTGTATTTCGTGGATCTCTTTGCTAGCCTTATTTCTGTGGAATCTGAGAACAGATATTTCGGATCCCTTTGAAGACTATAGGGCCACAGGAAATATCCTCCGATAACAAAGAGAAAGAAGCTTTCTGAGAAACTTCTTTGTGTTCTGTGAAATCATCTCACAAAGTTACAGCTTTCCCCTCAAGAAGCCTTTCGCTAAGACAGTTCTTGTGGAATTGGCAAAGTGATATTTCAGAGCCCATAGAGGCCTATGGTGAAAAAGGAAATATCCTCAGATGAAATCTGGAAAGAAGCTTTCTGAGAAACTGCTTAGTGTTCTGTTAATTCATCTCACAGAGTTACATCTGTATTTCGTGGATCTCTTTGCTAGCCTTATTTCTGTGGAATCTGAGAACAGATATTTCGAATCCCTTTGAAGACTATAGGGCCAAAGGAAATATCCTCCGATAACAAAGAGAAAGAAGCTTTCTGAGAAACTTCTTTGTGTTCTGTGAAATCATCTCACAGAGTTACAGCTTTCCACTCAAGAAGCCTTTCTCTAAGACAGTTCTTGTGGAATTGGCAAAGGGATATTTGGGAGCCCATAGAGGCCTATGGTGAAAAAGGAAATATCCTCAGATGAAATCTGGAAAGAAGCTTTCTGAGAAACTGCTTAGTGTTCTGTTAATTCATCTCACAGAGTTACATCTGTATTTCGTGGATCTCCTTGCTAGCCTTATTTCTGTGGAATATGAGAACAGATATTTCGGATCCCTTTGAAGACTATAGGGCCAAAGGAAATATCCTCCGATAACAAAGAGAAAGAAGCTTTCTGAGAAACTTCTTTGTGTTCTGTGAAATCATCTCACAGAGTTACAGCTTTCCCCTCAAGAAGCCTTTCGCTAAGACAGTTCTTGTGGAATTGGCAAAGGGATATTTGGGAGCCCATAGAGGCCTATGGTGAAAAAGGAAATACCCTCAGATGAAATCTGGAAAGAAGCTTTCTGAGAAACTGCTTAGTGTTCTGTTAATTCATCTCACAGAGTTACATCTGTATTTCGTGGATCTCTTTGCTAGCCTTATTTCTGTGGAATGTGAGAACAGATATTTCGGATCCCTTTGAAGACTTTAGGGCCAAAGGAAATATCCTCCGATAACAAAGAGAAAGAAGCTTTCTGAGAAACTTCTTTGTGTTCTGTGAAATCATCTCACAGAGTTACAGCTTTCCCCTCAAGAAGCCTTTCGCTAAGACAGTTCTTGTGGAATTGGCAAAGGGATATTTCAGAGCCCATTGAGGCCTATGGTGAAAAAGGAAATATCCTCAGATGAAATCTGGAAAGAAGCTTTCTGAGAAACTGCTTAGTGTTCTGTTAATTCATCTCACAGAGTTACATCTGTATTTCGTGGATCTCTTTGCTAGCCTTATTTCTGTGGAATCTGAGAACAGATATTTCGGATCCATTTGAAGAATATAGGGACAAAGGAAATATCCTCCGATAACAAAGAGAAAGAAGCTTTCTGAGAAACTTCTTTGTGTTCTCTGAAATCTTCTCACAGAGTTACAGCTTTCCCCTCAAGAAGCCTTTCGCTAAGACAGTTCTTGTGGAATTGGCAAAGGGATATTTCAGAGCCCATAGAGGCCAACGGTGAAAAAGGAAATATCCTCAGATGAAATCTGGAAAGAAGCTTTCTGAGAAACTGCTTAGTGTTCTGTTAATTCATCTCACAGAGTTACATCTGTATTTCGTGGATCTCTTTGCTAGCCTTATTTCTGTGGAATCTGAGAACAGATATTTCGGATCCCTTTGAAGACTATAGGGCCAAAGGAAATATCCTCCGATAACAAAGAGAAAGAAGCTTTCTGAGAAACTTCTTTGTGTTCTGTGAAATCATCTCACAGAGTTACAGTTTTGCCCTCAAGAAGCCTATCGCTAAGACAGTTCTTGTGGAATTGGAAAAGTGAAATTTGGAAGCCCATAGAGGGCTATGGTGAAAAAGGAAATATCCTCAGATGAAATCTGGAAAGAAGTTTTCTGAGAAACTGCTCTGTGATGTGTGACTTCCACTCACAGAGTTACATCTGTATTTCGTGGATCTCTTTGCTAGCCTTATTTCTGTGGAATCTGAGAACAGATATTTCGGATCCCTTTGAAGACTATAGGGCCAAAGGAAATATCCTCCGATAACAAAGAGAAAGAAGCTTTCTGAGAAACTCCTTTGTGTTCTGTGAAATCATCTCACAAAGCTACAGCTTTCCACTCAAGAAGCCTTTCGCTAAGACAGTTCTTGAGGAATTGGCAAAGGGATATTTGGGAGCCCATAGAGGCCTATGGTGAAAAAGGAAATATCCTCAGATGAAATCTGGAAAGAAGCTTTCTGAGAAACTGCTTAGTGTTCTGTTAATTCATCTAACAGAGTTACATCTGTATTTCGTGGATCTCTTTGCTAGCCTTATTTCTGTGGAATCTGAGAACAGATATTTCGGATCCCTTTGAAGACAATAGGGTCAAAGGAAATATCCTCCGATAACATAGAGAAAGGAGCTTTCTGAGAAACTTCTTTGTGTTCTGTGAAATCATCTCACAGAGTTACAGCTTTCCCTTCAAGAAGCCTTTCGCTAAGACAGTTCTTGTGGAATTGGCAAAGTGATATTTGGAAGCCCATAGAGGGCTATGGTGAAAAAGGAAATATCCTCAGATGAAATCTGGAAAGAAGCTTTCTGAGAAACTGCTCTGTGATGTGTGACTTCCACTCACAGAGTTACATCTGTATTTCGTGGATCTCTTTGCTAGCCTTATTTCTGTGGAATCTGAGAACAGATATTTCGGATCCCTTTGAAGACTATAGGGCCAAAGGAAATATCCTCCGATAACAAAGAGAAAGAAGCTTTCTGAGAAACTTCTTTGTGTTCTGTGAAATCATCTCACAAAGTTGCAGCTCTCCCCTCAAGAAGCCTTTCGCTAAGACAGTCCTTGTGGAATTGGCATAGTGATATTTCAGAGCCCATAGAGGCCTATGGTGAAAAAGGAAATATCCTCAGATGAAATCTGGAAAGAATCTTTCTGAGAAACTGCTTAGTGTTCTGTTAATTCATCTCACAGAGTTACATCTGTATTTCGTGGATCTCTTTGCTAGCCTTGTTTCTGTGGAATCTGAGAACAGATATTTCGAATCCCTTTGAAGACTATAGGGCCAAAGGAAATATCCTCCGATAACAAAGAGAAAGAAGCTTTCTGAGAAACTTCTTTGTGTTCTGTGAAATCATATCACAGAGTTACAGCTTTCCACTCAAGAAGCCTTTCTCTAAGACAGTTCTTGTGGAATTGGCAAAGGGATATTTCAGAGCCCATAGAGGCCTATGGTGAAAAAGGAAATATCCTCAGATGAAATCTGGAAAGAAGCTTTCTGAGAAACTGCTCTGTGATGTGTGACTTCCACTCACAGAGTTACATCTGTATTTCGTGGATCTCCTTGCTAGCCTTATTTCTGTGGAATCTGAGAACAGATATTTCGGATCCCTTTGAAGACTATAGGGCCAAAGGAAATATCCTCCGATAACAACGAGAAAGAAGCTTTCTGAGAAACTTCTTTGTGTTCTGTGAAATCATCTCACAGAGTTACAGGTTTCCCCTCAAGAAGCCTTTCGCTAAGACAGTTCTTGTGGAATTGGCAAAGGGATATTTGGGAGCCCATAGAGGCCTATGGTGAAAAAGGAAATATCCTCAGATTAAATCTGGAAAGAAGCTTTCTGAGAAACTGCTTAGTGTTCTGTTAATTCATCTCACAGAGTTACATCTGTATTTCGTGGATCTCTTTGCTAGCCTTATTTCTGTGGAATCTGAGAACAGATATTTCGGATCCCTTTGAAGACTATAGGGCCAAAGGAAATATCCTCCGATAACAAAGAGAAAGAAGCTTTCTGAGAAACTTCTTTGTGTTCTGTGAAATCATCTCACAGAGTTACAGCTTTCCCCTCAAGAAGCCTTTCGTTAAGACAGTTCTTGTGGAATTGGCAAAGGGATATTTCAGAGCCCATTGAGGCCTATGGTGAAATAGGAAATATCCTCAGATGAAATCTGGAAAGAAGCTTTCTGAGAAACTGCTTAGTGTTCTGTTAATTCATCTCACAGAGTTACATCTGTATTTCGTGGATCTCTTTGCTAGCCTTATTTCTGTGGAATCTGAGAACAGATATTTCGGATCCATTTGAAGAATACAGGGACAAAGGAAATATCCTCCGATAACAAAGAGAAAGAAGCTTTCTGAGAAACTTCTTTGTGTTCTGTGAAATCATCTCACAGAGTTACAGCTTTCCCCTCAAGAAGCCTTTCGCTAAGACAGTTCTTGTGGAATTGGCAAAGGGATATTTGGGAGCCCATAGAGGCCTATGGTGAAAAAGGAAATATCCTCAGATGAAATCTGGAAAGAAGCTTTCTGAGAAACTGCTTAGTGTTCTGTTAATTCATCTCACAGAGTTACATCTCTATTTCGTGGATCTCTTTGCTAGCCTTATTTCTGTGGAATCTGAGAACAGATATTTCGGATCCCTTTGAAGACTATAGGGCCAAAGGAAATATCCTCCGATTACAAAGAGAAAGAAGCTTTCGGAGAAACTTCTTTGTGTTCTGTGAAATCATCTCACAGAGTTACAGTTTTCCCCTCAAGAAGCCTATCGCTAAGACAGTTCTTGTGGTATTGGCAAAGTGAAATTTGGAAGCCCATAGAGGGCTATGGTGAAAAAGGAAATATCCTCAGATGAAATCTGGAAAGAAGTTTTCTGAGAAACTGCTCTGTGATGTGTGACTTCCACTCACAGAGTTACATCTGTATTTCGTGGATCTCTTTGCTAGCTTTATTTCTGTGGAATCTGAGAACAGATATTTCGGATCCCTTTGAAGACTATAGGGCCAAAGGAAATATCCTCCGATAACAAAGAGAAAGAAGATTTCTGAGAAACTTCTTTTTGTTCTGTGAAATCATCTCACAGAGCTACAGCTTTCCACTCAAGAAGCCTTTTGCTAAGACAGTTCTTGTGGAATTGGCAAAGGGATATTTGGATGCCCATAGAGGGCTATGGTGAAAAAGGAAATATCCTCAGATGAAATCTGGAAAGAAGCTTTCTGAGAAACTGCTTACTGTTCTGTTAATTCACCTCAGAGAGTTACATCTGTATTTCGTGGATCTCTTTGCTAGCCTTATTTCTGTGGTATCTGAGAACAGATATTTCGGATCCCTTTGAAGACTATTGGGCCAAAGGAAATATCCTACGATAACAAAGAGAAAGAAGCTTTCTGAGAAACTTCTTTGTGTTCTGTGAAATCATCTCACAGAGTTACAGCTTTCCCCTCAAGAAGCCTTTCGCTGAGACAGTTCTTGTGGAATTGGCAAAGGGATATTTGGGAGCCCATAGAGGCCTATGGTGTAAAAGGAAATATCCTCAGATGAAATCTGGAAAGAAGCTTTCTGAGAAACTGCTTAGTGTTCTGTTAATTCATCTCACAGAGTTACATCTGTATTTCGTGGATCTCTTTGCTAGCCTTATTTCTGTGGAATCTGAGAACAGATATTTCGAATCCCTTTGAAGACTATAGGGCCAAAGGAAATATCCTCCGATAACAAAGAGAAAGAAGCTTTCTGTGAAACTTCTTTGTGTTCTGTGAAATCATCTCACAGAGTTACAGCTTTCCCCTCAAGAAGTCTTTCGCTAAGACAGTTCTTGTGGAATTGGCAAAGGGATATTTGGAAGCCCATAGAGGGCTATGCTGAAAAAGGAAATATCCTCAGATGAAATCTGGAAAGAAGCTTTCTGAGAAACTGCTCTGTGATGTGTGACTTCCACTCACAGAGTTACATCTGTATTTCGTGGATCTCTTTGCTAGCCTTATTTCTGTGGAATCTGAGAACAGATATTTCGGATCCCTTTGAAGACTATAGGGCCAAAGGAAATATCCTCCGATAACAAAGAGAAAGAAGCTTTCTGAGAAACTTCTTTGTGTTCTGTGAAATCATCTCACAGAGTTACAGCTTTCCCCTCAAGAAGCCTTTCGCTAAGACCGTTCTTGTGGAATTGGCAAAGGGATATTTGGGAGCCCATAGAGGCCTATGGTGAAAAAGGAAATATCCTCAGATGAAATCTGGAAAGAAGCTTTCTGAGAAACTGCTTAGTGTTCTGTTAATTCATCTCACAGAGTTACATCTGTATTTCGTGGATCTCTTTGCTAGCCTTATTTCTGTGGAATCTGAGAACAGATATTTCGGATCCCTTTGAAGACTATAGGGCCAAAGGAAATATCCTCCGATAACAAAGAGAAAGAAGCTTTCTGAGAAACTTCTTTGTGTTCTGTGAAATCATCTCACAGAGTTACAGCTTTCCCTTCAAGAAGCCGTTCCCTTAGACAGTTCTTGTGGAATTGGCAAAGGGATATTTGGGAGCCCATAGAGTGCTATGGTGAAAAAGGAAATATCCTCAGATGAAATCTGGAAAGAAGCTTTCTGAGCAACTGCTTAGTGTTCTGTTAATTCACCTCACAGAGTTACATCTGTTTTTCGTGGATCTCTTGGCTAGCCTTATTTCTGTGGAATCTGAGAACAGATATTTCGGATCCCTCTGAAGACTATAGGGTCAAAGGAAATATCCTCCGATAACAAAGAGAAAGAAGCTTTCTGAGAAACTTCCTTGTGTTCTGTGAAATCATCTCACAGAGTTACAGCTTTCCCCTCAAGAAGCCTTTCGCTAAGACAGTTCTTGTGGAATTGGCAAAGGGATATTTGGGAGCCCATAGAGGCCTATGGTGAAAAAGGAAATATCCTCAGATGAAATCTGGAAAGAAGCTTTCTGAGAAACTGCTCTGTGATGTGTGACTTCCACTCACAGAGTTACATCTGTATTTCGTGGATCTCTTTGCTAGCCTTATTTCTGTGGAATCTGAGAACAGATATTTCGGATCCCTTTGAAGACTATAGGGCCAAAGGAAATATCCTCCGATAACAAAGAGAAAGAAGCTTTCTGAGAAACTTCTTTGTGTTCTGTGAAATCATCTCACAGAGTTACAGCTTTCCTCTCAAGAAGCCTTTCGCTAAGACAGTTCTTGTGGAATTGGCAAAGGGATATTTGGGAGCCCATAGAGGCCTATGGTGAAAAAGGAAATATCCTCAGATGAAATCTGGAAAGAAGCTTTCTGAGAAACTGCTTAGTGTTCTGTTAATTCACCTCACAGAGTTACATCTGTATTTCGTGGATCTCTTTGCTAGCCTTATTTCTGTGGAATCTGAGAACAGATATTTCGGATCCCTTTGAAGACTATAGGGCCAAAGGAAATATCCTCCGATAACAAAGAGAAAGAAGCTTTCTGAGAAACTTCTTTGTGTTCTGTGAAATCATCTCACAGAGTTACAGCTTTCCCCTCAAGAAGCCTTTCCCTAAGACAGTTCTTGTGGAATTGGCAAAGGGATATTTGGGAGCCCATAGAGGCCTATGGTGAAAAAGGAAATATCCTCAGATGAAATCTGGAAAGAAGCTTTCTGAGAAACTGCTTAGTGTTCTGTTAATTCATCTCACAGAGTTACATCTGTATTTCGTGGATCTCTTTGCTAGCCTTATTTCTGTGGAATCTGAGAACAGATATTTCGGATCCATTTGAAGAATACAGGGACAAAGGAAATATCCTCCGATAACAAAGAGAAAGAAGCTTTCTGAGAAACTTCTTTGTGTTCTGTGAAATCATATCACAGAGTTACAGCTTTCCCCTCAAGAAGCCTTTCGCTAAGACAGTTCTTGTGGAATTGGCAAAGGGATATTTGGGAGCCCATAGAGGCCTATGGTGAAAAAGGAAATATCCTCAGATGAAATCTGGAAAGAAGCTTTCTGAGAAACTGCTTCGTGTTCTTTTAATTCATCTCACAGAGTTACATCTGTATTTCGTGGATCTCTTTGCTAGCCTTATTTCTGTGGAATCTGAGAACAGATATTTCGGATCCCTTTGAAGACTATAGGGCCAAAGGAAATATCCTCCGATAACAAAGAGAAAGAAGCTTTCTGAGAAACTTCTTTGTATTCTTTGAAATCATCTCACAGAGTTACAGCTTTGCCCTCAAGAAACCTTTCGCTAAGACAGTTCTTGTGGAATTGGGAAAGGGATATTTGGAAGCCCATAGAGGGCTATGCTGAAAAAGGAAATATCCTCAGATGAAATCTGGAAAGAAGCTTTATGAGAAACTGCTCTGTGATGTGTGACTTCCACTCACAGAGTTACATCTGTATTTCGTGGATCTCTTTACTAGCCTTATTTCTGTGGAATCTGAGAACAGATATTTCGGATCCCTTTGAAGACTATAGGGCCAAAGGAAATATCCTCCGATAACAAAGAGAAAGAAGCTTTCTGAGAAACTTCTTTGTATTCTGTGAAATCATCTCACAGAGTTACAGCTTTGCCCTCAAGAAGCCTTTCGCTAAGACAGTTCTTGTGGAATTGGCAAAGGGATATTTGGAAGCCCATAGAGGGCTATGCTGAAAAAGGAAATATCCTCAGATGAAATCTGGAAAGAAGCTTTCTGAGAAACTGCTCTGTGATGTGTGACTTCCACTCACAGAGTTACATCTGTATTTCGTGGATCTCTTTGCTAGCCTTATTTCTGTGGAATCTGAGAACAGATATTTCGGATCCCTTTGAAGACTATAGGGCCAAAGGAAATATCCTCCGATAACAAAGAGAAAGAAGCTTTCTGAGAAACTTCTTTGTGTTCTGTGAAATCATCTCACAGAGTTACAGCTTTCCCCTCAAGAAGCCTTTCGCTACGACAGTTCTTGTGTAATTGGCAAAGGAATATTTGGTAGCCAATAGAGGCATATGGTAAAAAAGGAAATATCCTCAGATGAAATCTGGAAAGAAGCTTTCTGAGAAACTGCTTAGTGTTCTGTCAATTCATCTCACAGAGTTACATCTGTATTTCGTGGATCTCTTTGCTAGCCTTATTTCTGTGGAATCTGAGAACAGATATTTCGGATCCCTTTGAAGACTATAGGGCCAAAGGAAATATCCTCCGATAACAAAGAGAAAGAAGCTTTCTGAGAAACTTCTTTGTGTTCTGTGAAATCATCTCACAGAGTTACAGCTTTCCCTTCAAGAAGCCTTTCCCTTAGACAGTTCTTGTGGAATTGGCAAAGGGATATTTGGGAGCCCATAGAGGGCTATGGTGAAAAAGGAAATATCCTCAGATGAAATCTGGAAAGAAGCTTTCTGAGCAACTGCTTAGTGTTCTGTTAATTCACCTCACAGAGTTACATCTGTATTTCGTGGATCTCTTTGCTAGCCTTATTTCTGTGGAATCTGAGAACAGATATTTCGGATCCCTCTGAAGACTATAGGGTCAAAGGAAATATCCTCCGATAACAAAGAGAAAGAAGCTTTCTGAGAAACTTCTTTGTGTTCTGTGAAATCATCTCACAGAGTTACAGCTTTCCCCTCAAGAAGCCTTTCGCTAAGACAGTTCTTGTGGAATTGCCAAAAGGATATTTGGGAGCCCATAGAGGCCTATGATGAAAAAGGAAATATCCTCAGATGAAATCTGGAAAGAAGCTTTCTGAGAAACTGCTCTGTGATGTGTGACTTCCACTCACAGAGTTACATCTGTATTTCGTGGATCTCTTTGCTAGCCTTATTTCTGTGGAATCTGAGAACAGATATTTCGGATCCCTTTGAAGACTATAGGGCCAAAGGAAATATCCTCCGATAACAAAGAGAAAGAAGCTTTCTGAGAAACTTCTTTGTGTTCTGTGAAATCATCTCACAGAGTTACAGCGTTCCCCTCAAGAAGCCTTTCGCTAAGACAGTTCTTGTGGAATTGGCAAAGGGATATTTGGGAGCCCTTAGAGGCCTATGGTGAAAAAGGAAATATCCTCAGATGAAATCTGGAAAGAAGCTTTCTGAGAAACTGCTTAGTATTCTGTTAATTCATCTCACAGAGTTACATCTGTATTTCGTCGATCTCTTTGCTAGCCTTATTTCTGTGGAATCTGAGAACAGATATTTCGGATCCCTTTGAAGACTATAGGGCCAAAGGAAATATCCTCCGATAACAAAGAGAAAGAAGCTTTCTGAGAATCTTCTTTGTGTTCTGTGAAATCATCTCACAGAGTTACAGCTTTCCCCTCAAGAAGCCTTTCGCTAGGACAGTTCTTGTGGAATTGGCAAAGGGATATTTGGGAGCCCATAGAGGCCTATGGTGAAAAAGGAAATATCATCAGATGAAATCTGGAAAGAAGCTTTCTGAGAAACTGCTTAGTGTTCTGTTAATTCATCTCACAGAGTTACATCTGTATTTCGTGGATCTCTTTGCTAGCCTTATTTCTGTGGAATCTGAGAACAGATATTTCGGATCCCTTTGAAGACTATAGGGCCAAAGGAAATATCCTCCGATAACAAAGAGAAAGAAGCTTTCTGAGAAACTTCTTTGTGTTCTGTGAAATCATCTCACAGAGTTACAGCTTTCCCCTCAAGAAGCCTTTCGCTAAGACAGTTCTTGTGGAATTGGCAAAGTGAAATTTGGAAGCCCATAGAGGGCTATGGTGAAAAAGGAATTATCCTCAGATGAAATCTGGAAAGAAGCTTTCTGAGAAGCTGCTCTGTTATGTGTGACTTCCACTCACAGAGTTACATCTGTATTTCGTGGATCTCTTTGCTACCCTTATTTCTGTGAAATCTGAGAACAGATATTTCGGATGCCTTTGAAGACTATAGGGCCAAAGGAAATATCCTCCGATAACAAAGAGAAAGAAGCTTTCTGAGAAACTTCTTTGTGTTCTGTGAAATCATCTCACAGAGTTACAGCTTTCCCCTCAAGAAGCCTTTCGCTAAGACAGTTCTTGTGGAATTGGCAAAGGGATATTTGGGAGCCCATAGAGGCCTATGGTGAAAAAGGAAATATCCTCAGATGAAATCTGGAAAGAAGCTTTCTGAGAAACTGCTTAGTGTTCTGTTAATTCATCTCACAGAGTTACATCTGTATTTCGTGGATCTCTTTGCTAGCCTTATTTCTGTGGAATCTGAGAACAGATATTTCGGATCCCATTGAAGACTATAGGGCCAAAGGAAATATCCTCCGATAACAAAGAGAAAGAAGCTTTCTGAGAAACTTCTTTGTGTTCTGTGAAATCATCTCACAGAGTTACAGCTTTCCCCTCAAGAAGCCTTTCGCTAAGACAGTTCTTGTGGAATTGGCAAAGGGATATTTGGAAGCCCATAGAGGGCTATGTTGAAAAAGGAAATATCCTCAGATGAAATCTGGAAAGAAGTTTCTGAGAAACTGCTCTGTGATGTGTGACTTCTACTCACAGAGTTACATCTGTATTTCGTGGATCTCTTTGCTAGCCTTATTTCTGTGGAATCTGAGAACAGATATTTCGGATCCCTTTGAAGACTATAGGGCCAAAGGAAATATCCTCCGATAACAAAGAGAAAGAAGCTTTCTGAGAAACTTCTTTGTGTTCTGTGAAATCATCTCACAGAGTTACAGCTTTCCACTCAAGAAGCCTTTCGCTAAGACAGTTCTTGTGGAATTGGCAAAGGGATATTTGGGAGCCCATAGAGGGCTATGGTGAAAAAGGAAATATCCTCAGATGAAATCTGGAAAGAAGCTTTCTGAGAAACTGCTCTGTGATGTGTGACTTCCACTCACAGAGTTACATCTGTATTTCGTGGATCTCTTTGCTAGCCTTATTTCTGTGGAATCTGAGAACAGATATTTCGGATCCCTTCGAAGACTATAGGGCCAAAGGAAATATCCTCCGATAACAAAGAGAAAGAAGCTTTCTGAGAAACTTCTTTGTGTTCTGTGATATCATCTCACAGAGTTTCAGCTTTCCACTCAAGAAGCCTTTCGCTAAGACAGTTCTTGTGGAATTGGCAAAGGGATATTTGGGAGCCCATAGAGGGCTATGGTGAAAAAGGAAATATCCTCAGATGAAATCTGGAAAGAAGCTTTTTGAGAAACTGCTTACTGTTCTGTTAATTCATCTGAGAGAGTTACATCTGTATTTCGTGGATCTCTTTGCTAGCCTTATTTCTGTGGTATCTGAGAACAGATATTTCGGATCCCTTTGAAGACTATATTGCCAAAGGAAATATCCTCCGATAACAAAGAGAAAGAAGCTTTCTGAGATACTTCTTTGTGTTCTGTGAAATCATCTCACAGAGTTACAGCTTTCCCCTCAAGAAGCCTTTCGCTAAGACAGTTCTTGTGGAATTGGCAAAGGGATATTTGGGAGCCCATAGAGGCCTATGGTGAAAAAGGAAATATCCTCAGATGAAATCTGGAAAGAAGCTTTCTGAGAAACTGCTTAGTGTTCTGTTAATTCATCTCACACAGTTACATCTGTATTTCGTGGATCTCTTTGCTAGCCTTATTTCTGTGGAATCTGAGAACAGATATTTCGAATCCCTTTGAAGACTATAGGGCCAAAGGAAATATCCTCCGATAACAAAGAGAAAGAAGCTTTCTGTGAAACTTCTTTGTGTTCTGTGAAATCATCTCACAGAGTTACAGCTTTCCACTCAAGAAGCCTTTCTCTAAGACAGTTCTTGTGGAATAGGCAAAGGGATATTTGGGAGCCCATACAGGCCTATGGTGAAAAAGGAAATATCCTCAGCTGAAATCTGGAAAGAAGCTTTCTGAGAAACTGCTCTGTGATGTGTGACTTCCACTCACAGAGTTACATCTGTATTTCGTGGATCTCTTTGCTAGCCTTATTTCTGTGGAATCTGAGAACAGATATTTCGGATCCCTTTGAAGACTATAGGGCCAAAGGAAATATCCTCCGATAACAAAGAGAAAGAAGCTTTCTGAGAAACTTCTTTGTGTTCTGTGAATTCATCTCATAGAGTTACAGCTTTCCACTCAAGAATCCTTTCGCTAAGACAGTTCTTGTGGAATTGGCAAAGGGATATTTGGGAGCCCATAAAGGCCTATGGTGAAAAAGGAAATATCCTCAGATGAAATCTGGAAAGAAGCTTTCTGAGAAACTGCTCAGTGTTCTGTTAATTCATCTCACAGAGTTACATCTGTATTTCGTGGATCTCTTTGCTAGCCTTATTTCTGTGGAATCTGAGAACAGATATTTCGGATCCCTTTGAAGACTATAGGGCCAAAGGAAATATCCTCCGATAACAAAGAGAAAGAAGCTTTTTGAGTAACTTCTTTGTGCTCTGTGAAATCATCTCACAGAGTTACAGCTTTCCCCTCAAGAAGTCTTTCGCTAAGACAGTTCTTGTGGAATTGGCAAAGGGATATTTGGAAGCCCATAGAGGGCTATGCTGAAAAAGGAAATATCCTCAGATGAAATCTGGAAAGAAGCTTTCTGAGAAACTGCTCTGTGATGTGTGACTTCCACTCACAGAGTTACATCTGTATTTCGTGGATCTCTTTGCTAGCCTTATTTCTGTGGAATCTGAGAACAGATATTTCGGATCCCTTTGAAGACTATAGGGCCAAAGGAAATATCCTCCGATAACAAAGAGAAAGAAGCTTTCTGAGAAACTTCTTTGTGTTCTGTGAAATCATCTCACAGAGTTACAGCTTTCCCCTCAAGAAGCCTTTCGCTAAGACAGTTCTTGTGGAATTGGCAAAGGGATATTTGGGAGCCCATAGAGGCCTATGGTGAAAAAGGAAATATCCTCAGATGAAATCTGGAAAGAAGCTTTCTGAGAAACTGCTCTGTGATGTGTGACTTCCACTCACAGAGTTACATCTGTATTTCGTGGATCTCTTTGCTAGCCTTATTTCTGTGGAATCTGAGAACAGATATTTCGGATCCCTTTGAAGACTATAGGGCCAAAGGAAATATCCTCCGATAACAAAGAGAAAGAAGGTTTCTGAGAAACTTCTTTGTGTTCTGTGAAATCATCTCACAGAGTTACAGCTTTCCCTTCAAGAAGCCGTTCCCTTAGACAGTTCTTGTGGAATTGGCAAAGGGATATTTGGAAGCCCATAGAGGGCTATGCTGAAAAAGGAAATATCCTCAGATGAAATCTGGAAAGAAGCTTTCTGAGAAACTGCTTAGTGTTCTGTTAATTCACCTCACAGAGTTACATCTGTATTTCGTGGATCTCTTTGCCAGCCTTATTTCTGTGGAATCTGAGAACAGATATTTCGGATCCATTTGAAGAATACAGGGACAAAGGAAATATCCTCCGATAACAAAGAGAAAGAAGCTTTCTGAGAAACTTCTTTGTGTTCTGTGAAATCATCTCACAGAGTTACAGCTTTCCCCTCAAGAAGCCTTTCGCTAAGACAGTTCTTGTGGAATTGGCAAAGGGATATTTGGGAGCCCATAGAGGCCTATGGTGAAAAAGGAAATATCCTCAGATGAAATCTGGAAAGAAGCTTTCTGAGAAACTGCTTCGTGTTCTTTTAATTCATCTCACAGAGTTACATCTGTATTTCGTGGATCTCTTTGCTAGCCTTATTTCTGTGGAATCTGAGAACAGATATTTCGGATCCCTTTGAAGACTACAGGGCCAAAGGAAATATCCTCCGATAACAAAGAGAAAGAAGCTTTCTGAGAAACTTCTTTGTATTCTGTGAAATCATCTCACAGAGTTACAGCTTTGCCCTCAAGAAGCCTTTCGCTAAGACAGTTCTTGTGGAATTGGCAAAGGGATATTTGGAAGCCCATAGAGGGCTATGCTGAAAAAGGAAATATCCTCAGATGAAATCTGGAAAGAAGCTTTATGAGAAACTGCTCTGTGATGTGTGACTTCCACTCACAGAGTTACATCTGTATTTCGTGGATCTCTTTACTAGCCTTATTTCTGTGGAATCTGAGAACAGATATTTCGGATCCCTTTGAAGACTATAGGGCCAAAGGAAATATCCTCCGATAACAAAGAGAAAGAAGCTTTCTGAGAAACTTCTTTGTATTCTGTGAAATCATCTCACAGAGTTACAGCTTTGCCCTCAAGAAGCCTTTCGCTAAGACAGTTCTTGTGGAATTGGCAAAGGGATATTTGGAAGCCCATAGAGGGCTATGCTGAAAAAGGAAATATCCTCAGATGAAATCTGGAAAGAAGCTTTCTGAGAAACTGCTCTGTGATGTGTGACTTCCACTCACAGAGTTACATCTGTATTTCGTGGATCTCTTTGCTAGCCTTATTTCTGTGGAATCTGAGAACAGATATTTCGGATCCCTTTGAAGACTATAGGGCCAAAGGAAATATCCTCCGATAACAAAGAGAAAGAAGCTTTCTGAGAAACTTCTTTGTGTTCTGTGAAATCATCTCACAGAGTTACAGCTTTCCCCTCAAGAAGCCTTTCGCTAAGACAGTTCTTGTGGAATTGGCAAAGGGATATTTGGGAGCCCTTAGAGGCCTATGGTGAAAAAGGAAATATCCTCAGATGAAATCTGGAAAGAAGCTTTCTGAGAAACTGCTTAGTATTCTGTTAATTCATCTCACAGAGTTACATCTGTATTTCGTGGATCTCTTTGCTAGCCTTATTTCTGTGGAATCTGAGAACAGATATTTCGGATCCCTTTGAAGACTATAGGGCCAAAGGAAATATCCTCCGATAACAAAGAGAAAGAAGCTTTCTGAGAATCTTCTTTGTGTTCTGTGAAATCATCTCACAGAGTTACAGCTTTCCCCTCAAGAAGCCTTTCGCTAGGACAGTTCTTGTGGAATTGGCAAAGGGATATTTGGGAGCCCATAGAGGCCTATGGTGAAAAAGGAAATATCATCAGATGAAATCTGGAAAGAAGCTTTCTGAGAAACTGCTTAGTGTTCTGTTAATTCATCTCACAGAGTTACATCTGTATTTCGTGGATCTCTTTGCTAGCCTTATTTCTGTGGAATCTGAGAACAGATATTTCGGATCCCTTTGAAGACTATAGGGCCAAAGGAAATATCCTCCGATAACAAAGAGAAAGAAGCTTTCTGAGAAACTTCTTTGTGTTCTGTGAAATCATCTCACAGAGTTACAGCTTTCCCCTCAAGAAGCCTTTCGCTAAGACAGTTCTTGTGGAATTGGCAAAGTGAAATTTGGAAGCCCATAGAGGGCTATGGTGAAAAAGGAATTATCCTCAGATGAAATCTGGAAAGAAGCTTTCTGAGAAGCTGCTCTGTTATGTGTGACTTCCACTCACAGAGTTACATCTGTATTTCGTGGATCTCTTTGCTACCCTTATTTCTGTGAAATCTGAGAACAGATATTTCGGATGCCTTTGAAGACTATAGGGCCAAAGGAAATATCCTCCGATAACAAAGAGAAAGAAGGTTTCTGAGAAACTTCTTTGTGTTCTGTGAAATCATCTCACAGAGTTACAGCTTTCCCCTCAAGAAGCCTTTCGCTAAGACAGTTCTTGTGGAATTGGCAAAGGGATATTTGGGAGCCCATAGAGGCCTATGGTGAAAAAGGAAATATCCTCAGATGAAATCTGGAAAGAAGCTTTCTGAGAAACTGCTTAGTGTTCTGTTAATTCATCTCACAGAGTTACATCTGTATTTCGTGGATCTCTTTGCTAGCCTTATTTCTGTGGAATCTGAGAACAGATATTTCGGATCCCATTGAAGACTATAGGGCCAAAGGAAATATCCTCCGATAACAAAGAGAAAGAAGCTTTCTGAGAAACTTCTTTGTGTTCTGTGAAATCATCTCACAGAGTTACAGCTTTCCCCTCAAGAAGCCTTTCGCTAAGACAGTTCTTGTGGAATTGGCAAAGGGATATTTGGAAGCCCATAGAGGGCTATGGTGAAAAAGGAAATATCCTCAGATGAAATCTGGAAAGAAGCTTTCTGAGAAACTGCTCTGTGATGTGTGACTTCTACTCACAGAGTTACATCTGTATTTCGTGGATCTCTTTGCTAGCCTTATTTCTGTGGAATCTGAGAACAGATATTTCGGATCCCTTTGAAGACTATAGGGCCAAAGGAAATATCCTCCGATAACAAAGAGAAAGAAGCTTTCTGAGAAACTTCTTTGTGTTCTGTGAAATCATCTCACAGAGTTACAGCTTTCCACTCAAGAAGCCTTTCGCTAAGACAGTTCTTGTGGAATTGGCAAAGGGATATTTGGGAGCCCATAGAGGGCTATGGTGAAAAAGGAAATATCCTCAGATGAAATCTGGAAAGAAGCTTTCTGAGAAACTGCTCTGTGATGTGTGACTTCCACTCACAGAGTTACATCTGTATTTCGTGGATCTCTTTGCTAGCCTTATTTCTGTGGAATCTCAGAACAGATATTTCGGATCCCTTCGAAGACTATAGGGCCAAAGGAAATATCCTCCGATAACAAAGAGAAAGAAGCTTTCTGAGAAACTTCTTTGTGTTCTGTGATATCATCTCACAGAGTTTCAGCTTTCCACTCAAGAAGCCTTTCGCTAAGACAGTTCTTGTGGAATTGGCAAAGGGATATTTGGGAGCCCATAGAGGGCTATGGTGAAAAAGGAAATATCCTCAGATGAAATATGGAAAGAAGCTTTCTGAGAAACTGCTTACTGTTCTGTTAATTCATCTCAGAGAGTTACATCTGTATTTCGTGGATCTCTTTGCTAGCCTTATTTCTGTGGTATCTGAGAACTGATATTTCGGATCCCTTTGAAGACTATAGGGCCAAAGGAAATATCCTCCGATAACAAAGAGAAAGAAGCTTTCTGAGATACTTCTTTGTGTTCTGTGAAATCATCTCACAGAGTTACAGCTTTCCCCTCAAGAAGCCTTTCGCTAAGACAGTTCTTGTGGAATTGGCAAAGGGATATTTGGGAGCCCATAGAGGCCTATGGTGAAAAAGGAAATATCCTCAGATGAAATCTGGAAAGAAGCTTTCTGAGAAACTGCTTAGTGTTCTGTTAATTCATCTCACACAGTTACATCTGTATTTCGTGGATCTCTTTGCTAGCCTTATTTCTGTGGAATCTGAGAACAGATATTTCGAATCCCTTTGAAGACTATAGGGCCAAAGGAAATATCCTCCGATAACAAAGAGAAAGAAGCTTTCTGTGAAACTTCTTTGTGTTCTGTGAAATCATCTCACAGAGTTACAGCTTTCCACTCAAGAAGCCTTTCTCTAAGACAGTTCTTGTGGAATAGGCAAAGGGATATTTGGGAGCCCATACAGGCCTAGGGTGAAAAAGGAAATATCCTCAGCTGAAATCTGGAAAGAAGCTTTCTGAGAACCTGCTCTGTGATGTGTGACTTCCACTCACAGAGTTACATCTGTATTTCGTGGATCTCTTTGCTAGCCTTATTTCTGTGGAATCTGAGAACAGATATTTCGGATCCCTTTGAAGACTATAGGGCCAAAGGAAATATCCTCCGATAACAAAGAGAAAGAAGCTTTCTGAGAAACTTCTTTGTGTTCTGTGAATTCATCTCACAGAGTTACAGCTTTCCACTCAAGAAGCCTTTCGCTAAGACAGTTCTTGTGGAATTGGCAAAGGGATATTTGGGAGCCCATAAAGGCCTATGGTGAAAAAGGAAATATCCTCAGATGAAATCTGGAAAGAAGCTTTCTGAGAAACTGCTTAGTGTTCTGTTAATTCATCTCACAGAGTTACATCTGTATTTCGTGGATCTCTTTGCTAGCCTTATTTCTGTGGAATCTGAGAACAGATATTTCGGATCCCTTTGAAGACTATAGGGCCAAAGGAAATATCCTCCGATAACAAAGAGAAAGAAGCTTTTTGAGTAACTTCTTTGTGCTCTGTGAAATCATCTCACAGAGTTACAGCTTTCCCCTCAAGAAGTCTTTCGCTAAGACAGTTCTTGTGGAATTGGCAAAGGGATATTTGGAAGCCCATAGAGGGCTATGCTGAAAAAGGAAATATCCTCAGATGAAATCTGGAAAGAAGCTTTCTGAGAAACTGCTCTGTGATGTGTGACTTCCACTCACAGAGTTACATCTGTATTTCGTGGATCTCTTTGCTACCCTTATTTCTGTGGAATCTGAGAACAGATATTTCGGATCCCTTTGAAGACTATAGGGCCAAAGGAAATATCCTCCGATAACAAAGAGAAAGAAGCTTTCTGAGAAACTTCTTTGTGTTCTGTGAAATCATCTCACAGAGTTACAGCTTTCCCCTCAAGAAGCCTTTCGCTAAGACAGTTCTTGTGGAATTGGCAAAGGGATATTTGGGAGCCCATAGAGGCCTATGGTGAAAAAGGAAATATCCTCAGATGAAATCTGGAAAGAAGCTTTCTGAGAAACTGCTTAGTGTTCTGTTAATTCATCTCACAGAGTTACATCTGTATTTCGTGGATCTCTTTGCTAGCCTTATTTCTGTGGAATCTGAGAACAGATATTTCGGATCCCTGTGAAGACTATAGGGCCAAAGGAAATATCCTCCGATAACAAAGAGAAAGAAGCTTTCTGAGAAACTGCTTTGTGTTCTGTGAAATCATCTCACAGAGTTACAGCTTTCCCCTCAAGAAGCCTTTCGCTAAGACAGTTCTTGTGGAATTGGCAAAGGGATATTTGGGAGCCCATAGAGGGCTATGGTGAAAAAGGAAATATCCTCAGATGAAATCTGGAAAGAAGCTTTCTGAGCAACTGCTTAGTGTTCTGTTAATTCACCTCACAGAGTTACATCTGTTTTTCGTGGATCTCTTTGCTAGCCTTATTTCTGTGGAATCTGAGAACAGATATTTCGGATCCCTCTGAAGACTATAGGGTCAAAGGAAATATCCTCCGATAACAAAGAGAAAGAAGCTTTCTGAGAAACTTCTTTGTGTTCTGTGAAATCATCTCACAGAGTTACAGCTTTCCCCTCAAGAAGCCTTTCGCTAAGACAGTTCTTGTGGAATTGGCAAAGGGATATTTGGGAGCCCATAGAGGCCTATGGTGAAAAAGGAAATATCCTCAGATGAAATCTGGAAAGAAGCTTTCTGAGAAACTGCTCTGTGATGTGTGTCTTCCACTCACAGAGTTACATCTGTATTTCGTGGATCTCTTTGCTAGCCTTATTTCTGTGGAATCTGAGAACAGATATTTCGGATCCCTTTGAAGACTATAGGGCCAAAGGAAATATCCTCCGATAACAAAGAGAAAGAAGCTTTCTGAGAAACTTCTTTGTGTTCTGTGAAATCATCTCACAGAGTTACAGCTTTCCACTCAAGAAGCCTTTCGCTAATACAGTTCTTGTGGAATTGGCAAAGGGATATTTGGGAGCCCATAGAGGCCTATGGTGAAAAAGGAAATATCCTCAGATGAAATCTGGAAAGAAGCTTTCAGAGAAACTGCTTAGTGTTCTGTTAATTCATCTCACAGAGTTACATCTGTATTTCGTGGATCTCTCTGCTAGCCTTATTTCTGTGGAATCTGAGAACAGATATTTCGGATCCCTTTGAAGACTATAGGGCCAAAGGAAATATCCTCCGATAACAAAGAGAAAGAAGGTTTCTGAGAAACTTCTTTGTGTTCTGTGAAATCATCTCACAGAGTTACAGCTTTCCCTTCAAGAAGCCGTTCCCTTAGACAGTTCTTGTGGAATTGGCAAAGGGATATTTGGGAGCCCATAGAGGGCTATGGTGAAAAAGGAAATATCCTCAGATGAAATCTGGAAAGAAACTTTCTGAGAAACTGCTTAGTGTTCTGTTAATTCACCTCACAGAGTTACATCTGTATTTCGTGGATCTCTTTGCTAGCCTTATTTCTGTGGAATCTGAGAACAGATATTTCGGATCCCTCTGAAGACTATAGGGTCAAAGGAAATATCCTCCGATAACAAAGAGAAAGAAGCATTCTGAGAAACTTCTTTGTGTTCTGTGAAATCATCTCACAGAGTTACAGCTTTCCCCTCAAGAAGCCTTTCGCTAAGACAGTTCTTGTGGAATTGGCAAAGGGATATTTGGGAGCCCATAGAGGCCTATGGTGAAAAAGGAAATATCCTCAGATGAAATCTGGAAAGAAGCTTTCTGAGAAACTGCTCTGTGATGTGTGACTTCCACTCACAGAGATACATCTGTATTTCGTGGATCTCTTTGCTAGCCTTATTTCTGTGGAATCTGAGAACAGATATTTCGGATCCCTTTGAAGACTATAGGGCCAAAGGAAATATCCTCCCATAACAAAGAGAAAGAAGCTTTCTGAGAAACTTCTTTGTGTTCTGTGAAATCATCTCACAGAGTTACAGCTTTCCCCTCAAGAAGCCTTTCCCTAAGACAGTTCTTGTGGAATTGGCAAAGGGATATTTGGCAGCCCATAGAGGCCTATGGTGAAAAAGGAAATATCCTCAGATGAAATCTGGAAAGAAGCTTTCTGAGAAACTGCTTAGTGTTCTGTTAATTCATCTCACAGAGTTACATCTGTATTTCGTGGATCTCTTTGCTAGCCTTATTTCTGTGGAATCTGAGAACAGATATTTCGGATCCCTTTGAAGACTATAGGGCCAAAGGAAATATCCTCCGATAAGAAAGAGAAAGAAGCTTTCTGAGAATCTTCTTTGTGTTCTGTGAAATCATCTCACAGGGTTACAGCTTCCCCCTCAAGAAGCCTTTCGCTAAGACAGTTCTTGTGGAATTGGCAAAGGGATATTTCAGAGCCCATTGAGGCCTATGGTGAAAAAGGAAATATCCTCAGATGAAATCTGGAAAGAAGCTTTCTGAGCAACTGCTTAGTGTTCTGTTAATTCACCTCACAGAGTTACATCTGTATTTCGTGGATCTCTTTGCTAGCCTTATTTCTGTGGAATCTGAGAACAGATATTTCGGATCCCTCTGAAGACTATAGGGTCAATGGAAATATCCTCCGATAACAAAGAGAAAGAAGATTTCTGAGAAACTTCTTTGTGTTCTGTGAAATCATCTCACAGAGTTACAGCTTTCCCCTCAAGAAGCCTTTCGCTAAGACAGTTCTTGTGGAATTGCCAAAGGGATATTTGGGAGCCCATAGAGGCCTATGATGAAAAAGGAAATATCCTCAGATGAAATCTGGAAAGAAGCTTTCTGAGAAACTGTTCTGTGATGTGTGACTTCCACTCACAGAGTTACATCTGTATTTCGTGGATCTCTTTGCTAGCCTTATTTCTGTGGAATCTGAGAACAGATATTTCGGATCCCTTTGAAGACTATAGGGCCAAAGGAAATATCCTCCGAAAACAAAGAGAAAGAAGCTTTCTGAGAAACTTCTTTGTGTTCTGTGAAATCATCTCACAGAGTTACAGCTTTCCCCTCAAGAAGCCTTTCGCTAAGAGAGTTCTTGTGGAATTGGCAAAGGGATATTTGGGAGCCCATAGAGGCCTATGGTGAAAAAGGAAATATCCTCAGATGAAATCTGGAAAGAAGCTTTCTGAGAAACTGCTTAGTATTGTGTTAATTCATCTCACAGAGTTACATCTGTATTTCGTGGATCTCTTTGCTAGCCTTATTTCTGTGGAATCTGAGAACAGATATTTCGGATCCCTTTGAAGACTATAGGGCCAAAGGAAATATCCTCCCATAACAAAGAGAAAGAAGCTTTCTGAGAATCTTCTTTGTGTTCTGTGAAATCATCTCACAGAGTTACAGCTTCCCCCTCAAGAAGCCTTTCGCTAAGACAGTTCTTGTGGAATTGGCAAAGGGATATTTCAGAGCCCATTGAGGCCTATGGTGAAAAAGGAAATATCCTCAGATGAAATCTGGAAAGAAGCTTTCTGAGAAACTGCTTAGTGTTCTGTTAATTCATCTCACAGAGTTACATCTGTATTTCGTGGATCTCTTTGCTAGCCTTATTTCTGTGGAATCTGAGAACAGATATTTCGGATCCATTTGAAGAATACAGGGACAAAGGAAATATCCTCCGATAACAAAGAGAAAGAAGCTTTCTGAGAAACTTCTTTGTGTTTTGTGAAATCATCTCACAGAGTTACAGCTTTCCCCTCAAGAAGCCTTTCGCTAAGACAGTTCTTGTGGAATTGGCAAAGGGATATTTGGGAGCCCATAGAGGCCTATGGTGAAAAAGGAAATATCCTCAGATGAAATCTGGAAAGAAGCTTTCTGAGAAACTGCTTAGTGTTCTGTTAATTCATCTCACAGAGTTACATCTGTATTTCGTGGATCTCTTTGCTAGCCTTATTTCTGTGGAATCTGAGAACAGATATTTCGGATCCCTTTGAAGACTATAGGGCCAAAGGAAATATCCTCCGATAACAAAGAGAAAGAAGCTTTCTGAGAAACTTCTTTGTGTTCTGTGAAATCATCTCACAGAGTTACAGCTTTGCCCTCAAGAAGCCTTTCACTAAGACAGTTCTTGTGGAATTGGCAAAGTGAAATTTGGAAGCCCATAGAGGGCTATGGTGAAAAAGGTAATATCCTCAGATGAAATCTGGAAAGAAGCTTTCTGAGAAGCTGCTCTGTGATGTGTGACTTCCACTCACAGAGTTACATCTGTATTTCGTGGATCTCTTTGCTACCCTTATTTCTGTGGAATCTGAGAACAGATATTTCGGATCCCTTTGAAGACTATAGGGCCAAAGGAAATATCCTCCGATAACAAAGAGAAAGAAGCTTTCTGAGAAACTTCTTTGTGTTCTGTGAAATCATCTCACAGAGTTACAAATTTCCACTCAAGAAGCCTTTCGCTAAGACAGTTCTTGTGGAATTGGCAAAGGGATATTTGGGAGCCCATAGAGGGCTATGCTGAAAAAGGAAATATCCTCAGATGAAATCTGGAAAGAAGCTTTCTGAGAAACTGCTCTGTGATGTGTGACTTCCACTCACAGAGTTACATCTGTATTTCGTGGATCTCTTTGCTAGCCTTATTTCTGTGGAATCTGAGAACAGATATTTCGGATCCCTTTGAAGACTATAGGGCCAAAGGAAATATCCTCCGATAACAAAGAGAAAGAAGCTTTCTGAGAAACTTCTTTGTGTTCTGTGAAATCATCTCACAGAGTTACAGCTTTCCCCTCAAGAAGCCTTTCGCTACGACAGTTCTTGTGGAATTGGCAAAGGAATATTTGGTAGCCCATAGAGGCATATGGTTAAAAAGGAAATATCCTCAGATGAAATCTGGAAAGAAGCTTTCTGAGCAACTGCTTAGTGTTCTGTTAATTCACCTCACAGAGTTACATCTGTATTTCGTGGATATCTTTGCTAGCCTTATTTCTGTGGAATCTGAGAACAGATATTTCGGATCCCTCTGAAGACTATAGGGTCAATGGAAATATCCTCCGATAACAAAGAGAAAGAAGCTTTCTGAGAAACTTCTTTGTGTTCTGTGAAATCATCTCACAGAGTTACAGCTTTCCCCTCAAGAAGCCTTTCGCTAAGACAGTTCTTGTGGAATTGCCAAAGGGATATTTGGGAGCCCATAGAGGCCTATGATGAAAAAGTAAATATCCTCAGATGAAATCTGGAAAGAAGCTTTCTGAGAAACTGTTCTGTGATGTGTGACTTCCACTCACAGAGTTACATCTGTATTTCGTGGATCTCTTTGCTAGCCTTATTTCTGTGGAATCTGAGAACAGATATTTCGGATCCCTTTGAAGACTATAGGGCCAAAGGAAATATCCTCCGAAAACAAAGAGAAAGAAGCTTTCTGAGAAACTTCTTTGTGTTCTGTGAAATCATCTCACAGAGTTACAGCTTTCCCCTCAAGAAGCCTTTCGCTAAGAGAGTTCTTGTGGAATTGGCAAAGGGATATTTGGGAGCCCATAGAGGCCTATGGTGAAAAAGGAAATATCCTCAGATGAAATCTGGAAAGAAGCTTTCTGAGAAACTGCTTAGTATTGTGTTAATTCATCTCACAGAGTTACATCTGTATTTCGTGGATCTCTTTGCTAGCCTTATTTCTGTGGAATCTGAGAACAGATATTTCGGATCCATTTGAAGACTATAGGGCCAAAGGAATTATCCTCCGATAACAAAGAGAAAGAAGCTTTCTGAGAATCTTCTTTGTGTTCTGTGAAATCATCTCACAGAGTTACAGCTTTCCCCTCAAGAAGCCTTTCGCTAAGACAGTTCTTGTGGAATTGGCAAAGGGATATTTCAGAGCCCTTAGAGGCCTATAGTGAAAAAGGAAATATCCTCAGATGAAATCTGGAAAGAAGCTTTCTGAGAAACTGCTTAGTGTTCTGTTAATTCATCTCACAGAGTTACATCTGTATTTCGTGGATCTCTTTGCTAGCCTTATTTCTGTGGAATCTGAGAACAGATATTTCGGATCCATTTGAAGAATACAGGGACAAAGGAAATATCCTCCGATAACAAAGAGAAAGAAGCTTTCTGAGAAACTTCTTTGTGTTCTGTGAAATCATCTCACAGAGTTACAGCTTTCCCCTCAAGAAGCCTTTCGCTAAGACAGTTCTTGTGGAATTGGCAAAGGGATATTTGGGAGCCCATAGAGGCCTATGGTGAAAAAGGAAATATCCTCAGATGAAATCTGGAAAGAAGCTTTCTGAGAAACTGCTTAGTGTTCTGTTAATTCATCTCACAGAGTTACATCTGTATTTCGTGGATCTCTTTGCTAGCCTTATTTCTGTGGAATCTGAGAACAGATATTTCGGATCCCTTTGAAGACTATAGGGCCAAAGGAAATATCATCCGATAACAAAGAGAAAGAAGCTTTCTGAGAAACTTCTTTGTGTTCTGTGAAATCATCTCACAGAGTTACAGCTTTCCCCTCAAGAAGCCTTTCGCTAAGACAGTTCTTGTGGAATTGGCAAAGTGATATTTGGAAGCCCATAGAGGGCTATGGTGAAAAAGGAATTATCCTCAGATGAAATCTGGAAAGAAGCTTTCTGAGAAGCTGCTCTGTTATGTGTGACTTCCACTCACAGAGTTACATCTGTATTTCGTGGATCTCTTTGCTAGCCTTATTTCTGTGGAATCTGAGAACAGATATTTCGGATCCCTTTGAAGACTATAGGGCCAAAGGAAATATCCTCCGATAACAAAGAGAAAGAAGCTTTCTGAGAAACTTCTTTGTGTTCTGTGAAATCATCTCACAGAGTTACAGCTTTCCCCTCAAGAAGCCTTTCGCTAAGACAGTTCTTGTGGAATTGGCAAAGTGATATTTGGAAGCCCAAGAGGGCTATGGTGAAAAAGGAAATATCCTCAGATGAAATCTGGAAAGAAGCTTTCTGAGAAACTGCTCTGTGATGTGTGACTTCCACTCACAGAGTTACATCTGTATTTCGTGGATCTCTTTGCTACCCTTATTTCTGTGGAATCTGAGAACAGATATTTCGTATCCCTTTGAAGACTATAGGGCCAAAGGAAATATCCTCCGATAACAAAGAGAAAGAAGCTTTCTGAGAAACTTCTTTGTGTTCTGTGAAATCATCTCACAGAGTTACAGCTTTCCCCTCAAGAAGCCTTTCGCTAAGACAGTTCTTGTGGAATTGGCAAAGGGATATTTGGGAGCCCATAGAGGCCTAAGGTGAAAAAGGAAATATCCTCAGATGAAATCTGGAAAGAAGCTTTCTGAGAAACTGCTCTGTGATGTGTGACTTCCCCTCACAGAGTTACATCTGTATTTCGTGGATCTCTTTGCTAGCCTTATTTCTGTGGAATCTGAGAACAGATATTTCGGATCCCTTTGAAGACTATAGGGCCAAAGGAAATATCCTCCGATAACAAAGAGAAAGAAGCTTTCTGAGAAACTTCTTTGTGTTCTGTGAAATCATCTCACAGAGTTACAGCTTTCCCCTCAAGAAGCCTTTCGCTAAGACAGTTCTTGTGGAATTGGCAAAGGGATATTTGGGAGCCCATAGAGGCCTAAGATGAAAAAGGAAATATCCTCAGATGAAATCTGGAAAGAAGCTTTCTGAGAAACTGCTTAGTATTCTGTTAATTCATCTCACAGAGTTACATCTGTATTTCGTGGATCTCTTTGCTAGCCTTATTTCTGTGGAATCTGAGAACAGATATTTCGGATCCCTTTGAAGACTATAGGGCCAAAGGAAATATCCTCCGATAACAAAGAGAAAGAAGCTTTCTGAGAATCTTCTTTGTGTTGTGTGAAATCATCTCACAGAGTTACAGCTTTCCCCTCAAGAAGCCTTTCGCTAAGACAGTTCTTGTGGAATTGGCAAAGGGATATTTCAGAGCCCATAGAGGCCTATGGTGAAAAAGGAAATATCCTCAGATGAAATATGGAAAGAAGCTTTCTGAGAAACTGCTTAGTGTTCTGTTAATTCATCTCACAGAGTTACATCTGTATTTCGTGGATCTCTTTGCTATCCTTATTTCTGTGGAATCTGAGAACAGATATTTCGGATCCATTTGAAGAATACAGGGACAAAGGAAATATCCTCCGATAACAAAGAGAAAGAAGCTTTCTGAGAAACTTCTTTGTGTTCTGTGAAATCATCTCACAGAGTTACAGCTTTCCCCTCAAGAAGCCTTTCGCTAAGACAGTTCTTGTGGAATTGGCAAAGGGATATTTGGGAGCCCATAGAGGCCTATGGTGAAAAAGGAAATATCCTCAGATGAAATCTGGAAAGAAGCTTTCTGAGAAACTGCTTAGTGTTCTGTTAATTCATCTCACAGTGTTACATCTGTATTTCGTGGATCTCTTTGCTAGCCTTATTTCTGTGGAATCTGAGAACAGATATTTCGGATCCCTTTGAAGACTATAGGGCCAAAGGAAATATCCTCCGATAACAAAGAGAAAGAAGCTTTCTGAGAAACTTCTTTGTGTTCTGTGAAATCATCTCACAGAGTTACAGCTTTCCACTCAAGAAGCCTTTCGCTAAGACAGTTCTTGTGGAATTGGCAAAGTGAAATTTGGAAGCCCTTAGAGGCCTATGGTGAAAAAGGAAATATCCTCAGATGAAATCTGGAAAGAAGCTTTCTGAGAAACTGCTTAGTGTTCTGTTAATTCATCTCACAGAGTTACATCTGTATTTCGTGGATCTCTTTGCTAGCCTTATTTCTGTGGAATCTGAGAACAGATATTTCGGATCCCTTTGAAGACTATAGGGCCAAAGGAAATATCCTCCGATAACAAAGAGAAAGAAGCTTTCTGAGAAACTTCTTTGTGTTCTGTGAAATCATCTCACAGAGTTACAGCTTTCCACTCAAGAAGCCTTTCGCTAAGACAGTTTTTGTGGAATTGGCTAAGGGATATTTGGGAGTCCATAGAGGCCTATGGTGAAAAAGGAAATATCCTCAGATGAAATCTGGAAAGAAGCTTTCTGAGAAACTGCTTAGTGTTCTGTTAATTCATCTCACAGAGTTACATCTGTATTTCGTGGATCTCTTTGCTAGCCTTATTTCTGTGGAATCTGAGAACAGATATTTCGGATCCCTTTGAAGACTATAGGGCCAAAGGAAATATCCTCCGATAACAAAGAGAAAGAAGCTTTCTGAGTAACTTCTTTGTGCTCTGTGAAATCATCTCACAGAGTTACAGTTTTCCCCTCAAGAAGTCTTTCGCTAAGACAGTTCTTGTGGAATTGGCAAAGGGATATTTGGAAGCCCATAGAGGGCTATGGTGAAAAAGGAAATATCCTCAGATGAAATCTGGAAAGAAGCTTTCTGAGAAACTGCTCTGTGATGTGTGACTTCCACTCACACAGTTACATCTGTATTTCGTGGATCTCTTTGCTAGCCGTATTTCTGTGGAATCTGAGAACAGATATTTCGGATCCCTTTGAAGACTATAGGGCCAAAGGAAATATCCTCCGATAACAAAGAGAAAGAAGCTTTCTGAGAAACTTCTTTGTGTTCTGTGAAATCATCTCACAGAGTTACAGCTTTCCCCTCAAGAAGCCTTTCGCTAAGACAGTTCTTGTGGAATTGGCAAAGTGATATTTCAGAGCCCATAGAGGCCTATGGTGAAAAAGGAAATATCCTCAGATGAAATCTGGAAAGAAGCTTTCTGAGAAACTGCTTAGTGTTCTGTTAATTCATCTCACAGAGTTACATCTGTATTTCGTGGATCTCCTTGCTAGCCTTATTTCTGTGGAATCTGAGAACAGATATTTCGGATCCCTTTGAAGACTATAGGGCCAAAGGAAATATCCTCCGATAACAAAGAGAAAGAAGCTTTCTGAGAAACTTCTTTGTGTTCTGTGAAATCATCTCACAGAGTTACAGCTTTCCCTTCAAGAAGCCTTTCGCTAAGACAGTTCTTGTGGAATTGGCAAAGGGATATTTGGGAGCCCATAGAGGGCTATGCTGAAAAAGGAAATATCCTCAGATGAAATCTGGAAAGAAGCTTTCTGAGAAACTGCTCTGTGATGTGTGACTTCCACTCACAGAGTTACATCTGTATTTCGTGGATCTCTTTGCTAGCCTTATTTCTGTGGAATCTGAGAACAGATATTTCGGATCCCTTTGAAGACTATAGGGCCAAAGGAAATATCCTCCGATAACAAAGAGAAAGAAGCTTTCTGAGAAACTTCTTTGTGTTCTGTGAAATCATCTCACAGAGTTACAGCTTTCCCCTCAAGAAGCCTTTCGCTACGACAGTTCTTGTGGAATTGGCAAAGGAATATTTGGTAGCCCATAGAGGAATATGGTTAAAAAGGAAATATCCTCAGATGAAATCTGGAAAGAAGCTTTCTGAGAAACTGCTTAGTGTTCTGTTAATTCATCTCACAGAGTTACATCTGTATTTCGTGGATCTCTTTCCTAGCCTTATTTCTGTGGAATCTGAGAACAGATATTTCGGATCCCTTTGAAGACTATAGGGCCAAAGGAAATATCCTCCGATAACAAAGAGAAAGAAGCTTTCTGAGAAACTTCTTTGTGTTCTGTGAAATCATCTCACAGAGTTACAGCTTTCCCTTCAAGAAGGCTTTCCCTTAGACAGTTCTTGTGGAATTGGCAAAGGATATTTGGGAGCCCATAGAGGGCTATGGTGAAAAAGGAAATATCCTCAGATGAAATCTGGAAAGAAGCTTTCTGAGCAACTGCTTAGTGTTCTGTTAATTCACCTCACAGAGTTACATCTGTATTTCGTGGATCTCTTTGCTAGCCTTATTTCTGTGGAATCTGAGAACAGATATTTCGGATCCCTCTGAAGACTATAGGGTCAATGGAAATATCCTCCGATAACAAAGAGAAAGAAGCTTTCTGAGAAACTTCTTTGTGTTCTGTGAAATCATCTCACAGAGTTACAGCTTTCCCCTCAAGAAGCCTTTCGCTAAGACAGTTCTTGTGGAATTGCCAAAGGGATATTTGGGAGCCCATAGAGGCCTATGATGAAAAAGGAAATATCCTCAGATGAAATCTGGAAAGAAGCTTTCTGAGAAACTGTTCTGTGATGTGTGACTTCCACTCACAGAGTTACATCTGTATTTCGTGGATCTCTTTGCTATCCTTATTTCTGTGGAATCTGAGAACAGATATTTCGGATCCCTTTGAAGACTATAGGGCCAAAGGAAATATCCTCCGAAAACAAAGAGAAAGAAGCTTTCTGAGAAACTTCTTTGTGTTCTGTGAAATCATCTCACAGAGTTACAGCTTTCCCCTCAAGAAGCCTTTCGCTAAGAGAGTTCTTGTGGAATTGGCAAAGGGATATTTGGGAGCCCATAGAGGCCTATGGTGAAAAAGGAAATATCCTCAGATGAAATCTGGAAAGAAGCTTTCTGAGAAACTGCTTAGTATTGTGTTAATTCATCTCACAGAGTTACATCTGTATTTCGTGGATCTCTTTGCTAGCCTTATTTCTGTGGAATCTGAGAACAGATATTTCGGATCCCTTTGAAGACTATAGGGCCAAAGGAATTATCCTCCGATAACAAAGAGAAAGAAGCTTTCTGAGAATCTTCTTTGTGTTCTGTGAAATCATCTCACAGAGTTACAGCTTTCCCCTCAAGAAGCCTTTCGCTAAGACAGTTCTTGTGGAATTGGCAAAGGGATATTTCAGAGCCCTTAGAGGCCTATGGTGAAAAAGGAAATATCCTCAGATGAAATCTGGAAAGAAGCTTTCTGAGAAACTGCTTAGTGTTCTGTTAATTCATCTCACAGAGTTACATCTGTATTTCGTGGATCTCTTTGCTAGCCTTATTTCTGTGGAATCTGAGAACAGATATTTCGGATCCCTTTGAAGACTATAGGGCCAAAGGAAATATCATCCGATAACAAAGAGAAAGAAGCTTTCTGAGAAACTTCTTTGTGTTCTGTGAAATCATCTCACAGAGTTACAGCTTTCCCCTCAAGAAGCCTTTCGCTAAGACAGTTCTTGTGGAATTGGCAAAGTGATATTTGGAAGCCCATAGAGGGCTATGGTGAAAAAGGAATTATCCTCAGATGAAATCTGGAAAGAAGCTTTCTGAGAAGCTGCTCTGTTATGTGTGACTTCCACTCACAGAGTTACATCTGTATTTCGTGGATCTCTTTGCTAGCCTTATTTCTGTGGAATCTGAGAACAGATATTTCGGATCCCATTGAAGACTATAGGGCCAAAGGAAATATCCTCCGATAACAAAGAGAAAGAAGCTTTCTGAGAAACTTCTTTGTGTTCTGTGAAATCATCTCACAGAGTTACAGCTTTCCCCTCAAGAAGCCTTTCGCTAAGACAGTTCTTGTGGAATTGGCAAAGTGATATTTGGAAGCCCAAGAGGGCTATGGTGAAAAAGGAAATATCCTCAGATGAAATCTGGAAAGAAGCTTTCTGAGAAACTGCTCTGTGATGTGTGACTTCCACTCACAGAGTTACATCTGTATTTCGTGGATCTCTTTGCTACCCTTATTTCTGTGGAATCTGAGAACAGATATTTCGGATCCCTTTGAAGACTATAGGGCCAAAGGAAATATCCTCCGATAACAAAGAGAAAGAAGCTTTCTGAGAAACTTCTTTGTGTTCTGTGAAATCATCTCACAGAGTTACAGCTTTCCCCTCAAGAAGCCTTTCGCTAAGACAGTTCTTGTGGAATTGGCAAAGGGATATTTGGGAGCCCATAGAGGCCTAAGGTGAAAAAGGAAATATCCTCAGATGAAATCTGGAAAGAAGCTTTCTGAGAAACTGCTCTGTGATGTGTGACTTCCACTCACAGAGTTACATCTGTATTTCGTGGATCTCTTTGCTAGCCTTATTTCTGTGGAATCTGAGAACAGATATTTCGGATCCCTTTGAAGACTATAGGGCCAAAGGAAATATCCTCCGATAACAAAGAGAAAGAAGCTTTCTGAGAAACTTCTTTGTGTTCTGTGAAATCATCTCACAGAGTTACAGCTTTCCCCTCAAGAAGCCTTTCGCTAAGACAGTTCTTGTGGAATTGGCAAAGGGATATTTGGGAGCCCATAGAGGCCTAAGATGAAAAAGGAAATATCCTCAGATGAAATCTGGAAAGAAGCTTTCTGAGAAACTGCTTAGTATTCTGTTAATTCATCTCACAGAGTTACATCTGTATTTCGTGGATCTCTTTGCTAGCCTTATTTCTGTGGAATCTGAGAACAGATATTTCGGATCCCTTTGAAGACTATAGGGCCAAAGGAAATATCCTCCGATAACAAAGAGAAAGAAGCTTTCTGAGAATCTTCTTTGTGTTGTGTGAAATCATCTCACAGAGTTACAGCTTTCCCCTCAAGAAGCCTTTCGCTAAGACAGTTCTTGTGGAATTGGCAAAGGGATATTTCAGAGCCCATAGAGGCCTATGGTGAAAAAGGAAATATCCTCAGATGAAATATGGAAAGAAGCTTTCTGAGAAACTGCTTAGTGTTCTGTTAATTCATCTCACAGAGTTACATCTGTATTTCGTGGATCTCTTTGCTAGCCTTATTTCTGTGGAATCTGAGAACAGATATTTCGGATCCATTTGAAGAATACAGGGACAAAGGAAATATCCTCCGATAACAAAGAGAAAGAAGCTTTCTGAGAAACTTCTTTGTGTTCTGTGAAATCATCTCACAGAGTTACAGCTTTCCCCTCAAGAAGCCTTTCGCTAAGACAGTTCTTGTGGAATTGGCAAAGGGATATTTGGGAGCCCATAGAGGCCTATGGTGAAAAAGTAAATATCCTCAGATGAAATCTGGAAAGAAGCTTTCTGAGAAACTGCTTAGTGTTCTGTTAATTCATCTCACAGAGTTACATCTGTATTTCGTGGATCTCTTTGCTAGCCTTATTTCTGTGGAATCTGAGAACAGATATTTCGGATCCCTTTGAAGACTATAGGGCCAAAGGAAATATCCTCCGATAACAAAGAGAAAGAAGCTTTCTGAGAAACTTCTTTGTGTTCTGTGAAATCATCTCACAGAGTTACAGCTTTCCACTCAAGAAGCCTTTCGCTAAGACAGTTCTTGTGGAATTGGCAAAGTGAAATTTGGAAGCCCTTAGAGGCCTATGGTGAAAAAGGAAATATCCTCAGATGAAATCTGGAAAGAAGCTTTCTGAGAAACTGCTTAGTGTTCTGTTAATTCATCTCACAGAGTTACATCTGTATTTCGTGGATCTCTTTGCTAGCCTTATTTCTGTGGAATCTGAGAACAGATATTTCGGATCCCTTTGAAGACTATAGGGCCAAAGGAAATATCCTCCGAAAACAAAGAGAAAGAAGCTTTCTGAGAAACTTCTTTGTGTTCTGTGAAATCATCTCACAGAGTTACAGCTTTCCACTCAAGAAGCCTTTCGCTAAGACAGTTTTTGTGGAATTGGCAAAGGGATATTTGGGAGCCCATAGAGGCCTATGGTGAAAAAGGAAATATCCTCAGATGAAATCTGGAAAGAAGCTTTCTGAGAAACTGCTTAGTGTTCTGTTAATTCATCTCACAGAGTTACATCTGTATTTCGTGGATCTCTTTGCTAGCCTTATTTCTGTGGAATCTGAGAACAGATATTTCGGATCCCTTTGAAGACTATTGGGCCAAAGGAAATATCCTCCGATAACAAAGAGAAAGAAGCTTTCTGAGTAACTTCTTTGTGCTCTGTGAAATCATCTCCCAGAGTTACAGCTTTCCCCTCAAGAAGTCTTTCGCTAAGACAGTTCTTGTGGAATTGGCAAAGGGATATTTGGAAGCCCATAGAGGGCTATGGTGAAAAAGGAAATATCCTCAGATGAAATCTGGAAAGAAGCTTTCTGAGAAACTGCTCTGTGATGTGTGACTTCCACTCACAGAGTTACATCTGTATTTCGTGGATCTCTTTGCTAGCCGTATTTCTGTGGAATCTGAGAACAGATATTTCGGATCCCTTTGAAGACTATAGGGCCAAAGGAAATATCCTCCGATAACAAAGAGAAAGAAGCTTTCTGAGAAACTTCTTTGTGTTCTGTGAAATCATCTCACAGAGTTACAGCTTTCCCCTCAAGAAGCCTTTCGCTAAGACAGTTCTTGTGGAATTGGCAAAGTGATATTTCAGAGCCCATAGAGGCCTATGGTGAAAAAGGAAATATCCTCAGATGAAATCTGGAAAGAAGCTTTCTGAGAAACTGCTTAGTGTTCTGTTAATTCATCTCACAGAGTTACATCTGTATTTCGTGGATCTCCTTGCTAGCCTTATTTCTGTGGAATCTGAGAACAGATATTTCGGATCCCTTTGAAGACTATAGGGCCAAAGGAAATATCCTCCGATAACAAAGAGAAAGAAGCTTTCTGAGAAACTTCTTTGTGTTCTGTGAAATCATCTCACAGAGTTACAGCTTTCCCTTCAAGAAGCCTTTCCCTAAGACAGTTCTTGTGGAATTGGCAAAGTGATATTTGGAAGCCAATAGAGGGCTATGGTGAAAAAGGAAATATCCTCAGATGAAATCTGGAAAGAAGCTTTCTGAGAAACTGCTCTGTGATGTGTGACATCCACTCACAGAGTTCCATCTGTATTTCGTGGATCTCTTTGCTAGCCTTATTTCTGTGGATTCTGAGAACAGATATTTCGTATCCCTTTGAAGACTATAGGGCCAAAGGAAATATCCTCCGATAACAAAGAGAAAGAAGCTTTCTTAGAAACTTCTTTGTGTTCTGTGAAATCATCTCACAGAGTTACAGCTTTCCCCTCAAGAAGCCTTTCGCTAAGACAGTTCTTGTGGAATTGGCAAAGTGATATTTCAGAGCCCATAGAGGCCTATGGTGAAAAAGGAAATATCCTCAGATGAAATCTGGAAAGAAGCTTTCTGAGAAACTGCTTAGTGTTCTGTTAATTCATCTCACAGAGTTACATCTGTATTTCGTGGATCTCTTTGATAGCCTTATTTCTGTGGAATCTGAGAACAGATATTTCGAATCCCTTTGGAGACTATAGGGCCAAAGGACATATCCTCCGATAACAAAGAGAAAGAAGCTTTCTGAGAAACTTCTTTGTGTTCTGTGAAATCATCTCACAGAGTTACAGCTTTCCACTCAAGAAGCCTTTCTCTAAGACAGTTCTTGTGGAATTGGTAAAGGGATATTTGGGAGCCCATAGAGGCCTATGGTGAAAAAGGAAATATCCTCAGATGAAATCTGGAAAGAAGCTTTCTGAGAAACTGCTCTGTGATGTGTGACTTCCACTCACAGAGTTACATCTGTATTTCGTGGATCTCCTTGCTAGCCTTATTTCTGTGGAATCTGAGAACAGATATTTCGGATCCCTTTGAAGACTATAGGGCCAAAGGAAATATCCTCCGATAACAAAGAGAAAGAAGCTTTCTGAGAATCTTCTTTGTGTTCTGTGAAATCATCTCACAGAGTTACAGCTTTCCCCTCAAGAAGCCTTTCGCTAAGACAGTTCTTGTGGAATTGGCAAAGGGATATTTGGGAGCCCATTGAGGCTTATGGTGAAAAAGGAAATATCCTCAGATGAAATCTGGAAAGAAGCTTTCTGAGAAACTGCTCTGTGTTCTGTTAATTCATCTCACAGAGTTACATCTGTATTTCGTGGATCTCTTTGCTAGCCTTATTTCTGTGGAATCTGAGAACAGATATTTCGGATCCATTTGAAGAATACAGGGACAAAGGAAATATCCTCCGATAACAAAGAGAAAGAAGCTTTCTGAGAAACTTCTTTGTGTTCTGTGAAATCATCTCACTGAGTTACAGCTTTCCCCTCAAGAAGCCTTTCGCTGAGACAGTTCTTGTGGAATTGGCAAAGGGATATTTGGGAGCCCATAGAGGCCTATGGTGAAAAAGGAAATATCCTCAGATGAAATCTGGAAAGAAGCTTTCTGAGAAACTGCTTAGTGTTCTGTTAATTCATCTCACAGAGTTACATCTGTATTTCGTGGATCTCTTTGCTAGCCTTATTTCTGTGGAATCTGAGAACAGATATTTCGGATCCCTTTGAAGACTATAGGGCCAAAGGAAATATCCTCCGATAACAAAGAGAAAGAAGCTTTCTGAGAAACTTCTTTGTGTTCTGTGAAATCATCTCACAGAGTTACAGCTTTCCCCTCAAGAAGCCTTTCGCTAAGACAGTTCTTGTGGAATTGGCAAAGTGAAATTTGGAAGCCCATAGAGGGCTATGGTGAAAAAGGTAATATCCTCAGATGAAATCTGGAAAGAAGCTTTCTGAGAAGCTGCTCTTTTATGTGTGACTTCCACTCACAGAGTTACATCTGTATTTCGTGGATCTCTTGGCTAGCCTTATTTCTGTGGAATCTGAGAACAGATATTTCGGATCCCTTTGAAGACTATAGGGCCAAAGGAAATATCCTCCGAAAACAAAGAGAAAGAAGCTTTCTGAGAAACTTCTTTGTGTTCTGTGAAATCATCTCACAGAGTTACAGCTTTCCCCTCAAGAAGCCTTTCGCTAAGACAGTTCTTGTGGAATTGGCAAAGGGATATTTGGGAGCCCATAGAGGCCTATGGTGAAAAAGGAAATAATCTCAGATGAAATCTGGAAAGAAGCTTTCTGAGAAACTGCTTAGTGTTCTGTTAATTCATCTCACAGAGTTACATCTGTATTTCGTGGATCTCTTTGCTAGCCTTATTTCTGTGGAATCTGAGAACAGATATTTCGGATCCCTTTGAAGACTATAGGGACAAAGGAAATATCCTCCGATAACAAAGAGAAAGAAGCTTTCTGAGAAACTTCCTTGTGTTCTGTGAAATCATCTCACAGAGTTACAGCTTTCCCTTCAAGAAGCCTTTCCCTAAGACAGTTCTTGTGGAATTGGCAAAGTGATATTTGGAAGCCCATAGAGGGCTATGGTGAAAAAGGAAATATCCTCAGATGAAATCTGGAAAGAAGCTTTCTGAGAAACTGCTTAGTGTTCTGTTAATTCACCTCACACAGTTACATCTGTATTTCGTGGATCTCTTGCTAGCCTTATTTCTGTGGAATCTGAGAACAGATATTTTGGATCCCTTTGAAGAGTATAGGGTCAAAGGAAATATCCTCCGATAACAAAGAGAAAGAAGCTTTCTGAGAAACTTCTTTGTTTTCTCTGAAATCATCTCACAGAGTTACAGCTTTCCCTTAAAGAAGCCTTTCGCTAAGACAGTTCTTGTGGAAATGGCTAAGTGATATTTGGAGGCCCATAGGGGGCTATGGTGAAAAAGGAAATATCCTCAGATGAAATCTGGAAAGAAGCTTTCTGAGAAACTGCTCTGTGATGTGTGACATCCACTCACAGAGTTACATCTGTATTTCGTGGATCTCTTTGCTAGCCTTATTTCTGTGGATTCTGAAAACAGATATTTCGTATCCCTTTGAAGACTATAGGGCCAAAGGAAATATCCTCCGATAACAAAGAGAAAGAAGCTTTCTTAGAAACTTCTTTGTGTTCTGTGAAATCATCTCACAGAGTTACAAATTTCCACTCAAGAAGCCTTTCGCTAAGACAGTTCTTGTGGAATTGGCAAAGGGATATTTGGGAGCCCCTACAGGACTATGGTGAAAAAGGAAATATCCTCAGATGAAATCTGGAAAGAAGCTTTCTGAGAAACTGCTTAGTGTTCTGTTAATTCATCTCACAGAGTTACATCTGTATTTCGTGGATCTCTTTGCTAGCCTTATTTCTGTGGAATCTGAGAACAGATATTTCGGATCCCTTTGAAGACTATAGGGCCAAAGGAAATATCCTCCGATAACAAAGAGAAAGAAGCTTTCTGAGAAACTTCTTTGTGTTCTGTGAAATCATCTCACAGAGTTACAGCTTTCCCCTCAAGAAGCCTTTCGCTAAGGCAGTTCTTGTGGAATTGGCAAAGTGATATTTCAGAGCCCATAGAGGCCTATGGTGAAAAAGGAAATATCCTCAGATGAAATCTGGAAAGAAGCTTTCTGAGAAACTGCTTAGTGTTCTGTTAATTCATCTCACAGAGTTACATCTGTATTTCGTGGATCTCTTTGCTAGCCTTATTTCTCTGGAATCTGAGAACAGATATTTCGAATCCCTTTGAAGACTATAGGGCCAAAGGAAATATCCTCCGATAACAAAGAGAAAGAATCTTTCTGAGAAACTTCTTTGTGTTCTGTGAAATCATCTCACAGAGTTACAGCTTTCCACTCAAGAAGCCTTTCTCTAAGACAGTTCTTGTGGAATTGGCAAAGGGATATTTGGGAGCCCATAGAGGCCTATGGTGAAAAAGGAAATATCCTCATTTGAAATCTGGAAAGAAGCTTTGTGAGAAACTGCTCTGTGATGTGTGACTTCCACTCACAGAGTTACATCTGTATTTCGTGGATCTCCTTGCTAGCCTTATTTCTGTGGAATCTGAGAACAGATATTTCGGATCCCTTTGAAGACTATAGGGCCAAAGGAAATATCCTCCGATAACAAAGAGAAAGAAGCTTTCTGAGAATCTTCTTTGTGTTCTGTGAAATCATCTCACAGAGTTACAGCTTTCCCCTCAAGAAGCCTTTCGCTAAGACAGTTCTTGTGGAATTGGCAAAGGGATATTTCAGAGCCCATTGAGGCCTATGGTGAAAAAGGAAATATCCTCAGATGAAATCTGGAAAGAAGCTTTCTGAGAAACTGCTTAGTGTTCTGTTAATTCATCTCACAGAGTTACATCTGTATTTCGTGGATCTCTTTGCTAGCCTTATTTCTGTGGAATCTGAGAACAGATATTTCGGATCCATTTGAAGAATACAGGGACAAAGGAAATATCCTCCGATAACAAAGAGAAAGAAGCTTTCTGAGAAACTTCTTTGTGTTCTGTGAAATCATCTCTCAGAGTTACAGCTTTCCCCTCAAGAAGCCTTTCGCTGAGACAGTTCTTGTGGAATTGGCAAAGGGATATTTGGGAGCCCATAGAGGCCTATGGTGAAAAAGGAAATATCCTCAGATGAAATCTGGAAAGAAGCTTTCTGAGAAACTGCTTAGTGTTCTGTTAATTCATCTCACAGAGTTACATCTGTATTTCGTGGATCTCTTTGCTAGCCTTATTTCTGTGGAATCTGAGAACAGATATTTCGGATCCCTTTGAAGACTATAGGGCCAAAGGAAATATCCTCCGATAACAAAGAGAAAGAAGCTTTCTGAGAAACTTCTTTGTGTTCTGTGAAATCATCTCACAGAGTTACAGCTTTCCCCTCAAGAAGCCTTTCGCTAAGACAGTTCCTGTGGAATTGGCAAAGTGAATTTTGGAAGCCCATAGAGGGCTATGGTGAAAAAGGTAATATCCTCAGATGAAATCTGGAAAGAAGCTTTCTGAGAAACTGCTTAGTGTTCTGTTAATTCATCTCACAGAGTTACATCTGTATTTCGTGGATCTCTTTGCTAGCCTTATTTCTGTGGAATCAGAGAACAGATATTTCGGATCCCTTTGAAGACTATAGGGCCAAAGGAAATATCCTCCGATAACAAAGAGAAAGAAGCTTTCTGAGAAACTTCTTTGTGTTCTGTGAAATCATCTCACAGAGTTACAGCTTTCCCCTCAAGAAGCCTTTCGCTAAGACAGTTCTTGTGGAATTGGCAAAGTGAAATTTGGAAGCCCATAGAGGGCTAAGGTGAAAAAGGTAATATCCTCAGATGAAATCTGGAAAGAAGCTTTCTGAGAAGCTGCTCTGTTATGTGTGACTTCCACTCACAGAGTTACATCTGTATTTCGTGGATCTCTTTGCTAGCCTTATTTCTGTGGAATCTGAGAACAGATATTTCGGATCCCTTTGAAGACTATAGGGCCTAAGGAAATATCCTCCGATAACAAAGAGAAAGAAGCTTTCTGAGAAACTTCTTTGTGTTCTGTGATATCATCTCACAGAGTTACAGCTTTCCACTCAAGAAGCCTTTCGCTAAGACAGTTCTTGTGGAATTGGCAAAGGGATATTTGGGAGCCCATAGAGGCCTATGGTGAAAAAGGAAATATCCTCAGATGAAATCTGGAAAGAAGCTTTCTGAGAAACTGCTTAGTGTTCTGTTAATTCATCTCACAGAGTTACATCTGTATTTCGTGGATCTCTTTGCTAGCCTTATTTCTGTGGAATCTGAGAACAGATATTTCGGATCCCTTTGAAGACTATAGGGCCAAAGGAAATATCCTCCGATAACAAAGAGAAAGAAGCTTTCTGAGAAACTTCTTTGTGTTCTGTGAAATCATCTCACAGAGTTACAGCTTTCCCCTCAAGAAGCCTTTCGCTAAGACAGTTCTTGTGGAATTGGCAAAGTGAAATTTGGAAGCGCATAGAGGGCTATGGTGAAAAAGGTAATATCCTCAGATGAAATCTGGAAAGAAGCTTTCTGAGAAGCTGCTCTGTTATGTGTGACTTCCACTCACAGAGTTACATCTGTATTTCGTGGATCTCTTTGCTAGCCTTATTTCTGTGGAATCTGAGAACAGATATTTCGGATCCCTTTGAAGACTATAGGGCCTAAGGAAATATCCTCCGATAACAAAGAGAAAGAAGCTTTCTGAGAAACTTCTTTGTGTTCTGTGAAATCATCTCACAGAGTTACAGCTTTCCCCTCAAGAAGCCTTTCGCTAAGACAGTTCTTGTGGAATTGGCAATGGGATATTTGGGAGCCCATAGAGGCCTATGGTGAAAAAGGAAATATCCTCAGATGAAATCTGGAAAGAAGCTTTCTGAGAAACTGCTTAGTGTTCTGTTAATTCATCTCACAGAGTTACATCTGTATTTCGTGGATCTCTTTGCTAGCCTTATTTCTGTGGAATCTGAGAACAGATATTTCGGATCCCTTTGAAGTCTATAGGGCCAAAGGAAATATCCTCCGATAACAAAGAGAAAGAAGCTTTCTGAGAAACTTCTTTGTGTTCTGTGAAATCATCTCACAGAGTTACAGCTTTCCCCTCAAGAAGCCTTTCGCTAAGACAGTTCTTGTGGAATTGGCAAAGTGAAATTTGGAAGCCCATAGAGGGCTATGGTGAAAAAGGTAATATCCTCAGATGAAATCTGGAAAGAAGCTTTCTGAGAAGCTGCTCTGTTATGTGTGACTTCCACTCACAGAGTTACATCTGTATTTCGTGGATCTCTTTGCTAGCCTTATTTCTGTGGAATCTAAGAACAGATATTTCGGATCCCTTTGAAGGCTATAGGGCCTAAGGAAATATCCTCCGATAACAAAGAGGAAGAAGCTTTCTGAGAAACTTCTTTGTGTTCTGTGAAATCATCTCACAGAGTTACAGCTTTCCCCTCAAGAAGCCTTTCGCTAAGACAGTTCTTGTGGAATTGGCAAAGGGATATTTGGGAGCCCATAGAGGCCTATGGTGAAAAAGGAAATATCCTCAGATGAAATCTGGAAAGAAGCTTTCTGAGAAACTGCTTAGGGTTCTGTTAATTCATCTCACAGAGTTACATCTGTATTTCGTGGATCTCTTTGCTAGCCTTATTTCTGTGGAATCTGAGAACAGATATTTCGGATCCCTTTGAAGACTATAGGGCCAAAGGAAATATCCTCCGATAACAAAGAGAAAGAAGCTTTCTGAGAAACTTCTTTGTGTTCTGTGAAATCATCTCACAGAGTTACAGCTTTCCCCTCAAGAAGCCTTTCGCTAAGACAGTTCTTGTGGAATTGGCAAAGTGATATTTCAGAGCCCATATAGGCCTATGGTGAAAAAGGAAATATCCTCAGATGAAATCTGGAAAGAAGCTTTCTGAGAAACTGCTTAGTGTTCTGTTAATTCATCTCACAGAGTTACATCTGTATTTCGTGGATCTCTTTGCTAGCCTTATTTCTGTGGAATCTGAGAACAGATATTTCGAATCCCTTTGAAGACTATGGGGCCAAAGGAAATATCCTCCGATAACAAAGAGAAAGAATCTTTCTGAAAACTTCTTTGTGTTCTGTGAAATCATCTCACAGAGTTACAGCTTTCCACTCAAGAAGCCTTTCTCTAAGACAGTTCTTGTGGAATTGGCAAAGGGATATTTGGGAGCCCATAGAGGCCTATGGTGAAAAAGGAAATATCCTCATTTGAAATCTGGAAAGAAGCTTTCTGAGAAACTGCTCTGTGATGTGTGACTTCCACTCACAGAGTTACATCTGTATTTCGTGGATCTCCTTGCTAGCCTTATTTCTGTGGAATCTGAGAACAGATATTTCGGATCCCTTTGAAGACTATAGGGCCAAAGGAAATATCCTCCGATAACAAAGAGAAAGAAGCTTTCTGAGAATCTTCTTTGTGTTCTGTGAAATCATCTCACAGAGTTACAGCTTTCCCCTCAAGAAGCCTTTCGCTAAGACAGTTCTTGTGGAATTGGCAAAGGGATATTTCAGAGCCCATTGAGGCCTATGGTGAAAAAGGAAATATCCTCAGATGAAATCTGGAAAGAAGCTTTCTGAGAAACTGCTTAGTGTTCTGTTAATTCATCTCACAGAGTTACATCTGTATTTCGTGGATCTCTTTGCTAGCCTTATTTCTGTGGAATCTGAGAACAGATATTTCGGATCCATTTGAAGAATACAGGGCCAAAGGAAATATCCTCCGATAACAAAGAGAAAGAAGCTTTCTGAGAAACTTCTTTGTGTTCTGTGAAATCATCTCACAGAGTTACAGCTTTCCACTCAAGAAGCCTTTCGCTGAGACAGTTCTTGTGGAATTGGCAAAGGGATATTTGGGAGCCCATAGAGGCCTATGGTGAAAAAGGAAATATCCTCAGATGAAATCTGGAAAGAAGCTTTCTGAGAAACTGCTTAGTGTTCTGTTAATTCATCTCACAGAGTTACATCTGTATTTCGTGGATCTCTTTGCTAGCCTTATTTCTGTGGAATCTGAGAACAGATATTTCGGATCCCTTTGAAGACTATAGGGCCAAAGGAAATATCCTCCGATAACAAAGAGAAAGAAGCTTTCTGAGAAACTTCTTTGTGTTCTGTGAAATCATCTCACAGAGTTACAGCTTTCCCCTCAAGAAGCCTTTCGCTAAGACAGTTCCTGTGGAATTGGCAAAGTGAATTTTGGAAGCCCATAGAGGGCTATGGTGAAAAAGGTAATATCCTCAGATGAAATCTGGAAAGAAGCTTTCTGAGAAACTGCTTAGTGTTCTGTTAATTCATCTCACAGAGTTACATCTGTATTTCGTGGATCTCTTTGCTAGCCTTATTTCTGTGGAATCTGAGAACAGATATTTCGGATCCCTTTGAAGACTATAGGGCCAAAGGAAATATCCTCCGATAACAAAGAGAAAGAAGCTTTCTGAGAAACTTCTTTGTGTTCTGTGAAATCATCTCACAGAGTTACAGCTTTCCCCTCAAGAAGCCTTTCGCTAAGACAGTTCTTGTGGAATTGGCAAAGTGAAATTTGGAAGCCCATAGAGGGCTATGGTGAAAAAGGTAATATCCTCAGATGAAATCTGGAAAGAAGCTTTCTGAGAAGCTGTTCTGTTATGTGTGACTTCCACTCACAGAGTTACATCTGTATTTCGTGGATCTCTTTGCTAGCCTTATTTCTGTGGAATCTGAGAACAGATATTTCGGATCCCTTTGAAGACTATAGGGCCTAAGGAAATATCCTCCGATAACAAAGAGAAAGAAGCTTTCTGAGAAACTTCTTTGTGTTCTGTGATATCATCTCACAGAGTTACAGCTTTCCACTCAAGAAGCCTTTCGCTAAGACAGTTCTTGTGGAATTGGCAAAGGGATATTTGGGAGCCCATAGAGGCCTATGGTGAAAAAGGAAATATCCTCAGATGAAATCTGGAAAGAAGCTTTCTGAGAAACTGCTTAGTGTTCTGTTAATTCATCTCACAGAGTTACATCTGTATTTCGTGGATCTCTTTGCTAGCCTTATTTCTGTGGAATCTGAGAACAGATATTTCGGATCCCTTTGAAGACTATAGGGCCAAAGGAAATATCCTCCGATAACAAAGAGAAAGAAGCTTTCTGAGAAACTTCTTTGTGTTCTGTGAAATCATCTCACAGAGTTACAGCTTTCCCCTCAAGAAGCCTTTCGCTAAGACAGTTCTTGTGGAATTGGCAAAGTGAAATTTGGAAGCGCATAGAGGGCTATGGTGAAAAAGGTAATATCCTCAGATGAAATCTGGAAAGAAGCTTTCTGAGAAGCTGCTCTGTTATGTGTGACTTCCACTCACAGAGTTACATCTGTATTTCGTGGATCTCTTTGCTAGCCTTATTTCTGTGGAATCTGAGAACAGATATTTCGGATCCCTTTGAAGACTATAGGGCCTAAGGAAATATCCTCCGATAACAAAGAGAAAGAAGCTTTCTGAGAAACTTCTTTGTGTTCTGTGAAATCATCTCACAGAGTTACAGCTTTCCCCTCAAGAAGCCTTTCGCTAAGACAGTTCTTGTGGAATTGGCAATGGGATATTTGGGAGCCCATAGAGGCCTATGGTGAAAAAGGAAATATCCTCAGATGAAATCTGGAAAGAAGCTTTCTGAGAAACTGCTTAGGGTTCTGTTAATTCATCTCACAGAGTTACATCTGTATTTCGTGGATCTCTTTGCTAGCCTTATTTCTATGGAATCGGAGAACAGATATTTCGGATCCCTTTGAAGACTATAGGGCCAAAGGAAATATCCTCCGATAACAAAGAGAAAGAAGCTTTCTGAGAAACTTCTTTGTGTTCTGTGAAATCATCTCACTAAGTTGCAGCTTTCCCTTCAAGAAGCCTTTCACTAAGACAGTTCTTTTGGAATTGGCAAAGGGATATTTGGAAGCCCATAGAGGGCTATGGTGAAAAAGGAAATATCCTCAGATGAAATCTGGAAAGAAGCTTTCTGAGAAACTGCTCTGTGATGTGTGACTTCCACTCACAGAGTTACATCTGTATTTCGTGGATCTCTTTGCTAGCCTTATTTCTGTGGAATCTGAGAACAGATATTTCGGATCCCTTTGAAGACTATAGGGCCAAAGGAAATATCCTCCGATAACAAAGAGAAAGAAGCTTTCTGAGAAACTTCTTTGTGTTCTGTGAAATCATCTCACAGAGTTACAGCTTTCCACTCAAGAAGCCTTTCGCTAAGACAGTTCTTGTGGAATTGGCAAAGGGATATTTGGGAGCCCATAGAGGGCTAAGGTGAAAAAGGAAATATCCTCAGATGAAATCTGGAAAGAAGCTTTCTGAGAAACTGCTTAGTGTTCTGTTAATTCACCTCACAGAGTTACATCTGTATTTCGTGGATCTCTTTGCTAGCCTTATTTCTGTGGAATCTGAGAGCAGATATTTCGGATCCCTTTGAAGACTATAGGGCCAAAGGAAATATCCTCCGATAACAAAGAGAAAGAAGCTTTCTGAGAAACTTCTTTGTGTTCTGTGAAATCATCTCACAGAGTTACAGCTTTCCCTTCAAGAAGCCTTTCGCTAAGACAGTTCTTTTGGAATTGGCAAAGGGATATTTGGAAGCCCATAGAGGGCTATGGTGAAAAAGGAAATATCCTCAGATGAAATCTGGAAAGAAGCTTTCTGAGAAACTGCTCTGTGATGTGTGACTTCCACTCACAGAGTTACATCTGTATTTCGTGGATCTCTTTGCTAGCCTTATTTCTGTGGAATCTGAGAACAGATATTTCGGATCCCTTTGAAGACTATAGGGCCAAAGGAAATATCCTCCGATAACAAAGAGAAAGAAGCTTTCTGAGAAACTTCTTTGTGTTCTGTGAAATCATCTCACAGAGTTACAGCTTTCCACTCAAGAAGCCTTTCGCTAAGACAGTTCTTGTGGAATTGGCAAAGGGATATTTGGGAGCCCATAGAGGCCTATGGTGAAAAAGGAAATATCCTCAGATGAAATCTGGAAAGAAGCTTTCTGAGAAACTGCTTAGTGTTCTGTTAATTCATCTCACAGAGTTACATCTGTATTTCGTGGATCTCTTTGCTAGCCTTATTTCTCTGGAATCTGAGAACAGATATTTCGGATCCCTTTGAAGACTATAGGGCCAAAGGAAATATCCTCCGATAACAAAGAGAAAGAAGCTTTCTGAGAAACTTCTTTGTGTTTTGTGAAATCATCTCACAGAGTTACAGCTTTCCCCTCAAGAAGCCTTTCGCTAAGACAGTTCTTGAGGAATTGGCAAAGGGATATTTGGGAGCCCATAGAGGCCTAGGGTGAAAAAGGAAATATCCTCAGATGAAATCTGGAAAGAAGCTTTCTGAGAAACTGCTTAGTGTTCTGTTAATTCATCTCACAGAGTTACATCTGTATTTCGTGGATCTCTTGGCTAGCCTTATTTCTGTGGAATCTGAGAACAGATATTTCGGATCCCTTTGAAGACTATAGGGCCAAAGGAAATATCCTCCGAAAACAAAGAGAAAGAAGCTTTCTGAGAAACTTCTTTGTGTTCTGTGAAATCATCTCACAGAGTTACAGCTTTCCCCTCAAGAAGCCTTTCGCTAAGACAGTTCTTGTGGAATTGGCAAAGGGATATTTGCAAGCCCATAGAGGGCTATGGTGAAAAAGGAAATATCCTAAGATGAAATCAGGAAAGAAGCTTTCTGAGAAACTGCTCTGTGATGTGTGACTTCCACTCACAGAGTTAGATCTGTATTTCGTGGATCTCTTCGCTAGCCTTATTTCTGTGGAATATGAGAACAGATATTTCGGATCCCTTTGAAGACTATAGGGCCAAAGGAAATATCCTCCGATAACAAAGAGAAAGAAGCTTTCTGAGAAACTTCTTTGTGTTCTGTGAAATCATCTCACAGAGTTACAGCTTTCCCCTCAAGAAGCCTTTCGCTAAGACAGTTCTTGTGGAATTGGCAAAGGGATATTTGGGAGCCCATAGAGGCCTATGGTGAAAAAGGAAATATCCTCAGATGAAATCTGGAAAGAAGCTTTCTGAGAAACTGCTCTGTGATGTGTGACTTCCACTCACAGAGTTACATCTGTATTTCCTGGATCTCTTTGCTAGCCTTATTTCTGGGGAATCTGAGAACAGATATTTCGGATCCCTTTGAAGACTATAGGGCCAAAGGAAATATCCTCCGATAACAAGAGAAAGAAGCTTTCTGAAAAACTTCTTTCTGTTCTGTGAAATCATCTCACAGAGTTACAGCTTTCCCCTCAAGAAGCCTTTCGCTAAGACAGTTCTTGTGGAATTGGCAAAGGGATATTTGGGAGCCCATAGAGGCCTATGGTGAAAAAGGAAATATCCTCAGATGAAATCTGGAAAGAAGCTTTCTGAGAAACTGCTCTGTGATGTGTGACTTCCACTCACAGAGTTACATCTGTATTTCGTGGATCTCCTTGCTAGCCTTATTTCTGTGGAATCTGAGAACAGATATTTCGGATCCCTTTGAAGACTATAGGGCCAAAGGAAATATCCTCCGATAACAAAGAGAAAGAAGCTTTCTGAGAAACTTCTTTGTGTTCTGTGAAATCATCTCACAGAGTTACAGCTTTCCCCTCAAGAAGCCTTTCGCTAAGACAGTTCTTGTGGAATTGGCAAAGGGATATTTCAGAGCCCATAGAGGCCTATGGTGAAAAAGGAAATATCCTCAGATGAAATCTGGAAAGAAGCTTTCTGAGAAACTGCTTAGTGTTCTGTTAATTCATCTCACAGAGGTACATCTGTGTTTCGTGGATCTCTTTGCTAGCCTTATTTCTGTGGAATCTGAGAACAGATATTTCGGATCCATTTAAAGAATACAGGGACAAAGGAAATATCCTCCGATAACAAAGAGAAAGAAGCTTTCTGTGAAACTTCTTTGTGTTCTGTGAAATCATCTCACAGAGTTACAGCTTTCCACTCAAGAAGCCTTTCGCTAAGACGGTTCTTGTGGAATTGGCAAAGGGATATTTGGATGCCCATAGAGGGCTATGGTGAAAAAGGAAATATCCTCAGATGAAATCTGGAAAGAAACTTTCTGAGAAACTGCTTACTGTTCTGTTAATTCATCTCACAGAGTTACATCTGTATCGTGGATCTCTTTGCAACCCTTATTTCTGTGATATCTGAGAACAGATATTTCGGATCCCTTTGAAGACTATAGGGCCAAAGGAAATATCCTCTGATAACAAAGAGAAAGAAGCTTTCTGAGAAACTTCTTTGTGTTCTGTGAAATCATCTCACAGAGTTACAGCTTTCCACTCAAGAAGCCTTTCTCTAAGACAGTTCTTGTGGAATTGGCAAAGGGATATTTGGAAGCCCATAGAGGCCTATGGTGAAAAAGGAAATATCCTCAGATGAAATCTGGAAAGAAGCTTTCTGAGAAACTGCTTAGTGTTCTGTTAATTCATCTCACAGAGTTACATCTGCATTTCGTGGATCTCTTTGCTAGCCTTATTTCTGTGGAATCTGAGAACAGATATTTCGAATCCCTTTGAAGACTATAGGGCCAAAGGAAATATCCTCCGATAACAAAGAGAAAGAAGCTTTCTGAGAAACTTCTTTGTGTTCTGTGAAATCATCTCACAGAGTTACAGCTTTCCCCTCAAGAAGCCTTTCGCTAAGACAGTTCTTGTGGAATGGCAAAGTGAAATTTGGAAGCCCATAGAGGGCTATGGTGAAAAAGGAAATATCCTCAGATGAAATCTGGAAAGAAGCTTTCTGAGAAACTGCTCTGTGATGTGTGACTTCCACTCTCAGAGTTACATCTGTATTTCGTGGATCTCTTTGCTAGCTTTATTTCTGTGGAATCTGAGAACAGATATTTCGGATCCCTTTGAAGACTATAGGGCCAAAGGAAATATCCTCCGATAACAAAGAGAAAGAAGATTTCTGAGAAACTTCTTTGTGTTCTGTGAAATCATCTCACAGAGTTACAACTTTCCACTCAAGAAGCCTTTCCCTTAGACAGTTCTTGTGGAATTGGCAAAGGAATATTTGGGAGCCCATAGAGGGCTACGGTGAAAAAGGAAATATCCTCAGATGAAATCTGGAAAGAAGCTTTCTGAGAAACTGCTTAGTGTTCTGTTAATTCACCTCACAGAGTTACATCTGTATTTCGTGGATCTCTTTGCTAGCCTTATTTCTGTGGAATCTGAGAACAGATATTTCGGATCCCTCTGAAGACTATAGGGTCAAAGGAAATATCCTCCGATAACAAAGAGAAAGAAGCTTTCTGAGAAACTTCTTTGTGTTCTGTGAAATCATCTCACAGAGTTACAGCTTTCCCTTCAAGAAGCCTTTCGCTAAGACAGTTCTTTTGGAATTGGCAAAGGGATATTTGGAAGCCCATAGAGGGCTATGGTGAAAAAGGAAATATCCTCAGATGAAATCTGGAAAGAAGCTTTCTGAGAAACTGCTCTGTGATGTGTGACTTCCACTCACAGAGTTACATCTGTATTTCGTGGATCTCTTTGCTAGCCTTATTTCTGTGGAATCTGAGAACAGATATTTCGGATCCCTTTGAAGACTATAGGGCCAAAGGAAATATCCTCCGATAACAAAGAGAAAGAAGCTTTCTGAGAAACTTCTTTGTGTTCTGTGAAATCATCTCTCAGAGTTACAGCTTTCCACTCAAGAAGCCTTTCGCTAAGACAGTTCCTGTGGAATTGGCAAAGGGATATTTGGGAGCCCATAGAGGCCTATGGTGAAAAAGGAAATATCCTCAGATGAAATCTGGAAAGAAGCTTTCTGAGAAACTGCTTAGTGTTCTGTTAATTCACCTCACATAGTTACATCTGTATTTCGTGGATCTCTTTGCTAGCCTTAATTCTCTGGAATCTGAGAACAGATATTTCGGATCCCTTTGAAGACTATAGGGCCAAAGGAAATATCCTCCGATAACAAAGAGAAAGAAGCTTTCTGAGAAACTTCTTTGTGTTCTGTGAAATCATCTCACAGAGTTACAGCTTTCCCTTCAAGAAGCCTTTCGCTAAGACAGTTCTTTTGGAATTGGCAAAGGGATATTTGGAAGCCCATAGAGGGCTATGGTGAAAAAGGAGATATCCTCAGATGAAATCTGGAAAGAAGCTTTCTGAGAAACTGCTCTGTGATGTGTGACTTCCACTCACAGAGTTACATCTGTATTTCGTGGATCTCTTTGCTAGCCTTATTTCTGTGGAATCTGAGAACAGATATTTCGGATCCCTTTGAAGACTATAGGGCCAAAGGAAATATCCTCCGATAACAAAGAGAAAGAAGCTTTCTGAGAAACTTCTTTGTGTTCTGTGAAATCATCTCACAGAGTTACAGCTTTCCACTCAAGAAGCCTTTCGCTAAGACAGTTCTTGTGGAATTGGCAAAGGGATATTTGGGAGCCCATAGAGGCCTATGGTGAAAAAGGAAATATCCTCAGATGAAATCTGGAAAGAAGCTTTCTGAGAAACTGCTTAGTGTTCTGTTAATTCATCTCACAGAGTAACATCTGTATTTCGTGGATCTCTTTGCTAGCCTTATTTCTCTGGAATCTGAGAACAGATATTTCGGATCCCTTTGAAGACTATAGGGCCAAAGGAAATATCCTCCGATAACAAAGAGAAAGAAGCTTTCTGAGAAACTTCTTTGTGTTTTGTGAAATCATCTCACAGAGTTACAGCTTTCCCCTCAAGAAGCCTTTCGCTAAGACAGTTCTTGAGGAATTGGCAAAGGGATATTTGGGAGCCCATAGAGGCCTAGGGTGAAAAAGGAAATATCCTCAGATGAAATCTGGAAAGAAGCTTTCTGAGAAACTGCTTAGTGTTCTGTTAATTCATCTCACAGAGTTACATCTCTATTTCGTGGATCTCTTGGCTAGCCTTATTTCTGTGGAATCTGAGAACAGATATTTCGGATCCCTTTGAAGACTATAGGGCCAAAGGAAATATCCTCCGAAAACAAAGAGAAAGAAGCTTTCTGAGAAACTTCTTTGTGTTCTGTGAAATCATCTCACAGAGTTACAGCTTTCCCCTCAAGAAGCCTTTCGCTAAGACAGTTCTTGTGGAATTGGCAAAGGGATATTTCAGAGCCCATAGAGGGCTATGGTGAAAAAGGAAATATCCTAAGATGAAATCAGGAAAGAAGCTTTCTGAGAAACTGCTCTGTGATGTGTGACTTCCACTCACAGAGTTAGATCTGTATTTCGTGGATCTCTTCGCTAGCCTTATTTCTGTGGAATCTGAGAACAGATATTTCGGATCCCTTTGAAGACTATAGGGCCAAAGGAAATATCCTCCGATAACAAAGAGAAAGAAGCTTTCTGAGAAACTTCTTTGTGTTCTGTGAAATCATCTCACAGAGTTACAGCTTTCCCCTCAAGAAGCCTTTCGCTAAGACAGTTCTTGTGGAATTGGCAAAGGGATATTTGGCAGCCCATAGAGGCCTATGGTGAAAAAGGAAATATCCTCAGATGAAATCTGGAAAGAAGCTTTCTGAGAAACTGCTCTGTGATGTGTGACTTCCACTCACAGAGTTACATCTGTATTTCCTGGATCTCTTTGCTAGCCTTATTTCTGGGGAATCTGAGAACAGATATTTCGGATCCCTTTGAAGACTATAGGGCCAAAGGAAATGTCCTCCGATAACAAAGAGAAAGAAGCTTTCTGAAAAACTTCTTTCTGTTCTGTGAAATCATCTCACAGAGTTACAGCTTTCCCCTCAAGAAGCCTTTCGCTAAGACAGTTCTTGTGGAATTGGCAAAGGGATATTTGGGAGCCCATAGAGGCCTATGGTGAAAAAGGAAATATCCTCAGATGAAATCTGGAAAGAAGCTTTCTGAGAAACTGCTCTGTGATGTGTGACTTCCACTCACAGAGTTACATCTGTATTTCGTGGATCTCCTTGCTAGCCTTATTTCTGTGGAATCTGAGAACAGATATTTCGGATCCCTTTGAAGACTATAGGGCCAAAGGAAATATCCTCCGATAACAAAGAGAAAGAAGCTTTCTGAGAAACTTCTTTGTGTTCTGTGAAATCATCTCACAGAGTTACAGCTTTCCCCTCAAGAAGCCTTTCGCTAAGACAGTTCTTGTGGAATTGGCAAAGGGATATTTCAGAGCCCATAGAGGCCTATGGTGAAAAAGGAAATATCCTCAGATGAAATCTGGAAAGAAGCTTTCTGAGAAACTGCTTAGTGTTCTGTTAATTCATCTCACAGAGGTACATCTGTATTTCGTGGATCTCTTTGCTAGCCTTATTTCTGTGGAATCTGAGAACAGATATTTCGGATCCATTTAAAGAATACAGGGACAAAGGAAATATCCTCCGATAACAAAGAGAAAGAAGCTTTCTGAGAAACTTCTTTGTGTTCTGTGAAATCATCTCACAGAGTTACAGCTTTCCCCTCAAGAAGCCTTTCGCTAAGACAGTTCTTGTGGAATTGGCAAAGGGATATTTGGGAGCCCATAGAGGCCTACGGTGAAAAAGGAAATATCCTCAGATGAAATCTGGAAAAAAGCTTTCTGAGAAACTGCTTAGTGTTCTGTTAATTCAACTCACAGAGTTACATCTGTATTTCGTGGATCTCTTTGCTAGCCTTATTTCTGTGGAATCTGAGAACAGATATTTCGGATCCCTTTGAAGACTATAGGGCCAAAGGAAATATCCTCCGATAACAAAGAGAAAGAAGCTTTCTGAGAAACTTCTTTGTGTTCTGTGAAATCATCTCACAGAGTTACAGCTTTCCCCTCAAGAAGCCTTTCGCTAAGACAGTTCTTGTGGAATTGGCAAAGTGAAATTTGGAAGCCCATAGAGGGCTATGGTGAAAAAGGTAATATCCTCAGATGAAATCTGGAAAGAAGCTTTCTGAGAAGCTGCTCTGTTATGTGTGACTTCCACTCACAGAGTTACATCTGTATTTCGTGGATCTCTTTGCTAGCCTTATTTCTGTGGAATCTGAGAACAGATATTTCGGATCCCTTTGAAGACTATAGGGCCTAAGGAAATATCCTCCGATAACAAAGAGAAAGAAGCTTTCTGAGAAACTTCTTTGTGTTCTGTGATATCATCTCACAGAGTTACAGCTTTCCACTCAAGAAGCCTTTCGCTAAGACAGTTCTTGTGGAATTGGCAAAGGGATATTTGGGAGCCCATAGAGGCCTATGGTGAAAAAGGAAATATCCTCAGATGAAATCTGGAAAGAAGCTTTCTGAGAAACTGCTTAGTGTTCTGTTAATTCATCTCACAGAGTTACATCTGTATTTCGTGGATCTCTTTGCTAGCCTTATTTCTGTGGAATCTGAGAACAGATATTTCGGATCCCTTTGAAGACTATAGGGCCAAAGGAAATATCCTCCGATAACAAAGAGAAAGAAGCTTTCTGAGAAACTTCTTTGTGTTCTGTGAAATCATCTCACAGAGTTACAGCTTTCCCCTCAAGAAGCCTTTCGCTAAGACAGTTCTTGTGGAATTGGCAAAGTGAAATTTGGAAGCCCATAGAGGGCTATGGTGAAAAAGGTAATATCCTCAGATGAAATCTGGAAAGAAGCTTTCTGAGAAGCTGCTCTGTTATGTGTGACTTCCACTCACAGAGTTACATCTGTATTTCGTGGATCTCTTTGCTAGCCTTATTTCTGTGGAATCTGAGAACAGATATTTCGGATCCCTTTGAAGACTATAGGGCCTAAGGAAATATCCTCCGTTAACAAAGAGAAAGAAGCTTTCTGAGAAACTTCTTTGTGTTCTGTGAAATCATCTCACAGAGTTACAGCTTTCCCCTCAAGAAGCCTTTCGCTAAGACAGTTCTTGTGGAATTGGCAATGTGATATTTGGGAGCCCATAGAGGCCTATGGTGAAAAAGGAAATATCCTCAGATGAAATCTGGAAAGAAGCTTTCTGAGAAACTGCTTAGTGTTCTGTTAATTCATCTCACAGAGGTACATCTGTATTTCGTGGATCTCTTTGCTAGCCTTATTTCTGTGGAATCTGAGAACAGATATTTCGGATCCATTTGAAGAATACAGGGACAAAGGAAATATCCTCCGATAACAAAGAGAAAGAAGCTTTCTGAGAAACTTCTTTGTGTTCTGTGAAATCATCTCACAGAGTTACAGCTTTCCCCTCAAGAAGCCTTTCGCTAAGACAGTTCTTGTGGAATTGGCAAAGGGATATTTGGGAGCCCATAGAGGCCTACGGTGAAAAAGGAAATATCCTCAGATGAAATCTGGAAAAAAGCTTTCTGAGAAACTGCTTAGTGTTCTCTTAATTCAACTCACAGAGTTACATCTGTATTTCGTGGATCTCTTTGCTAGCCTTATTTCTGTGGAATCTGAGAACAGATATTTCGGATCCCTTTGAAGACTATAGGGCCAAAGGAAATATCCTCCGATAACAAAGAGAAAGAAGCTTTCTTAGAAACTTCTTTGTGTTCTGTGAAATCATCTCACAGAGTTACAGCTTTCCCCTCAAGAAGCCTTTCGCTAAGACAGTTCTTGTGGAATTGGCAAAGTGAAATTTGGAAGCCCATAGAGGGCTATGGTGAAAAAGGAAATATCCTCAGATGAATTCTGGAAAGAAGCTTTCTGAGAAACTGCTCTGTGATGTGTGACTTCCACTCACAGAGTTACATCTGTATTTCGTGGATCTCTTTGCTAGCTTTATTTCTGTGGAATCTGAGAACAGATATTTCGGATCCCTTTGAAGACTATAGGGCCAAAGGAAATATCCTCCCATAATAAAGAGAAAGAAGATTTCTGAGAAACTTCTTTGTGTTCTGTGAAATCATCTCACAGAGTTACAGCTTTCCACTCAAGAAGCCTTTCGCTAAGACGGTTCTTGTGGAATTGGCAAAGGGATATTTGGATGCCCATAGAGGGCTATGGTGAAAAAGGAAATATCCTCAGATGAAATCTGGAAAGAAACTTTCTGAGAAACTGCTTACTGTTCTGTTAATTCATCTCACAGAGTTACATCTGTATCGTGGATCTCTTTGTAACCCTTATTTCTGTGATATCTGAGAACAGATATTTCGGATCCCATTGAAGACTATAGGGCCAAAGGAAATATCCTCTGATAACAAAGAGAAAGAAGCTTTCTGAGAAACTTCTTTGTGTTCTGTGAAATCATCTCACAGAGTTACAGCTTTCCCCTCAAGAAGCCTTTCGCTAAGACAGTACTTGTGGAATTGGCAAAGGGATATTTGGGAGCCCATAGAGGCCTATGGTGAAAAAGGAAATATCCTCAGATGAAATCTAGAAAGAAGCTTTCTGAGAAACTGCTTAGTTTTCTGTTAATTCATCTCACAGAGTTACATCTGTATTTCGTGGATCTCTTTGCTAGCCTTATTTCTGTGGAATCTGAGAACAGATATTTCGAATCCTTTTGAAGAATATAGGGCCAAAGGAAATATCCTCCGATAACAAAGAGAAAGAAGCTTTCTGTGAAACTTCTTTGTGTTTTGTGAAATCATCTCACAGAGTTACAGCTTTCCACTCAAGAAGCCTTTCTCTAAGACAGTTCTTGTGGAATTGGCAAAGGGATATTTGGAAGCCCATAGAGGCCTATGGTGAAAAAGGAAATATCCTCAGATGAAATCTGGAAAGAAGCTTTCTGAGAAACTGCTTAGTGTTCTGTTAATTCATCTCACAGAGTTACATCTGTATTTCGTGGATCTCTTTGCTAGCCTTATTTCTGTGGAATCTGAGAACAGATATTTCGGATCCCTTTGAAGACTATAGGGCCAAAGGAAATATCCTCCGATAACAAAGAGAAAGAAGCTTTCTGAGAAACTTCTTTGTGTTCTGTGAAATCATCTCACAGAGTTACAGCTTTCCCCTCAAGAAGCCTTTCGCTAAGACAGTTCTTGTGGAATTGGCAAAGGGATATTTCAGAGCCCATAGAGGCCTATGGTGAAAAAGGAAATATCCTCAGATGAAATCTGGAAAGAAGCTTTCTGAGAAACTGCTTAGTGTTCTGTTAATTCATCTCACAGAGTTACATCTGTATTTCGTGGATCTCTTTGCTAGCCTTATTTCTGTGGAATCTGAGAACAGATATTTCGGATCCATTTGAAGAATACAGGGCCAAAGGAAATATCCTCCGATAACAAAGAGAAAGAAGCTTTCTGAGAAACTTCTTTGTGTTCTGTGACATCATCTCACAGAGTTACAGCTTTCCCCTCAAGAAGCCTTTCGCTAAGACAGTTCTTGTGGAATTGGCAAAGTGAAATTTGGAAGCCCATAGAGGGCTATGGTGAAAAAGGAAATATCCTCAGATGAAATCTGGAAAGAAGCTTTCTGAGAAACTGCTCTGTGATGTGTGACTTCCACTCACAGAGTTACATCTGTATTTCGTGGATCTCTTTGCTAGCTTTATTTCTGTGGAATCTGAGAACAGATATTTCGGATCCCTTTGAAGACTATAGGGCCAAAGGAAATATCCTCCGATAACAAAGAGAAAGAAGATTTCTGAGAAACTTCTTTGTGTTCTGTGAAATCATCTCACAGAGTTACAGCTTTCCACTCAAGAAGCCTTTCCCTTAGACAGTTCTTGTGGAATTGGCAAAGGGATATTTGGGAGCCCATAGAGGGCTACGGTGAAAAAGGAAATATCCTCAGATGAAATCTGGAAAGAAGCTTTCTGAGAAACTGCTTAGTGTTCTGTTAATTCACCTCACAGAGTTACATCTGTATTTCGTGGATCTCTTTGCTAGCCTTATTTCTGTGGAATCTGAGAACAGATATTTCGGATCCCTCTGAAGACTATAGGGTCAAAGGAAATATCCTCCGATAACAAAGAGAAAGAAGCTTTCTGAGAAACTTCTTTGTGTTCTGTGAAATCATCTCACAGAGTTACAGCTTTCCCTTCAAGAAGCCTTTCGCTAAGACAGTTCTTTTGGAATTGGCAAAGGGATATTTGGAAGCCCATAGAGGGCTATGGTGAAAAAGGAAATATCCTCAGATGAAATCTGGAAAGAAGCTTTCTGAGAAACTGCTCTGTGATGTGTGACTTCCACTCACAGAGTTACATCTGTATTTCGTGGATCTCTTTGCTAGCCTTATTTCTGTGGAATCTGAGAACAGATATTTCGGATCCCTTTGAAGACTATAGGGCCAAAGGAAATATCCTCCGATAACAAAGAGAAAGAAGCTTTCTGAGAAACTTCTTTGTGTTCTGTGAAATCATCTCTCAGAGTTACAGCTTTCCACTCAAGAAGCCTTTCGCTAAGACAGTTCCTGTGGAATTGGCAAAGGGATATTTGGGAGCCCATAGAGGCCTATGGTGAAAAAGGAAATATCCTCAGATGAAATCTGGAAAGAAGCTTTCTGAGAAACTGCTTAGTGTTCTGTTAATTCACCTCACAGAGTTACATCTGTATTTCGTGGATCTCTTTGCTAGCCTTATTTCTCTGGAATCTGAGAACAGATATTTCGGATCCCTTTGAAGACTATAGGGCCAAAGGAAATATCCTCCGATAACAAAGAGAAAGAAGCTTTCTGAGAAACTTCTTTGTGTTCTGTGAAATCATCTCACAGAGTTACAGCTTTCCCTTCAAGAAGCCTTTCGCTAAGACAGTTCTTTTGGAATTGGCAAAGGGATATTTGGAAGCCCATAGAGGGCTATGGTGAAAAAGGAAATATCCTCAGATGAAATCTGGAAAGAAGCTTTCTGAGAAACTGCTCTGTGATGTGTGACTTCCACTCACAGAGTTACATCTGTATTTCGTGGATCTCTTTGCTAGCCTTATTTCTGTGGAATCTGAGAACAGATATTTCGGATCCCTTTGAAGACTATGGGGCCAAAGGAAATATCCTCCGATAACAAAGAGAAAGAAGCTTTCTGAGAAACTTCTTTGTGTTCTGTGAAATCATCTCACAGAGTTACAGCTTTCCACTCAAGAAGCCTTTCGCTAAGACAGTTCTTGTGGAATTGGCAAAGGGATATTTGGGAGCCCATAGAGGCCTATGGTGAAAAAGGAAATATCCTCAGATGAAATCTGGAAAGAAGCTTTCTGAGAAACTGCTTAGTGTTCTGTTAATTCATCTCACAGAGTTACATCTGTATTTCGTGGATCTCTTTGCTAGCCTTATTTCTCTGGAATCTGAGAACAGATATTTCGGATCCCTTTGAAGACTATAGGGCCAAAGGAAATATCCTCCGATAACAAAGAGAAAGAAGCTTTCTGAGAAACTTCTTTGTGTTTTGTGAAATCATCTCACAGAGTTACAGCTTTCCACTCAAGAAGCCTTTCGCTAAGACAGTTCTTGAGGAATTGGCAAAGGGATATTTGGGAGCCCATAGAGGCCTAGGGTGAAAAAGGAAATATCCTCAGATGAAATCTGGAAAGAAGCTTTCTGAGAAACTGCTTAGTGTTCTGTTAATTCATCTCACAGAGTTAGATCTGTATTTCGTGGATCTCTTGGCTAGCCTTATTTCTGTGGAATCTGAGAACAGATATTTCGGATCCCTTTGAAGACTATAGGGCCAAAGGAAATATCCTCCGAAAACAAAGAGAAAGAAGCTTTCTGAGAAACTTCTTTGTGTTCTGTGAAATCATCTCACAGAGTTACAGCTTTCCCCTCAAGAAGCCTTTCGCTAAGACAGTTCTTGTGGAATTGGCAAAGGGATATTTGCAAGCCCATAGAGGGCTATGGTGAAAAAGGAAATATCCTCAGATGAAATCAGGAAAGAAGCTTTCTGAGAAACTGCTCTGTGATGTGTGACTTCCACTCACAGAGTTAGATCTGTATTTCGTGGATCTCTTCGCTAGCCTTATTTCTGTGGAATCTGAGAACAGATATTTCGGATCCCTTTGAAGACTATAGGGCCAAAGGAAATATCCTCCGATAACAAAGAGAAAGAAGCTTTCTGAGAAACTTCTTTGTGTTCTGTGAAATCATCTCACAGAGTTACAGCTTTCCCCTCAAGAAGCCTTTCGCTAAGACAGTTCTTGTGGAATTGGGAAAGGGATATTTGGCAGCCCATAGAGGCCTATGGTGAAAAAGGAAATATCCTCAGATGAAATCTGGAAAGAAGCTTTCTGAGAAACTGCTCTGTGATGTGTGACTTCCACTCACAGAGTTACATCTGTATTTCCTGGATCTCTTTGCTAGCCTTATTTCTGTGGAATCTGAGAACAGATATTTCGGATCCCTTTGAAGACTATAGGGCCAAAGGAAATATCCTCCGATAACAAAGAGAAAGAAGCTTTCTGAGAAACTTCTTTGTGTTCTGTGAAATCATCTCTCAGAGTTACAGCTTTCCACTCAAGAAGCCTTTCGCTAAGACAGTTCCTGTGGAATTGGCAAAGGGATATTTGGGAGCCCATAGAGGCCTATGGTGAAAAAGGAAATATCCTCAGATGAAATCTGGAAAGAAGCTTTCTGAGAAACTGCTTAGTGTTCTGTTAATTCACCTCACAGAGTTACATCTGTATTTCGTGGATCTCTTTGCTAGCCTTATTTCTCTGGAATCTGAGAACAGATATTTCGGATCCCTTTGAAGACTATAGGGCCAAAGGAAATATCCTCCGATAACAAAGAGAAAGAAGCTTTCTGAGAAACTTCTTTGTGTTCTGTGAAATCATCTCACAGAGTTACAGCTTTCCCTTCAAGAAGCCTTTCGCTAAGACAGTTCTTTTGGAATTGGCAAAGGGATATTTGGAAGCCCATAGAGGGCTATGGTGAAAAAGGAAATATCCTCAGATGAAATCTGGAAAGAAGCTTTCTGAGAAACTGCTCTGTGATGTGTGACTTCCACTCACAGAGTTACATCTGTATTTCGTGGATCTCTTTGCTAGCCTTATTTCTGTGGAATCTGAGAACAGATATTTCGGATCCCTTTGAAGACTATGGGGCCAAAGGAAATATCCTCCGATAACAAAGAGAAAGAAGCTTTCTGAGAAACTTCTTTGTGTTCTGTGAAATCATCTCACAGAGTTACAGCTTTCCACTCAAGAAGCCTTTCGCTAAGACAGTTCTTGTGGAATTGGCAAAGGGATATTTGGGAGCCCATAGAGGCCTATGGTGAAAAAGGAAATATCCTCAGATGAAATCTGGAAAGAAGCTTTCTGAGAAACTGCTTAGTGTTCTGTTAATTCATCTCACAGAGTTACATCTGTATTTCGTGGATCTCTTTGCTAGCCTTATTTCTCTGGAATCTGAGAACAGATATTTCGGATCCCTTTGAAGACTATAGGGCCAAAGGAAATATCCTCCGATAACAAAGAGAAAGAAGCTTTCTGAGAAACTTCTTTGTGTTTTGTGAAATCATCTCACAGAGTTACAGCTTTCCACTCAAGAAGCCTTTCGCTAAGACAGTTCTTGAGGAATTGGCAAAGGGATATTTGGGAGCCCATAGAGGCCTAGGGTGAAAAAGGAAATATCCTCAGATGAAATCTGGAAAGAAGCTTTCTGAGAAACTGCTTAGTGTTCTGTTAATTCATCTCACAGAGTTAGATCTGTATTTCGTGGATCTCTTGGCTAGCCTTATTTCTGTGGAATCTGAGAACAGATATTTCGGATCCCTTTGAAGACTATAGGGCCAAAGGAAATATCCTCCGAAAACAAAGAGAAAGAAGCTTTCTGAGAAACTTCTTTGTGTTCTGTGAAATCATCTCACAGAGTTACAGCTTTCCCCTCAAGAAGCCTTTCGCTAAGACAGTTCTTGTGGAATTGGCAAAGGGATATTTGCAAGCCCATAGAGGGCTATGGTGAAAAAGGAAATATCCTCAGATGAAATCAGGAAAGAAGCTTTCTGAGAAACTGCTCTGTGATGTGTGACTTCCACTCACAGAGTTAGATCTGTATTTCGTGGATCTCTTCGCTAGCCTTATTTCTGTGGAATCTGAGAACAGATATTTCGGATCCCTTTGAAGACTATAGGGCCAAAGGAAATATCCTCCGATAACAAAGAGAAAGAAGCTTTCTGAGAAACTTCTTTGTGTTCTGTGAAATCATCTCACAGAGTTACAGCTTTCCCCTCAAGAAGCCTTTCGCTAAGACAGTTCTTGTGGAATTGGGAAAGGGATATTTGGCAGCCCATAGAGGCCTATGGTGAAAAAGGAAATATCCTCAGATGAAATCTGGAAAGAAGCTTTCTGAGAAACTGCTCTGTGATGTGTGACTTCCACTCACAGAGTTACATCTGTATTTCCTGGATCTCTTTGCTAGCCTTATTTCTGGGGAATCTGAGAACAGATATTTCGGATCCCATTGAAGACTATAGGGCCAAAGGAAATATCCTCCGATAACAAAGAGAAAGAAGCTTTCTGAAAAACTTCTTTGTGTTCTGTGAAATCATCTCACAGAGTTACAGCTTTCCCCTCAAGAAGCCTTTCGCTAAGACAGTTCTTGTGGATTTGGCAAAGGGATATTTGGGAGCCCATAGAGGCCTATGGTGAAAAAGGAAATATCCTCAGATGAAATCTGGAAAGAAGCTTTCTGAGAAACTGCTCTGTGATGTGTGACTTCCACTCACAGAGTTACATCTGTATTTCGTGGATCTCCTTGCTAGCCTTATTTCTGTGGAATCTGAGAACAGATATTTCGGATCCCTTTGAAGACTATAGGGCCAAAGGAAATATCCTCCGATAACAAAGAGAAAGAAGCTTTCTGAGAAACTTCTTTGTGTTCTGTGAAATCATCTCACAGAGTTACAGCTTTCCCCTCAAGAAGCCTTTCGCTAAGACAGTTCTTGTGGAATTGGCAAAGGGATATTTCAGAGCCCATAGAGGCCTATGGTGAAAAAGGAAATATCCTCAGATGAAATCTGGAAAGAAGCTTTCTGAGAAACTGCTTAGTGTTCTGTTAATTCATCTCACAGAGGTACATCTGTATTTCGTGGATCTCTTTGCTAGCCTTATTTCTGTGGAATCTGAGAACAGATATTTCGGATCCATTTGAAGAATACAGGGACAAAGGAAATATCCTCCGATAACAAAGAGAAAGAAGCTTTCTGAGAAACTTCTTTGTGTTCTGTGAAATCATCTCACAGAGTTACAGCTTTCCCCTCAAGAAGCCTTTCGCTAAGACAGTTCTTGTGGAATTGGAAAAGGGATATTTGGGAGCCCATAGAGGCCTACGGTGAAAAAGGAAATATCCTCAGATGAAATCTGGAAAAAAGCTTTCTGAGAAACTGCTTAGTGTTCTGTTAATTCAACTCACAGAGTTACATCTGTATTTCGTGGATCTCTTTGCTAGCCTTATTTCTGTGGAATCTGAGAACAGATATTTCGGATCCCTTTGAAGACTATAGGGCCAAAGGAAATATCCTCCGATAACAAAGAGAAAGAAGCTTTCTGAAAAACTTCTTTGTGTTCTGTGAAATCATCTCACAGAGTTACAGCTTTCCCCTCAAGAAGCCTTTCGCTAAGACAGTTCTTGTGGAATTGGCAAAGTGAAATTTGGAAGCCCATAGAGGGCTATGGTGAAAAAGGTAATATCCTCAGATGAAATCTGGAAAGAAGCTTTCTGAGAAGCTGCTCTGTTATGTGTGACTTCCACTCACAGAGTTACATCTGTATTTCGTGGATCTCTTTGCTAGCCTTATTTCTGTGGAATCTGAGAACAGATATTTCGGATCCCTTTGAAGACTATAGGGCCTAAGGAAATATCCTCCGATAACAAAGAGAAAGAAGCTTTCTGAGAAACTTCTTTGTGTTCTGTGATATCATCTCACAGAGTTACAGCTTTCCACTCAAGAAGCCTTTCGCTAAGACAGTTCTTGTGGAATTGGCAAAGGGATATTTGGGAGCCCATAGAGGCCTATGGTGAAAAAGGAAATATCCTCAGATGAAATCTGGAAAGAAGCTTTCTGAGAAACTGCTTAGTGTTCTGTTAATTCATCTCACAGAGTTACATCTGTATTTCGTGGATCTCTTTGCTAGCCTTATTTCTGTGGAATCTGAGAACAGATATTTCGGATCCCTTTGAAGACTATAGGGCCAAAGGAAATATCCTCCGATAACAAAGAGAAAGAAGCTTTCTGAGAAACTTCTTTGTGTTCTGTGAAATCATCTCACAGAGTTACAGCTTTCCCCTCAAGAAGCCTTTCGCTAAGCAGTTCTTGTGGAATTGGCAAAGTGAAATTTGGAAGCCCATAGAGGGCTATGGTGAAAAAGGAAATATCCTCAGATGAAATCTGGAAAGAAGCTTTCTGAGAGGCTGCTCTGTTATGTGTGACTTCCACTCACAGAGTTACATCTGTATTTCGTGGATCTCTTTGCTAGCCTTATTTCTGTGGAATCTGAGAACAGATATTTCGGATCCCTTTGAAGACTATAGGGCCTAAGGAAATATCCTCCGATAACAAAGAGAAAGAAGCTTTCTGAGAAACTTCTTTGTGTTCTGTGAAATCATCTCACAGAGTTACAGCTTTCCCCTCAAGAAGCCTTTCGCTAAGACAGTTCTTGTGGAATTGGCAATGGGATATTTGGGAGCCCATAGAGGCCTATGGTGAAAAAGGAAATATCCTCAGATGAAATCTGGAAAGAAGCTTTCTGAGAAACTGCTTAGGGTTCTGTTAATTCATCTCACAGAGTTACATCTGTATTTCGTGGATCTCTTTGCTAGCCTTATTTCTATGGAATCGGAGAACAGATATTTCGGATCCCTTTGAAGACTATAGGGCCAAAGGAAATATCCTCCGATAACAAAGAGAAAGAAGCTTTCTGAGAAACTTCTTTGTGTTCCGTGAAATCATCTCACTAAGTTGCAGCTTTCCCTTCAAGAAGCCTTTCACTAAGACAGTTCTTGTGGAATTGGGAAAGTGATATTTCGAAGCCCATAGAGGGCTATGGTGAAAAAGGAAATATCCTCATTTGAAATCTGGAAAGAAGCTTTGTGAGAAACTGCTTAGTGTTCTGTTAATTCACCTCACAGAGTTACATCTGTATTTCGTGGATCTCTTTGCTAGCCTTATTTCTGTGGAATCTGAGAACAGATATTTCGGATCCCTTTGAAGACTATAGGGCCAAAGGAAATATCCCCCGATAACAAAGAGAAAGAATCTTTCTGATAAACTTCTTTGTGTTCTGTGAAATCATCTCACAGAGTTACAGCTTTCCCTTCAAGAAGCCTTTCCCTTAGACAGTTCTTGTGGAATTGGCAAAGGGATATTTGGGAGCCCATAGAGGGCTACGGTGAAAAAGGAAATATCCTCAGATGAAATCTGGAAAGAAGCTTTCTGAGAAACTGCTTAGTGTTCTGTTAATTCACCTCACAGAGTTACATCTGTATTTCGTGGATCTCTTTGCTAGCCTTATTTCTGTGGAATCTGAGAAGAGATATTTCGGATCCCTCTGAAGACTATAGGGTCAAAGGAAATATCCTCCGATAACAAAGAGAAAGAAGGTTTCTGAGAAACTTCTTTGTGTTCTGTGAAATCATCTCACAGAGTTACAGCTTTCCCTTCAAGAAGCCTTTCGCTAAGACAGTTCTTTTGGAATTGGCAAAGGGATATTTGGAAGCCCATAGAGGGCTATGGTGAAAAAGGAAATATCCTCAGATGAAATCTGGAAAGAAGCTTTCTGAGAAACTGCTCTGTGATGTGTGACTTCCACTCACAGAGTTACATCTGTATTTCGTGGATCTCTTTGCTAGCCTTATTTCTGTGGAATCTGAGAACAGATATTTCGGATCCCTTTGAAGACTATAGGGCCAAAGGAAATATCCTCCGATAACAAAGAGAAAGAAGCTTTCTGAGAAACTTCTTTGTGTTCTGTGAAATCATCTCACAGAGTTACAGCTTTCCACTCAAGAAGCCTTTCGCTAAGACAGTTCTTGTGGAATTGGCAAAGGGATATTTGGGAGCCCATAGAGGCCTATGGTGAAAAAGGAAATATCCTCAGATGAAATCTGGAAAGAAGCTTTCTGAGAAACTGCTTAGTGTTCTGTTAATTCATCTCACAGAGTTACATCTATATTTCGTGGATCTCTTTGCTAGCCTTATTTCTCTGGAATCTGAGAACAGATATTTCGGATCCCTTTGAAGACTATAGGGCCAAAGGAAATATCCTCCGATAACAAAGAGAAAGAAGCTTTCTGAGAAACTTCTTTGTGTTCTGTGAAATCATCTCACAGAGTTACAGCTTTCCACTCAAGAAGCCTTTCGCTAAGACAGTTCTTGAGGAATTGGCAAAGGGATATTTGGGAGCCCATAGAGGCCTAGGGTGAAAAAGGAAATATCCTCAGATGAAATCTGGAAAGAAGCTTTCTGAGAAACTGCTTAGTGTTCTGTTAATTCATCTCACAGAGTTACATCTGTATTTCGTGGATCTCTTGGCTAGCCTTATTTCTGTGGAATCTGAGAACAGATATTTCGGATCCCTTTGAAGACTATAGGGCCAAAGGAAATATCCTCCGAAAACAAAGAGAAAGAAGCTTTCTGAGAAACTTCTTTGTGTTCTGTGAAATCATCTCACAGAGTTACAGCTTTCCCCTCAAGAAGCCTTTCGCTAAGACAGTTCTTGTGGAATTGGCAAAGGGATATTTGCAAGCCCATAGAGGGCTATGGTGAAAAAGGAAATATCCTCAGATGAAATCAGGAAAGAAGTTTTCTGAGAAACTGCTCTGTGATGTGTGACTTCCACTCATAGAGTTACATCTGTATTTCGTGGATCTCTTCGCTAGCCTTATTTCTGTGGAATCTGAGAACAGATATTTCGGATCCCTTTGAAGACTATAGGGCCAAAGGAAATATCCTCCGATAACAAAGAGAAAGAAGCTTTCTGAGAAACTTCTTTGTGTTCTGTGAAATCATCTCACAGAGTTACAGCTTTCCCCTCAAGAAGCCTTTCGCTAAGACAGTTCTTGTGGAATTGGCAAAGGGATATTTGGGAGCCCATAGAGGCCTATGGTGAAAAAGGAAATATCCTCAGATGAAATCTGGAAAGAAGCTTTCTGAGAAACTGCTCTGTGATGTGTGACTTCCACTCACAGAGTTACATCTGTATTTCCTGGATCTCTTTGCTAGCCTTATTTCTGGGGAATCTGAGAACAGATATTTCGGATCCCTTTGAAGACTATAGGGCCAAAGGAAATATCCTCCGATAACAAAGAGAAAGAAGCTTTCTGAGAAACTTCTTTGTGTTCTGTGAAATCATCTCACAGAGTTACAGCTTTCCCCTCAAGAAGCCTTTCGCTAAGACAGTTCTTGTGGAATTGGCAAAGGGATATTTGGGAGCCCATAGAGGCCTACGGTGAAAAAGGAAATATCCTCAGATGAAATCTGGAAAGAAGCTTTCTGAGAAACTGCTTAGTGTTCTGTTAATTCATCTCACAGAGGTACATCTGTATTTCGTGGATCTCTTTGCTAGCCTTATTTCTGTGGAATCTGAGAACAGATATTTCGGATCCATTTGAAGAATACAGGGACAAAGGAAATATCCTCCGATAACAAAGAGAAAGAAGCTTTCTGAGAAACTTCTTTGTGTTCTGTGAAATCATCTCACAGAGTTACAGCTTTCCCCTCAAGAAGCCTTTCGCTAAGACAGTTCTTGTGGAATTGGCAAAGGGATATTTGGGAGCCCATAGAGGCCTACGGTGAAAAAGGAAATATCCTCAGATGAAATCTGGAAAAAAGCTTTCTGAGAAACTGCTTAGTGTTCTGTTAATTCAACTCACAGAGTTACATCTGTATTTCGTAGATCTCTTTGCTAGCCTTATTTCTGTGGAATCTGAGAACAGATATTTCGGATCCCTTTGAAGACTATAGGGCCAAAGGAAATATCCTCCGATAACAAAGAGAAAGAAGCTTTCTGAGAAACTTCTTTGTGTTCTGTGAAATCATCTCACAGAGTTACAGCTTTCCCCTCAAGAAGCCTTTCGCTAAGACAGTTCTTGTGGAATTGGCAAAGTGAAATTTGGAAGCCCATAGAGGGCTATGGTGAAAAAGGAAATATCCTCAGATGAATTCTGGAAAGAAGCTTTCCGAGAAACTGCTCTGTGATGTGTGACTTCCACTCACAGAGTTACATCTGTATTTCGTGGATCTCTTTGCTAGCTTTATTTCTGTGGAATCTGAGAACAGATATTTCGGATCCCTTTGAAGACTATAGGGCCAAAGGAAATATCCTCCCATAACAAAGAGAAAGAAGATTTCTGAGAAACTTCTTTGTGTTCTGTGAAATCATCTCACAGAGTTACAGCTTTCCACTCAAGAAGCCTTTCGCTAAGACGGTTCTTGTGGAATTGGCAAAGGGATATTTGGATGCCCATAGAGGGCTATGGTGAAAAAGGAAATATCCTCAGATGAAATCTGGAAAGAAACTTTCTGAGAAACTGCTTACTGTTCTGTTAATTCATCTCACAGAGTTACATCTGTATCGTGGATCTCTTTGCAACCCTTATTTCTGTGATATCTGAGAACAGATATTTCGGATCCCTTTGAAGACTATAGGGCCAAAGGAAATATCCTCTGATAACAAAGAGAAAGAAGCTTTCTGAGAAACCTCTTTGTGTTCTGTGAAATCATCTCACAGAGTTACAGCTTTCCCCTCAAGAAGCCTTTCGCTAAGACAGTACTTGTGGAATTGGCAAAGGGATATTTGGGAGCCCATAGAGGCCTATGGTGAAAAAGGAAATATCCTCAGATGAAATCTAGAAAGAAGCTTTCTGAGAAACTGCTTAGTTTTCTGTTAATTCATCTCACAGAGTTACATCTGTATTTCGTGGATCTCTTTGCTAGCCTTATTTCTGTGGAATCTGAGAACAGATATTTCGAATCCTTTTGAAGAATATAGGGCCAAAGGAAATATCCTCCGATAACATAGAGAAAGAAGCTTTCTGTGAAACTTCTTTGTGTTTTGTGAAATCATCTCACAGAGTTACAGCCTTCCACTCAAGAAGCCTTTCTCTAAGACAGTTCTTGTGGAATTGGCAAAGGGATATTTGGAAGCCCATAGAGGCCTATGGTGAAAAAGGAAATATCCTCAGACGAAATCTGGAAAGAAGCTTTCTGAGAAACTGCTTAGTGTTCTGTTAATTCATCTCACAGAGTTACATCTGTATTTCGTGGATCTCTTTGCTAGCCTTATTTCTGTGGAATCTGAGAACAGATATTTCGAATCCCTTTGAAGACTATAGGGCCAAAGGAAATATCCTCCGATAACAAAGAGAAAGAAGCTTTCTGAGAAACTTCTTTCTGTTCTGTGAAATCATCTCACAGAGTTACAGCTTTCCCCTCAAGAAGCCTTTCGCTAAGACAGTTCTTGTGGAATTGGCAAAGGGATATTTCAGAGCCCATAGAGGCCTATGGTGAAAAAGGAAATATCCTCAGATGAAATCTGGAAAGAAGCTTTCTGAGAAACTGCTTAGTGTTCTGTTAATTCATCTCACAGAGTTACATCTGTATTTCGTGGATCTCTTTGCTAGCCTTATTTCTGTGGAATCTGAGAACAGATATTTCGGATCCATTTGAAGAATACAGGGACAAAGGAAATATCCTCCGATAACAAAGAGAAAGAAGCTTTCTGAGAAACTTCTTTGTGTTCTGTGACATCATCTCACAGAGTTACAGCTTTCCCCTCAAGAAGCCTTTCGCTAAGACAGTTCTTGTGGAATTGGCAAAGTGAAATTTGGAAGCCCATAGAGGGCTATGGTGAAAAAGGAAATATCCTCAGATGAAATCTGGAAAGAAGCTTTCTGAGAAACTGCTCTGTGATGTGTCTTCCACTCACAGAGTTACATCTGTATTTCGTGGATCTCTTTGCTAGCTTTATTTCTGTGGAATCTGAGAACAGATATTTCGGATCCCTTTGAAGACTATAGGGCCAAAGGAAATATCCTCCGATAACAAAGAGAAAGATTTCTGAGAAACTTCTTTGTGTTCTGTGAAATCATCTCACAGAGTTACAGCTTTCCACTCAAGAAGCCTTTCCCTTAGACAGTTCTTGTGGAATTGGCAAAGGGATATTTGGGAGCCCATAGAGGGCTACGGTGAAAAAGGAAATATCCTCAGATGAAATCTGGAAAGAAGCTTTCTGAGAAACTGCTTAGTGTTCTGTTAATTCACCTCACAGAGTTACATCTGTATTTCGTGGATCTCTTTGCTAGCCTTATTTCTGTGGAATCTGAGAACAGATATTTCGGATCCCTCTGAAGACTATAGGGTCAAAGGAAATATCCTCCGATAACAAAGAGAAAGAAGCTTTCTGAGAAACTTCTTTGTGTTCTGTGAAATCATCTCACAGAGTTACAGCTTTCCCTTCAAGAAGCCTTTCGCTAAGACAGTTCTTTTGGAATTGGCAAAGGGATATTTGGAAGCCCATAGAGGGCTATGGTGAAAAAGGAAATATCCTCAGATGAAATCTGGAAAGAAGCTTTCTGAGAAACTGCTCTGTGATGTGTGACTTCCACTCACAGAGTTACATCTGTATTTCGTGGATCTCTTTGCTAGCCTTATTTCTGTGGAATCTGAGAACAGATATTTCGGATCCCTTTGAAGACTATAGGGCCAAAGGAAATATCCTCCGATAACAAAGAGAAAGAAGCTTTCTGAGAAACTTCTTTGTGTTCTGTGAAATCATCTCACAGAGTTACAGCTTTCCACTCAAGAAGCCTTTCGCTAAGACAGTTCTTGTGGAATTGGCAAAGGGATATTTGGGAGCCCATAGAGGCCTATGGTGAAAAAGGAAATATCCTCAGATGAAATCTGGAAAGAAGCTTTCTGAGAAACTGCTTAGTGTTCTGTTAATTCACCTCACAGAGTTACATCTGTATTTCGTGGATCTCTTTGCTAGCCTTATTTCTGTGGAATCTGAGAACAGATATTTCGGATCCCTTTGAAGACTATAGGGCCAAAGGAAATATCCTCCGATAACAAAGAGAAAGAAGCTTTCTGAGAAACTTCTTTGTGTTCTGTGAAATCATCTCACAGAGTTCCAGCTGTCCCTTCAAGAAGCCTTTCGCTAAGACAGTTCTTTTGGAATTGGCAAAGGGATATTTGGAAGCCCATAGAGGGCTATGGTGAAAAAGGAAATATCCTCAGATGAAATCTGGAAAGAAGCTTTCTGAGAAACTGCTCTGTGATGTGGGACTTCCACTCACAGAGTTACATCTGTATTTCGTGGATCTCTTTGCTAGCCTTATTTCTGTGGAATCTGAGAACAGATATTTCGGATCCCTTTGAAGACTATAGGGCCAAAGGAAATATCCTCCGATAACAAAGAGAAAGAAGCTTTCTGAGAAACTTCTTTGTGTTCTGTGAAATCATCTCACAGAGTTACAGCTTTCCACTCAAGAAGCCTTTCGCTAAGACAGTTCTTGTGGAATTGGCAAAGGGATATTTGGGAGCTCATAGAGGCCTATGGTGAAAAAGGAAATATCCTCAGATGAAATCTGGAAAGAAGCTTTCTGAGAAACTGCTCTGTGATGTGTGACTTCCACTCAAAGAGTTACATCTGTATTTCGTGGATCTCTTTGCTAGCCTTATTTCTCTGGAATCTGAGAACAGATATTTCGGATCCCTTTGAAGACTATAGGGCCAAAGGAAATATCCTCCGATAACAAAGAGAAAGAAGCTTTCTGAGAAACTTCTTTGTGTTTTGTGAAATCATCTCACAGAGTTACAGCTTTCCACTCAAGAAGCCTTTCGCTAAGACAGTTCTTGAGGAATTGGCAAAGGGATATTTGGGAGCCCATAGAGGCCTAGGGTGAAAAAGGAAATATCCTCAGATGAAATCTGGAAAGAAGTTTTCTGAGAAACTGCTTAGTGTTCTGTTAATTCATCTCACAGAGTTACAACTGTATTTCGTGGATCTCTTGGCTTGCCTTATTTCTGTGGAATCTGAGAACAGATATTTCGGATCCCTTTGAAGACTATAGGGCCAAAGGAAATATCCTCCGAAAACAAAGAGAAAGAAGCTTTCTGAGAAACTTCTTTGTGTTCTGTGAAATCATCTCACAGAGTTACAGCTTTCCCCTCAAGAAGCCTTTCGCTAAGACAGTTCTTGTGGAATTGGCAAAGGGATATTTGCAAGCCCATAGAGGGCTATGGTGAAAAAGGAAATATCCTCAGATGAAATCAGGAAAGAAGCTTTCTGAGAAACTGCTCTGTGATGTGTGACTTCCACTCACAGAGTTAGATCTGTATTTCGTGGATCTCTTCGCTAGCCTTATTTCTGTGGAATCTGAGAACAGATATTTCGGATCCCTTTGAAGACTATAGGGCCAAAGGAAATATCCTCCGATAACAAAGAGAAAGAAGCTTTCTGAGAAACTTCTTTGTGTTCTGTGAAATCATCTCACAGAGTTACAGCTTTCCCCTCAAGAAGCCTTTCGCTAAGACAGTTCTTGTGGAATTGGCAAAGGGATATTTGGCAGCCCATAGAGGCCTATGGTGAAAAAGGAAATATCCTCAGATGAAATCTGGAAAGAAGCTTTCTTGGAAACTGCTCTGTGATGTGTGACTTCCACTCACAGAGTTACATCTGTATTTCCTGGATCTCTTTGCTAGCCTTATTTCTGGGGAATCTGAGAACAGATATTTCGGATCCCTTTGAAGACTATAGGGCCAAAGGAAATATCCTCCGATAACAAAGAGAAAGAAGCTTTCTGAAAAACTTCTTTCTGTTCTGTGAAATCATCTCACAGAGTTACAGCTTTCCCCTCAAGAAGCCTTTCGCTAAGACAGTTCTTGTGGAATTGGCAAAGGGATATTTGGGAGCCCATAGAGGCCTATGGTGAAAAAGGAAATATCCTCAGATGAAATCTGGAAAGAAGCTTTCTGAGAAACTGCTCTGTGATGTGTGACTTCCACTCACAGAGTTACATCTGTATTTCGTGGATCTCCTTGCTAGCCTTATTTCTGTGGAATCTGAGAACAGATATTTCGGATCCCTTTGAAGACTATAGGGCCAAAGGAAATATCCTCCGATAACAAAGAGAAAGAAGCTTTCTGAGAAACTTCTTTGTGTTCTGTGAAATCATCTCACAGAGTTACAGCTTTCCCCTCAAGAAGCTTTTCGCTAAGACAGTTCTTGTGGAATTGGCAAAGGGATATTTCAGAGCCCATAGGCCTATGGTGAAAAAGGAAATATCCTCAGATGAAATCTGGAAAGAAGCTTTCTGAGAAACTGCTTAGTGTTCTGTTAATTCATCTCACAGAGGTACATCTGTATTTCGTGGATCTCTTTGCTAGCCTTATTTCTGTGGAATCTGAGAACAGATATTTCGGATCCATTTGAAGAATACAGGGACAAAGGAAATATCCTCCGATAACAAAGAGAAAGAAGCTTTCTGAGAAACTTCTTTGTGTTCTGTGAAATCATCTCACAGAGTTACAGCTTTCCCCTCAAGAAGCCTTTCGCTAAGTCAGTTCTTGTGGAATTGGAAAAGGGATATTTGGGAGCCCATAGAGGCCTACGGTGAAAAAGGAAATATCCTCAGATGAAATCTGGAAAAAAGCTTTCTGAGAAACTGCTTAGTGTTCTGTTAATTCAACTCACAGAGTTACATCTGTATTTCGTGGATCTCTTTGCTAGCCTTATTTCTGTGGAATCTGAGAACAGATATTTCGGATCCCTTTGAAGACTATAGGGCCAAAGGAAATATCCTCCGATAACAAAGAGAAAGAAGCTTTCTGAGAAACTTCTTTGTGTTCTGTGAAATCATCTCACAGAGTTACAGCTTTCCACTCAAGAAGCCTTTCGCTAAGACAGTTCTTGTGGAATTGGCAAAGGGATATTTGGGAGCCCATGGAGGCCTATGGTGAAAAAGGAAATATCCTCAGATGAAATCTGGAAAGAAGCTTTCTGAGAAACTGCTCTGTGATGTGTGACTTCCACTCACAGAGTTACATCTGTATTTCGTGGATCTCTTTGCTAGCCTTATTTCTGGGGAATCTGAGAACAGATATTTCTTATCCCTTTGAAGACTATAGGGCCAAAGGAAATATCCTCCGATAACAAAGAGAAAGAAGCTTTCTGAGAAACTTCTTTGTGTTCTGTGAAATCATCTCACAGAGTTACAGCTTTCCCCTCAAGAAGCCTTTCGCTAAGACAGTTCTTGTGGAATTGGCAAAGGGATATTTGGGAGCCCATAGAGGCCTATGGTGAAAAAGGAAATATCCTCAGATGATATCTGGAAAGAAGCTTTCTGAGAAACTGCTCTGTGATGTTTGACTTCCACTCACAGAGCTACATCTGAATTTCGTGGATCTCTTTGCTAGCCTTATATCTGTGGAATCTGAGAACAGATATTTCGGATCCCTTTGAAGACTATAGGGCCAAAGGAAATATCCTCCGATAACAAAGAGAAAGAAGCTTTCTGAGAAACTTCTTTGTGTTCTGTGAAATCATCTCACAGAGTTACAGCTTTCCCTTCAAGAAGCCTTTCCCTTAGCCAGTTCTTGTGGAATTGGCAAAGGGATATTTGGAAGACCATAGAGGGCTATGGTGAAAAAGGTAATATCCTCAGATGAAATCTGGAAAGAAGCTTTCTGAGAAACTGCTCTGTGATGTGTGAATACCACTCACAGAGTTACATCTGTATTTCGTGGATCTCTTTGCTAGCCTTATTTCTGTGGAATCTGAGAACAGATATTTCGGATCCCTTTGAAGACTATAGGGCCAAAGGAAATATCCTCCGATAACAAAGAGAAAGAAGCTTTCTGATAAACTTCTTTGTGTTCTGTGAAATCATCTCACAGAGTTACAGCTTTCCACTCAAGAAGCCTTTCGCTAAGACAGTTCTTGTGGAATTGGCAAAGGGATATTTGGAAGACCATAGAGGGCTATGGTGAAAAAGGTAATATCCTCAGAGGAAATCTGGAAAGAAGCTTTCTGAGAAACTGCTTAGTGTTCTGTTAATTCACCTCACAGAGTTACATCTGTATTTCGTGGATCTCTTTGCTAGCCCTATTTCTGTGGAATCTGAGAACAGATATTTCGGATCCCTTTGAAGACTATAGGGTCAAAGGAAATATCCTCCGATAACAAAGAGAATGAAGCTTTCTGAGAAACTTCTTTGAGTTCTGTGAAATCATCTCACAGAGTTACAGCTTTCCCCTCAAGAAGCCTTTCGCTAAGACAGTTCTTGTGGAATTGGCAAAGGGATATTTGGAAACCCATAGTGGGCTATGGTGAAAAAGGAAATATACTCAGATGAAATCTAGAAAGAAGCTTTCTGAGAAACTGCTCTGTGATGTGTGACTTCCACTCACAGAGTTACATCTGTATTTCCTGGATCTCTTTGCTAGCCTTATTTCTGTGGAATCTGAGAACAGATATTTCGGATCCCTTTGAAGACTATAGGGCCAAAGGAAATATCCTCCGATAACAAAGAGAAAGAAGCTTTCTGAGAAACTTCTTTGTGTTCTGTGAAATCATCTCACAGAGTTACAGCTTTCCACTCAAGAAGCCTTTCGCTAAGACAGTTCTTGTGGAATTGGAAAAGTGATATTTGGGAGCCCATACAGGACTATGGTGAAAAAGGAAATATCCTCAGATGAAATCTGGAAAGAAGCTTTCTGAGAAACTGCTTAGTCTTCTGTTAATTCATCTCACAGAGTTACATCTGTATTTCGTGGATCTCTTGGCTAGCCTTATTTCTGTGGAATCTGAGAACAGATATTTCGGATCCCTTTGAAGACTATAGGGCCAAAGGAAATATCCTCCGATAACAAAGAGAAAGAAGCTTTCTGAGAGACTTCTTTCTGTTCTGTGAAATCATCACACAGCGTTACAGCTTTCCACTCAAGAAGCCTTTCGCTAAGACACTTCTTGTGGAATTGGCAAAGTGATATTTGTAAGCCCATAGAGGGCTATGGTGAAAAAGGTAACATCCTCAGATGAAATCTGGAAAGACGCTTTCTGAGAAACTGCTCTGTGATGTGTGACTTCCACTCACAGAGTTACATCTTTATTTCGTGGATCTCTTTGCTAGCCTTATTTTGTGGAATCTGAGAACAGATATTTTGGATCCCTTTGAAGACTATAGGGTCAAAGGAAATATCCTCCGATAACAAAGAGAAAGAAGCTTTCTGAGAAACTTCTTTGTGTTCTGTGAAATCATCTCACAGAGTTACAGCTTTCCCTTCAAGAAGCCTTTCGCTAAGACAGTTCTTGTGGAATTGGCAAAGTGATATTTGGAAGCCCATAGAGGCCTATGGTGAAAAAGGAAATATCCTCAGATGAAATCTGGAAAGAAGCTTTCTGAGAAACTGCTCTGTGATGTGTGACTTCCACTCAAAGAGTTACATCTGTATTTCGTGGATCTCTTTGCTAGCCTTATTTCTCTGGAATCTGAGAACAGATATTTCGGATCCCTTTGAAGACTATAGGGCCAAAGGAAATATCCTCCGATAACAAAGAGAAAGAAGCTTTCTGAGAAACTTCTTTGTGTTTTGTGAAATCATCTCACAGAGTTACAGCTTTCCACTCAAGAAGCCTTTCGCTAAGACAGTTCTTGAGGAATTGGCAAAGGGATATTTGGGAGCCCATAGAGGCCTAGGGTGAAAAAGGAAATATCCTCAGATGAAATCTGGAAAGAAGTTTTCTGAGAAACTGCTTAGTGTTCTGTTAATTCATCTCACAGAGTTACATCTGTATTTCGTGGATCTCTTGGCTAGCCTTATTTCTGTGGAATCTGAGAACAGATATTTCGGATCCCTTTGAAGACTATAGGGCCAAAGGAAATATCCTCCGAAAACAAAGAGAAAGAAGCTTTCTGAGAAACTTCTTTGTGTTCTGTGAAATCATCTCACAGAGTTACAGCTTTCCCCTCAAGAAGCCTTTCGCTAAGACAGTTCTTGTGGAATTGGCAAAGGGATATTTGCAAGCCCATAGAGGGCTAAGGTGAAAAAGGAAATATCCTCAGATGAAATCAGGAAAGAAGCTTTCTGAGAAACTGCTCTGTGATGTGTGACTTCCACTCACAGAGTTAGATCTGTATTTCGTGGATCTCTTCGCTAGCCTTATTTCTGTGGAATCTGAGAACAGATATTTCGGATCCCTTTGAAGACTATAGGGCCAAAGGAAATATCCTCCGATAACAAAGAGAAAGAAGCTTTCTGAGAAACTTCTTTGTGTTCTGTGAAATCATCTCACAGAGTTACAGCTTTCCCCTCAAGAAGCCTTTCGCTAAGACAGTTCTTGTGGAATTGGCAAAGGGATATTTGGCAGCCCATAGAGGCCTATGGTGAAAAAGGAAATATCCTCAGATGAAATCTGGAAAGAAGCTTTCTTGGAAACTGCTCTGTGATGTGTGACTTCCACTCACAGAGTTACATCTGTATTTCCTGGATCTCTTTGCTAGCCTTATTTCTGGGGAATCTGAGAACAGATATTTCGGATCCCTTTGAAGACTATAGGGCCAAAGGAAATATCCTCCGATAACAAAGAGAAAGAAGCTTTCTGAAAAACTTCTTTGTGTTCTGTGAAATCATCTCACAGAGTTACAGCTTTCCACTCAAGAAGCCTTTCGCTAAGACAGTTCTTGTGGAATTGGCAAAGGGATATTTGGAAGACCATAGAGGGCTATGGTGAAAAAGGTAATATCCTCAGAGGAAATCTGGAAAGAAGCTTTCTGAGAAACTGCTTAGTGTTCTGTTAATTCACCTCACAGAGTTACATCTGTATTTCGTGGATCTCTTTGCTAGCCCTATTTCTGTGGAATCTGAGAACAGATATTTCGGATCCCTTTGAAGACTATAGGGTCAAAGGAAATATCCTCCGATAACAAAGAGAATGAAGCTTTCTGAGAAACTTCTTTGAGTTCTGTGAAATCATCTCACAGAGTTACAGCTTTCCCCTCAAGAAGCCTTTCGCTAAGACAGTTCTTGTGGAATTGGCAAAGGGATATTTGGAAACCCATAGTGGGCTATGGTGAAAAAGGAAATATACTCAGATGAAATCTAGAAAGAAGCTTTCTGAGAAACTGCTCTGTGATGTGTGACTTCCACTCACAGAGTTACATCTGTATTTCCTGGATCTCTTTGCTAGCCTTATTTCTGTGGAATCTGAGAACAGATATTTCGGATCCCTTTGAAGACTATAGGGCCAAAGGAAATATCCTCCGATAACAAAGAGAAAGAAGCTTTCTGAGAAACTTCTTTGTGTTCTGTGAAATCATCTCACAGAGTTACAGCTTTCCACTCAAGAAGCCTTTCGCTAAGACAGTTCTTGTGGAATTGGAAAAGTGATATTTGGGAGCCCATACAGGACTATGGTGAAAAAGGAAATATCCTCAGATGAAATCTGGAAAGAAGCTTTCTGAGAAACTGCTTAGTCTTCTGTTAATTCATCTCACAGAGTTACATCTGTATTTCGTGGATCTCTTGGCTAGCCTTATTTCTGTGGAATCTGAGAACAGATATTTCGGATCCCTTTGAAGACTATAGGGCCAAAGGAAATATCCTCCGATAACAAAGAGAAAGAAGCTTTCTGAGAGACTTCTTTCTGTTCTGTGAAATCATCACACAGCGTTACAGCTTTCCACTCAAGAAGCCTTTCGCTAAGACACTTCTTGTGGAATTGGCAAAGTGATATTTGTAAGCCCATAGAGGGCTATGGTGAAAAAGGTAACATCCTCAGATGAAATCTGGAAAGACGCTTTCTGAGAAACTGCTCTGTGATGTGTGACTTCCACTCACAGAGTTACATCTTTATTTCGTGGATCTCTTTGCTAGCCTTATTTTGTGGAATCTGAGAACAGATATTTTGGATCCCTTTGAAGACTATAGGGTCAAAGGAAATATCCTCCGATAACAAAGAGAAAGAAGCTTTCTGAGAAACTTCTTTGTGTTCTGTGAAATCATCTCACAGAGTTACAGCTTTCCCTTCAAGAAGCCTTTCGCTAAGACAGTTCTTGTGGAATTGGCAAAGTGATATTTGGAAGCCCATAGAGGCCTATGGTGAAAAAGGAAATATCCTCAGATGAAATCTGGAAAGAAGCTTTCTGAGAAACTGCTCTGTGATGTGTGACTTCCACTCAAAGAGTTACATCTGTATTTCGTGGATCTCTTTGCTAGCCTTATTTCTCTGGAATCTGAGAACAGATATTTCGGATCCCTTTGAAGACTATAGGGCCAAAGGAAATATCCTCCGATAACAAAGAGAAAGAAGCTTTCTGAGAAACTTCTTTGTGTTTTGTGAAATCATCTCACAGAGTTACAGCTTTCCACTCAAGAAGCCTTTCGCTAAGACAGTTCTTGAGGAATTGGCAAAGGGATATTTGGGAGCCCATAGAGGCCTAGGGTGAAAAAGGAAATATCCTCAGATGAAATCTGGAAAGAAGTTTTCTGAGAAACTGCTTAGTGTTCTGTTAATTCATCTCACAGAGTTACATCTGTATTTCGTGGATCTCTTGGCTAGCCTTATTTCTGTGGAATCTGAGAACAGATATTTCGGATCCCTTTGAAGACTATAGGGCCAAAGGAAATATCCTCCGAAAACAAAGAGAAAGAAGCTTTCTGAGAAACTTCTTTGTGTTCTGTGAAATCATCTCACAGAGTTACAGCTTTCCCCTCAAGAAGCCTTTCGCTAAGACAGTTCTTGTGGAATTGGCAAAGGGATATTTGCAAGCCCATAGAGGGCTAAGGTGAAAAAGGAAATATCCTCAGATGAAATCAGGAAAGAAGCTTTCTGAGAAACTGCTCTGTGATGTGTGACTTCCACTCACAGAGTTAGATCTGTATTTCGTGGATCTCTTCGCTAGCCTTATTTCTGTGGAATCTGAGAACAGATATTTCGGATCCCTTTGAAGACTATAGGGCCAAAGGAAATATCCTCCGATAACAAAGAGAAAGAAGCTTTCTGAGAAACTTCTTTGTGTTCTGTGAAATCATCTCACAGAGTTACAGCTTTCCCCTCAAGAAGCCTTTCGCTAAGACAGTTCTTGTGGAATTGGCAAAGGGATATTTGGCAGCCCATAGAGGCCTATGGTGAAAAAGGAAATATCCTCAGATGAAATCTGGAAAGAAGCTTTCTTGGAAACTGCTCTGTGATGTGTGACTTCCACTCACAGAGTTACATCTGTATTTCCTGGATCTCTTTGCTAGCCTTATTTCTGGGGAATCTGAGAACAGATATTTCGGATCCCTTTGAAGACTATAGGGCCAAAGGAAATATCCTCCGATAACAAAGAGAAAGAAGCTTTCTGAAAAACTTCTTTCTGTTCTGTGAAATCATCTCACAGAGTTACAGCTTTCCCCTCAAGAAGCCTTTCGCTAAGACAGTTCTTGTGGAATTGGCAAAGGGATATTTGGGAGCCCATAGAGGCCTATGGTGAAAAAGGAAATATCCTCAGATGAAATCTGGAAAGAAGCTTTCTGAGAAACTGCTCTGTGATGTGTGACTTCCACTCACAGAGTTACATCTGTATTTCGTGGATCTCCTTGCTAGCCTTATTTCTGTGGAATCTGAGAACAGATATTTCGGATCCCTTTGAAGACTATAGGGCCAAAGGAAATATCCTCCGATAACAAAGAGAAAGAAGCTTTCTAAGAAACTTCTTTGTGTTCTGTGAAATCATCTCACAGAGTTACAGCTTTCCCCTCAAGAAGCTTTTCGCTAAGACAGTTCTTGTGGAATTGGCAAAGGGATATTTCAGAGCCCATAGAGGCCTATGGTGAAAAAGGAAATATCCTCAGATGAAATCTGGAAAGAAGCTTTCTGAGAAACTGCTTAGTGTTCTGTTAATTCATCTCACAGAGGTACATCTGTATTTCGTGGATCTCTTTGCTAGCCTTATTTCTGTGGAATCTGAGAACAGATATTTCGGATCCATTTGAAGAATACAGGGACAAAGGAAATATCCTCCGATAACAAAGAGAAAGAAGCTTTCTGAGAAACTTCTTTGTGTTCTGTGAAATCATCTCACAGAGTTACAGCTTTCCCCTCAAGAAGCCTTTCGCTAAGTCAGTTCTTGTGGAATTGGAAAAGGGATATTTGGGAGCCCATAGAGGCCTACGGTGAAAAAGGAAATATCCTCAGATGAAATCTGGAAAAAAGCTTTCTGAGAAACTGCTTAGTGTTCTGTTAATTCAACTCACAGAGTTACATCTGTATTTCGTGGATCTCTTTGCTAGCCTTATTTCTGTGGAATCTGAGAACAGATATTTCGGATCCCTTTGAAGACTATAGGGCCAAAGGAAATATCCTCCGATAACAAAGAGAAAGAAGCTTTCTAAGAAACTTCTTTGTGTTCTGTGAAATCATCTCACAGAGTTACAGCTTTCCCCTCAAGAAGCCTTTCGCTAAGACAGTTCTTGTGGAATTGGCAAAGTGAAATTTGGAAGCCCATAGAGGGCTATGGTGAAAAAGGAAATATCCTCAGATGAATTCTGGAAAGAAGCTTTCTGAGAAACTGCTCTGTGATGTGTGACTTCCACTCACAGAGTTACATCTGTATTTCGTGGATCTCTTTGCTAGCCTTATTTCTGTGGAATCTGAGAACAGATATTTCGGATCCATTTGAAGAGTACAGGGACAAAGGAAATATCCTCCGATAACAAAGAGAAAGAAGCTTTCTGAGAAACTTCTTTGTGTTCTGTGACATCATCTCACAGAGTTACAGCTTTCCCTTCAAGAAGCCTTTCGCTAAGACAGTTCTTGTGGAATTGGCAAAGTGAAATTTGGAAGCCCATAGAGGGCTATGGTGAAAAAGGAAATATCCTCAGATGAAATCTTGAAAGAAGCTTTCTGAGAAACTGCTCTGTGATGTGTGACTTCCACTCACAGAGTTACATCTGTATTTCGTGGATCTCTTTGCTAGCTTTATTTCTGTGGAATCTGAGAACAGATATTTCGGATCCCTTTGAAGACTATAGGGCCAAAGGAAATATCCTCCGATAACAAAGAGAAAGAAGATTTCTGAGAAACTTCTTTGTGTTCTGTGAAATCATCTCACAGAGTTACAGCTTTCCACTCAAGAAGCCTTTCGCTAAGACAGTTCTTGTGGAATTGGCAAAGGGATATTTGGATGCCCATAGAGGGCTACGGTGAAAAAGGAAATATCCTCAGATGAAATCTGGAAAGAAGCTTTCTGAGAAACTGCTTAGTGTTCTGTTAATTCATCTCACAGAGTTACATCTGTATTTCGTGGATCTCTTTGCTAGCCTTTTTCTGTGGAATCTGAGAACAGATATTTCGGATCCCTTTGAAGACTATAGGGCCAAAGGAAATATCCTCCGATAACAAAGAGAAAGAAGCTTTCTGAGAAACTTCTTTGTGTTCTGTGAAATCATGTCACAGAGTTACAGCTTTCCCCTCAAGAAGCCTTTCGCTAAGACAGTTCTTGTGGAATTGGCAAAGGGATATTTCAGAGCCCATAGAGGCCTATGGTGAAAAAGGAAATATCCTCAGATGAAATCTGGAAAGAAGCTTTCTGAGAAACTGCTTAGTGTTCGGTTAATTCATCTCACAGAGTTACATCTGTATTTCATGGATCTCTTTGCTAGCCTTATTTCTGTGGAATCTGAGAACAGATATTTCGGATCCATTTGAAGAATACAGGGACAAGGGAAATATCCTCCGATAACAAAGAGAAAGAAGCTTTCTGAGAAACTTCTTGGTGTTCTGTGAAATCATGTCACAGAGTTACAGCTTTCCCCTAAAGAAGCCTTTCGCTAAGACAGTTCTTGTGGAATTGGCAAAGGGATATTTGGGAGCCCATAGAGGCCTATGGTGAAAAAGGAAATATCCTCAGATGAAATCTGGAAAGAAGCTTTCTGAGAAACTGCTTACTGTTCTGTTAATTCATCTCACAGAGTTACATCTGTATTTCGTGGATCTCTTTGCTAGCCTTATTTCTGTGGAATCTGAGAACAGATATTTCGGATCCCTTTGAAGACTATAGGGCCAAAGGAAATATCCTCCGATAACAAAGAGAAAGAAGCTTTCTGAGAAACTTCTTTGTGTTCTGTGAAATCTTCTCACACAGTTACAGCTTTCCACTCAAGAAGCCTTTCGCTAAGACAGTTCTTGTGGAATTGGCAAAGGGATATTTGGGAGCCCATAAAGGCCTATGGTGAAAAAGGAAATATCCTCAGAAGAAATCTGGAAAGAAGCTTTCTGAGAAACTGCTCTGTGATGTGTGACTTCCACTCACAGAGTTACATCTGTATTTCCTGGATCTCTTTGCTAGCCTTATTTCTGTGGAATCTGAGAACAGATATTTCGGATCCCTTTGAAGACTATAGGGCCAAAGGAAATATCCTCCGATAACAAAGAGAAAGAAGCTTTCTGAGAAACTTCTTTGTGTTCCGTGAAATCATCTCACAGAGTTGCAGCTTTCCCTTCAAGAATCCTTTCCCTAAGACAGTTCTTGTGGAATTCGAAAAGTGATATTTGGGAGCCCATAGAGGGCTATGGTGAAAAAGGAAATATCCTCAGATGAAATCTGGAAAGAAGCTTTCTGAGAAACTGCTTAGTGTTCTGTTAATTCACCTCACAGAGTTACATCTGTATTTCGTGGATCTCTTTGCTAGCCTTATTTCTGTGGAATCTGAGAACAGATATTTCGGATCCCTTTGAAGACTATAGGGCCAAAGGAAATATCCTCCGATAACAAAGAGAAAGAAGCTTTCTGAGAAACTTCTTTGTGTTCTGTGAAATCATCTCACAGAGTTACAGCTTTCCCTTCAAGAAGCCTTTCGCTAAGACAGGTTTTGTGGAATTGGCACAGGGATATTTGGAAGCCCATAGAGGGCTATGGTGAAAAAGGAAATATCCTAAGATGAAATCTGGAAAGAAGCTTTCTGAGAAACTGCTCTGTGATGTGTGACTTCCACTCACAGAGTTACATCTGTATTTCCTGGATCTCTTTGCTAGCCTTATTTCTGTGGAATCTGAGAACAGATATTTCGGATCCCTTTGAAGACTATAGGGCCAAAGGAAATATCCTCCGATAACAAAGAGAAAGAAGCTTTCTGAGAAACTTCTTTGTGTTCTGTGAAATCATCTCACAGAGTTACAGCTTTCCACTCAAGAAGCCTTTCGCTAAGACAGTTCTTGTGGAATTGGAAAAGTGATATTTGGGAGCCCATACAGGACTATGGTGAAAAAGGAAATATCCTCAGATGAAATCTGGAAAGAAGCTTTCTGAGAAACTGCTTAGTGTTCTGTTAATTCATCTCACAGAGTTACATCTGTATTTCGTGGATCTCTTGGCTAGCCTTATTTCTGTGGAATCTGAGAACAGATATTTCGGATCCCTTTGAAGACTATAGGGCCAAAGGAAATATCCTCCGATAACAAAGAGAAAGAAGCTTTCTGAGATACTTCTTTCTGTTCTGTGAAATCATCACACAGCGTTACAGCTTTCCACTCAAGAAGCCTTTCGCTAAGACAGTTCTTGTGGAATTGGCAAAGGGATATTTGGATGCCCATAGAGGGCTACGGTGAAAAAGGAAATATCCTCAGATGAAATCTGGAAAGAAGCTTTCTGAGAAACTGCTTAGTGTTCTGTTAATTCATCTCACAGAGTTACATCTGTATTTCGTGGATCTCTTTGCTAGCCTTTTTCTGTGGAATCTGAGAACAGATATTTCGGATCCCTTTGAAAACTATAGGGCCAAAGGAAATATCCTCCGATAACAAAGAGAAAGAAGCTTTCTGAGAAACTTCTTTGTGTTCTGTGAAATCATGTCACAGAGTTACAGCTTTCCCCTCAAGAAGCCTTTCGCTAAGACAGTTCTTGTGGAATTGGCAAAGGGATATTTGGGAGCCCATAGAGGCCTATGGTGAAAAAGGAAATATCCTCAGATGAAATCAGGAAAGAAGCTTTCTGAGAAACTGCTTACTGTTCTGTTAATTCATCTCACAGAGTTACATCTGTATTTCGTGGATCTCTTTGCTAGCCTTATTTCTGTGGAATCTGAGAACAGATATTTCGGATCCCTTTGAAGACTATAGGGCCAAAGGAAATATCCTCCGATAACAAAGAGAAAGAAGCTTTCTGAGAAACTTCTTTGTGTTCTGTGAAATCTTCTCACAGAGTTACAGCTTTCCACTCAAGAAGCCTTTCGCTAAGACAGTTCTTGTGGAATTGGCAAAGGGATATTTGGGAGCCCATAAAGGCCTATGGTGAAAAAGGAAATATCCTCAGAAGAAATCTGGAAAGAAGCTTTCTGAGAAACTGCTCTGTGATGTGTGACTTCCACTCACAGAGTTACATCTGTATTTCGTGGATCTCTTTGCTAGCCTTATTTCTGTGGAATCTGAGAACAGATATTTCGGATCCCTTTGAAGACTATAGGGCCAAAGGAAATATCCTCCGATAACAAAGAGAAAGAAGCTTTCTGAGAAACTTCTTTGTGTTCTGTGAAATCATCTCACAGAGTTACAGCTTTCCCCTCAAGAAGCCTTTCGCTAAGACAGTTCTTGTGGAATTGGCAAAGGGATATTTGGGAGCCCATAGAGGCCTACGGTGAAAAAGGAAATATCCTCAGATGAAATCTGGAAAAAAGCTTTCTGAGAAACTGCTTAGTGTTCTGTTAATTCAACTCACAGAGTTACATCTGTATTTCGTAGATCTCTTTGCTAGCCTTATTTCTGTGGAATCTGAGAACAGATATTTCGGATCCCTTTGAAGACTATAGGGCCAAAGGAAATATCCTCCGATAACAAAGAGAAAGAAGCTTTCTTAGAAACTTCTTTGTGTTCTGTGCAATCATCTCACAGAGTTACAGCTTTCCCCTCAAGAAGCCTTTCGCTAAGACAGTTCTTGTGGAATTGGCAAAGTGAAATTTGGAAGCCCATAGAGGGCTATGGTGAAAAAGGAAATATCCTCAGATGAATTCTGGAAAGAAGCTTTCCGAGAAACTGCTCTGTGATGTGTGACTTCCACTCACAGAGTTACATCTGTATTTCGTGGATCTCTTTGCTAGCTTTATTTCTGTGGAATCTGAGAACAGATATTTCGGATCCCTTTGAAGACTATAGGGCCAAAGGAAATATCCTCCCATAACAAAGAGAAAGAAGATTTCTGAGAAACTTCTTTGTGTTCTGTGAAATCATCTCACAGAGTTACAGCTTTCCACTCAAGAAGCCTTTCGCTAAGACGGTTCTTGTGGAATTGGCAAAGGGATATTTGGATGCCCATAGAGGGCTATGGTGAAAAAGGAAATATCCTCAGATGAAATCTGGAAAGAAACTTTCTGAGAAACTGCTTACTGTTCTGTTAATTCATCTCACAGAGTTACATCTGTATCGTGGATCTCTTTGCAACCCTTATTTCTGTGATATCTGAGAACAGATATTTCGGATCCCTTTGAAGACTATAGGGCCAAAGGAAATATCCTCTGATAACAAAGAGAAAGAAGCTTTCTGAGAAACTTCTTTGTGTTCTGTGAAATCATCTCACAGAGTTACAGCTTTCCCCTCAAGAAGCCTTTCGCTAAGACAGTACTTGTGGAATTGGCAAAGGGATATTTGGGAGCCCATAGAGGCCTATGGTGAAAAAGGAAATATCCTCAGATGAAATCTAGAAAGAAGCTTTCTGAGAAACTGCTTAGTTTTCTGTTAATTCATCTCACAGAGTTACATCTGTATTTCGTGGATCTCTTTGCTAGCCTTATTTCTGTGGAATCTGAGAACAGATATTTCGAATCCTTTTGAAGAATATAGGGCCAAAGGAAATATCCTCCGATAACAAAGAGAAAGAAGCTTTCTGTGAAACTTCTTTGTGTTTTGTGAAATCATCTCACAGAGTTACAGCCTTCCACTCAAGAAGCCTTTCTCTAAGACAGTTCTTGTGGAATTGGCAAAGGGATATTTGGAAGCCCATAGAGGCCTATGGTGAAAAAGGAAATATCCTCAGATGAAATCTGGAAAGAAGCTTTCTGAGAAACTGCTTAGTGTTCTGTTAATTCATCTCACAGAGTTACATCTGTATTTCGTGGATCTCTTTGCTAGCCTTATTTCTGTGGAATCTGAGAACAGATATTTCGAATCCCTTTGAAGACTATAGGGCCAAAGGAAATATCCTCCGATAACAAAGAGAAAGAAGCTTTCTGAGAAACTTCTTTCTGTTCTGTGAAATCATCTCACAGAGTTACAGCTTTCCCCTCAAGAAGCCTTTCGCTAAGACAGTTCTTGTGGAATTGGCAAAGGGATATTTCAGAGCCCATAGAGGCCTATGGTGAAAAAGGAAATATCCTCAGATGAAATCTGGAAAGAAGCTTTCTGAGAAACTGCTTAGTGTTCTGTTAATTCATCTCACAGAGTTACATCTGTATTTCGTGGATCTCTTTGCTAGCCTTATTTCTGTGGAATCTGAGAACAGATATTTCGGATCCATTTGAAGAATACAGGGACAAAGGAAATATCCTCCGATAACAAAGAGAAAGAAGCTTTCTGAGAAACTTCTTTGTGTTCTGTGACATCATCTCACAGAGTTACAGCTTTCCCCTCAAGAAGCCTTTCGCTAAGACAGTTCTTGTGGAATTGGCAAAGTGAAATTTGGAAGCCCATAGAGGGCTATGGTGAAAAAGGAAATATCCTCAGATGAAATCTGGAAAGAAGCTTTCTGAGAAACTGCTCTGTGATGTGTGACTTCCACTCACAGAGTTACATCTGTATTTCGTGGATCTCTTGGCTAGCTTTATTTCTGTGGAATCTGAGAACAGATATTTCGGATCCCTTTGAAGACTATAGGGCCAAAGGAAATATCCTCCGATAACAAAGAGAAAGATTTCTGAGAAACTTCTTTGTGTTCTGTGAAATCATCTCACAGAGTTACAGCTTTCCACTCAAGAAGCCTTTCCCTTAGACAGTTCTTGTGGAATTGGCAAAGGGATATTTGGGAGCCCATAGAGGGCTACGGTGAAAAAGGAAATATCCTCAGATGAAATCTGGAAAGAAGCTTTCTGAGAAACTGCTTAGTGTTCTGTTAATTCACCTCACAGAGTTACATCTGTATTTCGTGGATCTCTTTGCTAGCCTTATTTCTGTGGAATCTGAGAACAGATATTTCGGATCCCTCTGAAGACTATAGGGTCAAAGGAAATATCCTCCGATAACAAAGAGAAAGAAGCTTTCTGAGAAACTTCTTTGTGTTCTGTGAAATCATCTCACAGAGTTACAGCTTTCCCTTCAAGAAGCCTTTCGCTAAGACAGTTCTTTTGGAATTGGCAAAGGGATATTTGGAAGCCCATAGAGGGCTATGGTGAAAAAGGAAATATCCTTAGATGAAATCTGGAAAGAAGCTTTCTGAGAAACTGCTCTGTGATGTGTGACTTCCACTCACAGAGTTACATCTGTATTTCGTGGATCTCTTTGCTAGCCTTATTTCTGTGGAATCTGAGAACAGATATTTCGGATCCCTTTGAAGACTATAGGGCCAAAGGAAATATCCTCCGATAACAAAGAGAAAGAAGCTTTCTGAGAAACTTCTTTGTGTTCTGTGAAATCATCTCACAGAGTTACAGCTTTCCACTCAAGAAGCCTTTCGCTAAGACAGTTCTTGTGGAATTGGCAAAGGGATATTTGGGAGCCCATAGAGGCCTATGGTGAAAAAGGAAATATCCTCAGATGAAATCTGGAAAGAAGCTTTCTGAGAAACTGCTTAGTGTTCTGTTAATTCACCTCACAGAGTTACATCTGTATTTCGTGGATCTCTTTGCTAGCCTTATTTCTCTGGAATCTGAGAACAGATATTTCGGATCCCTTTGAAGACTATAGGGCCAAAGGAAATATCCTCCGATAACAAAGAGAAAGAAGCTTTCTGAGAAACTTCTTTGTGTTCTGTGAAATCATCTCACAGAGTTACAGCTGTCCCTTCAAGAAGCCTTTCGCTAAGACAGTTCTTTTGGAATTGGCAAAGGGATATTTGGAAGCCCATAGAGGGCTATGGTGAAAAAGGAAATATCCTCAGATGAAATCTGGAAAGAAGCTTTCTGAGAAACTGCTCTGTGATGTGTGACTTCCACTCACAGAGTTACATCTGTATTTCGTGGATCTCTTTGCTAGCCTTATTTCTGTGGAATCTGAGAACAGATATTTCGGATCCCTTTGAAGACTATAGGGCCAAAGGAAATATCCTCCGATAACAAAGAGAAAGAAGCTTTCTGAGAAACTTCTTTGTGTTCTGTGAAATCATCTCACAGAGTTACAGCTTTCCACTCAAGAAGCCTTTCGCTAAGACAGTTCTTGTGGAATTGGCAAAGGGATATTTGGGAGCTCATAGAGGACTATGGTGAAAAAGGAAATATCCTCAGATGAAATCTGGAAAGAAGCTTTCTGAGAAACTGCTTAGTGTTCTGTTAATTCATCTCACAGAGTTACATCTGTATTTCGTGGATCTCTTTGCTAACCTTATTTCTCTGGAATCTGAGAACAGATATTTCGGATCCCTTTGAAGACTATAGGGCCAAAGGAAATATCCTCCGATAACAAAGAGAAAGAAGCTTTCTGAGAAACTTCTTTGTGTTTTGTGAAATCATCTCACAGAGTTACAGCTTTCCACTCAAGAAGCCTTTCGCTAAGACAGTTCTTGAGGAATTGGCAAAGGGATATTTGGGAGCCCATAGAGGCCTAGGGTGAAAAAGGAAATATCCTCAGATGAAATCTGGAAAGAAGTTTTCTGAGAAACTGCTTAGTGTTCTGTTAATTCATCTCACAGAGTTACATCTGTATTTCGTGGATCTCTTGGCTTGCCTTATTTCTGTGGAATCTGAGAACAGATATTTCGGATCCCTTTGAAGACAATAGGGCCAAAGGAAATATCCTCCGAAAACAAAGAGAAAGAAGCTTTCTGAGAAACTTCTTTGTGTTCTGTGAAATCATCTCACAGAGTTACAGCTTTCCCCTCAAGAAGCCTTTCGCTAAGACAGTTCTTGTGGAATTGGCAAAGGGATATTTGCAAGCCCATAGAGGGCTATGGTGAAAAAGGAAATATCCTCAGATGAAATCAGGAAAGAAGCTTTCTGAGAAACTGCTCTGTGATGTGTGACTTCCACTCACAGAGTTAGATCTGTATTTCGTGGATCTCTTCGCTAGCCTTATTTCTGTGGAATCTGAGAACAGATATTTCGGATCCCTTTGAAGACTATAGGGCCAAAGGAAATATCCTCCGATAACAAAGAGAAAGAAGCTTTCTGAGAAACTTCTTTGTGTTCTGTGAAATCATCTCACAGAGTTACAGCTTTCCCCTCAAGAAGCCTTTCGCTGAGACAGTTCTTGTGGAATTGGCAAAGGGATATTTGGCAGCCCATAGAGGCCTATGGTGAAAAAGGAAATATCCTCAGATGAAATCTGGAAAGAAGCTTTCTGAGAAACTGCTCTGTGATGTGTGACTTCCACTCACAGAGTTACATCTGTATTTCCTGGATCTCTTTGCTAGCCTTATTTCTGGGGAATCTGAGAACAGATATTTCGGATCCCTTTGAAGACTATAGGGCCAAAGGAAATATCCTCCGATAACAAAGAGAAAGAAGCTTTCTGAAAAACTTCTTTCTGTTCTGTGAAATCATCTCACAGAGTTACAGCTTTCCCCTCAAGAAGCCTTTCGCTAAGACAGTTCTTGTGGAATTGGCAAAGGGATATTTGGGAGCCCATAGAGGCCTATGGTGAAAAAGGAAATATCCTCAGATGAAATCTGGAAAGAAGCTTTCTGAGAAACTGCTCTGTGATGTGTGACTTCCACTCACAGAGTTACATCTGTATTTCGTGGATCTCCTTGCTAGCCTTATTTCTGTGGAATCTGAGAACAGATATTTCGGATCCCTTTGAAGACTATAGGGCCAAAGGAAATATCCTCCGATAACAAAGAGAAAGAAGCTTTCTGAGAAACTTCTTTGTGTTCTGTGAAATCATCTCACAGAGTTACAGCTTTCCCCTCAAGAAGCTTTTCGCTAAGACAGTTCTTGTGGAATTGGCAAAGGGATATTTGGATGCCCATAGAGGGCTACGGTGAAAAAGGAAATATCCTCAGATGAAATCTGGAAAGAAGCTTTCTGAGAAACTGCTTAGTGTTCTGTTAATTCATCTCACAGAGTTACATCTGTATTTCGTGGATCTCTTTGCTAGCCTTTTTCTGTGGAATCTGAGAACAGATATTTCGGATCCCTTTGAAGACTATAGGGCCAAAGGAAATATCCTCCGATAACAAAGAGAAAGAAGCTTTCTGAGAAACTTCTTTGTGTTCTGTGAAATCATGTCACAGAGTTACAGCTTTCCCCTCAAGAAGCCTTTCGCTAAGACAGTTCTTGTGGAATTGGCAAAGGGATATTTCAGAGCCCATAGAGGCCTATGGTGAAAAAGGAAATATCCTCAGATGAAATCTGGAAAGAAGCTTTCTGAGAAACTGCTTAGTGTTCTGTTAATTCATCTCACAGAGTTACATCTGTATTTCATGGATCTCTTTGCTAGCCTTATTTCTGTGGAATCTGAGAACAGATATTTCGGATCCATTTGAAGAATACAGGGACAAGGGAAATATCCTCCGATAACAAAGAGAAAGAAGCTTTCTGAGAAACTTCTTGGTGTTCTGTGAAATCATGTCACAGAGTTACAGCTTTCCCCTAAAGAAGCCTTTCGCTAAGACAGTTCTTGTGGAATTGGCAAAGGGATATTTGGGAGCCCATAGAGGCCTATGGTGAAAAAGGAAATATCCTCAGATGAAATCTGGAAAGAAGCTTTCTGAGAAACTGCTTACTGTTCTGTTAATCCATCTCACAGAGTTACATCTGTATTTCGTGGATCTCTTTGCTAGCCTTATTTCTGTGGAATCTGAGAACAGATATTTCGGATCCCTTTGAAGACTATAGGGCCAAAGGAAATATCCTCCGATAACAAAGAGAAAGAAGCTTTCTGAGAAACTTCTTTGTGTTCTGTGAAATCATCTCACAGAGTTACAGCTTTCCACTCAAGAAGCCTTTCGCTAAGACAGTTCTTGTGGAATTGGCAAAGGGATATTTGGGAGCCCATAAAGGCCTATGGTGAAAAAGGAAATATCCTCAGAAGAAATCTGGAAAGAAGCTTTCTGAGAAACTGCTCTGTGATGTGTGACTTCCACTCACAGAGTTACATCTGTATTTCCTGGATCTCTTTGCTAGCCTTATTTCTGTGGAATCTGAGAACAGATATTTCGGATCCCTTTGAAGACTATAGGGCCAAAGGAAATATCCTCCGATAACAAAGAGAAAGAAGCTTTCTGAGAAACTTCTTTGTGTTCTGTGAAATCATCTCACAGAGTTGCAGCTTTCCCTTCAAGAATCCTTTCCCTAAGACAGTTCTTGTGGAATTCGAAAAGTGATATTTGGGAGCCCATAGAGGGCTATGGTGAAAAAGGAGATATCCTCAGATGAAATCTGGAAAGAAGCTTTCTGAGAAACTGCTTAGTGTTCTGTTAATTCACCTCACAGAGTTACATCTGTATTTCGTGGATCTCTTTGCTAGCCTTATTTCTGTGGAATCTGAGAACAGATATTTCGGATCCCTTTGAAGACTATAGGGCCAAAGGAAATATCCTCCGATAACAAAGAGAAAGAAGCTTTCTGAGAAACTTCTTTGTGTTCTGTGAAATCATCTCACAGAGTTACAGCTTTCCCTTCAAGAAGCCTTTCGCTAAGACAGGTTTTGTGGAATTGGCACAGGGATATTTGGAAGCCCATAGAGGGCTATGGTGAAAAAGGAAATATCCTAAGATGAAATCTGGAAAGAAGCTTTCTGAGAAACTGCTCTGTGATGTGTGACTTCCACTCACAGAGTTACATCTGTATTTCTTGGATCTCTTTGCTAGCCTTATTTCTGTGGAATCTGAGAACAGATATTTCGGATCCCTTTGAAGACTATAGGGCCAAAGGAAATATCCTCCGATAACAAAGAGAAAGAAGGTTTCTGAGAAACTTCTTTGTGTTCTGTGAAATCATCTCACAGAGTTACAGCTTTCCACTCAAGAAGCCTTTTGCTAAGACAGTTCTTGTGGAATTGGCAAAGGGATATTTTGGAGCCCATAGAGGCCTATGGTGAAAAAGGAAATATCCTCAGATGAAATCTGGAAAGAAGCTTTCTGAGAAACTGCTTAGTGTTCTGTTAATTCATCTCACAGAGGTACATCTGTATTTCGTGGATCTCTTTGCTAGCCTTATTTCTGTGGAATCTGAGAACAGATATTTCGGATCCCTTTGAAGACTATAGGGCCAAAGGAAATATCCTCCGATAACAAAGAGAAAGAAGCTTTCTGAGAAACTTCTTTGTGTTCTGTGAAATCATCTCACAGAGTTACAGCTTTCCACTCAAGAAGCCTTTCGCTAAGACAGTTCTTGTGGAATTGGCAAAGGGATATTTGGGAGCCCATGGAGGCCTATGGTGAAAAAGAAAATATCCTCAGATGAAATCTGGAAAGAAGCTTTCTGAGAAACTGCTCTGTGATGTGTGACTTCCACTCACAGAGTTACATCTGTATTTCGTGGATCTCTTTGCTAGCCTTATTTCTGGGGAATCTGAGAACAGATATTTCTTATCCCTTTGAAGACTATAGGGCCAAAGGAAATATCCTCCGATAACAAAGAGAAAGAAGCTTTCTGAGAAACTTCTTTGTGTTCTGTGAAATCATCTCACAGAGTTACAGCTTTCCCCTCAAGAAGCCTTTCGCTAAGACAGTTCTTGTGGAATTGGCAAAGGGATATTTGGGAGCCCATAGAGGCCTATGGTGAAAAAGGAAATATCCTCAGATGATATCTGGAAAGAAGCTTTCTGAGAAACTGCTCTGTGATGTTTGACTTCCACTCACAGAGTTACATCTGAATTTCGTGGATCTCTTTGCTAGCCTTATATCTGTGGAATCTGAGAACAGATATTTCGGATCCCTTTGAAGACTATAGGGCCAAAGGAAATATCCTCCGATAACAAAGAGAAAGAAGCTTTCTGAGAAACTTCTTTGTGTTCTGTGAAATCATCTCACAGAGTTACAGCTTTCCCTTCAAGAAGCCTTTCCCTTAGCCAGTTCTTGTGGAATTGGCAAAGGGATATTTGGAAGACCATAGAGGGCTATGGTGAAAAAGGTAATATCCTCAGATGAAATCTGGAAAGAAGCTTTCTGAGAAACTGCTCTGTGATGTGTGAATACCACTCACAGAGTTACATCTGTATTTCGTGGATCTCTTTGCTAGCCTTATTTCTGTGGAATCTGAGAACAGATATTTCGGATCCCTTTGAAGACTATAGGGCCAAAGGAAATATCCTCCGATAACAAAGAGAAAGAAGATTTCTGAGAAACTTCTTTGTGTTCTGTGAAATCATCTCACAGAGTTACAGCTTTCCACTCAAGAAGCCTTTCGCTAAGACAGTTCTTGTGGAATTGGCAAAGGGATATTTGGAAGACCATAGAGGGCTATGGTGAAAAAGGTAATATCCTCAGAGGAAATCTGGAAAGAAGCTTTCTGAGAAACTGCTTAGTGTTCTGTTAATTCACCTCACAGAGTTACATCTGTATTTCGTGGATCTCTTTGCTAGCCCTATTTCTGTGGAATCTGAGAACAGATATTTCGGATCCCTTTGAAGACTATAGGGTCAAAGGAAATATCCTCCGATAACAAAGAGAATGAAGCTTTCTGAGAAACTTCTTTGAGTTCTGTGAAATCATCTCACAGAGTTACAGCTTTCCCCTCAAGAAGCCTTTCGCTAAGACAGTTCTTGTGGAATTGGCAAAGGGATATTTGGAAACCCATAGTGGGCTATGGTGAAAAAGGAAATATACTCAGATGAAATCTAGAAAGAAGCTTTCTGAGAAACTGCTCTGTGATGTGTGACTTCCACTCACAGAGTTACATCTGTATTTCCTGGATCTCTTTGCTAGCCTTATTTCTGTGGAATCTGAGAACAGATATTTCGGATCCCTTTGAAGACTATAGGGCCAAAGGAAATATCCTCCGATAACAAAGAGAAAGAAGCTTTCTGAGAAACTTCTTTGTGTTCTGTGAAATCATCTCACAGAGTTACAGCTTTCCACTCAAGAAGCCTTTCGCTAAGACAGTTCTTGTGGAATTGGAAAAGTGATATTTGGGAGCCCATACAGGACTATGGTGAAAAAGGAAATATCCTCAGATGAAATCTGGAAAGAAGCTTTCTGAGAAACTGCTTAGTGTTCTGTTAATTCATCTCACAGAGTTACATCTGTATTTCGTGGATCTCTTGGCTAGCCTTATTTCTGTGGAATCTGAGAACAGATATTTCGGATCCCTTTGAAGACTATAGGGCCAAAGGAAATATCCTCCGATAACAAAGAGAAAGAAGCTTTCTGAGAGACTACTTTCTGTTCTGTGAAATCATCACACAGCGTTACAGCTTTCCACTCAAGAAGCCTTTCGCTAAGACACTTCTTGTGGAATTGGCAAAGTGATATTTGGAAGCCCATAGAGGGCTATGGTGAAAAAGGTAACATCCTCAGATGAAATCTGGAAAGACGCTTTCTGAGAAACTGCTCTGTGATGTGTGACTTCCACTCACAGAGTTACATCTTTATTTCGTGGATCTCTTTGCTAGCCTTATTTCTGTGGAATCTGAGAACAGATATTTTGGATCCCTTTGAAGACTATAGGGTCAAAGGAAATATCCTCCGATAACAAAGAGAAAGAAGCTTTCTGAGAAACTTCTTTGTGTTCTGTGAAATCATCTCACAGAGTTACAGCTTTCCCTTCAAGAAGCCTTTCGCTAAGACAGTTCTTGTGGAATTGGCAAAGTGATATTTGGAAGCCCATAGAGGCCTATGGTGAAAAAGGAAATATCCTCAGATGAAATCTGGAAAGAAGCTTTCTGAGAAACTGCTCTGTGATGTGTGACTTCCACTCAAAGAGTTACATCTGTATTTCGTGGATCTCTTTGCTAGCCTTATTTCTCTGGAATCTGAGTACAGATATTTCGGATCCCTTTGAAGACTATAGGGCCAAAGGAAATATCCTCCGATAACAAAGAGAAAGAAGCTTTCTGAGAAACTTCTTTGTGTTTTGTGAAATCATCTCACAGAGTTACAGCTTTCCACTCAAGAAGCCTTTCGCTAAGACAGTTCTTGAGGAATTGGCAAAGGGATATTTGGGAGCCCATAGAGGCCTAGGGTGAAAAAGGAAATATCCTCAGATGAAATCTGGAAAGAAGTTTTCTGAGAAACTGCTTAGTGTTCTGTTAATTCATCTCACAGAGTTACATCTGTATTTCGTGGATCTCTTGGCTAGCCTTATTTCTGTGGAATCTGAGAACAGATATTTCGGATCCCTTTGAAGACTATAGGGCCAAAGGAAATATCCTCCGAAAACAAAGAGAAAGAAGCTTTCTGAGAAACTTCTTTGTGTTCTGTGAAATCATCTCACAGAGTTACAGCTTTCCCCTCAAGAAGCCTTTCGCTAAGACAGTTCTTGTGGAATTGGCAAAGGGATATTTGCAAGCCCATAGAGGGCTAAGGTGAAAAAGGAAATATCCTCAGATGAAATCAGGAAAGAAGCTTTCTGAGAAACTGCTCTGTGATGTGTGACTTCCACTCACAGAGTTAGATCTGTATTTCGTGGATCTCTTCGCTAGCCTTATTTCTGTGGAATCTGAGAACAGATATTTCGGATCCCTTTGAAGACTATAGGGCCAAAGGAAATATCCTCCGATAACAAAGAGAAAGAAGCTTTCTGAGAAACTTCTTTGTGTTCTGTGAAATCATCTCACAGAGTTACAGCTTTCCCCTCAAGAAGCCTTTCGCTAAGACAGTTCTTGTGGAATTGGCAAAGGGATATTTGGCAGCCCATAGAGGCCTATGGTGAAAAAGGAAATATCCTCAGATGAAATCTGGAAAGAAGCTTTCTTGGAAACTGCTCTGTGATGTGTGACTTCCACTCACAGAGTTACATCTGTATTTCCTGGATCTCTTTGCTAGCCTTATTTCTGGGGAATCTGAGAACAGATATTTCGGATCCCTTTGAAGACTATAGGGCCAAAGGAAATATCCTCCGATAACAAAGAGAAAGAAGCTTTCTGAAAAACTTCTTTCTGTTCTGTGAAATCATCTCACAGAGTTACAGCTTTCCCCTCAAGAAGCCTTTCGCTAAGACAGTTCTTGTGGAATTGGCAAAGGGATATTTGGGAGCCCATAGAGGCCTATGGTGAAAAAGGAAATATCCTCAGATGAAATCTGGAAAGAAGCTTTCTGAGAAACTGCTCTGTGATGTGTGACTTCCACTCACAGAGTTACATCTGTATTTCGTGGATCTCCTTGCTAGCCTTATTTCTGTGGAATCTGAGAACAGATATTTCGGATCCCTTTGAAGACTATAGGGCCAAAGGAAATATCCTCCGATAACAAAGAGAAAGAAGCTTTCTGAGAAACTTCTTTGTGTTCTGTGAAATCATCTCACAGAGTTACAGCTTTCCCCTCAAGAAGCTTTTCGCTAAGACAGTTCTTGTGGAATTGGCAAAGGGATATTTCAGAGCCCATAGAGGCCTATGGTGAAAAAGGAAATATCCTCAGATGAAATCTGGAAAGAAGCTTTCTGAGAAACTGCTTAGTGTTCTGTTAATTCATCTCACAGAGGTACATCTGTATTTCGTGGATCTCTTTGCTAGCCTTATTTCTGTGGAATCTGAGAACAGATATTTCGGATCCATTTGAAGAATACAGGGACAAAGGAAATATCCTCCGATAACAAAGAGAAAGAAGCTTTCTGAGAAACTTCTTTGTGTTCTGTGAAATCATCTCACAGAGTTACAGCTTTCCCCTCAAGAAGCCTTTCGCTAAGTCAGTTCTTGTGGAATTGGAAAAGGGATATTTGGGAGCCCATAGAGGCCTACGGTGAAAAAGGAAATATCCTCAGATGAAATCTGGAAAAAAGCTTTCTGAGAAACTGCTTAGTGTTCTGTTAATTCAACTCACAGAGTTACATCTGTATTTCGTGGATCTCTTTGCTAGCCTTATTTCTGTGGAATCTGAGAACAGATATTTCGGATCCCTTTGAAGACTATAGGGCCAAAGGAAATATCCTCCGATAACAAAGAGAAAGAAGCTTTCTGAGAAACTTCTTTGTGTTCTGTGAAATCATCTCACAGAGTTACAGCTTTCCACTCAAGAAGCCTTTCGCTAAGACAGTTCTTGTGGAATTGGCAAAGGGATATTTGGGAGCCCATGGAGGCCTATGGTGAAAAAGGAAATATCCTCAGATGAAATCTGGAAAGAAGCTTTCTGAGAAACTGCTCTGTGATGTGTGACTTCCACTCACAGAGTTACATCTGTATTTCGTGGATCTCTTTGCTAGCCTTATTTCTGGGGAATCTGAGAACAGATATTTCTTATCCCTTTGAAGACTATAGGGCCAAAGGAAATATCCTCCGATAACAAAGAGAAAGAAGCTTTCTGAGAAACTTCTTTGTGTTCTGTGAAATCATCTCACAGAGTTACAGCTTTCCCCTCAAGAAGCCTTTCGCTAAGACAGTTCTTGTGGAATTGGCAAAGGGATATTTGGGAGCCCATAGAGGCCTATGGTGAAAAAGGAAATATCCTCAGATGATATCTGGAAAGAAGCTTTCTGAGAAACTGCTCTGTGATGTTTGACTTCCACTCACAGAGTTACATCTGAATTTCGTGGATCTCTTTGCTAGCCTTATATCTGTGGAATCTGAGAACAGATATTTCGGATCCCTTTGAAGACTATAGGGCCAAAGGAAATATCCTCCGATAACAAAGAGAAAGAAGCTTTCTGAGAAACTTCTTTGTGTTCTGTGAAATCATCTCACAGAGTTACAGCTTTCCCTTCAAGAAGCCTTTCCCTTAGCCAGTTCTTGTGGAATTGGCAAAGGGATATTTGGAAGACCATAGAGGGCTATGGTGAAAAAGGTAATATCCTCAGATGAAATCTGGAAAGAAGCTTTCTGAGAAACTGCTCTGTGATGTGTGAATACCACTCACAGAGTTACATCTGTATTTCGTGGATCTCTTTGCTAGCCTTATTTCTGTGGAATCTGAGAACAGATATTTCGGATCCCTTTGAAGACTATAGGGCCAAAGGAAATATCCTCCGATAACAAAGAGAAAGAAGCTTTCTGATAAACTTCTTTGTGTTCTGTGAAATCATCTCACAGAGTTACAGCTTTCCACTCAAGAAGCCTTTCGCTAAGACAGTTCTTGTGGAATTGGCAAAGGGATATTTGGAAGACCATAGAGGGCTATGGTGAAAAAGGTAATATCCTCAGAGGAAATCTGGAAAGAAGCTTTCTGAGAAACTGCTTAGTGTTCTGTTAATTCACCTCACAGAGTTACATCTGTATTTCGTGGATCTCTTTGCTAGCCCTATTTCTGTGGAATCTGAGAACAGATATTTCGGATCCCTTTGAAGACTATAGGGTCAAAGGAAATATCCTCCGATAACAAAGAGAATGAAGCTTTCTGAGAAACTTCTTTGAGTTCTGTGAAATCATCTCACAGAGTTACAGCTTTCCCCTCAAGAAGCCTTTCGCTAAGACAGTTCTTGTGGAATTGGCAAAGGGATATTTGGAAACCCATAGTGGGCTATGGTGAAAAAGGAAATATACTCAGATGAAATCTAGAAAGAAGCTTTCTGAGAAACTGCTCTGTGATGTGTGACTTCCACTCACAGAGTTACATCTGTATTTCCTGGATCTCTTTGCTAGCCTTATTTCTGTGGAATCTGAGAACAGATATTTCGGATCCCTTTGAAGACTATAGGGCCAAAGGAAATATCCTCCGATAACAAAGAGAAAGAAGCTTTCTGAGAAACTTCTTTGTGTTCTGTGAAATCATCTCACAGAGTTACAGCTTTCCACTCAAGAAGCCTTTCGCTAAGACAGTTCTTGTGGAATTGGAAAAGTGATATTTGGGAGCCCATACAGGACTATGGTGAAAAAGGAAATATCCTCAGATGAAATCTGGAAAGAAGCTTTCTGAGAAACTGCTTAGTGTTCTGTTAATTCATCTCACAGAGTTACATCTGTATTTCGTGGATCTCTTGGCTAGCCTTATTTCTGTGGAATCTGAGAACAGATATTTCGGATCCCTTTGAAGACTATAGGGCCAAAGGAAATATCCTCCGATAACAAAGAGAAAGAAGCTTTCTGAGAGACTTCTTTCTGTTCTGTGAAATCATCACACAGCGTTACAGCTTTCCACTCAAGAAGCCTTTCGCTAAGACACTTCTTGTGGAATTGGTAAAGTGATATTTGGAAGCCCATAGAGGGCTATGGTGAAAAAGGTAACATCCTCAGATGAAATCTGGAAAGACGCTTTCTGAGAAACTGCTCTGTGATGTGTGACTTCCACTCACAGAGTTACATCTTTATTTCGTGGATCTCTTTGCTAGCCTTATTTCTGTGGAATCTGAGAACAGATATTTCGGATCCCTTTGAAGACTATAGGGTCAAAGGAAATATCCTCCGATAACAAAGAGAAAGAAGCTTTCTGAGAAACTTCTTTGTGTTCTGTGAAATCATCTCACAGAGTTACAGCTTTCCCTTCAAGAAGCCTTTCGCTAAGACAGTTCTTGTGGAATTGGCAAAGTGATATTTGGAAGCCCATAGAGGCCTATGGTGAAAAAGGAAATATCCTCAGATGAAATCTGGAAAGAAGCTTTCTGAGAAACTGCTCTGTGATGTGTGACTTCCACTCAAAGAGTTACATCTGTATTTCGTGGATCTCTTTGCTAGCCTTATTTCTCTGGAATCTGAGAACAGATATTTCGGATCCCTTTGAAGACTATAGGGCCAAAGGAAATATCCTCCGATAACAAAGAGAAAGAAGCTTTCTGAGAAACTTCTTTGTGTTTTGTGAAATCATCTCACAGAGTTACAGCTTTCCACTCAAGAAGCCTTTCGCTAAGACAGTTCTTGAGGAATTGGCAAAGGGATATTTGGGAGCCCATAGAGGCCTAGGGTGAAAAAGGAAATATCCTCAGATGAAATCTGGAAAGAAGTTTTCTGAGAAACTGCTTAGTGTTCTGTTAATTCATCTCACAGAGTTACATCTGTATTTCGTGGATCTCTTGGCTAGCCTTATTTCTGTGGAATCTGAGAACAGATATTTCGGATCCCTTTGAAGACTATAGGGCCAAAGGAAATATCCTCCGAAAACAAAGAGAAAGAAGCTTTCTGAGAAACTTCTTTGTGTTCTGTGAAATCATCTCACAGAGTTACAGCTTTCCCCTCAAGAAGCCTTTCGCTAAGACAGTTCTTGTGGAATTGGCAAAGGGATATTTGCAAGCCCATAGAGGGCTAAGGTGAAAAAGGAAATATCCTCAGATGAAATCAGGAAAGAAGCTTTCTGAGAAACTGCTCTGTGATGTGTGACTTCCACTCACAGAGTTAGATCTGTATTTCGTGGATCTCTTCGCTAGCCTTATTTCTGTGGAATCTGAGAACAGATATTTCGGATCCCTTTGAAGACTATAGCGCCAAAGGAAATATCCTCCGATAACAAAGAGAAAGAAGCTTTCTGAGAAACTTCTTTGTGTTCTGTGAAATCATCTCACAGAGTTACAGCTTTCCCCTCAAGAAGCCTTTCGCTAAGACAGTTCTTGTGGAATTGGCAAAGGGATATTTGGCAGCCCATAGAGGCCTATGGTGAAAAAGGAAATATCCTCAGATGAAATCTGGAAAGAAGCTTTCTTGGAAACTGCTCTGTGATGTGTGACTTCCACTCACAGAGTTACATCTGTATTTCCTGGATCTCTTTGCTAGCCTTATTTCTGGGGAATCTGAGAACAGATATTTCGGATCCCTTTGAAGACTATAGGGCCAAAGGAAATATCCTCCGATAACAAAGAGAAAGAAGCTTTCTGAAAAACTTCTTTCTGTTCTGTGAAATCATCTCACAGAGTTACAGCTTTCCCCTCAAGAAGCCTTTCGCTAAGACAGTTCTTGTGGAATTGGCAAAGGGATATTTGGGAGCCCATAGAGGCCTATGGTGAAAAAGGAAATATCCTCAGATGAAATCTGGAAAGAAGCTTTCTGAGAAACTGCTCTGTGATGTGTGACTTCCACTCACAGAGTTACATCTGTATTTCGTGGATCTCCTTGCTAGCCTTATTTCTGTGGAATCTGAGAACAGATATTTCGGATCCCTTTGAAGACTATAGGGCCAAAGGAAATATCCTCCGATAACAAAGAGAAAGAAGCTTTCTGAGAAACTTCTTTGTGTTCTGTGAAATCATCTCACAGAGTTACAGCTTTCCCCTCAAGAAGCTTTTCGCTAAGACAGTTCTTGTGGAATTGGCAAAGGGATATTTCAGAGCCCATAGAGGCCTATGGTGAAAAAGGAAATATCCTCAGATGAAATCTGGAAAGAAGCTTTCTGAGAAACTGCTTAGTGTTCTGTTAATTCATCTCACAGAGGTACATCTGTATTTCGTGGATCTCTTTGCTAGCCTTATTTCTGTGGAATCTGAGAACAGATATTTCGGATCCATTTGAAGAATACAGGGACAAAGGAAATATCCTGCGATAACAAAGAGAAAGAAGCTTTCTGAGAAACTTCTTTGTGTTCTGTGAAATCATCTCACAGAGTTACAGCTTTCCCCTCAAGAAGCCTTTCGCTAAGTCAGTTGTTGTGGAATTGGAAAAGGGATATTTGGGAGCCCATAGAGGCCTACGGTGAAAAAGGAAATATCCTCAGATGAAATCTCAAAAAAAGCTTTCTGAGAAACTGCTTAGTGTTCTGTTAATTCAACTCACAGAGTTACATCTGTATTTCGTGGATCTCTTTGCTAGCCTTATTTCTGTGGAATCTGAGAACAGATATTTCGGATCCCTTTGAAGACTATAGGGCCTAAGGAAATATCCTCCGATAACAAAGAGAAAGAAGCTTTCTGAGAAACTTCTTTGTGTTCTGTGAAATCATCTCACAGAGTTACAGCTTTCCCCTCAAGAAGCCTTTCGCTAAGACAGTTCTTGTGGAATTGGCAAAGTGAAATTTGGAAGCCCATAGAGGGCTATGGTGAAAAAGGAAATATCCTCAGATGAATTCTGGAAAGAAGCTTTCTGAGAAACTGCTCTGTGATGTGTGACTTCCACTCACAGAGTTACATCTGTATTTCGTGGATCTCTTTGCTAGCCTTATTTCTGTGGAATCTGAGAACAGATATTTCGGATCCATTTGAAGAGTACAGGGACAAAGGAAATATCCTCCGATAACAAAGAGAAAGAAGCTTTCTGAGAAACTTCTTTGTGTTCTGTGACATCATCTCACAGAGTTACAGCTTTCCCTTCAAGAAGCCTTTCGCTAAGACAGTTCTTGTGGAATTGGCAAAGTGAAATTTGGAAGCCCATAGAGGGCTATGGTGAAAAAGGAAATATCCTCAGATGAAATCTTGAAAGAAGCTTTCTGAGAAACTGCTCTGTGATGTGTGACTTCCACTCACAGAGTTACATCTGTATTTCGTGGATCTCTTTGCTAGCTTTATTTCTGTGGAATCTGAGAACAGATATTTCGGATCCCTTTGAAGACTATAGGGCCAAAGGAAATATCCTCCGATAACAAAGAGAAAGAAGATTTCTGAGAAACTTCTTTGTGTTCTGTGAAATCATCTCACAGAGTTACAGCTTTCCACTCAAGAAGCCTTTCGCTAAGACAGTTCTTGTGGAATTGGCAAAGGGATATTTGGATGCCCATAGAGGGCTACGGTGAAAAAGGAAATATCCTCAGATGAAATCTGGAAAGAAGCTTTCTGAGAAACTGCTTAGTGTTCTGTTAATTCATCTCACAGAGTTACATCTGTATTTCGTGGATCTCTTTGCTAGCCTTTTTCTGTGGAATCTGAGAACAGATATTTCGGATCCCTTTGAAGACTATAGGGCCAAAGGAAATATCCTCCGATAACAAAGAGAAAGAAGCTTTCTGAGAAACTTCTTTGTGTTCTGTGAAATCATGTCACAGAGTTACAGCTTTCCCCTCAAGAAGCCTTTCGCTAAGACAGTTCTTGTGGAATTGGCAAAGGGATATTTCAGAGCCCATAGAGGCCTATGGTGAAAAAGGAAATATCCTCAGATGAAATCTGGAAAGAAGCTTTCTGAGAAACTGCTTAGTGTTCGGTTAATTCATCTCACAGAGTTACATCTGTATTTCATGGATCTCTTTGCTAGCCTTATTTCTGTGGAATCTGAGAACAGATATTTCGGATCCATTTGAAGAATACAGGGACAAGGGAAATATCCTCCGATAACAAAGAGAAAGAAGCTTTCTGAGAAACTTCTTGGTGTTCTGTGAAATCATGTCACAGAGTTACAGCTTTCCCCTAAAGAAGCCTTTCGCTAAGACAGTTCTTGTGGAATTGGCAAAGGGATATTTGAGAGCCCATAGAGGCCTATGGTGAAAAAGGAAATATCCTCAGATGAAATCTGGAAAGAAGCTTTCTGAGAAACTGCTTACTGTTCTGTTAATTCATCTCACAGAGTTACATCTGTATTTCGTGGATCTCTTTGCTAGCCTTATTTCTGTGGAATCTGAGAACAGATATTTCGGATCCCTTTGAAGACTATAGGGCCAAAGGAAATATCCTCCGATAACAAAGAGAAAGAAGCTTTCTGAGAAACTTCTTTGTGTTCTGTGAAATCTTCTCACAGAGTTACAGCTTTCCACTCAAGAAGCCTTTCGCTAAGACAGTTCTTGTGGAATTGGCAAAGGGATATTTGGGAGCCCATAAAGGCCTATGGTGAAAAAGGAAATATCCTCAGAAGAAATCTGGAAAGAAGCTTTCTGAGAAACTGCTCTGTGATGTGTGACTTCCACTCACAGAGTTACATCTGTATTTCCTGGATCTCTTTGCTAGCCTTATTTCTGTGGAATCTGAGAACAGATATTTCGGATCCCTTTGAAGACTATAGGGCCAAAGGAAATATCCTCCGATAACAAAGAGAAAGAAGCTTTCTGAGAAACTTCTTTGTGTTCCGTGAAATCATCTCACAGAGTTGCAGCTTTCCCTTCAAGAATCCTTTCCCTAAGACAGTTCTTGTGGAATTCGAAAAGTGATATTTGGGAGCCCATAGAGGGCTATGGTGAAAAAGGAAATATCCTCAGATGAAATCTGGAAAGAAGCTTTCTGAGAAACTGCTTAGTGTTCTGTTAATTCACCTCACAGAGTTACATCTGTATTTCGTGGATCTCTTTGCTAGCCTTATTTCTGTTTAATCTGAGAACAGATATTTCGGATCCCTTTGAAGACTATAGGGCCAAAGGAAATATCCTCCGATAACAAAGAGAAAGAAGCTTTCTGAGAAACTTCTTTGTGTTCTGTGAAATCATCTCACAGAGTTACAGCTTTCCCTTCAAGAAGCCTTTCGCTAAGACAGGTTTTGTGGAATTGGCACAGGGATATTTGGAAGCCCATAGAGGGCTATGGTGAAAAAGGAAATATCCTAAGATGAAATCTGGAAAGAAGCTTTCTGAGAAACTGCTCTGTGATGTGTGACTTCCACTCACAGAGTTACATCTGTATTTCCTGGATCTCTTTGCTAGCCTTATTTCTGTGGAATCTGAGAACAGATATTTCGGATCCCTTTGAAGACTATAGGGCCAAAGGAAATATCCTCCGATAACAAAGAGAAAGAAGCTTTCTGAGAAACTTCTTTGTGTTCTGTGAAATCATCTCACAGAGTTACAGCTTTCCACTCAAGAAGCCTTTCGCTAAGACAGTTCTTGTGGAATTGGAAAAGTGATATTTGGGAGCCCATACAGGACTATGGTGAAAAAGGAAATATCCTCAGATGAAATCTGGAAAGAAGCTTTCTGAGAAACTGCTTAGTGTTCTGTTAATTCATCTCACAGAGGTACATCTGTATTTCGTGGATCTCTTGGCTAGCCTTATTTCTGTGGAATCTGAGAACAGATATTTCGGATCCCTTTGAAGACTATAGAGCCAAAGGAAATATCCTCCGATAACAAAGAGAAAGAAGCTTTCTGAGAGACTTCTTTCTGTTCTGTGAAATCATCACACAGCGTTACAGCTTTCCACTCAAGAAGCCTTTCGCTAAGACAGTTCTTGTGGAATTGGCAAAGGGATATTTGGATGCCCATAGAGGGCTACGGTGAAAAAGGAAATATCCTCAGATGAAATCTGGAAAGAAGCTTTCTGAGAAACTGCTTAGTGTTCTGTTAATTCATCTCACAGAGTTACATCTGTATTTCGTGGATCTCTTTGCTAGCCTTTTTCTGTGGAATCTGAGAACAGATATTTCGGATCCCTTTGAAGACTATAGGGCCAAAGGAAATATCCTCCGATAACAAAGAGAAAGAAGCTTTCTGAGAAACTTCTTTGTGTTCTGTGAAATCATGTCACAGAGTTACAGCTTTCCCCTCAAGAAGCCTTTCGCTAAGACAGTTCTTGTGGAATTGGCAAAGGGATATTTCAGAGCCCATAGAGGCCTATGGTGAAAAAGGAAATATCCTCAGATGAAATCTGGAAATAAGCTTTCTGAGAAACTGCTTAGTGTTCGGTTAATTCATCTCACAGAGTTACATCTGTATTTCATGGATCTCTTTGCTAGCCTTATTTCTGTGGAATCTGAGAACAGATATTTCGGATCCATTTGAAGAATACAGGGACAAGGGAAATATCCTCCGATAACAAAGAGAAAGAAGCTTTCTGAGAAACTTCTTGGTGTTCTGTGAAATCATGTCACAGAGTTACAGCTTTCCCCTAAAGAAGCCTTTCGCTAAGACAGTTCTTGTGGAATTGGCAAAGGGATATTTGGGAGCCCATAGAGGCCTATGGTGAAAAAGGAAATATCCTCAGATGAAATCTGGAAAGAAGCTTTCTGAGAAACTGCTTACTGTTCTGTTAATTCATCTCACAGAGTTACATCTGTATTTCGTGGATCTCTTTGCTAGCCTTATTTCTGTGGAATCTGAGAACAGATATTTCGGATCCCTTTGAAGACTATAGGGCCAAAGGAAATATCCTCCGATAACAAAGAGAAAGAAGCTTTCTGAGAAACTTCTTTGTGTTCTGTGAAATCTTCTCACAGAGTTACAGCTTTCCACTCAAGAAGCCTTTCGCTAAGACAGTTCTTGTGGAATTGGCAAAGGGATATTTGGGAGCCCATAAAGGCCTATGGTGAAAAAGGAAATATCCTCAGAAGAAATCTGGAAAGAAGCTTTCTGAGAAACTGCTCTGTGACGTGTGACTTCCACTCACAGAGTTACATCTGTATTTCCTGGATCTCTTTGCTAGCCTTATTTCTGTGGAATCTGAGAACAGATATTTCGGATCCCTTTGAAGACTATAGGGCCAAAGGAAATATCCTCCGATAACAAAGAGAAAGAAGCTTTCTGAGAAACTTCTTTGTGTTCCGTGAAATCATCTCACAGAGTTGCAGCTTTCCCTTCAAGAATCCTTTCCCTAAGACAGTTCTTGTGGAATTCGAAAAGTGATATTTGGGAGCCCATAGAGGGCTATGGTGAAAAAGGAAATATCCTCAGATGAAATCTGGAAAGAAGCTTTCTGAGAAACTGCTTAGTGTTCTGTTAATTCACCTCACAGAGTTACATCTGTATTTCGTGGATCTCTTTGCTAGCCTTATTTCTGTGGAATCTGAGAACAGATATTTCGGATCCCTTTGAAGACTATAGGGCCAAAGGAAATATCCTCCGATAACAAAGAGAAAGAAGCTTTCTGAGAAACTTCTTTGTGTTCTGTGAAATCATCTCACAGAGTTACAGCTTTCCCTTCAAGAAGCCTTTCGCTAAGACAGGTTTTGTGGAATTGGCACAGGGATATTTGGAAGCCCATAGAGGGCTATGGAGAAAAAGGAAATATCCTAAGATGAAATCTGGAAAGAAGCTTTCTGAGAAACTGCTCTGTGATGTGTGACTTCCACTCACAGAGTTACATCTGTATTTCCTGGATCTCTTTGCTAGCCTTATTTCTGTGGAATCTGAGAACAGATATTTCGGATCCCTTTGAAGACTATAGGGCCAAAGGAAATATCCTCCGATAACAAAGAGAAAGAAGCTTTCTGAGAAACTTCTTTGTGTTCTGTGAAATCATCTCACAGAGTTACAGCTTTCCACTCAAGAAGCCTTTCGCTAAGACAGTTCTTGTGGAATTGGAAAAGTGATATTTGGGAGCCCATACAGGACTATGGTGAAAAAGGAAATATCCTCAGATGAAATCTGGAAAGAAGCTTTCTGAGAAACTGCTTAGTGTTCTGTTAATTCATCTCACAGAGTTACATCTGTATTTCGTGGATCTCTTGGCTAGCCTTATTTCTGTGGAATCTGAGAACAGATATTTCGGATCCCTTTGAAGACTATAGGGCCAAAGGAAATATCCTCCGATAACAAAGAGAAAGAAGCTTTCTGAGAGACTTCTTTCTGTTCTGTGAAATCATCACACAGCGTTACAGCTTTCCACTCAAGAAGCCTTTCGCTAAGACACTTCTTGTGGAATTGGCAAAGTGATATTTGGAAGCCCATAGAGGGCTATGGTGAAAAAGGTAACATCCTCAGATGAAATCTGGAAAGACGCTTTCTGAGAAACTGCTCTGTGATGTGTGACTTCCACTCACAGAGTTAGATCTGTATTTCGTGGATCTCTTCGCTAGCCTTATTTCTGTGGAATCTGAGAACAGATATTTCGGATCCCTTTGAAGACTATAGGGCTAAAGGAAATATCCTCCGATAAGAAAGAGAAAGAAGCTTTCTGAGAAACTTCTTTGTGTTCTGTGAAATCATCTCACAGAGTTACAGCTTTCCCCTCAAGAAGCCTTTCGCTAAGACAGTTCTTGTGGAATTGGCAAAGGGATATTTGGCAGCCCATAGAGGCCTATGGTGAAAAAGGAAATATCCTCAGATGAAATCTGGAAAGAAGCTTTCTGAGAAACTGCTCTGTGATGTGTGACTTCCACTCACAGAGTTACATCTGTATTTCCTGGATCTCTTTGCTAGCCTTATTTCTGGGGAATCTGAGAACAGATATTTCGGATCCCTTTGAAGAGTATAGGGCCAAAGGAAATATCCTCCGATAACAAAGAGAAAGAAGCTTTCTGAAAAACTTCTTTCTGTTCTGTGAAATCATCTCACAGAGTTACAGCTTTCCCCTCAAGAAGCCTTTCGCTAAGACAGTTCTTGTGGAATTGGCAAAGGGATATTTGGGAGCCCATAGAGGCCTATGGTGAAAAAGGAAATATCCTCAGATGAAATCTGGAAAGAAGCTTTCTGAGAAACTGCTCTGTGATGTGTGACTTCCACTCACAGAGTTACATCTGTATTTCGTGGATCTCCTTGCTAGCCTTATTTCTGTGGAATCTGAGAACAGATATTTCGGATCCCTTTGAAGACTATAGGGCCAAAGGTAATATCCTCCGATAACAAAGAGAAAGAAGCTTTCTGAGAAACTTCTTTGTGTTCTGTGAAATCATCTCACAGAGTTACAGCTTTCCCCTCAAGAAGCTTTTCGCTAAGACAGTTCTTGTGGAATTGGCAAAGGGATATTTCAGAGCCCATAGAGGCCTATGGTGAAAAAGGAAATATCCTCAGATGAAATCTGGAAAGAAGCTTTCTGAGAAACTGCTTAGTGTTCTGTTAATTCATCTCACAGAGGTACATCTGTATTTCGTGGATCTCTTTGCTAGCCTTATTTCTGTGGAATCTGAGAACAGATATTTCGGATCCATTTGAAGAATACAGGGACAAAGGAAATATCCTCCGATAACAAAGAGAAAGAAGCTTTCTGAGAAACTTCTTTGTGTTCTGTGAAATCATCTCACAGAGTTACAGCTTTCCCCTCAAGAAGCCTTTCGCTAAGACAGTTCTTGTGGAATTGGAAAAGGGATATTTGGGAGCCCATAGAGGCCTACGGTGAAAAAGGAAATATCCTCAGATGAAATCTGGAAAAAAGCTTTCTGAGAAACTGCTTAGTGTTCTGTTAATTCAACTCACAGAGTTACATCTGTATTTCGTGGATCTCTTTGCTAGCCTTATTTCTGTGGAATCTGAGAACAGATATTTCGGATCCCTTTGAAGACTATAGGGCCAAAGGAAATATCCTCCGATAACAAAGAGAAAGAAGCTTTCTTAGAACCTTCTTTGTGTTCTGTGAAATCATCTCACAGAGTTACAGCTTTCCCCTCAAGAAGCCTTTCGCTAAGACAGTTCTTGTGGAATTGGCAAAGTGAAATTTGGAAGCCCATAGAGGGCTATGGTGAAAAAGGAAATATCCTCAGATGAATTCTGGAAAGAAGCTTTCTGAGAAACTGCTCTGTGATGTGTGACTTCCACTCACAGAGTTACATCTGTATTTCGTGGATCTCTTTGCTAGCCTTATTTCTGTGGAATCTCAGAACAGATATTTCGGATCCATTTGAAGAGTACAGGGACAAAGGAAATATCCTCCGATAACAAAGAGAAAGAAGCTTTCTGAGAAACTTCTTTGTGTTCTGTGACATCATCTCACAGAGTTACAGCTTTCCCTTCAAGAAGCCTTTCGCTAAGACAGTTCTTGTGGAATTGGCAAAGTGAAATTTGGAAGCCCATAGAGGGCTATGGTGAAAAAGGAAATATCCTCAGATGAAATCTGGAAAGAAGCTTTCTGAGAAACTGCTCTGTGATGTGTGACTTCCACTCACAGAGTTACATCTGTATTTCGTGGATCTCTTTGCTAGCTTTATTTCTGTGGAATCTGAGAACAGATATTTCGGATCCCTTTGAAGACTATAGGGCCAAAGGAAATATCCTCCGATAACAAAGAGAAAGAAGATTTCTGAGAAACTTCTTTGTGTTCTGTGAAATCATCTCACAGAGTTACAGCTTTCCACTCAAGAAGCCTTTCGCTAAGACAGTTCTTGTGGAATTGGCAAAGGGATATTTGGATGCCCATAGAGGGCTACGGTGAAAAAGGAAATATCCTCAGATGAAATCTGGAAAGAAGCTTTCTGAGAAACTGCTTAGTGTTCTGTTAATTCACCTCACAGAGTTACATCTGTATTTCGTGGATCTCTTTGCTAGCCTTTTTCTGTGGAATCTGAGAACAGATATTTCGGATCCCTTTGAAGACTATAGGGCCAAAGGAAATATCCTCCGATAACAAAGAGAAAGAAGCTTTCTGAGAAACTTCTTTGTGTTCTGTGAAATCATGTCACAGAGTTACAGCTTTCCCGTCAAGAAGCCTTTGGCTAAGACAGTTCTTGTGGAATTGGCAAAGGGATATTTCAGAGCCCATAGAGGCCTATGGTGAAAAAGGAAATATCCTCAGATGAAATCTGGAAAGAAGCTTTCTGAGAAACTGCTTAGTGTTCTGTTAATTCATCTCACAGAGTTACATCTGTATTTCATGGATCTCTTTGCTAGCCTTATTTCTGTGGAATCTGAGAACAGATATTTCGGATCCATTTGAAGAATACAGGGACAAGGGAAATATCCTCCGATAACAAAGAGAAAGAAGCTTTCTGAGAAACTTCTTGGTGTTCTGTGAAATCATGTCACAGAGTTACAGCTTTCCCCTAAAGAAGCCTTTCGCTAAGACAGTTCTTGTGGAATTGGCAAAGGGATATTTGGGAGCCCATAGAGGCCTATGGTGAAAAAGGAAATATCCTCAGATGAAATCTGGAAAGAAGCTTTCTGAGAAACTGCTTAGAGTTCTGTTAATTCATCTCACAGAGTTACATCTGTATTTCGTGGATCTGTTTGCTAGCCTTATTTCTGTGGAATCTGAGAACAGATATTTCGGATCCCTTTGAAGACTATAGGGCCAAAGGAAATATCCTCCGATAACAAAGAGAAAGAAGCTTTCTGAGAAACTTCTTTGTGTTCTGTGAAATCATCTCACAGAGTTACAGCTTTCCACTCAAGAAGCCTTTCGCTAAGACAGTTCTTGTGGAATTGGCAAAGGGATATTTGGGAGCCCATAAAGGCCTATGGTGAAAAGGAAATATCCTCAGAAGAAATCTGGAAAGAAGCTTTCTGAGAAACTGCTCTGTGATGTGTGACTTCCACTCACAGAGTTACATCTGTATTTCCTGGATCTCTTTGCTAGCCTTATTTCTGTGGAATCTGAGAACAGATATTTCGGATCCCTTTGAAGACTATAGGGCCAAAGGAAATATCCTCCGATAACAAAGAGAAAGAAGCTTTCTGAGAAACTTCTTTGTGTTCTGTGAAATCATCTCACAGAGTTGCAGCTTTCCCTTCAAGAATCCTTTCCCTAAGACAGTTCTTGTGGAATTCGAAAAGTGATATTTGGGAGCCCATAGAGGGCTATGGTGAAAAAGGAAATATCCTCAGATGAAATCTGGAAAGAAGCTTTCTGAGAAACTGCTTAGTGTTCTGTTAATTCACCTCACAGAGTTACATCTGTATTTCGTGGATCTCTTTGCTAGCCTTATTTCTGTGGAATCTGAGAACAGATATTTCGGATCCCTTTGAAGACTATAGGGCCAAAGGAAATATCCTCCGATAACAAAGAGAAAGAAGCTTTCTGAGAAACTTCTTTGTGTTCTGTGAAATCATCTCACAGAGTTACAGCTTTCCCTTCAAGAAGCCTTTCGCTAAGACAGGTTTTGTGGAATTGTCACAGGGATATTTGGAAGCCCATAGAGGGCTATGGTGAAAAAGGAAATATCCTAAGATGAAATCTGGAAAGAAGCTTTCTGAGAAACTGCTCTGTGATGTGTGACTTCCACTCACAGAGTTACATCTGTATTTCTTGGATCTCTTTGCTAGCCTTATTTCTGTGGAATCTGAGAACAGATATTTCGGATCCCTTTGAAGACTATAGGGCCAAAGGAAATATCCTCCGATAACAAAGAGAAAGAAGGTTTCTGAGAAACTTCTTTGTGTTCTGTGAAATCATCTCACAGAGTTACAGCTTTCCACTCAAGAAGCCTTTTGCTAAGACAGTTCTTGTGGAATTGGCAAAGGGATATTTTGGAGCCCATAGAGGCCTATGGTGAAAAAGGAAATGTCCTCAGATGAAATCTGGAAAGAAGCTTTCTGAGAAACTGCTTAGTGTTCTGTTAATTCATCTCACAGAGGTACATCTGTATTTCGTGGATCTCTTTGCTAGCCTTATTTCTGTGGAATCTGAGAACAGATATTTCGGATCCCTTTGAAGACTATAGGGCCAAAGGAAATATCCTCTGATAACAAAGAGAAAGAAGCTTTCTGAGAAACTTCTTTGTGTTCTGTGAAATCATCTCACAGAGTTACAGCTTTCCACTCAAGAAGCCTTTCGCTAAGACAGTTCTTGTGGAATTGGCAAAGGGATATTTGGGAGCCCATGGAGGCCTATGGTGAAAAAGGAAATATCCTCAGATGAAATCTGGAAAGAAGCTTTCTGAGAAACTGCTCTGTGATGTGTGACTTCCACTCACAGAGTTACATCTGTATTTCGTGGATCTCTTTGCTAGCCTTATTTCTGGGGAATCTGAGAACAGATATTTCTTATCCCTTTGAAGACTATAGGGCCAAAGGAAATATCCTCCGATAACAAAGAGAAAGAAGCTTTCTGAGAAACTTCTTTGTGTTCTGTGAAATCATCTCACAGAGTTACAGCTTCCCCTCAAGAAGCCTTTCGCTAAGACAGTTCTTGTGGAATTGGCAAAGGGATATTTGGGAGCCCATAGAGGCCTATGGTGAAAAAGGAAATATCCTCAGATGATATCTGGAAAGAAGCTTTCTGAGAAACTGCTCTGTGATGTGTGACTTCCACTCACAGAGTTACATCTGAATTTCGTGGATCTCTTTGCTAGCCTTATATCTGTGGAATCTGAGAACAGATATTTCGGATCCCTTTGAAGACTATAGGGCCAAAGGAAATATCCTCCGATAACAAAGAGAAAGAAGCTTTCTGAGAAACTTCTTTGTGTTCTGTGAAATCATCTCACAGAGTTACAGCTTTCCCTTCAAGAAGCCTTTCCCTTAGCCAGTTCTTGTGGAATTGGCAAAGGGATATTTGGAAGACCATAGAGGGCTATGGTGAAAAAGGTAATATCCTCAGATGAAATCTGGAAAGAAGCTTTCTGAGAAACTGCTCTGTGATGTGTGAATACCACTCACAGAGTTACATCTGTATTTGGTGGATCTCTTTGCTAGCCTTATTTCTGTGGAATCTGAGAACAGATATTTCGGATCCCTTTGAAGACTATAGGGCCAAAGGAAATATCCTCCGATAACAAAGAGAAAGAAGCTTTCTGAGAAACTTCTTTGTGTTCTGTGAAATCATCTCACAGAGTTACAGCTTTCCACTCAAGAAGCCTTTCGCTAAGACAGTTCTTGTGGAATTGGCAAAGGGATATTTGGAAGACCATAGAGGGCTATGGTGAAAAAGGTAATATCCTCAGAGGAAATCTGGAAAGAAGCTTTCTGAGAAACTGCTTAGTGTTCTGTTAATTCACCTCACAGAGTTACATCTGTATTTCGTGGATCTCTTTGCTAGCCCTATTTCTGTGGAATCTGAGAACAGATATTTCGGATCCCTTTGAAGACTATAGGGTCAAAGGAAATATCCTCCGATAACAAAGAGAATGAAGCTTTCTGAGAAACTTCCTTGAGTTCTGTGAAATCATCTCACAGAGTTACAGCTTTCCCCTCAAGAAGCCTTTCGCTAAGACAGTTCTTGTGGAATTTTCAAAGGGATATTTGGAAACCCATAGTGGGCTATGGTGAAAAAGGAAATATACTCAGATGAAATCTAGAAAGAAGCTTTCTGAGAAACTGCTCTGTGATGTGTGACTTCCACTCACAGAGTTACATCTGTATTTACTGGATCTCGTTGCTAGCCTTATTTCTGTGGAATCTGAGAACAGATATTTCGGATCCCTTTGAAGACTATAGGGCCAAAGGAAATATCCTCTGATAACAAAGAGAAAGAAGCTTTCTGAGAAACTTCTTTGTGTTCTGTGAAATCATCTCACAGAGTTACAGCTTTCCACTCAAGAAGCCTTTCGCTAAGACAGTTCTTGTGGAATTGGAAAAGTGATATTTGGGAGCCCATACAGGACTATGGTGAAAAAGGAAATATCCTCAGATGAAATCTGGAAAGAAGCTTTCTGAGAAACTGCTTAGTGTTCTGTTAATTCATCTCACAGAGTTACATCTGTATTTCGTGGATCTCTTGGCTAGCCTTATTTCTGTGGAATCTGAGAACAGATATTTCGGATCCCTTTGAAGACTATAGGGCCAAAGGAAATATCCTCCGATAACAAAGAGAAAGAAGCTTTCTGAGAGACTTCTTTCTGTTCTGTGAAATCATCACACAGCGTTACAGCTTTCCACTCAAGAAGCCTTTCGCTAAGACACTTCTTTTGGAATTGGCAAAGTGATATTTGGAAGCCCATAGAGGGCTATGGTGAAAAAGGTAACATCCTCAGATGAAATCTGGAAAGACGCTTTCTGAGAAACTGCTCTGTGATGTGTGACTTCCACTCACAGAGTTACATCTTTATTTCGTGGATCTCTTTGCTAGCCTTATTTCTGTGGAATCTGAGAACAGATATTTTGGATCCCTTTGAAGACTATAGGGTCAAAGGAAATATCCTCCGATAACAAAGAGAAAGAAGCTTTCTGAGAAACTTCTTTGTGTTCTGTGAAATCATCTCACAGAGTTACAGCTTTCCCTTCAAGAAGCCTTTCGCTAAGACAGTTCTTGTGGAATTGGCAAAGGGATATTTGGAAGCCCATAGAGGCCTATGGTGAAAAAGGAAATATCCTCAGATGAAATCTGGAAAGAAGCTTTCTGAGAAACTGCTCTGTGATGTGTGACTTCCACTCACAGAGTTACATCTGTATTTCCTGGATCTCTTTGCTAGCCTTATTTCTGTGGAATCTGAGAACAGATATTTCGGATCCCTTTGAAGACTATAGGGCCAAAGGAAATATCCTCTGATAACAAAGAGAAAGAAGCTTTCTGAGAAACTTCTTTGTGTTCTGTGAAATCATCTCACAGAGTTACAGCTTTCCCCTCAAGAAGCCTTTCGCTAAGACAGTTCTTGTGGAATTGGCAAAGTGAAATTTGGAAGCCCATAGAGGGCTATGGTGAAAAAGGAAATATCCTCAGATGAATTCTGGAAAGAAGCTTTCTGAGAAACTGCTCTGTGATGTGTGACTTCCACTCACAGAGTTACATCTGTATTTCGTGGATCTCTTTGCTAGCCTTATTTCTGTGGAATCTGAGAACAGATATTTCGGATCCATTTGAAGAGTACAGGGACAAAGGAAATATCCTCCGATAACAAAGAGAAAGAAGCTTTCTGAGAAACTTCCTTGTGTTCTGTGACATCATCTCACAGAGTTACAGCTTTCCCTTCAAGAAGCCTTTCGCTAAGACAGTTCTTGTGGAATTGGCAAAGTGAAATTTGGAAGCCCATAGAGGGCTATGGTGAAAAAGGAAATATCCTCAGATGAAATCTGGAAAGAAGCTTTCTGAGAAACTGCTCTGTGATGTGTGACTTCCACTCACAGAGTTACATCTGTATTTCGTGGATCTCTTTGCTAGCTTTATTTCTGTGGAATCTGAGAACAGATATTTCGGATCCCTTTGAAGACTATAGGGCCAAAGGAAATATCCTCCGATAACAAAGAGAAAGAAGATTTCTGAGAAACTTCTTTGTGTTCTGTGAAATCATCTCACAGAGTTACAGCTTTCCACTCAAGAAGCCTTTCGCTAAGACAGTTCTTGTGGAATTGGCAAAGGGATATTTGGATGCCCATAGAGGGCTACGGTGAAAAAGGAAATATCCTCAGATGAAATCTGGAAAGAAGCTTTCTGAGAAACTGCTTAGTGTTCTGTTAATTCACCTCACAGAGTTACATCTGTATTTCGTGGATCTCTTTGCTAGCCTTTTTCTGTGGAATCTGAGAACAGATATTTCGGATCCCTTTGAAGACTATAGGGCCAAAGGAAATATCCTCCGATAACAAAGAGAAAGAAGCTTTCTGAGAAACTTCTTTGTGTTCTGTGAAATCATGTCACAGAGTTACAGCTTTCCCCTCAAGAAGCCTTTCGCTAAGACAGTTCTTGTGGAATTGGCAAAGGGATATTTCAGAGCCCATAGAGGCCTATGGTGAAAAAGGAAATATCCTCAGATGAAATCTGGAAAGAAGCTTTCTGAGAAACTGCTTAGTGTTCTGTTAATTCATCTCACAGAGTTACATCTGTATTTCATGGATCTCTTTGCTAGCCTTATTTCTGTGGAATCTGAGAACAGATATTTCGGATCCATTTGAAGAATACAGGGACAAGGGAAATATACTCCGATAACAAAGAGAAAGAAGCTTTCTGAGAAACTTCTTGGTGTTCTGTGAAATCATGTCACAGAGTTACAGCTTTCCCCTAAAGAAGCCTTTCGCTAAGACAGTTCTTGTGGAATTGGCAAAGGGATATTTGGGAGCCCATAGAGGCCTATGGTGAAAAAGGAAATATCCTCAGATGAAATCTGGAAAGAAGCTTTCTGAGAAACTGCTTAGAGTTCTGTTAATTCATCTCACAGAGTTACATCTGTATTTCGTGGATCTGTTTGCTAGCCTTATTTCTGTGGAATCTGAGAACAGATATTTCGGATCCCTTTGAAGACTATAGGGCCAAAGGAAATATCCTCCGATAACAAAGAGAAAGAAGCTTTCTGAGAAACTTCTTTGTGTTCTGTGAAATCATCTCACAGAGTTACAGCTTTCCACTCAAGAAGCCTTTCGCTAAGACAGTTCTTGTGGAATTGGCAAAGGGATATTTGGGAGCCCATAAAGGCCTATGGTGAAAAAGGAAATATCCTCAGAAGAAATCTGGAAAGAAGCTTTCTGAGAAACTGCTCTGTGATGTGTGACTTCCACTCACAGAGTTACATCTGTATTTCCTGGATCTCTTTGCTAGCCTTATTTCTGTGGAATCTGAGAACAGATATTTCGGATCCCTTTGAAGACTATAGGGCCAAAGGAAATATCCTCCGATAACAAAGAGAAAGAAGCTTTCTGAGAAACTTCTTTGTGTTCTGTGAAATCATCTCACAGAGTTGCAGCTTTCCCTTCAAGAATCCTTTCCCTAAGACAGTTCTTGTGGAATTCGAAAAGTGATATTTGGGAGCCCATAGAGGGCTATGGTGAAAAAGGAAATATCCTCAGATGAAATCTGGAAAGAAGCTTTCTGAGAAACTGCTTAGTGTTCTGTTAATTCACCTCACAGAGTTACATCTGTATTTCGTGGATCTCTTTGCTAGCCTTATTTCTGTGGAATCTGAGAACAGATATTTCGGATCCCTTTGAAGACTATAGGGCCAAAGGAAATATCCTCCGATAACAAAGAGAAAGAAGCTTTCTGAGAAACTTCTTTGTGTTCTGTGAAATCATCTCACAGAGTTACAGCTTTCCCTTCAAGAAGCCTTTCGCTAAGACAGGTTTTGTGGAATTGTCACAGGGATATTTGGAAGCCCATAGAGGGCTATGGTGAAAAAGGAAATATCCTAAGATGAAATCTGGAAAGAAGCTTTCTGAGAAACTGCTCTGTGATGTGTGACTTCCACTCACAGAGTTACATCTGTATTTCTTGGATCTCTTTGCTAGCCTTATTTCTGTGGAATCTGAGAACAGATATTTCGGATCCCTTTGAAGACTATAGGGCCAAAGGAAATATCCTCCGATAACAAAGAGAAAGAAGGTTTCTGAGAAACTTCTTTGTGTTCTGTGAAATCATCTCACAGAGTTACAGCTTTCCACTCAAGAAGCCTTTTGCTAAGACAGTTCTTGTGGAATTGGCAAAGGGATATTTTGGAGCCCATAGAGGCCTATGGTGAAAAAGGAAATGTCCTCAGATGAAATCTGGAAAGAAGCTTTCTGAGAAACTGCTTAGTGTTCTGTTAATTCATCTCACAGAGGTACATCTGTATTTCGTGGATCTCTTTGCTAGCCTTATTTCTGTGGAATCTGAGAACAGATATTTCGGATCCCTTTGAAGACTATAGGGCCAAAGGAAATATCCTCTGATAACAAAGAGAAAGAAGCTTTCTGAGAAACTTCTTTGTGTTCTGTGAAATCATCTCACAGAGTTACAGCTTTCCACTCAAGAAGCCTTTCGCTAAGACAGTTCTTGTGGAATTGGCAAAGGGATATTTGGGAGCCCATGGAGGCCTATGGTGAAAAAGGAAATATCCTCAGATGAAATCTGGAAAGAAGCTTTCTGAGAAACTGCTCTGTGATGTGTGACTTCCACTCACAGAGTTACATCTGTATTTCGTGGATCTCTTTGCTAGACTTATTTCTGTGGAATCTGAGAACAGATATTTCGGATCCCTTTGAAGACTATAGGGTCAAAGGAAATATCCTCCGATAACAAAGAGAAAGAAGCTTTCTGAGAAACGTCTTTGAGTTCTGTGAAATCATCTCACAGAGTTACAGCTTTCCCCTCAAGAAGCCTTTCGCTAAGACAGTTCTTGTGGAATTGGCAAAGGGATATTTGGAAACCCATAGTGGGCTATGGTGAAAAAGGAAATATCCTCAGATGAAATCTGGAAAGAAGCTTTCTCAGAAACTGCTCTGTGATGTGTGACTTCCACACACAGAGTTACATCTGTATTTCGTGGATCTCTTGGCTAGCCTTATTTCTGTGGAATCTGAGAACAGATATTTCGGATCCCTTTGAAGACTATAGGGCCAAAGGAAATATCCTCAGATAACAAAGAGAAAGAAGCTTTCTGAGAAACTTCTTTGTGTTCTGTGAAATCATCTCACAGAGTTACAGCTTTCCACTCAAGAAGCCTTTCGCTAAGACAGTTCTTGTGGAATTGGCAAAGTGATATTTGGGAGCCCATACAGGACTATGGTGAAAAAGGAAATATCCTCAGATGAAATCTGGAAAGAAGCTTTCTGAGAAACTGCTTAGTGTTCTGTTAATTCATCTCACAGAGTTACATCTGTATTTCGTGGATCTCTTGGCTAGCCTTATTTCTGTGGAATCTGAGAACAGATATTTCAGGTCCCTTTGAAGACTATAGGGCCAAATGAAATATCCTCCGATAACAAAGAGAAAGAAGCTTTCTGAGAGACTTCTTTCTGTTCTGTGAAATCATCTCACAGAGTTACAGCTTTCCACTCAAGAAGCCTTTCGTTAAGACACTTCTTGTGGAATTGGCAATGGAATATTTGGAAGCCCATAGAGGGCTACGGTGAAAAAGGAAATATCCTCAAATGAAATCTGGAAAGAAGGTTTCTGGGAAACTGCTCTGTGATGTGTGACTTCCACTCACAGAGTTACATCTGTATTTCGTTGATCTCTCTGCTAGCCTTATTTCTGTGGAATCTGAGAACAGATATTTCGGATCCCTTTGAAGACTATAGGGCCAAAGGAAATATCCTCCGATAACAAACAGAAAGAAGCTTTCTGAGAAACTTCCTTGTGTTCTGTGAAATCATCTCACAGAGTTACAGCTTTCCACTCAAGAAGCCTTTTGCTAAGACAGTTCTTGTGGAATTGGCAAAGGGATATTTGGGAGCCCATAGAGGCCTATGGTGAAAAAGGAAATATCCTCAGATGAAATCTGGAAAGAAGCTTTCTGAGAAACTGCTTAGTGTTCTGCTAATTCACCTCACAGAGTTACATCTGTATTTCGTGGATCTCTTTGCTAGCCTTATTTCTGTGGAATCTGAGAACAGATATTTCGGATCACTTTGAAGACTATAGGGTCAAAGGAAATATCCTGCGATAACAAAGAGAAAGAAGCTTTCTGAGAAACTTCTTTGTGTTCTGTGAAATCATCTCACGGAGTTACAGCTTTCCCTTCAAGAAGCCTTTCGCTAAGACAGTTCTTGTGGAATTGGCAAAGTGATATTTGGAAGCCCATAGAGGGCTATGGTGAAAAAGGTAACATCCTCAGATGAAATCTGGAAAGAAGCTTTCTGAGAAACTGCTCTGTGATGTGTGACTTCCACTCACAGAGTTACATCTGTATTTCGTGGATCTCTTTGCTAGCCTTATTTCTGTGGAATCTGAGAACAGATATTTCGGATCCCTTTGAAGACTATAGGACCAAAGGAAATATCCTCCGATAACAAAGAGAAAGAAGCTTTCTGAGAAACTTCTTTGTGTTCTGTGAAATCATCTCACAGAGTTACAGCTTTCCCCTCAAGAAGCCTTTCGCTAAGACAGTTCTTGTGGAATGGGCAAAGTGATATTTGGGAGCCCATAGAGGACTATGGTGAAAAAGGAAATATCCTCAGAGGAAATCTGGAAAGAAGCTTTCTGAGAAACTGCTTAGTGTTCTGTTAATTCACCTCACAGAGTTACATCTGTATTTCGTGGATCTCTTGCCTAGCCTTATTTCTGTGGAATCTGAGAACAGATATTTCGGATCCATTTGAAGACTATAGGGCCAAAGGAAATATCCTCCGATAACAAAGAGAAAGAAGCTTTCTGAGAGACTTCTTTCTGTTCTGTGAAATCATCTCACAGAGTTACAGCTTTCCCCTCAAGAAGCCTTTCGCTAAGACACTTCTTGTGGAATTGGCAATGGGATATTTGGAAGCCCATAGAGGCCTATGGTGAGAAAGGAAATATCCTCAGATGAAATCTGGAAAGAAGCTTTCTGAGAAACTGCTCTGTGATGTGTGACTTCCACTCACAGAGTTACATCTGTATTTCGTGGATCTCTTTGCTAGCCTTATTTCTGTTTAATCTGAGAACAGATATTTCGGATCCCTTTGAAGACTATAGGGCCAAAGGAAATATCCCCCGACAACAAAGAGAAAGAAGCTTTCTGAGAAACTTCTTTGTGTTCTGTGAAATCATCTCACAGAGTTACAGCTTTCCCCTCAAGAAGCCTTTCGCTAAGACAGTTCTTGTGGAATTGGCAAAGTTATATTTCAGAGCCCATAGAGGCCAATGGTGAAAAAGGAAATATCCTCAGATGAAATCTGGAAAGAAGCTTTCTGAGAAACTGCTTAGTGTTCTGTTAATTCATCTCACAGAGTTACATCTGTATTTCGTGGATCTCTTTGCTAGCCTTATTTCTGTGGAATCTGAGAACAGATATTTCGGATTCCTTTTATGACTATAGGGCCAAAGGAAATATCCTCCGATAACAAAGAGAAAGAAGCTTTCTGAGAAACTTCTTTGTGTTCTGTGAAATCATCTCACAGAGTTACAGCTTTCCACTCAAAAAGCCTTTCGATAAGACAGTTCTTGTGGAATTGGCAAAGGGATATTTTGGAGCCCATAGAGGCCTATGGTGAAAAAGGAAATATCCTCAGATGAAATCTGGAAAGAAGCTTTCTGAGAAACTGCTTAGTGTTCTGTTAATTCATCTCACAGAGTTACATCTGTATTTCGTGGATCTCTTTGCTAGCCTTATTTCTGTGGAATCTGAGAACAGATATTTCGGATCCATTTGAAGACTATAGGGTCAAAGGAAATATCCTCCGATAACAAAGAGAAAGAAGCTTTCTGAGAAACTTCTTTGTGTTCTGTGAAATCATCTCACAGAGTCACAGCTTTCCCTTCAAGAAGCCTTTCCCTTAGACAGTTCTTGTGGAATTGGCAAAGTGATATTTGGAAGCCCATAGAGGGCTATGGTGAAAAAGGAAATATCCTCAGATGAAATCTGGAAAGAAGCTTTCTGAGAAACTGCTTAGTGTTCTGTTAATTCACCTCACAGAGTTACATCTGTATTTCGTGGATCTCTTTGCTAGCCTTATTTCTTTGGAATCTGAGAACAGATATTTCGGATTCCTTTGAAGACTATAGGATCAAAGGAAATATCCTCCGATAACAAAGAGAAAGAAGCTTTCTGAGAAACTTCTTTGTGTTCTGTGAAATCATCTCACAGAGTTACAGCTTTAGCTTCAAGAAGCCTTTCGCTAAGACAGTTCTTGTGGAATTGGCAAAGGGATATTTGGAAGCCCATAGAGGGCTATGGTGAAAACGGAAATATCCTCAGATGAAATCTGGAAAGAAGCTTTCTGAGAAACTGCTCTGTGATGTGTGACTTCCACTCACAGAGTTACATCTGTATTTCCTGGATCTCTTTGCTAGCCTTATTTCTGTGGAATCTGAGAACAGATATTTCGGATCCCTTTGAAGACTATAGGGCCAAAGGAAATATCCTCCGATAACAAAGAGAAAGAAGCTTTCTGAGAAACTTCTTTGTGTTCTGTGAAATCATCTCACAGAGTTACAGCTTTCCACTCAAGAAGCCTTTCGCTAGGACAGTTCTTGTGGAATTGGCAAAGTGATATTTGGGAGCCCATACAGGACTATGGTGAAAAAGGAAATGTCCTCAGATGAAATCTGGAAAGAAGCTTTCTGAGAAACTGCTTAGTGTTCTGTTAATTCATCTCACAGAGTTACATCTGTATTTCGTGGATCTCTTTGCTAGCCTTATTTCTGTGGAATCTGAGAAAAGATATTTCGGATCCCTTTGAAGACTATAGGGCCAAAGGAAATATTCTCCGATAACAAAGAGAAAGAAGCTTTCTGAGAAACTTCTTTGTGTTCTGTGAAATCATCTCACAGAGTTACAGCTTTCCCCTCAAGAAGCCTTTCGCTAAGACAGTTCTTGTGGAATTGGCAAAGGGATATTTGGAAACCCATAGAGGGCTATGGTGAAAAAGGAAATATCCTCAGATGAAATCTGGAAAGAAGCTTTCTGAGAAACTGCTCTGTGATGTGTGACTTCCACTCACAGAGTTACATCTGTATTTCGTGGATCTCTTTGCTAGCCTTATTTCTGTGGAATCTGAGAACAGATATTTCGGATCCCTTTGAAGACTATAGGGCCAAAGGAAATATCCTCCGATAACAAAGAGAAAGAAGCTTTCTGAAAAACTTCTTTGTGTTCTGTGAAATCATCTCACAGAGTTACAGCTTTCCACTCAAGAAGCCTTTCGCTAAGACAGTTCTTGTGGAATTGGCAAAGGGATATTTGGGAGCCCATAGAGGCCTATGGTGAAAAAGGAAATATCCTCAGATGAAATCTGGAAAGAAGCTTTCTGAGAAACTGCTTACTGTTCTGTTAATTCACCTCACAGAGTTACATCTGTATTTCGTGGATCTCTTTGCTAGCCTTATTTCTGTGGAATCTGAGAACAGATATTTCGGATCCCTTTGAAGACTATAGGGCCAAAGGAAATATCCTCCGATAACAAAGAGAAAGAAGCTTTCTGAGAAACTCTTTGTGTTCTGTGAAATCATCTCACAGAGTTACAGCTTTCCCTTCAAGAAGCCTTTCGCTAAGACAGTTCTTGTGGAATTGGCAAAGGGATATTTGGGAGCCCATAGAGGCCTATGGTGAAAAAGGAAATATCCTCAGATGAAATCTGGAAAGAAGCTTTCTGAGAAACTGCTCTGTGATGTGTGACTTCCACTCACAGAGTTACATCTGTATTTCGTGGATCTCTTTGCTAGCCTTATTTCTGTGGAATCTGAGAACAGATATTTCGGATCCCTTTGAAGACTATAGGGTCAAAGGAAATATCCTCCGATAACAAAGAGAAAGAAGCTTTCTGAGAAACTTCTTTGTGTTTTGTGAAATCATCTCACACAGTTGCAGCTTTCCACTCAAGAAGTCTTTCGCTAAGACACTTCTTGTGGAATTGGGATAGGGATATTTAGGAGCCCATAGAGGCCTATGGTGAAAAAGGAAATATCCTCAGATGAAATCTGGAAAGAAGCTTTCTGAGAAACTGCTCTGTGATGTGTGACTTCCACTCACAGAGTTACATCTGTATTTCGTGGATCTCTTTGCTAGCCTTATTTCTGAGGAATCTGAGAACAGATATTTCGGATCCCTTTGAAAACTAAAGGGCCAAAGGAAATATCCTCCGATAACAAAGAGAAAGAAGCTTTCTGAGAAACTTCTTTGTGTTTTGTGAAATCATCTCACACAGTTGCAGCTTTCCACTCAAGAAGTCTTTCGCTAAGACACTTCTTGTGGAATTGGGAAAGGGATATTTAGGAGCCCATAGAGGCCTATGGTGAAAAAGGAAATATCCTCAGATGAAATCTGGAAAGAAGCTTTCTGAGAAACTGCTCCGTGATGTGTGACTTCCACTCACAGAGTTACATCTGTATTTCGTGGATCTCTTTCTTAGCCTTATTTCTGTGGAATCTGAGAACAGATATTTCGGATCCCTTTGAAGACTATAGGGCCAAAGGAAATATCCTCGGATAACAAAGAGAAAGAAGCTTTCTGAGAAACTTCTCTGTGTTCTGTGAAATCATCTCACAGAGTTACAGCTTTCCCTTCAAGAAGCCTTTCCCTTAGACAGTTCTTGTGGAATTGGCAAAGTGATATTTGGACGCCCATAGAGGGCTATGGTGAAAAAGGAAATATCCTCAGATGAAATCTGGAAAGAAGCTTTCTGAGAAACTGCTTAGTGTTCTGTTAATTCACCTCACAGAGTTACATCTGTATTTCGTGGATCTCTTTGCTAGCTTAATTTCTGTGGAATCTGAGAACAGATATTTCGGATCCCTTTGAAGACTGTAGGGCCAAACGAAATATCCTCCGATAACAAAGAGAAAGAAGCTTTCTGAGAAACTTCTTTGTGTTCTGTGAAATCATCTCACAGAGTCACAGCTTTCCCTTCAAGAAGCCTTTCCCTTAGACAGTTCTTGTGGAATTGGCAAAGTGATATTTGGAAGCCCATAGAGGGCTATGGTGAAAAAGGAAATATCCTCAGATGAAATCTGGAAAGAAGCTTTCTGAGAAACTGCTTAGTGTTCCGTTAATTCACCTCACAGAGTTACATCTGTATTTCGTGGATCTCTTTGCTAGCCTTATTTCTGTGGAATCTGAGAACAGATATTTCGGATCCCTTTGAAGACTATAGGGTCAAAGGAAATATCCTCCGATAACAAAGAGAAAGAAGCTTTCTGAGAAACTTCTTTGTGTTCTGTGAAATCATCTCACAGAGTTACAGCTTTAGCTTCAAGAAGCCTTTCGCTAAGACAGTTCTTGTGGAATTGGCAAAGGGATATTTGGAAGCCCATAGAGGGCTATGGTGAAAAAGGAAATATCCTCAGATGAAATCTGGAAAGAAGCTTTCTGAGAAACTGCTCTGTGATGTGTGACTTCCACTCACAGAGTTACATCTGTATTTCGTGGATCTCTTTGCTAGCCTTATTTCTGTGGAATCTGAGAACAGATATTTCGGATCCCTTTGAAGACTATAGGGCCAAAGGAAATATCCTCAGATAACAAAGAGAAAGAAGCTTTCTGAGAAACTTCTTTGTGTTCTGTGAAATCATCTCACAGAGTTACAGCTTTCCACTCAAGAAGCCTTTCGCTAGGACAGTTCTTGTGGAATTGGCAAAGTGATATTTGGGAGCCCATACAGGACTATGGTGAAAAAGGAAATGTCCTCAGATGAAATCTGGAAAGAAGCTTTCTGAGAAACTGCTTAGTGTTCTGTTAATTCATCTCACAGAGTTACATCTGTATTTCGTGGATCTCTTTGCTAGCCTTATTTCTGTGGAATCTGAGAACAGATATTTCGGATCCCTTTGAAGACTATAGGGCCAAAGGAAATATTCTCCGATAACAAAGAGAAAGAAGCTTTTTGAGAAACTTCTTTGTGTTCTGTGAAATCATCTCACAGAGTTACAGCTTTCCCCTCAAGAAGCCTTTCGCTAAGACAGTTCTTGTGGAATTGGCAAAGGGATATTTGGAAACCCATAGAGGGCTATGGTGAAAAAGGAAATATCCTCAGATGAAATCTGGAAAGAAGCTTTCTGAGAAACTGCTCTGTGATGTGTGACTTCCACTCACAGAGTTACATCTGTATTTCGTGGATCTCTTTGCTAGCCTTATTTCTGTGGAATCTGAGAACAGATATTTCGGATCCCTTTGAAGACTATAGGGCCAAAGGAAATATCCTCCGATAACAAAGAGAAAGAAGCTTTCTGAAAAACTTCTTTGTGTTCTGTGAAATCATCTCACAGAGTTACAGCTTTCCACTCAAGAAGCCTTTCGCTAAGACAGTTCTTGTGGAATTGGCAAAGGGATATTTGGGAGCCCATAGAGGCCTATGGTGAAAAAGGAAATATCTTCAGATGAAATCTGGAAAGAAGCTTTCTGAGAAACTGCTTACTGTTCTGTTAATTCACCTCACAGAGTTACATCTGTATTTCGTGGATCTCTTTGCTAGCCTTATTTCTGTGGAATCTGAGAACAGATATTTCGGATCCCTTTGAAGACTATAGGGCCAAAGGAAATATCCTCCGATAACAAAGAGAAAGAAGCTTTCTGAGAAACTCTTTGTGTTCTGTGAAATCATCTCACAGAGTTACAGCTTTCCCTTCAAGAAGCCTTTCGCTAAGACAGTTCTTGTGGAATTGGCAAAGGGATATTTGGGAGCCCATAGAGGCCTATGGTGAAAAAGGAAATATCCTCAGATGAAATCTGGAAAGAAGCTTTCTGAGAAACTGCTCTGTGATGTGTGACTTCCACTCACAGAGTTACATCTGTATTTCGTGGATCTCTTTGCTAGCCTTATTTCTGTGGAATGTGAGAACAGATATTTCGGATCCCTTTAAAGACTATAGGGGCAAAGGAAATATCCTCCGATAACAAAGAGAAAGAAGCTTTCTGAGAAACTTCTTTGTGTTCTGTGAAATCATCTCACAGAGTTACAGCTTTCCACTCAAGAATCCTTTCGCTAAGACAGTTCTTGTAGAATTGGCAAAGTGATATTTGGGAGCCCATACAGGACTATGGTGAAAAAGGAAATATCCTCAGATGAAATCTGGAAAGAAGCTTTCTGAGAAACTGCTTAGTGTTCTGTTAATTCATCTCACAGAGTTACATCTGTATTTCGTGGATCTCTTTGCTAGCCTTATTTCTGTGGAATCTGAGAACAGATATTTCGGATCCCTTTGAAGACTATAGGGCCAAAGGAAATATCCTCCGATAACAAAGAGAAAGAAGCTTTCTGAGAAACTCCTTTGTGTTCTGTGAAATCATCTCACAGAGTTACACCTTTCCCCTCAAGAAGCCTTTCGCTAAGACAGTTCTTGTGGAATTGGCAAAGGGATATTTGGAAGCCCATAGGGGGCTATGGTGAAAAAGGAAATATCCTCAGATGAAATCTGGAAAGAAGCTTTCTGAGAAACTGCTCTGTGATGTGTGACTTCCACTCACAGAGTTACATCTTTATTTCGTGGATCTCTTTGGTAGCCTTATTTCTGTGGAATCTGAGAACAGATATTTCGGATCCCTTTGAAGACTATAGGGCCAAAGGAAATATCCTCCGATAACAAAGAGAAAGAAACTTTCTGAGGAATTTCTTTGTGTTCTGTGAAATCATCTCACAGAGTTACAGCTTTCCACTCAAGAAGCCTTTCGCTAAGACAGTTCTTCTGGAATTGGCAAAGGGATATTTGGGAGCCCATAGAGGCCTATGGTGAAAAAGGAAATATCCTCAGATGAAATCTGGAAAGAAGCTTTCTGAGAAACTGCTTAGTGTTCTGTTAATTCACCTCACAGAGTTACATCTGTATTTCGTGGATCTCTTTGCTAGCCTTATTTCTGTGGAATTTGAGAACAGATATTTCGGATCCCTTTGAAGACTATAGGGCCAAAGGAAATATCCTCCGATAACAAAGAGAAAGAAGCTTTCTGAGAAACTTCTTTGTGTTCTGTGAAATCATCTCACAGAGTTACAGCTTTCCCCTCAAGAAGCCTTTCGCTAAGACAGTTCTTGTGGAATCGGCAAAGGGATATTTGGAAGCCCATAGTGGCCTTTGGTGAAAAAGGAAATATCTTCAGATGGAATCTCGAAAGAAGCATTCTGAGAAACTGGTTAGTGTTCTGTTAATTCATCTCACAGAGTTACATCTGTATTTCGTGGATCTCTTGGTTAGCCTTATTTCTGTGGAATCTGAGAACAGATATTTCGGATCCCTTTGAAGACTATAGGACCAAAGGGAATATCCTCCGATAACAAAGAGAAAGAAGCTTTCTGAGAAACTTCTTTAGTTCTGTGAAATCATCTCACAGAGTTACAGCTTTCCCCTCCAGAAGCCTTTCGCTAAGACAGTTCTTCTGGAATTGGCAAAGGAATATTTGGGAGCCCATAGAGGCCTATGGTGAAAAAGGAAATATCCTCAGATGAAATCTGGAAAGAAGCTTTCTGAGAAACTGCTTAGTGTTCTGTTAATTCATCTCACAGAGTTACATCTCTATTTCGTGGATCTCTTTACTAGCCTTATTTCTGTGGAATCTGAGAACAGATATTTCGGATCCCTTTCAAGACTATAGGGCCAAAGGAAATATCCTCCGATAACAAAGAGAAAGAAGCTTTCTGAGAAACTTCTTGGTGTTCTGTGAAATCATGTCACTGAGTTACAGCTTTCCCCTCAAGAAACCTTTCGCTAAGACAGTTCTTGTGGAATTGGCAAAGTGATATTTGGAAGCCCTTAGAGGGCTATGGTGAAAAAGGAAATATCCTCAGATGAAATCTGGAAAGAAGCTTTCTGAGAAACTGCTCTGTGATGTGTGACTTCCACTCACAGAGTTACATCTGTATTTCGTGGATCTCTTTGCTAGCCTTATTTCTGTGGAATCTGAGAACAGATATTTCGGATCCCTTTGAAGACTATAGGGCCAAAGGAAATATCCTCCGATAACAAAGAGAAAGAAGCTTTCTGAGAAACTTCTTTGTGTTCTGTGAAATCATCTCACAGAGTTACAGCTTTCCCTTCAAGAAGCCTTTCGCTAAGACAGTTCTTGTGGAATTGGCAAAGGGATATTTGGGAGCCCATAGAGGGCTATGGTGAAAAAGGAAATATCCTCAGATGAAATCTGGAAAGAAGCTTTCTGAGAAACTGCTTAGTGTTCTGTTAATTCATCTCACGGAGTCACATCTGTATTTCGTGGATCTCTTTGCTAGCCTTATTTCTGTGGAATCTGAGAACAGATATTTCGGATCTCTTTGAAGACTATAGGGTCAAAGGAAATATCCTCCGATAACAAAGAGAAAGAAGCTTTCTGAGAAACTTCTTTGTGTTTTGTGAAATCATCTCACAGAGTTACAGCTTTCCCCTCAAGAAGCCTTTCGCTAAGACAGTTCTTGTGGAATCGGCAAAGGGATATTTGGAAGCCCACAGAGGCCTATGGTGAAAAAGGAAATATCCTCAGATGGAATCTGGAAAGAAGCTTTCTGAGAAACTGGTTAGTGTTCTGTTAATTCATCTCACAGCGTTACATCTGTATTTCGTGGATCTCTTTGCTAGCCTTATTTCTGTGGAATCTGAGAACAGATATTTCGGATCCCTTTGAAGACTATAGGGCCAATGGAAATATCCTCCGATAACAAAGAGAAAGAAGCTTTCTGAGAAACTTCTTTGTGTTTTGTGAAATCATCTCACACAGTTGCAGCTTTCCACTCAAGAAGTCTTTCGCTAAGACAGTTCTTGTGGAATTGGCAAAGGGATATTTAGGAGCCCATAGAGGCCTATGGTGAAAAAGGAAATATCCTCAGATGAAATCTGGAAAGAAGCTTTCTGAGAAACTGCTCTGTGATGTGTGACTTCCACTCACAGAGTTACATCTGTATTTCGTGGATCTCTTTGCTAGCCTTATTTCTGTGGAATCTGAGAACAGATATTTCGGATCCCTTTGAAGACTATAGGGCCAAAGGAAATATCCTCGGATAACAAAGAGAAAGAAGCTTTCTGAGAAACTTCTCTGTGTTCTGTGAAATCATCTCACAGAGTTACAGCTTTCCCTTCAAGAAGCCTTCCCCTTAGACAGTTCTTGTGGAATTGGCAAAGTGATATTTGGACGCCCATAGAGGGCTATGGTGAAAAAGGAAATATCCTCAGATGAAATCTGGAAAGAAGCTTTCTGAGAAACTGCTTAGTGTTCTGTTAATTCACCTCACAGAGTTACATCTGTATTTCGTGGATCTCTTTGCTAGCCTTATTTCTGTGGAATCTGAAAACAGATATTACGGATCCCTTTGAAGACTATAGGGCCAAAGGAAATATCCTCCGATAACAAGGAGAAAGAAGCTTTCTGAGAAACTTCTTTGTGTACTGTGAAATCATCTCACAGAGTTACAGCTTTCCACTCAAGAAGCCTTTCGCTAAGACAGTTCTTGTGGAATTGGCAAAGTGATATTTGGGAGCCCATACAGGACTATGGTGAAAAAGGAAATATCCTCAGATGAAATCTGGAAAAAAGCTTTCTGAGAAACTGCTTAGTGTTCTTTTAATTCATCTCACAGAGTTACATCTGTAGTTCGTGGATCTCTTTGCTAGATTAATTTCTGTGGAATCTGAGAACAGATATTTCGGATCCCTTTGAAGACTGTAGGGCCAAAGGAAATATCCTCCGATAACAAAGAGAAAGAAGCTTTCTGAGAAACTTCTTTGTTTTCTGTGAAATCATCTCACAGAGTTACAGCTTTCCCTTCAAGAAGCCTTTCACTAAGATAGTTCTTGTGGAATTGGCAAAGTGATATTTGGAAGCCCATAGAGGGCTATGGTGAAAAAGGAAATATCCTCAGATGAAATCTGGAAAGAAGGTTTCTGAGAAACTGCTCTGTGATGTGTGACTTCCACTCACAGAGTTACATCTGTATTTCGTGGATCTCTTTGCTAGCCTTATTTCTGTGGAATCTGAGAACAGATATTTCGGATCCCATTGAAGACTATAGTGCCAAAGGAAATATCCTCCGATAACAAAGAGAAAGAAGCTTTCTGAGAAACTTCTTTGTGTTCTGTGAAATCATCTCACAGAGTTACAGCTTTCCACTCAAGAAGCCTTTCGCTAAGACAGTTCTTGTGGAATCGGCAAAGAGATATTTGGAAGCCCAGAGAGGCGTATGGTGAAAAAGGAAATATCCTCAGATGGAATCTGGAAAGAAGCTTTCTGAGAAACTGCTTAGTGTTCTGTTAATTCATCTCACAGAGTTACATCTGTATTTCGTGGATCTCTTTGCTAGCCTTATTTCTGTGGAATCTGAGAACAGATATTACGGATCCCGTTGAAGACTATAGGGCCAAAGGAAATATCCTCCGATAACAAAGAGAAAGAAGCTCTCTGAGACACTTCTTTGTGTTCTGTGAAATCATCTCACAGAGTTACAGCTTTCCCCTCAAGAAGCCTTTCGCTAAGACAGTTCTTGTGGAATTGGCAAACGGATATTTGGAAGCCCATAGAGGGCTATGGTGAAAAAGGAAATATCCTCAGATGAAATCTGGAAAGAAGCTTTCTGAGAAACTGCTCTGTGATGTGTGACTTTCACTCACAGAGTTACATCTGTATTTCCTGGATCTCTTTGCTAGCCTTATTTCTGTGGAATCTGAGAAAAGATATTTCGGATCCCTTGGAAGACTATAGGGCCAAAGGAAATATCCTCCGATAACAAAAAGAAAGAAGCTTTCTGAGAAACTTCTTTGTGTTCTGTGAAATCATCTCACAGAGTTACAGCTTTCCCCTCAAGAAGCCTTTCGCTAAGACAGTTCTTGTGGAATTGGCAAAGGGATATTTGGGAGCCCATAGAGGCCTATTTTGAAAAAGGAAATATCCTCAGATGAAATCTGGAAAGAAGCTTTCTGAGAAACTGCGTAGTGTTCTGTTAATTCATCTCACAGAGTTACATCTGTATTTCGTGGATCTCTTTGCTAGCCTTATTTCTGTGGAATCTGAGAACAGATATTTCGGATCCCTTTGAAGACTATAGGGCCAAAGGAAATATCCTCCGATAACAAAGAGAAAGAAGCTTTCTGAGAAACTTCTTTGTGTTCTGTGAAATCATCTCACAGAGTTACAGCTTTCCCCTCAAGAAGCCTTTCGCTGAGACAGTTCTTATGGAATCGGCAAAGGGATATTTGGAAGCCCATAGTGGCCTTTGGTGAAAAAGGAAATATCCTCAGATGGAATCTCGAAAGAAGCATTCTGAGAAACTGCTTAGTGTTCTGTTAATTCATCTCACAGAGTTACATCTGTATTTCGTGGATCTCTTTGGTAGCCTTATTTCTGTGGAATCTGAGAACAGTTATTTCGGATCCCTTTGAAGACTATAGGACCAAAGGGAATATCCTACGATAACAAAGAGAAAGAAGCTTTCTGAGAAACTTCTTTGTGTTCTGTGAAATCATCTCACAGAGTTACAGCTTTCCCCTCCAGAAGCCTTTCGCTAAGACAGTTCTTCTGGAATTGGCAAAGGGATATTTGGGAGCCCATAGAGGCCTATGGTGAAAAAGGAAATATCCTCAGATGAAATCTGGAAAGAGGCTTTCTGAGAAACTGCTTAGTGTTCTGTTAATTCATCTCACAGAGTTACATCTGTATTTCGTGGATCTCTTTGCTAGCCTTATTTCTGTGGAATCTGAGAACAGATATTTCGGATCCCTTTGAAGACTATGGGGCCAAAGGAAATATCCTCCGATAAGAAAGAGAAAGAAGCTTTCTGAGAAACTTCTTTGTGTTCTGTGAAATCATCTCACAGATTTACAGCTTTCCCCTCAAGAAACCTTTCGCTAAGACAGTTCTTGTGGAATTGGCAAAGTGATATTTGGAAGCCCTTAGAGGGCTATGGTGAAAAAGGAAATATCCTCAGATGAAATCTGGAAAGAAGCTTTCTGAGAAACTGCTCTGTGATGTGTGACTTCCACTCACAGAGTTACATCTGTATTTCGTGGATCTCTTTGCTAGCCTTATTTCTGTGGAATCTGAGAACAGATATTTCGGATCCCTTTCAAGACTATAGGGCCAAAGGAAATATCCTCCGATAACAAAGAGAAAGAAGCTTTCTGAGAAACTTCTTTGTGTTCTGTGAAATCATCTCACAAAGTTACAGCATTCCACTCAAGAAGCCTTTCGCTAAGACAGTTCTTGTGGAATTGGCAAAGGGATATTTGGGAGCCCACAGAGGGCTATGGTCAAAAAGGAAATATCCTCAGATGAAATCTGGAAAGAAGCTTTCTGAGAAACTGCTTAGTGTTCTGTTAATTCATCTCACAGAGTCACATCTGTATGTCGTGGATCTCTTTCCTAGCCTTATCTCTGTGGAATCTAAGAACAGATATTTCGGATCCCTTTGAAGACTATAGGGCCAAAGGAAATATCCTCCGATAACAAAGAGAAAGAAGCTTTCTGAGAAACTTCTTTGTGTTCTGTGAAATCATCTCACAGAGTTACAGCTTTCCCGTCAAGAAGTCTTTCGCTAAGACAGTTCTTGTGCAATCGGCAAAGGGATATTTGGAAGCCCATAGAGGCCTATGGTGAAAAAGGAAATATCCTCAGATGGAATCTGGAAAGAAGCTTTCTGAGAAACTGGTTAGTGTTCTGTTAATTCATCTCTCAGAGTTACATCTGTATTTCGTGGATCTCTTTGCTAGCCTTATTTCTGTGGAATCTGAGAACAGATATTTCGGATCCCTTTGAAGACTGTAGGGCTAAAGGAAATATCCTCCGATAACAAACAGTAAGAAGCTTTCTGAGAAACTTCTTAGTGTTCTGTGAAATCATCTCACAGAGTTACAGCTTTCCACTCAAGAAGCCTTTCGCTAAGACAGTTCTTGTGGAATTCGCAAAGGGATATTTCGGAGCCCATAGAGGCCTATGGTGAAAAAGGAAATATCCTCAGATGAAATCTGGAAAGAAGCTTTCTGAGAAAATGCTCTGTGATGTGTGACTTCCACTCACAGAGTTACATCTGTATTTCGTGGATCTCTTTGCTAGCCTTATTTCTCTGGAATCTGAGAACAGATTCTTCGGATCCTTTTGAAGACTATAGGGCCAAAGGAAATATCCTCCGATAACAAAGAGAAAGAAGCTTTCTGAGAAACTTCTTTGTGTTCTGTGAAATCATCTCACAGAGTTACAGCTTTCCCCCCAAGAAGCCTTTCGCTAAGACAGTTCTTGTGGAATTGGCAAAGGGATATTTCAGAGACCTTAGAGGCCAATGGTGAAAAAGGAATTATCCTCAGATGAAATCTGGAAAGAAGCTTTCTGAGAAACTGCTTAGTGTTCTGTTAATTCATCTCACAGAGTTACATCTGTATTTCGTGGATCTCTTTGCTAGCCTTATTTCTGTGGAATCTGAGAACAGATATTTCGGATCCCTTTGAAGACTATAGGGCCAAAGGAAATATCCTCCGATAACAAAGAGAAAGAAGCTTTCTGAGAAACTTCTTTGTGTTTTTTGAAATCATCTCACAGAGTTGCAGCTTTCCATTCAAGAAAGCTTTCGCTAAGACAGTTCTTGCGGAATTGGCAAAGGGATATTTGGGAGCCCATAGAGGCCTATGGTGAAAAAGGAAATATCCTCAGATGAAATCTGGAAAGAAGCTTTCTGAGAAACTGCGTAGTGTTCTGTTAATTCATCTCACAGAGTTACATCTGTATTTCGTGGATCTCTTTGCTAGCCTTATTTCTGTGGAATCTGAGAACAGATATTACGGATCCCTTTGAAGACTATAGGGCCAAAGGAAATATCCTCCGATAACAAAGAGAAAGAAGCTTTCTGAGAAACTTCTTTGTGTTCTGTGAAATCATCTCACAGAGTTACAGCTTTCCCTTCAAGAAGCCTTTCCCTTAGACAGTTCTTGTGGAATTGGCAAAGTGATATTTGGACGCCCATAGAGGGCTATGGTGAAAAAGGAAATATCCTCAGATGAAATCTGGAAAGAAGCTTTCTGAGAAACTGCTTAGTGTTCTGTTAATTCACCTCACAGAGTTACATCTGTATTTCGTGGATCTCTTTGCTAGCCTTATTTCTGTGGAATCTGAGAACAGATATTTCGGATCCCTTTGAACACTATAGGGTCAAAGGAAATAACCTCTGATAACAAAGAGAAAGAAGCTTTCTGAGAAACTTCTTTGTGTTCTGTGAAATCATCTCACAGAGTTACAGCTTTCCCTTCAAGAAGCCTTTCGCTAAGACAGTTCTTGTGGAATTGGCAAAGGGATATTTGGAAGCCCATAGAGGGCTATGGTGAAAAAGGAAATATCCTCAGATGAAATCTGGAAAGAATCTTTCTGAGAAACTGCTCTGTAATGTGTGACTTCCACTCACAGAGTTACATCTGTATTTCGTGGATCTCTTTGCTAGCCTTATTTCTGTGGAATCTGAGAACAGATATTACGGATCCCTTTGAAGACAATAGGGCCAAAGGAAATATCCTCCGATAACAAGGAGAAAGAAGCTTTCTGACAAACTTCTTTGTGTACTGTGAAATCATCTCACAGAGTTACAGCTTTCCACTCAAGAAGCCTTTCGCTAAGACAGTTCTTGTGGAATTGGCAAAGTGATATTTGGGAGCCCATACAGGACTATGGTGAAAAAGGAAATATCCTCAGATGAAATCTGGAAAAAAGCTTTCTGAGAAACTGCTTAGTGTTCTTTTAATTCATCTCACAGAGTTACATCTGTATTTCGTGGATCTCTTTGCTAGATTAATTTCTGTGGAATCTGAGAACAGATATTTCGGATCCCTTTGAAGACTGTAGGGCCAAACGAAATATCCTCCGATCACAAAGAGAAAGAAGCTTTCTGAGAAACTTCTTTGTGTTCTGTGAAATCATCTCACAGAGTCACAGCTTTCCCTTCAAGAAGCCTTTCCCTTAGACAGTTCTTGTGGAATTGGCAAAGTGATATTTGGAAGCCCATAGAGGGCTATGGTGAAAAAGGAAATATCCTCAGATGAAATCTGGAAAGAAGCTTTCTGAGAAACTGCTTAGTGTTCTGTTAATTCACCTCACAGAGTTACATCTGTATTTCGTGGATCTCTTTGCTAGCCTTATTTCTGTGGAATCTGAGAACAGATATTTCGGATCCCTTTGAAGACTATAGGGTCAAAGGAAATATCCTCCGATAACAAAGAGAAAGAAGCTTTCTGAGAAACTTCTTTGTGTTCTGTGAAATCATCTCACAGAGTTACAGCTTTAGCTTCAAGAAGCCTTTCGCTAAGACAGTTCTTGTGGAATTGGCAAAGGGATATTTGGAAGCCCATAGAGGGCTATGGTGAAAAAGGAAATAATCTCAGATGAAATCTGGAAAGAAGCTTTCTGAGAAACTGCTCTGTGATGTGTGACTTCCACTCACAGAGTTACATCTGTATTTCGTGGATCTCTTTGCTAGCCTTATTTCTGTGGAATCTGAGAACAGATATTTCGGATCCCTTTGAAGACTATAGGGCCAAAGGAAATATCCTCAGATAACAAAGAGAAAGAAGCTTTCTGAGAAACTTCTTTGTGTTCTGTGAAATCATCTCACAGAGTTACAGCTTTCCACTCAAGAAGCCTTTCGCTAGGACAGTTCTTGTGGAATTGGCAAAGTGATATTTGGGAGCCCATACAGGACTATGGTGAAAAAGGAAATGTCCTCAGATGAAATCTGGAAAGAAGCTTTCTGAGAAACTGCTTAGTGTTCTGTTAATTCATCTCACAGAGTTACATCTGTATTTCGTGGATCTCTTTGCTAGCCTTATTTCTGTGGAATCTGAGAACAGATATTTCGGATCCCTTTGAAGACTATAGGGCCAAAGGAAATATTCTCCGATAACAAAGAGAAAGAAGCTTTCTGAGAAACTTCTTTGTGTTCTGTGAAATCATCTCACAGAGTTACAGCTTTCCCCTCAAGAAGCCTTTCGCTAAGACAGTTCTTGTGGAATTGGCAAAGGGATATTTGGAAACCCATAGAGGGCTATGGTGAAAAAGGAAATATCCTCAGATGAAATCTGGAAAGAAGCTTTCTGATAAACTGCTCTGTGATGTGTGACTTCCACTCACAGAGTTACATCTGTATTTCGTGGATCTCTTTGCTAGCCTTATTTCTGTGGAATCTGAGAACAGATATTTCGGATCCCTTTGAAGACTATAGGGCCAAAGGAAATATCCTCCGATAACAAAGAGAAAGAAGCTTTCTGAAAAACTTCTTTGTGTTCTGTGAAATCATCTCACAGAGTTACAGCTTTCCACTCAAGAAGCCTTTCGCTAAGACAGTTATTGTGGAATTGGCAAAGGGATATTTGGGAGCCCATAGAGGCCTATGGTGAAAAAGGAAATATCCTCAGATGAAATCTGGAAAGAAGCTTTCTGAGAAACTGCTTACTGTTCTGTTAATTCACCTCACAGAGTTACATCTGTATTTCGTGGATCTCTTTGCTAGCCTTATTTCTGTGGAATCTGAGAACAGATATTTCGGATCCCTTTGAAGACTATAGGGCCAAAGGAAATATCCTCCGATAACAAAGAGAAAGAAGCTTTCTGAGAAACTCTTTGTGTTCTGTGAAATCATCTCACAGAGTTACAGCTTTCCCTTCAAGAAGCCTTTCGCTAAGACAGTTCTTGTGGAATTGGCAAAGGGATATTTGGGAGCCCATAGAGGCCTATGGTGAAAAAGGAAATATCCTCAGATGAAATCTGGAAAGAAGCTTTCTGAGAAACTGCTCTGTGATGTGTGACTTCCACTCACAGAGTTACATCTGTATTTCGTGGATCTCTTTGCTAGCCTTATTTCTGTGGAATGTGAGAACAGATATTTCGGATCCCTTTGAAGACTATAGGGGCAAAGGAAATATCCTCCGAAAACAAAGAGAAAGAAGCTTTCTGAGAAACTTCTTTGTGTTCTGTGAAATCATCTCACAGAGTTACAGCTTTCCACTCAAGAATCCTTTCGCTAAGACAGTTCTTGTAGAATTGGCAAAGTGATATTTGGGAGCCCATACAGGACTATGGTGAAAAAGGAAATATCCTCAGATGAAATCTGGAAAGAAGCTTTCTGAGAAACTGCTTAGTGTTCTGTTAATTCATCTCACAGAGTTACATCTGTATTTCGTGGATCTCTTTGCTAGCCTTATTTCTGTGGAATCTGAGAACAGATATTTCGGATCCCTTTGAAGACTATAGGGCCAAAGGAAATATCCTCCGATAACAAAGAGAAAGAAGCTTTCTGAGAAACTCCTTTGTGTTCTGTGAAATCATCTCACAGAGTTACACCTTTCCCCTCAAGAAGCCTTTCGCTAAGACAGTTCTTGTGGAATTGGCAAAGGGATATTTGGAAGCCCATAGGGGGCTATGGTGAAAAAGGAAATATCCTCAGATGAAATCTGGAAAGAAGCTTTCTGAGAAACTGCTCTGTGATGTGTGACTTCCACTCACAGAGTTACATCTTTATTTCGTGGATCTCTTTGGTAGCCTTATTTCTGTGGAATCTGAGAACAGATATTTCGGATCCCTTTGAAGACTATAGGGCCAAAGGAAATATCCTCCGATAACAAAGAGAAAGAAGCTTTCTGAGGAATTTCTTTGTGTTCTGTGAAATCATCTCACAGAGTTACAGCTTTCCACTCAAGAAGCCTTTCGCTAAGACAGTTCTTGTGGAATTGGCAAAGGGATATTTAGGAGCCCATAGAGGCCTATGGTGAAAAAGGAAATATCCTCAGATGAAATCTGGAAAGAAGCTTTCTGAGAAACTGCTTAGTGTTCTGTTAATTCATCTCACGGAGTTACATCTGTATTTCGTGGATCTCTTTGCTAGCCTTATTTCTGTGGAATTTGAGAACAGATATTTCGGATCCCTTTGAAGACTATAGGGCCAAAGGAAATATCCTCCGATAACAAAGAGAAAGAAGCTTTCTGAGAAACTTCTTTGTGTTCTGTGAAATCATCTCACAGAGTTACAGCTTTCCCCTCAAGAAGCCTTTCGCTAAGACAGTACTTGTGGAATCGGCAAAGGGATATTTGGAAGCCCATAGTGGCCTTTGGTGAAAAAGGAAATATCTTCAGATGGAATCTCGAAAGAAGCATTCTGAGAAACTGGTTAGTGTTCTGTTAATTCATCTCACAGAGTTACATCTGTATTTCGTGGATCTCTTGGTTAGCCTTATTTCTGTGGAATCTGAGAACAGATATTTCGGATCCCTTTGAAGACTATAGGACCAAAGGGAATATCCTCCGATAACAAAGAGAAAGAAGCTTTCTGAGAAACTTCTTTAGTTCTGTGAAATCATCACACAGAGTTACAGCTTTCCCCTCCAGAAGCCTTTCGCTAAGACAGTTCTTCTGGAATTGGCAAAGGAATATTTGGGAGCCCATAGAGGCCTATGGTGAAAAAGGAAATATCCTCAGATGAAATCTGGAAAGAAGCTTTCTGAGAAACTGCTTAGTGTTCTGTTAATTCATCTCACAGAGTTACATCTCTATTTCGTGGATCTCTTTACTAGCCTTATTTCTGTGGAATCTGAGAACAGATATTTCGGATCCCTTGGAAGACTATAGGGCCAAAGGAAATATCCTCCGATAACAAAGAGAAAGAAGCTTTCTGAGAAACTTCTTGGTGTTCTGTGAAATCATGTCACTGAGTTACAGCTTTCCCCTCAAGAAACCTTTCGCTAAGACAGTTCTTGTGGAATTGGCAAAGTGATATTTGGAAGCCCTTAGAGGGCTATGGTGAAAAAGGAAATATCCTCAGATGAAATCTGGAAAGAAGCTTTTTGAGAAACTGCTCTGTGATGTGTGACTTCCACTCACAGAGTTACATCTGTATTTCGTGGATCTCTTTGCTAGCCTTATTTCTGTGAAATCTGAGAACATATATTTCGGATCCCTTTGAAGACTATAGGGCCAAAGGAAATATCCTCCGATAACAAAGAGAAAGAAGCTTTCTGAGAAACTTCTTTGTGTTCTGTGAAATCATCTCACAGAGTTACAGCTTTCCCTTCAAGAAGCCTTTCGCTAAGACAGTTCTTGTGGAATTGGCAAAGGGATATTTGGGAGCCCATAGAGGGCTATGGTGAAAAAGGAAATATCCTCAGATGAAATCTGGAAAGAAGCTTTCTGAGAAACTGCTTAGTGTTCTGTTAATTCATCTCACGGAGTCACATCTGTATTTCGTGGATCTCTTTGCTAGCCTTATTTCTGTGGAATCTGAGAACAGATATTTCGGATCCCTTTGAAGACTGTAGGGCCAAACGAAATATCCTCCGATCACAAAGAGAAAGAAGCTTTCTGAGAAACTTCTTTGTGTTCTGTGAAATCATCTCACAGAGTCACAGCTTTCCCTTCAAGAAGCCTTTCCCTTAGACAGTTCTTGTGGAATTGGCAAAGTGATATTTGGAAGCCCATAGAGGGCTATGGTGAAAAAGGAAATATCCTCAGATGAAATCTGGAAAGAAGCTTTCTGAGAAACTGCTTAGTGTTCTGTTAATTCACCTCACAGAGTTACATCTGTATTTCGTGGATCTCTTTGCTAGCCTTATTTCTGTGGAATCTGAGAACAGATATTTCGGATCCCTTTGAAGACTATAGGGTCAAAGGAAATATCCTCCGATAACAAAGAGAAAGAAGCTTTCTGAGAAACTTCTTTGTGTTCTGTGAAATCATCTCACAGAGTTACAGCTTTAGCTTCAAGAAGCCTTTCGCTAAGACAGTTCTTGTGGAATTGGCAAAGGGATATTTGGAAGCCCATAGAGGGCTATGGTGAAAAAGGAAATAATCTCAGATGAAATCTGGAAAGAAGCTTTCTGAGAAACTGCTCTGTGATGTGTGACTTCCACTCACAGAGTTACATCTGTATTTCGTGGATCTCTTTGCTAGCCTTATTTCTGTGGAATCTGAGAACAGATATTTCGGATCCCTTTGAAGACTATAGGGCCAAAGGAAATATCCTCAGATAACAAAGAGAAAGAAGCTTTCTGAGAAACTTCTTTGTGTTCTGTGAAATCATCTCACAGAGTTACAGCTTTCCACTCAAGAAGCCTTTCGCTAGGACAGTTCTTGTGGAATTGGCAAAGTGATATTTGGGAGCCCATACAGGACTATGGTGAAAAAGGAAATGTCCTCAGATGAAATCTGGAAAGAAGCTTTCTGAGAAACTGCTTAGTGTTCTGTTAATTCATCTCACAGAGTTACATCTGTATTTCGTGGATCTCTTTGCTAGCCTTATTTCTGTGGAATCTGAGAACAGATATTTCGGATCCCTTTGAAGACTATAGGGCCAAAGGAAATATTCTCCGATAACAAAGAGAAAGAAGCTTTCTGAGAAACTTCTTTGTGTTCTGTGAAATCATCTCACAGAGTTACAGCTTTCCCCTCAAGAAGCCTTTCGCTAAGACAGTTCTTGTGGAATTGGCAAAGGGATATTTGGAAACCCATAGAGGGCTATGGTGAAAAAGGAAATATCCTCAGATGAAATCTGGAAAGAAGCTTTCTGATAAACTGCTCTGTGATGTGTGACTTCCACTCACAGAGTTACATCTGTATTTCGTGGATCTCTTTGCTAGCCTTATTTCTGTGGAATCTGAGAACAGATATTTCGGATCCCTTTGAAGACTATAGGGCCAAAGGAAATATCCTCCGATAACAAAGAGAAAGAAGCTTTCTGAAAAACTTCTTTGTGTTCTGTGAAATCATCTCACAGAGTTACAGCTTTCCACTCAAGAAGCCTTTCGCTAAGACAGTTATTGTGGAATTGGCAAAGGGATATTTGGGAGCCCATAGAGGCCTATGGTGAAAAAGGAAATATCCTCAGATGAAATCTGGAAAGAAGCTTTCTGAGAAACTGCTTACTGTTCTGTTAATTCACCTCACAGAGTTACATCTGTATTTCGTGGATCTCTTTGCTAGCCTTATTTCTGTGGAATCTGAGAACAGATATTTCGGATCCCTTTGAAGACTATAGGGCCAAAGGAAATATCCTCCGATAACAAAGAGAAAGAAGCTTTCTGAGAAACTCTTTGTGTTCTGTGAAATCATCTCACAGAGTTACAGCTTTCCCTTCAAGAAGCCTTTCGCTAAGACAGTTCTTGTGGAATTGGCAAAGGGATATTTGGGAGCCCATAGAGGCCTATGGTGAAAAAGGAAATATCCTCAGATGAAATCTGGAAAGAAGCTTTCTGAGAAACTGCTCTGTGATGTGTGACTTCCACTCACAGAGTTACATCTGTATTTCGTGGATCTCTTTGCTAGCCTTATTTCTGTGGAATGTGAGAACAGATATTTCGGATCCCTTTGAAGACTATAGGGGCAAAGGAAATATCCTCCGAAAACAAAGAGAAAGAAGCTTTCTGAGAAACTTCTTTGTGTTCTGTGAAATCATCTCACAGAGTTACAGCTTTCCACTCAAGAATCCTTTCGCTAAGACAGTTCTTGTAGAATTGGCAAAGTGATATTTGGGAGCCCATACAGGACTATGGTGAAAAAGGAAATATCCTCAGATGAAATCTGGAAAGAAGCTTTCTGAGAAACTGCTTAGTGTTCTGTTAATTCATCTCACAGAGTTACATCTGTATTTCGTGGATCTCTTTGCTAGCCTTATTTCTGTGGAATCTGAGAACAGATATTTCGGATCCCTTTGAAGACTATAGGGCCAAAGGAAATATCCTCCGATAACAAAGAGAAAGAAGCTTTCTGAGAAACTCCTTTGTGTTCTGTGAAATCATCTCACAGAGTTACACCTTTCCCCTCAAGAAGCCTTTCGCTAAGACAGTTCTTGTGGAATTGGCAAAGGGATATTTGGAAGCCCATAGGGGGCTATGGTGAAAAAGGAAATATCCTCAGATGAAATTTGGAAAGAAGCTTTCTGAGAAACTGCTCTGTGATGTGTGACTTCCACTCACAGAGTTACATCTTTATTTCGTGGATCTCTTTGGTAGCCTTATTTCTGTGGAATCTGAGAACAGATATTTCGGATCCCTTTGAAGACTATAGGGCCAAAGGAAATATCCTCCGATAACAAAGAGAAAGAAGCTTTCTGAGGAATTTCTTTGTGTTCTGTGAAATCATCTCACAGAGTTACAGCTTTCCACTCAAGAAGCCTTTCGCTAAGACAGTTCTTCTGGAATTGGCAAAGGGATATTTGGGAGCCCATAGAGGCCTATGGTGAAAAAGGAAATATCCTCAGATGAAATCTGGAAAGAAGCTTTCTGAGAAACTGCTTAGTGTTCTGTTAATTCATCTCACGGAGTTACATCTGTATTTCGTGGATCTCTTTGCTAGCCTTATTTCTGTGGAATTTGAGAACAGATATTTCGGATCCCTTTGAAGACTATAGGGCCAAAGGAAATATCCTCCGATAACAAAGAGAAAGAAGCTTTCTGAGAAACTTCTTTGTGTTCTGTGAAATCATCTCACAGAGTTACAGCTTTCCCCTCAAGAAGCCTTTCGCTAAGACAGTACTTGTGGAATCGGCAAAGGGATATTTGGAAGCCCATAGTGGCCTTTGGTGAAAAAGGAAATATCTTCAGATGGAATCTCGAAAGAAGCATTCTGAGAAACTGGTTAGTGTTCTGTTAATTCATCTCACAGAGTTACATCTGTATTTCGTGGATCTCTTGGTTAGCCTTATTTCTGTGGAATCTGAGAACAGATATTTCGGATCCCTTTGAAGACTATAGGACCAAAGGGAATATCCTCCGATAACAAAGAGAAAGAAGCTTTCTGAGAAACTTCTTTAGTTCTGTGAAATCATCACACAGAGTTACAGCTTTCCCCTCCAGAAGCCTTTCGCTAAGACAGTTCTTCTGGAATTGGCAAAGGAATATTTGGGAGCCCATAGAGGCCTATGGTGAAAAAGGAAATATCCTCAGATGAAATCTGGAAAGAAGCTTTCTGAGAAACTGCTTAGTGTTCTGTTAATTCATCTCACAGAGTTACATCTCTATTTCGTGGATCTCTTTACTAGCCTTATTTCTGTGGAATCTGAGAACAGATATTTCGGATCCCTTGGAAGACTATAGGGCCAAAGGAAATATCCTCCGATAACAAAGAGAAAGAAGCTTTCTGAGAAACTTCTTGGTGTTCTGTGAAATCATGTCACTGAGTTACAGCTTTCCCCTCAAGAAACCTTTCGCTAAGACAGTTCTTGTGGAATTGGCAAAGTGATATTTGGAAGCCCTTAGAGGGCTATGGTGAAAAAGGAAATATCCTCAGATGAAATCTGGAAAGAAGCTTTCTGAGAAACTGCTCTGTGATGTGTGACTTCCACTCACAGAGTTACATCTGTATTTCGTGGATCTCTTTGCTAGCCTTATTTCTGTGAAATCTGAGAACATATATTTCGGATCCCTTTGAAGACTATAGGGCCAAAGGAAATATCCTCCGATAACAAAGAGAAAGAAGCTTTCCGAGAAACTTCTTTGTGTTCTGTGAAATCATCTCACAGAGTTACAGCTTTCCCTTCAAGAAGCCTTTCGCTAAGACAGTTCTTGTGGAATTGGCAAAGGGATATTTGGGAGCCCATAGAGGGCTATGGTGAAAAAGGAAATATCCTCAGATGAAATCAGGAAAGAAGCTTTCTGAGAAACTGCTTAGTGTTCTGTTAATTCATCTCACGGAGTCACATCTGTATTTCGTGGATCTCTTTGCTAGCCTTATTTCTGTGGAATCTGAGAACAGATATTTCGGATCTCTTTGAAGACTATAGGGTCAAAGGAAATATCCTCCGATAACAAAGAGAAAGAAGCTTTCTGAGAAACTTCTTTGTGTTTTGTGAAATCATCTCACAGAGTTACAGCTTTCCCTTCAAGAAGCCTTTCGCTAAGACAGTTCTTGTGGAATCGGCAAAGGGTTATTTGGAAGCCCACAGAGGCCAATGGTGAAAAAGGAAATATCCTCAGATGGAATCTGGAAAGAAGCTTTCTGAGAAACTGGTTAGTGTTCTGTTAATTCATCTCACAGCGTTACATCTGTATTTCGTGGATCTCTTTGCTAGCCTTATTTGTGTGGAATCTGAGAACAGATATTTCGGATCCCTTTGAAGACTATAGGGCCAATGGAAATATCCTCCGATAACAAAGAGAAAGAAGCTTTCTGAGAAACTTCTTTGTGTTCTGTGAAATAATCTCACAGAGTTACAGCTTTCTCCTCAAGAAGGCTTTCGCTAAGACAGTTCTTGTGGAATTGGCAAAGGGATATTTGGAAGCCCATAGAGGGCTATGGTGAAAAAGGAAATATCCTCAGATGAAATCTGGAAAGAAGCTTTCTGAGAAACTGCTCTGTGATGTGTGACTTCCACTCACAGAGTTACATCTGTATTTCGTGGATCTCTTTGCTAGCCTTATTTCTGTGGAATCTGAGAACAGATATTTCGGATCCCTTTGAAAACTAAAGGGCCAAAGGAAATATCCTCCGATAACAAAGAGAAAGAAGCTTTCTGAGAAACTTCTTTGTGTTTTGTGAAATCATCTCACACAGTTGCAGCTTTCCACTCAAGAAGTCTTTCGCTAAGACAGTTCTTGTGGAATTGGCAAAGGGATATTTAGGAGCCCATAGAGGCCTATGGTGAAAAAGGAAATATCCTCAGATGAAATCTGGAAAGAAGCTTTCTGAGAAACTGCTCTGTGATGTGTGACTTCCACTCACAGAGTTACATCTGTATTTCGTGGATCTCTTTGATAGCCTTATTTCTGTGGAATCTGAGAACAGATATTTCGGATCCCTTTGAAGACTATAGGGCCAAAGGAAATATCCTCGGATAACAAAGAGAAAGAAGCTTTCTGAGAAACTTCTCTGTGTTCTGTGAAATCATCTCACAGAGTTACAGCTTTCCCTTCAAGAAGCCTTTCCCTTAGACAGTTCTTGTGGAATTGGCAAAGTGATATTTGGACGCCCATAGAGGGCTATGGTGAAAAAGGAAATATCCTCAGATGAAATCTGGAAAGAAGCTTTCTGAGAAACTGCTTAGTGTTCTGTTAATTCACCTCACAGAGTTACATCTGTATTTCGTGGATCTCTTTGCTAGCCTTATTTCTGTGGAATCTGAGAACAGATATTACGGATCCCTTTGAAGACTATAGGGCCAAAGGAAATATCCTCCGATAACAAGGAGAAAGAAGCTTTCTGAGAAACTTCTTTGTGTACTGTGAAATCATCTCAAAGAGTTACAGCTTTCCACTCAAGAAGCCTTTCGCTAAGACAGTTCTTGTGGAATTGGCAAAGTGATATTTGGGAGCCCATACAGGACTATGGTGAAAAAGGAAATATCCTCAGATGAAATCTGGAAAAAAGCTTTCTGAGAAACTGCTTAGTGTTCTTTTAATTCATCTCACAGAGTTACATCTGTATTTCGTGGATCTCTTTGCTAGCTTAATTTCTGTGGAATCTGAGAACAGATATTTCGGATCCCTTTGAAGACTGTAGGGCCAAAGGAAATATCCTCCGATCACAAAGAGAAAGAAGCTTTCTGAGAAACTTCTTTGTTTTCTGTGAAATCATCTCACAGAGTTACAGCTTTCCCTTCAAGAAGCCTTTCACTAAGACAGTTCTTGTGGAATTGGCAAAGGGATATTTGGAAGCCCATAGAGGGCTATGGTGAAAAAGGAAATATCCTCAGATGAAATCTGGAAAGAAGCTTTCTGAGAAACTGCTCTGTGATGTGTGACTTCCACTCACAGAGTTACATCTGTATTTCGTGGATCTCTTTGCTAGCCTTATTTCTGTGGAATCTGAGAACAGATATTTTGGATCCCTTTGAAGACTATAGGGCCAAAGGAAATATCCTCCGATAACAAAGAGAAAGAAGCTTTCTGAGAAACTTCTTTGTGTTCTGTGAAATCATCTCACAGAGTTACAGCTTTCCACTCAAGAAGCCTTTCGCTAAGACAGTTCTTGTGGAATCGGCAAAGAGATATTTGGAAGCCCAGAGAGGCTTATGGTGAAAAAGGAAATATCCTCAGATGGAATCTGGAAAGAAGCTTTCTGAGAAACTGCTTGGTGTTCTGTTAATTCATCTCACAGAGTTACATCTGTATTTCGTGGATCTCTTTGCTAGCCTTATTTCTGTGGAATCTGAGAACAGATATTACGGATCCCGTTGAAGACTATAGGGCCAAAGGAAATATCCTCCGATAACAAAGAGAAAGAAGCTCTCTGAGACACTTCTTTGTGTTCTGTGAAATCATCTCACAGAGTTACAGCTTTCCCCTCAAGAAGCCTTTCGCTAAGACAGTTCTTGTGGAATTGGCAAACGGATATTTGGAAGCCCATAGAGGGCTATGGTGAAAAAGGAAATATCCTCAGATGAAATCTGGAAAGAAGCTTTCTGAGAAACTGCTCTGTGATGTGTGACTTTCACTCACAGAGTTACATCTGTATTTCCTGGATCTCTTGGCTAGCCTTATTTCTGTGGATCTGAGAAAAGATATTTCGGATCCCTTGGAAGACTATAGGGCCAAAGGAAATATCCTCCGATAACAAAGAGAAAGAAGCTTTCTGAGAAACTTCTTTGTGTTCTGTGAAATCATCTCACAGAGTTACAGCTTTCCCCTCAAGAAGCCTTTCGCTAAGACAGTTCTTGTGGAATTGGCAAAGGGATATTTGGGAGCCCATAGAGGCCTATGGTGAAAAAGGAAATATCCTCAGATGAAATCTGGAAAGAAGCTTTCTGAGAAACTGCGTAGTGTTCTGTTAATTCAACTCACAGAGTTACATCTGTATTTCGTGGATCTCTTTGCTAGCCTTATTTCTGTGGAATCTGAGAACAGATATTTCGGATCCCTTTGAAGACTATAGGGCCAAAGGAAATATCCTCCGATAACAAAGAGAAAGAAGCTTTCTGAGAAACTTCTTTGTGTTCTGTGAAATCATCTCACAGAGTTACAGCTTTCCCCTCAAGAAGCCTTTCGCTGAGACAGTTCTTGTGGAATCGGCAAAGGGATATTTGGAAGCCCATAGTGGCCTTTGGTGAAAAAGGAAATATCCTCAGATGGAATCTCGAAAGAAGCATTCTGAGAAACTGCTTAGTGTTCTGTTAATTCATCTCACAGAGTTACATCTGTATTTCGTGGATCTCTTTGCTAGCCTTATTTCTGTGGAATCTGAGAACAGTTATTTCGGATCCCTTTGAAGACTATAGGACCAAAGGGAATATCCTACGATAACAAAGAGAAAGAAGCTTTCTGAGAAACTTCTTTGTGTACTGTGAAATCATCTCACAGAGTTACAGCTTTCCCCTCCAGAAGCCTTTCGCTAAGACAGTTCTTGTGGAATTGGCAAAGGGATATTTGGGAGCCCATACAGGACTATGGTGAAAAAGGAAATATCCTCAGATGAAATCTGGAAAAAAGCTTTCTGAGAAACTGCTTAGTGTTCTTTTAATTCATCTCACAGAGTTACATCTGTATTTCGTGGATCTCTTTGCTAGCTTAATTTCTGTGGAATCTGAGAACAGATATTTCGGATCCCTTTGAAGACTGTAGGGCCAAAGGAAATATCCTCCGATCACAAAGAGAAAGAAGCTTTCTGAGAAACTTCTTTGTGTTCTGTGAAATCATCTCACAGAGTTACAGCTTTCCCTTCAAGAAGCCTTTCACTAAGACAGTTCTTGTGGAATTGGCAAAGTGATATTTGGAAGCCCATAGAGGGCTATGGTGAAAAAGGAAATATCCTCAGATGAAATCTGGAAAGAAGCTTTCTGAGAAACTGCTCTGTGATGTGTGACTTCCACTCACAGAGTTACATCTGTATTTCGTGGATCTCTTTGCTAGCCTTATTTCTGTGGAATCTGAGAACAGATATTTTGGATCCCTTTGAAGACAATAGGGCCAAAGGAAATATCCTCCGATAACAAAGAGAAAGAAGCTTTCTGAGAAACTTCTTTGTGTTCTGTGAAATCATCTCACAGAGTTACAGCTTTCCACTCAAGAAGCCTTTCGCTAAGACAGTTCTTGTGGAATCGGCAAAGAGATATTTGGAAGCCCAGAGAGGCTTATGGTGAAAAAGGAAATATCCTCAGATGGAATCTGGAAAGAAGCTTTCTGAGAAACTGCTTGGTGTTCTGTTAATTCATCTCACAGAGTTACATCTGTATTTCGTGGATCTCTTTGCTAGCCTTATTTCTGTGGAATCTGAGAACAGATATTACGGATCCCGTTGAAGACTATAGGGCCAAAGGAAATATCCTCCGATAACAAAGAGAAAGAAGCTCTCTGAGACACTTCTTTGTGTTCTGTGAAATCATCTCACAGAGTTACAGCTTTCCCCTCAAGAAGCCTTTCGCTAAGACAGTTCTTGTGGAATTGGCAAACGGATATTTGGAAGCCCATAGAGGGCTATGGTGAAAAAGGAAATATCCTCAGATGAAATCTGGAAAGAAGCTTTCTGAGAAACTGCTCTGTGATGTGTGACTTTCACTCACAGAGTTACATCTGTATTTCCTGGATCTCTTGGCTAGCCTTATTTCTGTGGATCTGAGAAAAGATATTTCGGATCCCTTGGAAGACTATAGGGCCAAAGGAAATATCCTCCGATAACAAAGAGAAAGAAGCTTTCTGAGAAACTTCTTTGTGTTCTGTGAAATCATCTCACAGAGTTACAGCTTTCCCCTCAAGAAGCCTTTCGCTAAGACAGTTCTTGTGGAATTGGCAAAGGGATATTTGGGAGCCCATAGAGGCCTATGGTGAAAAAGGAAATATCCTCAGATGAAATCTGGAAAGAAGCTTTCTGAGAAACTGCGTAGTGTTCTGTTAATTCATCTCACAGAGTTACATCTGTATTTCGTGGATCTCTTTGCTAGCCTTATTTCTGTGGAATCTGAGAACAGATATTTCGGATCCCTTTGAAGACTATAGGGCCAAAGGAAATATCCTCCGATAACAAAGAGAAAGAAGCTTTCTGAGAAACTTCTTTGTGTTCTGTGAAATCATCTCACAGAGTTACAGCTTTCCCCTCAAGAAGCCTTTCGCTGAGACAGTTCTTGTGGAATCGGCAAAGGGATATTTGGAAGCCCATAGTGGCCTTTGGTGAAAAAGGAAATATCCTCAGATGGAATCTCGAAAGAAGCATTCTGAGAAACTGCTTAGTGTTCTGTTAATTCATCTCACAGAGTTACATCTGTATTTCGTGGATCTCTTTGCTAGCCTTATTTCTGTGGAATCTGAGAACAGTTATTTCGGATCCCTTTGAAGACTATAGGACCAAAGGGAATATCCTACGATAACAAAGAGAAAGAAGCTTTCTGAGAAACTTCTTTGTGTTCTGTGAAATCATCTCACAGAGTTACAGCTTTCCCCTCCAGAAGCCTTTCGCTAAGACAGTTCTTGTGGAATTGGCAAAGGGATATTTGGGAGCCCATACAGGACTATGGTGAAAAAGGAAATATCCTCAGATGAAATCTGGAAAAAAGCTTTCTGAGAAACTGCTTAGTGTTCTTTTAATTCATCTCACAGAGTTACATCTGTATTTCGTGGATCTCTTTGCTAGCTTAATTTCTGTGGAATCTGAGAACAGATATTTCGGATCCCTTTGAAGACTGTAGGGCCAAAGGAAATATCCTCCGATCACAAAGAGAAAGAAGCTTTCTGAGAAACTTCTTTGTTTTCTGTGAAATCATCTCACAGAGTTACAGCTTTCCCTTCAAGAAGCCTTTCACTAAGACAGTTCTTGTGGAATTGGCAAAGTGATATTTGGAAGCCCATAGAGGGCTATGGTGAAAAAGGAAATATCCTCAGATGAAATCTGGAAAGAAGCTTTCTGAGAAACTGCTCTGTGATGTGTGACTTCCACTCACAGAGTTACATCTGTATTTCGTGGATTTCTTTGCTAGCCTTATTTCTGTGGAATCTGAGAACAGATATTTTGGATCCCTTTGAAGACTATAGGGCCAAAGGAAATATCCTCCGATAACAAAGAGAAAGAAGCTTTCTGAGAAACTTCTTTGTGTTCTGTGAAATCATCTCACAGAGTTACAGCTTTCCACTCAAGAAGCCTTTCGCTAAGACAGTTCTTGTGGAATCGGCAAAGAGATATTTGGAAGCCCAGAGAGGCTTATGGTGAAAAAGGAAATATCCTCAGATGGAATCTGGAAAGAAGCTTTCTGAGAAACTGCTTAGTGTTCTGTTAATTCATCTCACAGAGTTACATCTGTATTTCGTGGATCTCTTTGCTAGCCTTATTTCTGTGGAATCTGAGAACAGATATTACGGATCCCGTTGAAGACTATAGGGCCAAAGGAAATATCCTCCGATAACAAAGAGAAAGAAGCTCTCTGAGACTCTTCTTTGTGTTCTGTGAAATCATCTCACAGAGTTACAGCTTTCCCCTCAAGAAGCCTTTCGCTAAGACAGTTCTTGTGGAATTGGCAAACGGATATTTGGAAGCCCATAGAGGGCTATGGTGAAAAAGGAAATATCCTCAGATGAAATCTGGAAAGAAGCTTTCTGAGAAACTGCTCTGTGATGTGTGACTTTCACTCACAGAGTTACATCTGTATTTCCTGGATCTCTTGGCTAGCCTTATTTCTGTGGAATCTGAGAAAAGATATTTCGGATCCCTTGGAAGACTATAGGGCCAAAGGAAATATCCTCCGATAACAAAGAGAAAGAAGCTTTCTGAGAAACTTCTTTGTGTTCTGTGAAATCATCTCACAGAGTTACAGCTTTCCCCTCAAGAAGCCTTTCGCTAAGACAGTTCTTGTGGAATTGGCAAAGGGATATTTGGGAGCCCATAGAGGCCTATGGTGAAAAAGGAAATATCCTCAGATGAAATCTGGAAAGAAGCTTTCTGAGAAACTGCGTAGTGTTCTGTTAATTCATCTCACAGAGTTACATCTGTATTTCGTGGATCTCTTTGCTAGCCTTATTTCTGTGGAATCTGAGAACAGATATTTCGGATCCCTTTGAAGACTATAGGGCCAAAGGAAATATCCTCCGATAACAAAGAGAAAGAAGCTTTCTGAGAAACTTCTTTGTGTTCTGTGAAATCATCTCACAGAGTTACAGCTTTCCCCTCAAGAAGCCTTTCGCTGAGACAGTTCTTGTGGAATCGGCAAAGGGATATTTGGAAGCCCATAGTGGCCTTTGGTGAAAAAGGAAATATCCTCAGATGGAATCTCGAAAGAAGCATTCTGAGAAACTGCTTAGTGTTCTGTTAATTCATCTCACAGAGTTACATCTGTATTTCGTGGATCTCTTTGCTAGCCTTATTTCTGTGGAATCTGAGAACAGTTATTTCGGATCCCTTTGAAGACTATAGGACCAAAGGTAATATCCTACGATAACAAAGAGAAAGAAGCTTTCTGAGAAACTTCTTTGTGTTCTGTGAAATCATCTCACAGAGTTACAGCTTTCCCCTCCAGAAGCCTTTCGCTAAGACAGTTCTTCTGGAATTGGCAAAGGGATATTTGGGAGCCCATAGAGGCCTATGGTGAAAAAGGAAATATCCTCAGATGAAATCTGGAAAGAGGCTTTCTGAGAAACTGCTTAGTGTTCTGTTAATTCATCTCACAGAGTTACATCTGTATTTCGTGGATCTCTTTGCTAGCCTTATTTCTGTGGAATCTGAGAACAGATATTTCGGATCCCTTTGAAGACTATGGGGCCAAAGGAAATATCCTCCGATAAGAAAGAGAAAGAAGCTTTCTGAGAAACTTCCTTGTGTTCTGTGAAATCATCTCACAGATTTACAGCTTTCCCCTCAAGAAACCTTTCGCTAAGACAGTTCTCGTGGAATTGGCAAAGTGATATTTGGAAGCCCTTAGAGGGCTATGGTGAAAAAGGAAATATCCTCAGATGAAATCTGGAAAGAAGCTTTCTGAGAAACTGCTCTGTGATGTGTGACTTCCACTCACAGAGTTACATCTGTATTTCGTGGATCTCTTTGCTAGCCTTATTTCTGTGGAATCTGAGAACAGATATTTCGGATCCCTTTGAAGACTATAGGGCCAAAGGAAATATCCTCCGATAACAAAGAGAAAGAAGCTTTCTGAGAAACTTCTTTGTGTTCTGTGAAATCATCTCACAAAGTTACAGCATTCCAATCAAGAAGCCTTTCGCTAAGACAGTTCTTGTGGAATTGACAAAGGGATATTTGGGAGCCCACAGAGGGCTATGGTGAAAAAGGAAATATCCTCAGATGAAATCTGGAAAGAAGCTTTCTGAGAAACTGCTTAGTGTTCTGTTAATTCATCTCACAGAGTCACATCTGTATGTCGTGGATCTCTTTGCTAGCCTTATCTCTGTGGAATCTAAGAACAGATATTTCGGATCCCTTTGAAGACTATAGGGCCAAAGGAAATATCCTCCGATAACAAAGAGAAAGAAGCTTTCTGAGAAACTTCTTTGTGTTCTGTGAAATCATCTCACAGAGTTACAGCTTTCCCGTCAAGAAGTCTTTCGCTAAGACAGTTCTTGTGCAATCGGCAAACGGATATTTGGAAGCCCATAGAGGCCTATGGTGAAAAAGGAAATATCCTCAGATGGAATCTGGAAAGAAGCTTTCTGAGAAACTGGTTAGTGTTCTGTTAATTCATCTCACAGAGTTACATCTGTATTTCGTGGATCTCTTTGCTAGCCTTATTTCTGTGGAATCTGAGAACAGATATTTCGGATCCCTTTGAAGACTATAGGGCCAAAGGAAATATCCTCCGATAACAAAGAGAAAGAAGCTTTCTGAGAAACTTCTTTGTGTTCTGTGAAATCATCTCACAGAGTTACAGCTTTCCCCCCAAGAAGCCTTTCGCTAAGACAGTTCTTGTGGAATTGGCAAAGGGATATTTCAGAGACCTTAGAGGCCAATGGTGAAAAAGGAAATATCCTCAGATGAAATCTGGAAAGAAGCTTTCTGAGAAACTGCTTAGTGTTCTGTTAATTCATTTCACAGAGTTACATCTGTATTTCGTGGATCTCTTTGCTAGCCTTATTTCTGTGGAATCTGAGAACAGATATTTCGGATCCCTTTGAAGACTATAGGGCCAAAGGAAATATCCTCCGATAACAAAGAGAAAGAAGCTTTCTGAGAAACTTCTTTGTGTTCTTTGAAATCATCTCACAGAGTTGCAGCTTTCCATTCAAGGAAGCTTTCGCTAAGACAGTTCTTGCGGAATTGGCAAAGGGATATTTGGGAGCCCATAGAGGCCTATGGTGAAAAAGGAAATATCCTCAGATGAAATCTGGAAAGAAGCTTTCTGAGAAACTGCGTAGTGTTCTGTTAATTCATCTCACAGAGTTACATCTGTATTTCGTGGATCTCTTTGCTAGCCTTATTTCTGTGGAATCTGAGAACAGATATTTCGGATCCCTTTGAAGACTATAGGGCCAAAGGAAATATCCTCCGATAACAAAGAGAAAGAAGCTTTCTGAGAAACTACTTTGTGTTCTGTGAAATCATCTCACAGAGTTACAGCTTTCCACTCAAGAAGCCTTTCGCTAAGACAGTTCTTGTGGAATTGGCAAAGGGATATTTGGAAGCCCATAGAGGGCTATGGTAAAAAAGGAAATATCCTCAGATGAAATCTGGAAAGAAGCTTTCTGAGAAACTGCTCTGTGATGTGTGACTTCCACTCACAGAGTTACATCTGTATTTCGTGGAACTTCTTGCTAGCCTTATTTCTGTGGAATCTGAGAACAGATATTTCGGATCCCTTTGAAGACTGTAGGGCTAAAGGAAATATCCTCCGATAACAAACAGTAAGAAGCTTTCTGAGAAACTTCTTAGTGTTCTGTGAAATCATCTCACAGAGTTACAGCTTTCCACTCAAGAAGCCTTTCGCTAAGACAGTTCTTGTAGAATTCGCAAAGGGATATTTCGGAGCCCATAGAGGCCTATGGTGAAAAAGGAAATATCCTCAGATGAAATCTGGAAAGAAGCTTTCTGAGAAAATGCTCTGTGATGTGTGACTTCCACTCACAGAGTTACATCTGTATTTCGTGGATCTCTTTGCTAGCCTTATTTCTGTGGAATCTGAGAACAGATATTTCGGATCCTTTTGAAGACTATAGGGCCAAAGGAAATATCCTCCGATAACAAAGAGAAAGAAGCTTTCTGAGAAACTTCTTTGTGTTCTGTGAAATCATCTCACAGAGTTACAGCTTTCCCCCCAAGAAGCCTTTCGCTAAGACAGTTCTTGTGGAATTGGCAAAGGGATATTTCAGAGACCTTAGAGGCCAATGGTGAAAAAGGAAATATCCTCAGATGAAATCTGGAAAGAAGCTTTCTGAGAAACTGCTTAGTGTTCTGTTAATTCATCTCACAGAGTTACATCTGTATTTCGTGGATCTCTTTGCTAGCCTTATTTCTGTGGAATCTGAGAACAGATATTTCGGATCCCTTTGAAGACTATAGGGCCAAAGGAAATATCCTCCGATAACAAAGAGAAAGAAGCTTTCTGAGAAACTTCTTTGTGTTCTTTGAAATCATCTCACAGAGTTGCAGCTTTCCATTCAAGAAAGCTTTCGCTAAGACAGTTCTTGCGGAATTGGCAAAGGGATATTTGGGAGCCCTTAGAGGTCTGTGGCGAAAAAGGAAATATCCTCAGATGAAATCTGGAAAGAAGCTTTCTGAGAAACTGTTCTGTGATGTGTGACTTCCACTCACAGAGTTACATCTGTATTTCGTGGATCTCTTTGCTAGCCTTATTTCTGTGGAATCTGAGAACAGATATTTCGGATCCCTTTGAAGACTATAGGGCCAAAGGAAATATCCTCCGATAACAAAGAGAAAGAAGCTTTCTGAGAAACTTCTTTGTGTTCTGTGAAATCATCTCACAGAGTTACAGCTTTCCCTTCAAGAAGCCTTTCCCTTAGACAGTTCTTGTGGAATTGGCAAAGTGATATTTGGAAGCCCTTAGAGGGCTATGGTGAAAAAGGAAATATCCTCAGATGCAATCTGGAAAGAAGCTTTCTGAGAAACTGCTTAGTGTTCTGTTAATTCACCTCCCAGAGTTACATCTGTATTTCGTGGATCTCTTTGCTAGCCTTATTACTGTGGAATCTGAGAACAGATATTTCGGATCCCTTTAAAGACTATAGGGTCAAAGGAAATATCCTCCGATAACAAAGAGAAAGAAGCTTTCTGAGAAACTTCTTTGTGTTCTGTGAAATCATCTCACAGAGTTACAGCTTTCAGGTCAAGAAGTCTTTCGCTAAGACAGTTCTTGTGCAATCGGCAAAGGGATATTTGGAAGCCCATAGAGGCCTATGGTGAAAAAGGAAATATCCTCAGATGGAATCTGGAAAGAAGCTTTCTGAGAAACTGGTTAGTGTTCTGTTAATTCATCTCACAGAGTTACATCTGTATTTCGTGGATCTCTTTGCTAGCCTTATTTCTGTGGAATCTGAGAACAGATATTTCGGATCCCTTTGAAGACTATAGGGCCAAAGGAAATATCCTCCGATAACAAAGAGAAAGAAGCTTTCTGAGAAACTACTTTGTGTTCTGTGAAATCATCTCACAGAGTTACAGCTTTCCACTCAAGAAGCCTTTCGCTAAGACAGTTCTTGTGGAATTGGCAAAGGGATATTTGGAAGCCCTTAGAGGGCTATGGTGAAAAAGGAAATATCCTCAGATGAAATCTGGAAAGAAGCTTTCTGAGAAACTGCTCTGTGATGTGTGACTTCCACTCACAGAGTTACATCTGTATTTCGTGGATCTCTTTGCTAGCCTTATTTCTGTGGAATCTGAGAACAGATATTTCGGATCCCTTTGAAGACTATAGGGCCAAAGGAAATATCCTCCGATAACAAAGAGAAAGAAGCTTTCTGAGAAACTTCTTTGTGTTCTGTGAAATCATCTCACAACGTTACAGCATTCCACTCAAGAAGCCTTTCGCTAAGACAGCTCTTGTGGAATTGGCAAAGGGATATTTGGGAGCCCACAGAGGGCTATGGTGAAAAAGGAAATATCCTCAGATGAAATCTGGAAAGAAGCTTTCTGAGAAACTGCTTAGTGTTCTGTTAATTCATCTCACAGAGTCACATCTGTATGTCGTGGATCTCTTTGCTAGCCTTATCTCTGTGGAATCTAAGAACAGATATTTCGGATCCCTTTGAAGACTATAGGGCCAAAGGAAATATCCTCCGATAACAAAGAGAAAGAAGCTTTCTGAGAAACTTCTTTGTGTTCTGTGAAATCATCTCACAGAGTTACAGCTTTCCCGTCAAGAAGTCTTTCGCTAAGACAGTTCTTGTGCAATCGGCAAAGGGATATTTGGAAGCCCATAGAGGCCTATGGTGAAAAAGGAAATATCCTCAGATGGAATCTGGAAAGAAGCTTTCTGAGAAACTGGTTAGTGTTCTGTTAATTCATCTCACAGAGTTACATCTGTATTTCGTGGATCTCTTTGCTAGCCTTATTTCTGTGGAATCTGAGAACAGATATTTCGGATCCCTTTGAAGACTATAGGGCCAAAGGAAATATCCTCCGATAACAAAGAGAAAGAAGCTTTCTGAGAAACTACTTTGTGTTCTGTGAAATCATCTCACAGAGTTACCGCTTTCCACTCAAGAAGCCTTTCGCTAAGACAGTTCTTGTGGAATTGGCAAAGGGATATTTGGAAGCCCATAGAGGGCTATGGTAAAAAAGGAAATATCCTCAGATGAAATCTGGAAAGAAGCTTTCTGAGAAACTGCTCTGTGATGTGTGACTTCCACTCACAGAGTTACATCTGTATTTCGTGGAACTTCTTGCTAGCCTTATTTCTGTGGAATCTGAGAACAGATATTTCGGATCCCTTTGAAGACTGTAGGGCTAAAGGAAATATCCTCCGATAACAAACAGTAAGAAGCTTTCTGAGAAACTTCTTAGTGTTCTGTGAAATCATCTCACAGAGTTACAGCTTTCCACTCAAGAAGCCTTTCGCTAAGACAGTTCTTGTGGAATTCGCAAAGGGATATTTCGGAGCCCATAGAGGCCTATGGTGAAAAAGGAAATATCCTCAGATGAAATCTGGAAAGAAGCTTTCTGAGAAAATGCTCTGTGATGTGTGACTTCCACTCACAGAGTTACATCTGTATTTCGTGGATCTCTTTGCTAGCCTTATTTCTGTGGAATCTGAGAACAGATATTTCGGATCCTTTTGAAGACTATAGGGCCAAAGGAAATATCCTCCGATAACAAAGAGAAAGAAGCTTTCTGAGAAACTTCTTTGTGTTCTGTGAAATCATCTCACAGAGTTACAGCTTTCCCCCCAAGAAGCCTTTCGCTAAGACAGTTCTTGTGGAATTGGCAAAGGGATATTTCAGAGACCTTAGAGGCCAATGGTGAAAAAGGAAATATCCTCAGATGAAATCTGGAAAGAAGCTTTCTTAGAAACTGCTTAGTGTTCTGTTAATTCATCTCACAGAGTTACATCTGTATTTCGTGGATCTCTTTGCTAGCCTTATTTCTGTGGAATCTGAGAACAGATATTTCGGATCCCTTTGAAGACTATAGGGCCAAAGGAAATATCCTCCGATAACAAAGAGAAAGAAGCTTTCTGAGAAACTTCTTTGTGTTCTTTGAAATCATCTCACAGAGTTGCAGCTTTCCATTCAAGAAAGCTTTCGCTAAGACAGTTCTTGCGGAATTGGCAAAGGGATATTTGGGAGCCCTTAGAGGTCTGTGGCGAAAAAGGAAATATCCTCAGATGAAATCTTGAAAGAAGCTTTCTGAGAAACTGTTCTGTGATGTGTGACTTCCACTCACAGAGTTACATCTGTATTTCGTGGATCTCTTTTCTAGCCTTATTTCTGTGGAATCTGAGAACAGATATTTCGGATCCCTTTGAAGACTATAGGGCCAAAGGAAATATCCTCCGATAACAAAGAGAAAGAAGCTTTCTGAGAAACTTCTTTGTGTTCTGTGAAATCATCTCACAGAGTTACAGCTTTCCCTTCAAGAAGCCTTTCCCTTAGACAGTTCTTGTGGAATTGGCAAAGTGATATTTGGAAGCCCTTTGAGGGCTATGGTGAAAAAGGAAATATCCTCAGATGCAATCTGGAAAGAAGCTTTCTGAGAAACTGCTTAGTGTTCTGTTAATTCACCTCCCAGAGTTACATCTGTATTTCGTGGATCTCTTTGCTAGCCTTATTACTGTGGAATCTGAGAACAGATATTTCGGATCCCTTTAAAGACTATAGGGTCAAAGGAAATATCCTCCGATAACAAAGAGAAAGAAGCCTTCTGAGAAACTTCTTTGTGTTCTGTGAAATCATCTCACAGAGTTACAGCTTTCCCGTCAAGAAGTCTTTCGCTAAGACAGTTCTTGTGCAATCGGCAAAGGGATATTTGGAAGCCCATGGAGGCCTAAGGTGAAAAAGGAAATATCCTCAGATGGAATCTGGAAAGAAGCTTTCTGAGAAACTGGTTAGTGTTCTGTTAATTCATCTCACAGAGTTACATCTGTATTTCGTGGATCTCTTTGCTAGCCTTATTTCTGTGGAATCTGAGAACAGATATTTCGGATCCCTTTGAAGACTATAGGGCCAAAGGAAATATCCTCCGATAACAAAGAGAAAGAAGCTTTCTGAGAAACTACTTTGTGTTCTGTGAAATCATCTCACAGAGTTACAGCTTTCCACTCAAGAAGCCTTTCGCTAAGACAGTTCTTGTGGAATTGGCAAAGGGATATTTGGAAGCCCATAGAGGGCTATGGTAAAAAAGGAAATATCCTCAGATGAAATCTGGAAAGAAGCTTTCTGAGAAACTGCTCTGTGATGTGTGACTTCCACTCACAGAGTTACATCTGTATTTCGTGGAACTTCTTGCTAGCCTTATTTCTGTGGAATCTGAGAACAGATATTTCGGATCCCTTTGAAGACTGTAGGGCTAAAGGAAATATCCTCCGATAACAAACAGTAAGAAGCTTTCTGAGAAACTTCTTAGTGTTCTGTGAAATCATCTCACAGAGTTACAGCTTTCCACTCAAGAAGCCTTTCGCTAAGACAGTTCTTGTGGAATTCGCAAAGGGATATTTCGGAGCCCATAGAGGCCTATGGTGAAAAAGGAAATATCCTCAGATGAAATCTGGAAAGAAGCTTTCTGAGAAAATGCTCTGTGATGTGTGACTTCCACTCACAGAGTTACATCTGTATTTCGTGGATCTCTTTGCTAGCCTTATTTCTGTGGAATCTGAGAACAGATATTTCGGATCCTTTTGAAGACTATAGGGCCAAAGGAAATATCCTCCGATAACAAAGAGAAAGAAGCTTTCTGAGAAACTTCTTTGTGTTCTGTGAAATCATCTCACAGAGTTACAGCTTTCCCCCCAAGAAGCCTTTCGCTAAGACAGTTCTTGTGGAATTGGCAAAGGGATATTTCAGAGACCTTAGAGGCCAATGGTGAAAAAGGAAATATCCTCAGATGAAATCTGGAAAGAAGCTTTCTTAGAAACTGCTTAGTGTTCTGTTAATTCATCTCACAGAGTTACATCTGTATTTCGTGGATCTCTTTGCTAGCCTTATTTCTGTGGAATCTGAGAACAGATATTTCGGATCCCTTTGAAGACTATAGGGCCAAAGGAAATATCCTCCGATAACAAAGAGAAAGAAGCTTTCTGAGAAACTTCTTTGTGTTCTTTGAAATCATCTCACAGAGTTGCAGCTTTCCATTCAAGAAAGCTTTCGCTAAGACAGTTCTTGCGGAATTGGCAAAGGGATATTTGGGAGCCCTTAGAGGTCTGTGGCGAAAAAGGAAATATCCTCAGATGAAATCTTGAAAGAAGCTTTCTGAGAAACTGTTCTGTGATGTGTGACTTCCACTCACAGAGTTACATCTGTATTTCGTGGATCTCTTTGCTAGCCTTATTTCTGTGGAATCTGAGAACAGATATTTCGGATCCCTTTGAAGACTATAGGGCCAAAGGAAATATCCTCCGATAACAAAGAGAAAGAAGCTTTCTGAGAAACTTCTTTGTGTTCTGTGAAATCATCTCACAGAGTTACAGCTTTCCCTTCAAGAAGCCTTTCCCTTAGACAGTTCTTGTGGAATTGGCAAAGTGATATTTGGAAGCCCTTAGAGGGCTATGGTGAAAAAGGAAATATCCTCAGATGCAATCTGGAAAGAAGCTTTCTGAGAAACTGCTTAGTGTTCTGTTAATTCACCTCCCAGAGTTACATCTGTATTTCGTGGATCTCTTTGCTAGCCTTATTACTGTGGAATCTGAGAACAGATATTTCGGATCCCTTTAAAGACTATAGGGTCAAAGGAAATATCCTCCGATAACAAAGAGAAAGAAGCTTTCTGAGAAACTTCTTTGTGTTCTGTGAAATCATCTCACAGAGTTACAGCTTTCCCGTCAAGAAGTCTTTCGCTAAGACAGTTCTTGTGCAATCGGCAAAGGGATATTTGGAAGCCCATGGAGGCCTAAGGTGAAAAAGGAAATATCCTCAGATGGAATCTGGAAAGAAGCTTTCTGAGAAACTGGTTAGTGTTCTGTTAATTCATCTCACAGAGTTACATCTGTATTTCGTGGATCTCTTTGCTAGCCTTATTTCTGTGGAATCTGAGAACAGATATTTCGGATCCCTTTGAAGACTATAGGGCCAAAGGAAATATCCTCCGATAACAAAGAGAAAGAAGCTTTCTGAGAAACTACTTTGTGTTCTGTGAAATCATCTCACAGAGTTACAGCTTTCCACTCAAGAAGCCTTTCGCTAAGACAGTTCTTGTGGAATTGGCAAAGGGATATTTGGAAGCCCATAGAGGGCTATGGTAAAAAAGGAAATATCCTCAGATGAAATCTGGAAAGAAGCTTTCTGAGAAACTGCTCTGTGATGTGTGACTTCCACTCACAGAGTTACATCTGTATTTCGTGGAACTTCTTGCTAGCCTTATTTCTGTGGAATCTGAGAACAGATATTTCGGATCCCTTTGAAGACTGTAGGGCTAAAGGAAATATCCTCCGATAACAAACAGTAAGAAGCTTTCTGAGAAACTTCTTAGTGTTCTGTGAAATCATCTCACAGAGTTACAGCTTTCCACTCAAGAAGCCTTTCGCTAAGACAGTTCTTGTGGAATTCGCAAAGGGATATTTCGGAGCCCATAGAGGCCTATGGTGAAAAAGGAAATATCCTCAGATGAAATCTGGAAAGAAGCTTTCTGAGAAAATGCTCTGTGATGTGTGACTTCCACTCACAGAGTTACATCTGTATTTCGTGGATCTCTTTGCTAGCCTTATTTCTGTGGAATCTGAGAACAGATATTTCGGATCCTTTTGAAGACTATAGGGCCAAAGGAAATATCCTCCGATAACAAAGAGAAAGAAGCTTTCTGAGAAACTTCTTTGTGTTCTGTGAAATCATCTCACAGAGTTACAGCTTTCCCCCCAAGAAGCCTTTCGCTAAGACAGTTCTTGTGGAATTGGCAAAGGGATATTTCAGAGACCTTAGAGGCCAATGGTGAAAAAGGAAATATCCTCAAATGAAATCTGGAAAGAAGCTTTCTGAGAAACTGCTTAGTGTTCTGTTAATTCATCTCACAGAGTTACATCTGTATTTCGTGGATCTCTTTGCTAGCCTTATTTCTGTGGAATCTGAGAACAGATATTTCGGATCCCTTTGAAGACTATAGGGCCAAAGGAAATATCCTCCGATAACAAAGAGAAAGAAGCTTTCTGAGAAACTTCTTTGTGTTCTTTGAAATCATCTCACAGAGTTGCAGCTTTCCATTCAAGAAAGCTTTCGCTAAGACAGTTCTTGCGGAATTGGCAAAGGGATATTTGGGAGCCCATAGAGACCTATGGTGAAAAAGGAAATATCCTCAGATGAAATCTGGAAAGAAGCTTTCTGAGAAACTGCGTAGTGTTCTGTTAATTCATCTCACAGAGTTACATCTGTATTTCGTGGATCTCTTTGCTAGCCTTATTTCTGTGGAATCTGAGAACAGTTATTTCGGATCCCTTTGAAGACTATAGGACCAAAGGGAATATCCTACGATAACAAAGAGAAAGAAGCTTTCTGAGAAACTTCTTTGTGTTCTGTGAAATCATCTCACAGAGTTACAGCTTTCCCCTCCAGAAGCCTTTCGCTAAGACAGTTCTTCTGGAATTGGCAAAGGGATATTTGGGAGCCCATAGAGGCCTATGGTGAAAAAGGAAATATCCTCAGATGAAATCTGGAAAGAGGCTTTCTGAGAAACTGCTTAGTGTTCTGTTAATTCATCTCACAGAGTTACATCTGTATTTCGTGGATCTCTTTGCTAGCCTTATTTCTGTGGAATCTGAGAACAGATATTTCGGATCCCTTTGAAGAATATGGGGCCAAAGGAAATATCCTCCGATAAGAAAGAGAAAGAAGCTTTCTGAGAAACTTCTTTGTGTTCTGTGAAATCATCTCACAGATTTACAGCTTTCCTCTCAAGAAGCCTTTCGCTAAGACAGTTCTTGTGGAATTGGCAAAGTGATATTTGGAAGCCCTTAGAGGGCTATGGTGAAAAAGGAAATATCCTCAGATGAAATCTGGAAAGAAGCTTTCTGAGAAACTGCTCTGTGATGTGTGACTTCCACTCACAGAGTTACATCTGTATTTCGTGGATCTCTTTGCTAGCCTTATTTCTGTGGAATCTGAGAACAGATATTTCGGATCCCTTTGAAGACTATAGGGCCAAAGGAAATATCCTCCGATAACAAAGAGAAAGAAGCTTTCTGAGAAACTTCTTTGTGTTCTGTGAAATCATCTCACAAAGTTACAGCATTCCACTCAAGAAGCCTTTCGCTAAGACAGTTCTTGTGGAATTGGCAAAGGGATATTTGGGAGCCCACAGAGGGCTATGGTGAAAAAGGAAATATCCTCAGATGAAATCTGGAAAGAAGCTTTCTGAGAAACTGCTTAGTGTTCTGTTAATTCATCTCACAGAGTCACATCTGTATGTCGTGGATCTCTTTGCTAGCCTTATCTCTGTGGAATCTAAGAACAGATATTTCGGATCCCTTTGAAGACTATAGGGCCAAAGGAAATATCCTCCGATAACAAAGAGAAAGAAGCTTTCTGAGAAACTTCTTTGTGTTCTGTGAAATCATCTCACAGAGTTACAGCTTTCCCGTCAAGAAGTCTTTCGCTAAGACAGTTCTTGTGCAATCGGCAAAGGGATATTTGGAAGCCCATAGAGGCCTATGATGAAAAAGGAAATATCCTCAGATGGAATCTGGAAAGAAGCTTTCTGAGAAACTGGTTAGTGTTCTGTTAATTCATCTCACAGAGTTACATCTGTATTTCGTGGATCTCTTTGCTAGCCTTATTTCTGTGGAATCTGAGAACAGATATTTCGGATCCTTTTGAAGACTATAGGGCCAAAGGAAATATCCTCCGATAACAAAGAGAAAGAAGCTTTCTGAGAAACTTCTTTGTGTTCTGTGAAATCATCTCACAGAGTTACAGCTTTCCCCCCAAGAAGCCTTTCGCTAAGACAGTTCTTGTGGAATTGGCAAAGGGATATTTCAGAGACCTTAGAGGCCAATGGTGAAAAAGGAAATATCCTCAGATGAAATCTGGAAAGAAGCTTTCTGAGAAACTGCTTAGTGTTCTGTTAATTCATCTCACAGAGTTACATCTGTATTTCGTGGATCTCTTTGCTAGCCTTATTTCTGTGGAATCTGAGAACAGATATATCGGATCCCTTTGAAGACTATAGGGCCAAAGGAAATATCCTCCGATAACAAAGAGAAAGAAGCTTTCTGAGAAACTTCTTTGTGTTCTTTGAAATCATCTCACAGAGTTGCAGCTTTCCATTCAAGAAAGCTTTCGCTAAGACAGTTCTTGCGGAATTGGCAAAGGGATATTTGGGAGCCCTTAGAGGTCTGTGGCGAAAAAGGAAATATCCTCAGATGAAATCTGGAAAGAAGCTTTCTGAGAAACTGTTCTGTGATGTGTGACTTCCACTCACAGAGTTACATCTGTATTTCTTGGATCTCTTTGCTAGCCTTATTTCTGTGGAATCTGAGAACAGATATTTCGGATCCCTTTGAAGACTATAGGGCCAAAGGAAATATCCTCCGATAACAAAGAGAAAGAAGCTTTCTGAGAAACTTCTTTGTGTTCTGTGAAATCATCTCACAGAGTTACAGCTTTCCCTTCAAGAAGCCTTTCCCTTAGACAGTTCTTGTGGAATTGGCAAAGTGATATTTGGAAGCCCTTAGAGGGCTATGGTGAAAAAGGAAATATCCTCAGATGCAATCTGGAAAGAAGCTTTCTGAGAAACTGCTTAGTGTTCTGTTAATTCACCTCCCAGAGTTACATCTGTATTTCGTGGATCTCTTTGCTAGCCTTATTACTGTGGAATCTGAGAACAGATATTTCGGATCCCTTTAAAGACTATAGGGTCAAAGGAAATATCCTCCGATAACAAAGAGAAAGAAGCTTTCTGAGAAACTTCTTTGTGTTCTGTGAAATCATCTCACAGAGTTACAGCTTTCCCGTCAAGAAGTCTTTCGCTAAGACAGTTCTTGTGCAATCGGCAAAGGGATATTTGGAAGCCCATGGAGGCCTAAGGTGAAAAAGGAAATATCCTCAGATGGAATCTGGAAAGAAGCTTTCTGAGAAACTGGTTAGTGTTCTGTTAATTCATCTCACAGAGTTACATCTGTATTTCGTGGATCTCTTTGCTAGCCTTATTTCTGTGGAATCTGAGAACAGATATTTCGGATCCCTTTGAAGACTATAGGGCCAAAGGAAATATCCTCCGATAACAAAGAGAAAGAAGCTTTCTGAGAAACTACTTTGTGTTCTGTGAAATCATCTCACAGAGTTACAGCTTTCCACTCAAGAAGCCTTTCGCTAAGACAGTTCTTGTGGAATTGGCAAAGGGATATTTGGAAGCCCATAGAGGGCTATGGTAAAAAAGGAAATATCCTCAGATGAAATCTGGAAAGAAGCTTTCTGAGAAACTGCTTAGTGTTCTGTTAATTCATCTAACAGAGTTACATCTGTAATTCGTGGATCTCTTTGCTAGCCTTATTTCTGTGGAATCTGAGAACAGATATTTCGGATCCCTTTGAAGACTGTAGGGCTAAAGGAAATATCCTCCGATAACAAACAGTAAGAAGCTTTCTGAGAAACTTCTTAGTGTTCTGTGAAATCATCTCACAGAGTTACAGCTTTCCACTCAAGAAGCCTTTCGCTAAGACAGTTCTTGTGGAATTCGCAAAGGGATATTTCGGAGCCCATAGAGGCCTATGGTGAAAAAGGAAATATCCTCAGATGAAATCTGGAAAGAAGCTTTCTGAGAAAATGCTCTGTGATGTGTGACTTCCACTCACAGAGTTACATCTGTATTTCGTGGATCTCTTTGCTAGCCTTATTTCTGTGGAATCTGAGAACAGATATTTCGGATCCTTTTGAAGACTATAGGGCCAAAGGAAATATCCTCCGATAACAAATAGAAAGAAGCTTTCTGAGAAACTTCTTTGTGTTCTGTGAAATCATCTCACAGAGTTACAGCTTTCCCCCCAAGAAGCCTTTCGCTAAGACAGTTCTTGTGGAATTGGCAAAGGGATATTTCAGAGACCTTAGAGGCCAATGGTGAAAAAGGAAATATCCTCAGATGAAATCTGGAAAGAAGCTTTCTGAGAAACTGCTTAGTGTTCTGTTAATTCATCTCACAGAGTTACATCTGTATTTCGTGGATCTCTTTGCTAGCCTTATTTCTGTGGAATCTGAGAACAGATATTTCGGATCCCTTTGAAGACTATAGGGCCAAAGGAAATATCCTCCGATAACAAAGAGAAAGAAGCTTTCTGAGAAACTTCTTTGTGTTCTTTGAAATCATCTCACAGAGTTGCAGCTTTCCATTCAAGAAAGCTTTCGCTAAGACAGTTCTTGCGGAATTGGCAAAGGGATATTTGGGAGCCCATAGAGGCCTATGGTGAAAAAGGAAATATCCTCAGATGAAATCTGGAAAGAAGCTTTCTGAGAAACTGCGTAGTGTTCTGTTAATTCATCTCACAGAGTTACATCTGTATTTCGTGGATCTCTTTGCTAGCCTTATTTCTGTGGAATCTGAGAACAGATATTACGGATCCCTTTGAAGACTATAGGGCCAAAGGAAATATCCTCCGATAACAAAGAGAAAGAAGCTTTCTGAGAAACTTCTTTGTGTTCTGTGAAATCATCTCACAGAGTTACAGCTTTCCCCTCAAGAAGCCTTTCGCTGAGACAGTTCTTGTGGAATCGGCAAAGGGATATTTGGAAGCCCATAGTGGCCTTTGGTGAAAAAGGAAATATCCTCAGATGGAATCTCGAAAGAAGCATTCTGAGAAACTGCTTAGTGTTCTGTTAATTCATCTCACAGAGTTACATCTGTATTTCGTGGATCTCTTTGCTAGCCTTATTTCTGTGGAATCTGAGAACAGTTATTTCGGATCCCTTTGAAGACTATAGGACCAAAGGGAATATCCTACGATAACAAAGAGAAAGAAGTTTTCTGAGAAACTTCTTTGTGTTCTGTGAAATCATCTCACAGAGTTACAGCTTTCCCCTCCAGAAGCCTTTCGCTAAGACAGTTCTTCTGGAATTGGCAAAGGGATATTTGGGAGCCCATAGAGGCCTATGGTGAAAAAGGAAATATCCTCAGATGAAATCTGGAAAGAGGCTTTCTGGGAAACTGCTTAGTGTTCTGTTAATTCATCTCACAGAGTTACATCTGTATTTCGTGGATCTCTTTGCTAGCCTTATTTCTGTGGAATCTGAGAACAGATATTTCGGATCCCTTTGAAGAATATGGGGCCAAAGGAAATATCCTCCGATAAGAAAGAGAAAGAAGCTTTCTGAGAAACTTCTTTGTGTTCTGTGAAATCATCTCACAGATTTACAGCTTTCCCCTCAAGAAGCCTTTCGCTAAGACAGTTCTTGTGGAATTGGCAAAGTGATATTTGGAAGCCCTTAGAGGGCTACGGTGAAAAAGGAAATATCCTCAGATGAAATCTGGAAAGAAGCTTTCTGAGAAACTGCTCTGTGATGTGTGACTTCCACTCACAGAGTTACATCTGTATTTCGTGGATCTCTTTGCTAGCCTTATTTCTGTGGAATCTGAGAACAGATATTTCGGATCCCTTTGAAGACTATAGGGCCAAAGGAAATATCCTCCGATAACAAAGAGAAAGAAGCTTTCTGAGAAACTTCTTTGTGTTCTGTGAAATCATCTCACAAAGTTACAGCATTCCACTCAAGAAGCCTTTCGCTAAGACAGTTCTTGTGTAATTGGCAAAGGGATATTTGGGAGCCCACAGAGGGCTATGGTGAAAAAGGAAATATCCTCAGATGAAATCTGGAAAGAAGCTTTCTGAGAAACTGCTTAGTGTTCTGTTAATTAATCTCACAGAGTCACATCTGTATGTCGTGGATCTCTTTGCTAGCCTTATCTCTCTGGAATCTAAGAACAGATATTTCGGATCCCTTTGAAGACTATAGGGCCAAAGGAAATATCCTCCGATAACAAAGAGAAAGAAGCTTTCTGAGAAACTTCTTTGTGTTCTGTGAAATCATCTCACAGAGTTACAGCTTTCCCGTCAAGAAGTCTTTCGCTAAGACAGTTCTTGTGCAATCGGCAAAGGGATATTTGGAAGCCCATAGAGGCCTATGGTGAAAAAGGAAATATCCTCAGATGGAATCTGGAAAGAAGCTTTCTGAGAAACTGGTTAGTGTTCTGTTAATTCATCTCACAGAGTTACATCTGTATTTCGTGGATCTCTTTGCTAGCCTTATTTCTGTGGAATCTGAGAACAGATATTTCGGATCCCTTTGAAGACTATAGGGCCAAAGGAAATATCCTCCGATAACAAAGAGAAAGAAGCTTTCTGAGAAACTACTTTGTGTTCTGTGAAATCATCTCACAGAGTTACAGCTTTCCACTCAAGAAGCCTTTCGCTAAGACAGTTCTTGTGGAATTGGCAAAGGGATATTTGGAAGCCCATAGAGGGCTATGGTAAAAAAGGAAATATCCTTCGATGAAATCTGGATAGAAGCTTTCTGAGAAACTGCTCTGTGATGTGTGACTTCCACTCACAGAGTTACATCTGTATTTCGTGGAACTTCTTGCTAGCCTTATTTCTGTGGAATCTGAGAACAGATATTTCGGATCCCTTTGAAGACTGTAGGGCTAAAGGAAATATCCTCCGATAACAAACAGTAAGAAACTTTCTGAGAAACTTCTTAGTGTTCTGTGAAATCATCTCACAGAGTTACAGCTTTCCACTCAAGAAGCCTTTCGCTAAGACAGTTCTTGTGGAATTCGCAAAGGGATATTTCGGAGCCCATAGAGGCCTATGGTGAAAAAGGAAATATCCTCAGATGAAATCTGGAAAGAAGCTTTCTGAGAAAATGCTCTGTGATGTGTGACTTCCACTCACAGAGTTACATCTGTATTTCGTGGATCTCTTTGCTAGCCTTACTTCTGTGGAATCTGAGAACAGATATTTCGGATCCTTTTGAAGACTATAGGGCCAAAGGAAATATCCTCCGATAACAAAGAGAAAGAAGCTTTCTGAGAAACTTCTTTGTGTTCTGTGAAATCATCTCACAGAGTTACAGCTTTCCCCCCAAGAAGCCTTTCGCTAAGACAGTTCTTGTGGAATTGGCAAAGGGATATTTCAGAGACCTTAGAGGCCAATGGTGAAAAAGGAAATATCCTCAGATGAAATCTGGAAAGAAGCTTTCTGAGAAACTGCTTAGTGTTCTGTTAATTCATCTCACAGAGTTACATCTGTATTTCGTGGATCTCTTTGCTAGCCTTATTTCTGTGGAATCTGAGAACAGATATTTCGGATCCCTTTGAAGACTATAGGGCCAAAGGAAATATCCTCCGATAACAAAGAGAAAGAAGCTTTCTGAGAAACTTCTTTGTGTTCTTTGAAATCATCTCACAGAGTTGCAGCTTTCCATTCAAGAAAGCTTTCGCTAAGACAGTTCTTGCGGAATTGGCAAAGGGATATTTGGGAGCCCTTAGAGGTCTGTGGCGAAAAAGGAAATATCCTCAGATGAAATCTGGAAAGAAGCTTTCTGAGAAACTGTTCTGTGATGTGTGACTTCCACTCACAGAGTTACATCTGTATTTCGTGGATCTCTTTGCTAGCCTTATTTCTGTGGAATCTGAGAACAGATATTTCGGATCCCTTTGAAGACTATAGGGCCAAAGGAAATATCCTCCGATAACAAAGAGAAAGAAGCTTTCTGAGAAACTTCTTTGTGTTCTGTGAAATCATCTCACAGAGTTACAGCTTTCCCTTCAAGAAGCCTTTCCCTTAGACAGTTCTTGTGGAATTGGCAAAGTGATATTTGGAAGCCCTTAGAGGGCTATGGTGAAAAAGGAAATATCCTCAGATGCAATCTGGAAAGAAGCTTTCTGAGAAACTGCTTAGTGTTCTGTTAATTCACCTCCCAGAGTTACATCTGTATTTCGTGGATCTCTTTGCTAGCCTTATTACTGTGGAATCTGAGAACAGATATTTCGGATCCCTTTAAAGACTATAGGGTCAAAGGAAATATCCTCCGATAACAAAGAGAAAGAAGCTTTCTGAGAAACTTCTTTGTGTTCTGTGAAATCATCTCACAGAGTTACAGCTTTCCCGTCAAGAAGTCTTTCGCTAAGACAGTTCTTGTGCAATCGGCAAAGGGATATTTGGAAGCCCATAGAGGCCTATGGTGAAAAAGGAAATATCCTCAGATGGAATCTGGAAAGAAGCTTTCTGAGAAACTGGTTAGTGTTCTGTTAATTCATCTCACAGAGTTACATCTGTATTTCGTGGATCTCTTTGCTAGCCTTATTTCTGTGGAATCTGAGAACAGATATTTCGGATCCCTTTGAAGACTATAGGGCCAAAAGAAATATCCTCCGATAACAAAGAGAAAGAAGCTTTCTGAGAAACTACTTTGTGTTCTGTGAAATCATCTCACAGAGTTACAGCTTTCCACTCAAGAAGCCTTTCGCTAAGACAGTTCTTGTGGAATTGGCAAAGGGATATTTGGAAGCCCATAGAGGGCTATGGTAAAAAAGGAAATATCCTCAGATGAAATCTGGAAAGAAGCTTTCTGAGAAACTGCTCTGTGATGTGTGACTTCCACTCACAGAGTTACATCTGTATTTCGTGGAACTTCTTGCTAGCCTTATTTCTGTGGAATCTGAGAACAGATATTTCGGATCCCTTTGAAGACTGTAGGGCTAAAGGAAATATCCTCCGATAACAAACAGTAAGAAGCTTTCTGAGAAACTTCTTAGTGTTCTGTGAAATCATCTCACAGAGTTACAGCTTTCCACTCAAGAAGCCTTTCGCTAAGACAGTTCTTGTGGAATTCGCAAAGGGATATTTCGGAGCCCATAGTGGCCTATGGTGAAAAGGGAAATATCCTCAGATGAAATCTGGAAAGAAGCTTTCTGAGAAAATGCTCTGTGATGTGTGACTTCCACTCACAGAGTTACATCTGTATTTCGTGGATCTCTTTGCTAGCCTTATTTCTGTGGAATCTGAGAACAGATATTTCGGATCCTTTTGAAGACTATAGGGCCAAAGGAAATATCCTCCGATAACAAAGAGAAAGAAGCTTTCTGAGAAACTTCTTTGTGTTCTGTGAAATCATCTCACAGAGTTACAGCTTTCCCCCCAAGAAGCCTTTCGCTAAGACAGTTCTTGTGGAATTGGCAAAGGGATATTTCAGAGACCTTAGAGGCCAATGGTGAAAAAGGAAATATCCTCAGATGAAATCTGGAAAGAAGCTTTCTGAGAAACTGCTTAGTGTTCTGTTAATTCATCTCACAGAGTTACATCTGTATTTCGTGGATCTCTTTGCTAGCCTTATTTCTGTGGAATCTGAGAACAGATATTTCGGATCCCTTTGAAGACTATAGGGCCAAAGGAAATATCCTCCGATAACAAAGAGAAAGAAGCTTTCTGAGAAACTTCTTTGTGTTCTTTGAAATCATCTCACAGAGTTGCAGCTTTCCATTCAAGAAAGCTTTCGCTAAGACAGTTCTTGCGGAATTGGCAAAGGGATATTTGGGAGCCCTTAGAGGTCTGTGGCGAAAAAGGAAATATCCTCAGATGAAATCTGGAAAGAAGCTTTCTGAGAAACTGTTCTGTGATGTGTGACTTCCACTCACAGAGTTACATCTGTATTTCGTGGATCTCTTTGCTAGCCTTATTTCTGTGGAATCTGAGAACAGATATTTCGGATCCCTTTGAAGACTATAGGGCCAAAGGAAATATCCTCCGATAACAAAGAGAAAGAAGCTTTCTGAGAAACTTCTTTGTGTTCTGTGAAATCATCTCACAGAGTTACAGCTTTCCCTTCAAGAAGCCTTTCCCTTAGACAGTTCTTGTGGAATTGGCAAAGTGATATTTGGAAGCCCTTAGAGGGCTATGGTGAAAAAGGAAATATCCTCAGATGCAATCTGGAAAGAAGCTTTCTGAGAAACTGCTTAGTGTTCTGTTAATTCACCTCCCAGTGTTACATCTGTATTTCGTGGATCTCTTTGCTAGCCTTATTACTGTGGAATCTGAGAACAGATATTTCGGATCCCTTTAAAGACTATAGGGTCAAAGGAAATATCCTCCGATAACAAAGAGAAAGAAGCTTTCTGAGAAACTTCTTTGTGTTCTGTGAAATCATCTCACAGAGTTACAGCTTTCCCTTCAAGAAGCCTTTCACTAAGACAGTTCTTGTGGAATTGGCAAAGTGATATTTGGAAGCCCATAGAGGGCTATGGTGAAAAAGGAAATATCCTCAGATGAAATCTGGAAAGAAGCTTTCTGAGAAACTGCTCTGTGATGTGTGACATTCACTCACAGAGTTACATCTGTATTTCCTGGATCTCTTGGCTAGCCTTATTTCTGTGGAATCTGAGAACAGATATTTCGGATCCCTTTGAAGACTATAGGGCCAAAGGAAATATCCTCCGATAACAAAGAGAAAGAAGCTTTCTGAGGAATTTCTTTGTGTTCTGTGAAATCATCTCACAGAGTTACAGCTTTCCCCTCAAGAAGCCTTTCACTAAGACAGTTCTTGTGGAATTGGCAAAGGGATATTTGGGAGCCCATAGAGGCCAATGGTGAAAAAGGAAATATCCTCAGATGAAATCTGGAGAGAAGCTTTCTGAGAAACTGCTTAGTGTTCTGTTAATTCATCTCACAGAGCTACATCTGTATTTCGTGGATCTCTTTGCTAGCCTTATTTCTGTGGAATCTGAGAACAGATATTTCGGATCCCGTTGAAGACTATAGGGCCAAAGGAAATATCCTCCAATAACAAAGAGAAAGAAGCTTTCTGAGAAACTTCTTTGTGTTCTGTGAAATCATCTCACAGAGTTACAGCTTTCCCCTCAAGAAGCCTTTCGCTAAGACAGTTCTTGTGGAATCGGCAAAGGGATATTTGGAAGCCCATAGTGGCCTTTGGTGAAAAAGGAAATATCTTCAGATGGAATCTCGAAACAAGCATTCTGAGAAACTGGTTAGTGTTCTGTTAATTCATCTCACAGAGTTACATCTGTATTTCGTGGATCTCTTGGTTAGCCTTATTTCTGTGGAATCTGAGAACAGATATTTCGGATCCCTTTGAAGACTATAGGAACAAAGGGAATATCCTCCGATAACAAAGAGAAAGAAGCTTTCTGAGAAACTTCTTTGTGTTCTGTGAAATCATCTCACAGAGTTACAGCTTTCCCCTCCAGAAGCCTTTCGCTAAGACAGTTCTTCTGGAATTGGCAAAGGGATATTTGGGAGCCCATAGAGGCCTATGTTGAAAAAGGAAATATCCTCAGATGAAATCTGGAAAGAAGCTTTCTGAGAAACTGCTTAGTGTTCTGTTAATTCATCTCACAGAGTTACATCTCTATTTCGTGGATCTCTTTGCTAGCCTTATTTCTGTGGAATCTGAGAACAGATATTTCGGATCCCTTTCAAGACTATAGGGCCAAAGGAAATATCCTCCGATAACAAAGAGAAAGAAGCTTTCTGAGAAACTTCTTGGTGTTCTGTGAAATCATCTCACTGAGTTACAGCTTTCCCCTCAAGAAACCTTTCGCTAAGACAGTTCTTGTGGAATTGGCAAAGTGATATTTGGAAGCCCTTAGAGGGCTATGGTGAAAAAGGAAATATCCTCAGATGAAATCTGGAAAGAAGCTTTCTGAGAAACTGCTCTGTGATGTGTGACTTCCACTCACAGAGTTACATCTGTATTTCGTGGATCTCTTTGCTAGCCTTATTTCTGTGGAATCTGAGAACATATATTTCGGATCCCTTTGAAGACTATAGGGCCAAAGGAAATATCCTCCGATAACAAAGAGAAAGAAGCTTTCTGAGAAACTTCTTTGTGTTCTGTGAAATCATCTCACAGAGTTACAGCTTTCCCTTCAAGAAGCCTTTCGCTAAGACAGTTCTTGTGGAATTGGCAAAGGGATATTTGGGAGCCCATAGAGGGCTATGGTGAAAAAGGAAATATCCTCAGATGAAATCTGGAAAGAAGCTTTCTGAGAAACTGCTTAGTGTTCTGTTAATTCATCTCACGGAGTCACATCTGTATTTCGTGGATCTCTTTGCTAGCCTTATTTCTGTGGAATCTGAGAACAGATATTTCGGATCTCTTTGAAGACTATAGGGTCAAAGGAAATATCCTCCGATAACAAAGAGAAAGAAGCTTTCTGAGAAACTTCTTTGTGTTCTGTGAAATCATCTCACAGAGTTACAGCTTTCCCGTTAAGAAGCCTTTCGCTAAGACAGTTCTTGTGGGATCGGCAAAGGGATATTTGGAAGCCCACAGAGGCCTATGGTGAAAAACGAAATATCCTCAGATGGAATCTGGAAAGAAGCTTTCTGAGAAACTGTTTAGTGTTCTGTTAATTCATCTCACAGAGTTACATCTGTATTTCGTGGATCTCTTTGCTAGCCTTATTTCTGTGGAATCTGAGAACAGATATTTCGGATCCCTTTGAAGACTATAGGGCCAATGGAAATATCCTCCGATAACAAAGAGAAAGAAGCTTTCTGAGAAACTTCTTTGTGTTCTGTGAAATCATCTCACAGAGTTACAGCTTTCTCCTCAAGAAGCCTTTCGCTAAGACAGTTCTTGTGGAATTGGCAAAGGGATATTTGGAAGCCCATAGAGGGCTATGGTGAAAAAGGAAATATCCTCAGATGAAATCTGGAAAGAAGCTTTCTGAGAAACTGCTCTGTGATGTGTGACTTCCACTCACAGAGTTACATCTGTATTTCGTGGATCTCTTTGCTAGCCTTATTTCTGTGGAATCTGAGAACAGATATTTCGGATCCCTTTGAAAACTATAGGGCCAAAGGAAATATCCTCCGATAACAAAGAGAAAGAAGCTTTCTGAGAAACTTCTTTGTGTTTTGTGAAATCTTCTCACACAGTTGCAGCTTTCCACTCAAGAAGTCTTTCGCTAAGACAGTTCTTGTGGAATTGGCAAAGGGATATTTAGGAGCCCATAGAGGCCTATGGTGAAAAAGGAAATATCCTCAGATGAAATCTGGAAAGAAGCTTTCTGAGAAACTGCTCTGTGATGTGTGACTTCCACTCACAGAGTTACATCTGTATTTCGTGGAACTCTTTGCTAGCCTTATTTCTGTGCAATCTGAGAACAGATATTTCGGATCCCTTTGAAGACTATAGGGCCAAAGGAAATATCCTCCGATAACAAAGAGAAAGAAGCTTTCTGAGAAACTTCTTTGTGTTCTGTGAAATCATCTCACAGAGTTACAGCTTTCCCTTCAAGAAGCCTTTCCCTTAGACAGTTCTTGTGGAATTGGCAAAGTGATATTTGGACGCCCATAGAGGGCTATGGTGAAAAAGGAAATATCCTCAGATGAAATCTGGAAAGAAGCTTTCTGAGAAACTGCTTAGTGTTCTGTTAATTCACCTCACGGAGTTACATCTGTATTTCGTGGATCTCTTTGCTAGCCTTATTTCTGTGGAATCTGAGAACAGATATTTCGGATCCCTTTGAACACTATAGGGTCAAAGGAAATAACCTCTGATAACAAAGAGAAAGAAGCTTTCTGAGAAACTTCTTTGTGTTCTGTGAAATCATCTCACAGAGTTACAGCTTTCCCTTCAAGAAGCCTTTCGCTAAGACAGTTCTTGTGGAATTGGCAAAGGGATATTTGGAAGCCCATAGAGGGCTATGGTGAAAAAGGAAATATCCTCAGATGAAATCTGGAAAGAATCTTTCTGAGAAACTGCTCTGTAATGTGTGACTTCCACTCACAGAGTTACATCTGTATTTCGTGGATCTCTTTGCTAGCCTTATTTCTGTGGAATCTGAGAACAGATATTACGGATCCCTTTGAAGACTATAGGGCCAAAGGAAATATCCTCCGATAACAAGGAGAAAGAAGCTTTCTGAGAAACTTCTTTGTGTTCTGTGAAATCATCTCACAGAGTTACAGCTTTCCACTCAAGAAGCCTTTCGCTAAGACAGTTCTTGTGGAATTGGCAAAGTGATATTTGGGAGCCCATACAGGACTATGGTGAAAAAGGAAATATCCTCAGATGAAATCTGGAAAAAAGCTTTCTGAGAAACTGCTTAGTGTTCTGTTAATTCATCTCACAGAGTTACATCTGTATTTCGTGGATCTCTTTGCTAGCTTAATTTCTGTGGAATCGGAGAACAGATATTTCGGATCCCTTTGAAGACTGTAGGACCAAAGGAAATATCCTCCGATCACAAAGAGAAAGAAGCTTTCTGAGAAACTTCTTTGTTTTCTGTGAAATCATCTCACAGAGTTTCAGCTTTCCCTTCAAGAAGCCTTTCACTAAGACAGTTCTTGTGGAATTGGCAAAGTGATATTTGGAAGCCCATAGAGGGCTATGGTGAAAAAGGAAATATCCTCAGATGAAATCTGGAAAGAAGCTTTCTGAGAAACTGCTCTGTGATGTGTGACTTCCACTCACAGAGTTACATCTGTATTTCGTGGATCTCTTTGCTAGCCTTATTTCTGTGGAATCTGAGAACAGATATTTTGGATCCCTTTGAAGACTATAGGGCCAAAGGAAATATCCTCCGATAACAAAGAGAAAGAAGCTTTCTGAGAAACTTCTTTGTGTTCTGTGAAATCATCTCACAGAGTTACAGCTTTCCACTCAAGAAGCCTTTCGCTAAGACAGTTCTTGTGGAATCGGCAAAGGGATATTTGGAAGCCCAGAGAGGCTTATGGTGAAAAAGGAATTATCCTCAGATGGAATCTGGAAAGAAGCTTTCTGAGAAACTGCTTAGTGTTCTGTTAATTCATCTCACAGAGTTACATCTGTATTTCGTGGATCTCTTTGCTAGCCTTATTTCTGTGGAATCTGAGTACAGATATTACGGATCCCGTTGAAGACTATAGGGCCAAAGGAAATATCCTCCGATAACAAAGAGAAAGAAGCTCTCTGAGAAACTTCTTTGTGTTCTGTGAAATCATCTCACAGAGTTACAGCTTTCCCCTCAAGAAGCCTTTCGCTAAGACAGTTCTTGTGGAATTGGCAAAGGGATATTTGGAAGCCCATAGAGGGCTATGGTGAAAAAGGAAATATCCTCAGATGAAATCTGGAAAGAAGCTTTCTGAGAAACTGCTCTGTGATGTGTGACTTTCACTCACAGAGTTACATCTGTATTTCCTGGATCTCTTGGCTAGCCTTATTTCTGTGGAATCTGAGAACAGATATTTCGGATCCCTTGGAAGACTATAGGGCCAAAGGAAATATCCTCCGATAACAAAGAGAAAGAAGCTTTCTGAGAAACTTCTTTGTGTTCTGTGAAATCATCTCACAGAGTTACAGCTTTCCCCTCAAGAAGCCTTTCGCTAAGACAGTTCTTGTGGAATTGGCAAAGGGATATTTGGGAGCCCATAGAGGCCTATGGTGAAAAAGGAAATATCCTCAGATGAAATCTGGAAAGAAGCTTTCTGAGAAACTGCGTAGTGTTCTGTTAATTCATCTCACAGAGTTACATCTGTATTTCGTGGATCTCTTTGCTAGCCTTATTTCTGTGGAATCTGAGAACAGATATTACGGATCCCTTTGAAGACTATAGGGCCAAAGGAAATATCCTCCGATAACAAAGAGAAAGAAGCTTTCTGAGAAACTTCTTTGTGTTCTGTGAAATCATCTCACAGAGTTACAGCTTTCCCCTCAAGAAGCCTTTCGCTGAGACAGTTCTTGTGGAATCGGCAAAGGGATATTTGGAAGCCCATAGTGGCCTTTGGTGAAAAAGGAAATATCCTCAGATCGAATCTCGAAAGAAGCATTCTGAGAAACTGCTTAGTGTTCTGTTAATTCATCTCACAGAGTTACATCTGTTTCGTGGATCTCTTTGCTAGCCTTATTTCTGTGGAATCTGAGAACAGTTATTTCGGATCCCTTTGAAGACTATAGGACCAAAGGGAATATCCTACGATAACAAAGAGAAAGAAGCTTTCTGAGAAACTTCTTTGTGTTCTGTGAAATCATCTCACAGAGTTACAGCTTTCCCCTCCAGAAGCCTTTCGCTAAGACAGTTCTTCTGGAATTGGCAAAGGGATATTTGGGAGCCCCTAGAGGCCTATGGTGAAAAAGGAAATATCCTCAGATGAAATCTGGAAAGAGGCTTTCTGAGAAACTGCTTAGTGTTCTGTTAATTCATCTCACAGAGTTACATCTGTATTTCGTGGATCTCTTTGCTAGCCTTATTTCTGTGGAATCTGAGAACAGATATTTCGGATCCCTTTGAAGACTATGGGGCCAAAGGAAATATCCTCCGATAAGAAAGAGAAAGAAGCTTTCTGAGAAACTTCTTTGTGTTCTGTGAAATCATCTCACAGATTTACAGCTTTCCCCTCAAGAAACCTTTCGCTAAGACAGTTCTTGTGGAATTGGCAAAGTGATATTTGGAAGCCCTTAGAGGGCTATGGTGAAAAAGGAAATATCCTCAGATGAAATCTGGAAAGAAGCTTTCTGAGAAACTGCTCTGTGATGTGTGACTTCCACTCACAGAGTTACATCTGTATTTCGTGGATCTCTTTGCTAGCCTTATTTCTGTGGAATCTGAGAACAGATATTTCGGATCCCTTTGAAGACTATAGGGCCAAAGGAAATATCCTCCGATAACAAAGAGAAAGAAGCTTTCTGAGAAACTTCTTTGTGTTCTGTGAAATCATCTCACAGAGTTACAGCTTTCCACTCAAGAAGCCTTTCGCTAAGACAGTTCTTGTGGAATTGGCAAAGGGATATTTGGGAGCCCACAGAGGGCTATGGTGAAAAAGGAAATATCCTCAGATGAAATCTGGAAAGAAGCTTTCTGAGAAACTGCTTAGTGTTCTGTTAATTCATCTCACAGAGTCACATCTGTATGTCGTGGATCTCTTTGCTAGCCTTATCTCTGTGGAATCTAAGAACAGATATTTCGGATCCCTTTGAAGACTATAGGGTCAAAGGAAATATCCTCCGATAACAAAGAGAAAGAAGCTTTCTGAGAAACTTCTTTGTGTTCTGTGAAATCATCTCACAGAGTTACAGCTTTCCCGTCAAGAAGTCTTTCGCTAAGACACTTCTTGTGCAATCGGCAAAGGGATATTTGGAAGCCCATAGAGGCCTATGGTGAAAAAGGAAATATCCTCAGATGGAATCTGGAAAGAAGCTTTCTGAGAAACTGGTTAGTGTTCTGTTAATTCATCTCACAGAGTTACATCTGTATTTCGTGGATCTCTTTGCTAGCCTTATTTCTGTGGAATCTGAGAACAGATATTTCGGATCCCTTTGAAGACTATAGGGCCAAAGGAAATATCCTCCGATAACAAAGAGAAAGAAGCTTTCTGAGAAACTTCTTTGTGTTCTGTGAAATCACCTCACAGAGTTACAGCTTTCCACTCAAGAAGCCTTTCGCTAAGACAGTTCTTGTGGAATTGCCAAAGGGATATTTGGAAGCCCATAGAGGGCTATGGTAAAAAAGGAAATATCCTCAGATGAAATCTGGAAAGAAGCTTTCTGAGAAACTGCTCTGTGATGTGTGACTTCCACTCACAGAGTTACATCTGTATTTCGTGGAACTTCTTGCTAGCCTTATTTCTGTGGAATCTGAGAACAGATATTTCGGATCCCTTTGAAGACTGTAGGGCTAAAGGAAATATCCTCCGATAACAAACAGTAAGAAGCTTTCTGAGAAACTTCTTAGTGTTCTGTGAAATCATCTCACAGAGTTACAGCTTTCCACTCAGGAAGCCTTTCGCTAAGACAGTTCTTGTGGAATTGGCAAAGGGATATTTCGGAGCCCATAGAGGCCTATGGTGAAAAAGGAAATATCCTCAGATGAAATCTGGAAAGAAGCTTTCTGAGAAAATGCTCTGTGATGTGTGACTTCCACTCACAGAGTTACATCTGTATTTCGTGGATCTCTTTGCTAGCCTTATTTCTGTGGAATCTGAGAACAGATATTTCGGATCCTTTTGAAGACTATAGGGCCAAAGGAAATATCCTCCGATAACAAAGAGAAAGAAGCTTTCTGAGAAACTTCTTTGTGTTCTGTGAAATCATCTCACAGAGTTACAGCTTTCCCCCCAAGAAGCCTTTCGCTAAGACAGTTCTTGTGGAATTGGCAAAGGGATATTTCAGAGACCTTAGAGGCCAAAGGTGAAAAAGGAAATATCCTCAGATGAAATCTGGAAAGAAGCTTTCTGAGAAACTGCTTAGTGTTCTGTTAATTCATCTCACAGAGTTACATCTGTATTTCGTGGATCTCTTTGCTAGCCTTATTTCTGTGGAATCTGAGAACAGATATTTCGGATCCCTTTGAAGACTATAGGGCCAAAGGAAATATCCTCCGATAACAAAGAGAAAGAAGCTTTCTGAGAAACTTCTTTGTGTTCTTTGAAATCATCTCACAGACTTGCAGCTTTCCATTCAAGAAAGCTTTCGCTAAGACAGTTCTTGCGGAATTGGCAAAGGGATATTTGGGAGCCCTTAGAGGTCTATGGCGAAAAAGGAAATATCCTCAGATGAAATCTGGAAAGAAGCTATCTGAGAAACTGCTCTGTGATGTGTGACTTCCACTCACAGAGTTACATCTGTATTTCGTGGATCTCTTTGCTAGCCTTATTTCTGTGGAATCTGAGAACAGATATTTCGGATCCCTTTGAAGACTATAGGGCCAAAGGAAATATCCTCCGATAACAAAGAGAAAGAAGCTTTCTGAGAAACTTCTTTGTGTTCTGTGAAATCATCTCACAGAGTTACAGCTTTCCCTTCAAGAAGCCTTTCCCTTAGACAGTTCTTGTGGAATTGGCAAAGGGATATTTGGAAGCCCATAGAGGGCTATGGTGAAAAAGGAAATATCCTCAGATGCAATCTGGAAAGAAGCTTTCTGAGAAACTGCTTAGTGTTCTGTTAATTCACCTCCCAGAGTTACATCTGTATTTCGTGGATCTCTTTGCTAGCCTTATTACTGTGGAATCTGAGAACAGATATTTCGGATCCCTTTAAAGACTATAGGGTCAAAGGAAATATCCTCCGATAACAAAGAGAAAGAAGCTTTCTGAGAAACTTCTTTGTGTTCTGTGAAATCATCTCACAGAGTTACAGCTTTCCCTTCAAGAAGCCTTTCACTAAGACAGTTCTTGTGGAATTGGCAAAGTGATATTTGGAAGCCCATAGAGGGCTATGGTGAAAAAGGAAATATCCTCAGATGAAATCTGGAAAGAAGCTTTCTGAGAAACTGCTCTGTGATGTGTGACATTCACTCACAGAGTTACATCTGTATTTCCTGGATCTCTTGGCTAGCCTTATTTCTGTGGAATCTGAGAACAGATATTTCGGATCCCTTTGAAGACTATAGGGCCAAAGGAAATATCCTCCGATAACAAAGAGAAAGAAGCTTTCTGAGGAATTTCTTTGTGTTCTGTGAAATCATCTCACAGAGTTACAGCTTTCCCCTCAAGAAGCCTTTCACTAAGACAGTTCTTGTGGAATTGGCAAAGGGATATTTGGGAGCCCATAGAGGCCAATGGTGAAAAAGGAAATATCCTCAGATGAAATCTGGAAAGAAGCTTTCTGAGAAACTGCTTAGTGTTCTGTTAATTCATCTCACAGAGTTACATCTGTATTTCGTGGATCTCTTTGCTAGCCTTATTTCTGTGGAATCTGAGAACAGATATTTCGGATCCCTTTGAAGACTATAGGGCCAAAGGAAATATCCTCCAATAACAAAGAGAAAGAAGCTTTCTGAGAAACTTCTTTGTGTTCTGTGAAATCATCTCACAGCGTTACAGCTTTCCCCTCAAGAAGCCTTTCGCTAAGACAGTTCTTGTGGAATTGGCAAAGGGATATTTGGGAGCCCATAGAGGGCTATGGTGAAAAAGGAAATATCCTCAGATGAAATCTGGAAAGAAGCTTTCTGAGAAACTGCTTAGTGTTCTGTTAATTCATCTCACGGAATCACATCTGTATTTCGTGGATCTCTTTGCTAGCCTTATTTCTGTGGAATCTGAGAACAGATATTTCGGATCTCTTTGAAGACTATAGGGTCAAAGGAAATATCCTCCGATAACAAAGAGAAAGAAGCTTTCTGAGAAACTTCTTTGTGTTCTGTGAAATCATCTCACAGAGTTAGAGCTTTCTGCTCAAGAAGCCTTTCGCTAAGACAGTTCTTGTGGAATTGGCAAAGGGATATTTGGAAGCCCATAGAGGGCTATGGTGAAAAAGGAAATATCCTCAGATGAAATCTGGAAAGAAGCTTTCTGAGAAACTGCTCTGTGATGTGTGACTTCCACTCACAGAGTTACATCTGTATTTCGTGGATCTCTTTGCTAGCCTTATTTCTGTGGAATCTGAGAACAGATATTTCGGATCCCTTTGAAAACTATAGGGCCAAAGGAAATATCCTCCGATAACAAAGACAAAGAAGCTTTCTGAGAAACTTCTTTGTGTTTTGTGAAATCATCTCACACAGTTGCAGCTTTCCACTCAAGAAGCCTTTCGCTAAGACAGTTCTTGTGGAATTGGCAAAGGGATATTTAGGAGCCCATAGAGGCCTATGGTGAAAAAGGAAATATCCTCAGATGAAATCTGGAAAGAAACTTTCTGAGAAACTGCTCTGTGATGTGTGACTTCCACAAACAGAGTTACATCTGTATTTCGTGGATATCTTTGCTAGCCTTATTTCTGTGGAATCTGAGAACAGATATTTCGGATCCCTTTGAAGACTATAGGGCCAAAGGAAATATCCTCCGATAAAAAAGAGAAAGAAGCTTTCTGAGAAACTTCTTTGTGTTCTGTGAAATCATCTCACAGAGTTACAGCTTTCCACTCAAGAAGCCTTTCGCTAAGACAGTTCTTGTGGAATTGGCAAAGTGATATTTGGGAGCCCATACAGGACTATGGTGAAAAAGGAAATATCCTCAGATGAAATCTGGAAAAAAGCTTTCTGAGAAACTGCTTAGTGTTCTGTTAATTCATCTCACAGAGTTACATCTGTATTTCGTGGATCTCTTTGCTAGCTTAATTTCTGTGGAATCTGAGAACAGATATTTCGGATCCCTTTGAAGACTGTAGGGCCAAAGGAAATATCCTCCGATAACAAAGAGAAAGAAGCTTTCAGAGAAACTTCTTTGTTTTCTGTGAAATCATCTCACAGAGTTACAGCTTTCCCTTCAAGAAGCCTTTCACTAAGACAGTTCTTGTGGAATTGGCAAAGTGATATTTGGAAGCCCATAGAGGGCTATGGTGAAAAAGGAAATATCCTCAGATGAAATCTGGAAAGAAGCTTTCTGAGAAACTGCTCTGTGATGTGTGACTTCCACTCACAGAGTTACATCTGTATTTCGTGGATCTCTTTGCTAGCCTTATTTCTGTGGAATCTGAGAACAGATATTTTGGATCCCTTTGAAGACTATAGGGCCAAAGGAAATATCCTCCGATAACAAAGAGAAAGAAGCTTTCTGAGAAACTTCTTTGTGTTCTGTGAAATCATCTCACAGAGTTACAGCTTTCCACTCAAGAAGCCTTTCACTAAGACAGTTCTTGTGGAATCGGCAAAGGGATATTTGGAAGCCCATAGAGGCTTATGGTGAAAAAGGAAATATCCTCAGATGGAATCTGGAAAGAAGCTTTCTGAGAAACTGCTTAGTGTTCTGTTAATTCATCTCACAGAGTTACATCCGTATTTCGTGGATCTCTTTGCTAGCCTTATTTCTGTGGAATCTGAGAACAGATATTTCGGATCCTGTTGAAGTCTATAGGGCCAAAGGAAATATCCTCCGATAACAAAGAGAAAGAAGCTTTCTGATAAACTTCTTTGTGTTCTGTGAAATCATCTCACAGAGTTACAGCTTTCCGCTCAAGAATCCTTTCGCTAAGACAGTTCTTGTGGAATTGGCAAAGGGATATTTGGAAGCCCATAGAGGGCTATGGTGAAAAAGGAAATATCCTCAGATGAAATCTGGAAAGAAGCTTTCTGAGAAACTGCTCTGTGATGTGTGACTTTCACTCACAGAGTTACATCTGTATTTCCTGGATCTCTTGGCTAGCCTTATTTCTGTGGAATCTGAGAACAGATATTTCGGATCCCTTTGAAGACTATAGGGCCAAAGGAAATATCCTCCGATAACAAAGAGAAAGAAGCTTTCTGAGAAACTTCTTTGTGTTCTGTGAAATCATCTCACAGAGTTACAGCTTTCCCCTCAAGAAGCCTTTCGCTAAGACAGTTCTTGTGGAATTGGCAAAGGGATATTTGGGAGCCCATAGAGGGCTATGGTGAAAAAGGAAATATCCTCAGATGAAATCTGGAAAGAAGCTTTCTGAGAAACTGCGTAGTGTTCTGTTAATTCATCTCACAGAGTTACATCTGTATTTCGTGGATCTCTTTGCTAGCCTTATTTCTGTGGAATCTGAGAACAGATATTTCGGATCCCTTTGAAGACTATGGTACCAAAGGAAATATCCTCCGATAAGAAAGAGAAAGAAGCTTTCTGAGAAACTTCTTTGTGTTCTGTGAAATCATCTCACAGATTTACAGCTTTCCCCTCAAGAAATCTTTCGCTAAGACAGTTCTTGTGGAATTGGCAAAGTGATATTTGAAAGCCCTTAGAGGCCAATGGTGAAAAAGGAAATATCCTCAGATGAAATCTGGAAAGAAGCTTTCTGAGAAACTGCTTAGTGTTCTGTTAATTCATCTCACAGAGTTACATCTGTATTTCGTGGATCGCTTTGCTAGCCTTATTTCTGTGGAATCTGAGAACAGATATTTCGGATCCCTTTGAAGACTATAGGGCCAAAGGAAATATCCTCCGATAACAAAGAGAAAGAAGCTTTCTGAGAAACTTCTTTATGTTCTTTGAAATCATCTCACAGAGTTGCAGCTTTCCATTCAAGAAAGCTTTCGCTAAGACAGTTCTTGTGGAATTGGCAAAGGGATATTTGGGAGCCCTTAGAGGTCTATGGCGAAAAAGGAAATATCCTCAGATGAAATCTGGAAAGAAGCTTTCTGAGAAACTGTTCTGTGATGTGTGACTTCCACTCTCAGAGTTACATCTGTATTTCGTGGATCTCTTTGCTAGCCTTATTTCTGTGGAATCTGAGAACAGATATTTCGGATCCCTTTGAAGACTATAGGGCCAAAGGAAATATCCTCCGATAACAAAGAGAAAGAAGCTTTCTGAGAAACTTCTTTGTGTTCTGTGAAATCATCTCACAGAGTTACAGCTTTCCCTTCAAGAAGCCTTTCACTAAGACAGTTCTTGTGGAATTGGCAAAGGGATATTTGGAAGCCCATAGAGGTCTATGGTGAAAAAGGAAATATCCTCAGAGGAAATCTGGAAAGAAGCTTTCTGAGAAACTGCTCTGTGATGTGTGACTTTCACTCACAGAGTTACATCTGTATTTCCTGGATCTCTTTGCTAGCCTTATTTCTGTGGAATCTGAGAACAGATATTTCGGATCCCTTTGAAGACTATAGGGCCAAAGGAAATATCCTCCAATAACAAAGAGAAAGAAGCTTTCTGAGAAACTTCTTTGTGTTCTGTGAAATCATCTCACAGAGTTACAGCTTTCCCCTCAAGAAGCCTTTCGCTAAGACAGTTCTTGTGGAATTGGCAAAGGGATATTTGGGAGCCCATAGAGGCCTATGGTGAAAAAGGAAATATCCTCAGATGAAATCTGGAAAGAAGCTTTCTGAGAAACTGCTTAGTGTTCTGTTAATTCATCTCACAGAGTTACATCTGTATTTCGTGGATCTCTTTGCTAGCCTTATTTCTGTGGAATCTGAGAACAGATATTACGGATCCCTTTGAAGACTATATGGCCAAAGGAAATATCCTCCGATAACAAAGAGAAAGAAGCTTTCTGAGAAACTTCTTTGTGTTCTGTGAAATCATCTCACAGAGTTACAGCTTTCCCCTCAAGAAGCCTTTCGCTAAAACAGTTCTTGTGGAATCACAAAGGGATATTTTGAAGCCCATAGTGGCCTTTGGTGAAAAAGGAAATATCCTCCGATGGAATCTCGAAAGAAGCATTCTGAGAAACTGCTTAGTGTTCTGTTAATTCATCTCACAGAGTTACATCTGTATTTCGTGGATCTCTTGGCTAGCCTTATTTCTGTGGAATCTGAGAACAGATATTTCGGATCCCTTTGAAGACTATAGGAACAAGGGAATATCCTCCGATAACAAAGAGAAAGAAGCTTTCTGAGAAACTTCTTTGTGTTCTGTGAAAACATCTCACAGAGTTACAGCTTTCCCTTCCAGAAGCCTTTCGCTAAGACAGTTCTTCTGGAATTGGCAAAGGGATATTTGGGAGCCCATAGAGGCCTATGGTGAAAAAGGAAATATCCTCAGAGGAAATCTGGAAAGAAGCTTTCTGAGAAACTGCTTAGTGTTGTGTTAATTCATCTCACAGAGTTACATCTGTATTTCGTGGATCTCTTTGCTAGCCTTATTTCTGTGGAATCTGAGAACAGATATTTCGGATCCCTTTGAAAACTATAGGGCCAAAGGAAATATCCTCCGATAACAAAGAGAAAGAAGCTTTATGAGTAACTTCTTTGTGTTCTGTGAAATCATCTCACAGAGTTACAGCTTTCCCCTCAAGAAACCTTTCGCTAAGACAGTTCTAGTGGAATTGGCAAAGTGATATTTGTAAGCCCTTAGAGGGCTATGGTGAAAAAGGTAATATCCTTAGATGAAATCTGGAAAGAAGCTTTCTGAGAAACTGCTCTGTGATGTGTGACTTCCACTCACAGAGTTACATCTGTATTACTTGGATCTCCTTGCTAGCTTATTTCTGTGGAATCTGAGAACAGATATTTCGGATCCCTTTGAAGACTATAGGGCCAAAGGAAATATCCTCCGATAACAAAGAGAAAGAAGCTTTCTGAGAAACTTCTTTGTGTTCTGTGAAATCATCTCACAGAGTTGCAGCTTTCCCCTCAAGAAGCCTTTCGCTAAGACAGTTCTTGTGGAATTGGCAAAGGGATATTTGGGAGCCCATAGAGGCCTATGGTGAAAAAGGAAATATCCTCAGATGAAATCTGGAAAGAAGCTTTCTGAGAAACTGCTTAGTGTTCTGTTAATTCATCTCACAGAGTTACATCTGTATTTCGTGGATCTCTTTGCTAGCCTTATTTCTGTGGAATCTGAGAACAGATATTTCGGATCCCTTTGAAGACTATAGGGCCAAAGGAAATATCCTCCGATAACAAAGAGAAAGAAGCTTTCTGAGAAACTTCTTTGTGTTCTTTGAAATCATCTCACAGAGTTGCAGCTTTCCATTCAAGAAAGCTTTCGCTAAGACAGTTCTTGCGGAATTGGCAATGGGATATTTGGGAGCCCATAGAGGTCTATGGCGGAAAAGGAAATATCCTCAGATGAAATCTGGAAAGAAGCTTTCTGAGAAACTGTTCTGTGATGTGTGACTTCCACTCACAGAGTTACATCTGTATTTCGTGGATCTCTTTGCTAGCCTTATTTCTTTGGAATCTGAGAACAGATATTTCGGATCCCTTTGAAGACTATAGGGCCAAAGGAAATATCCTCCGATAACAAAGAGAAAGAAGCTTTCTGAGAAACTTCTTTGTGTTCTGTGAAATCATCTCACAGAGTTACAGCTTTCCCTTCAAGAAGCCTTTCCCTTAGACAGTTCTTGTGGAATTGGCAAAGTGATATTTGGAAGCCCATAGAGGGCTATGGTGAAAAAGGAAATATCCTCAGATGAAATCTGGAAAGAAGCTTTCTGAGAAACTGCACTGTGATGTGTGACTTCCACTCACAGAGTTACATCTGTATTTCGTGGATCTCTTTGCTAGCCTTATTTCTGTGGAATCTGAGAACAGATATTTTGGATCCCTTTGAAGACTATAGCGCCAAAGGAAATATCATCCGATAACAAACAGAAAGAAGCTTTCTGAGAAACTTCTTTGTGTTCTGTGAAATCATCTCACAGAGTTACAGCTTTCCACTCAAGAAGCCTTTCGCTAAGACAGTTCTTGTGGAATCGGCAAAGGGATATTTGGAAGCCCATAGAGGCCTATGGTGAAGAAGGAAATATCCTCAGATGGAATCTGGAAAGAAGCTTTCTGAGAAACTGCTTAGTGTTCTGTTAATTCATCTCGCAAAGTTACACCTGTATTTCGTGGATCTCTTGGCTATCCTTATTTCTGTGGAATCTGAGAACAGATATTTCGGATCCCGTTGAAGACTATAGGGCCAAAGGAAATATCCTCCGATAACAAAGAGAAAGAAGCTTTCTGAGAAACTTCTTTGTGTTCTGTGAAATCATCTCACAGAGTTACAGCTTTCCCCTCAAGAAGCCTTTTGCTAAGACAGTTCTTGTGGAATTGGCAAAGGGATATTTGGAAGCCCATAGAGGGCTATGGTGAAAAAGGAAATATCCTCAGATGAAATCTGGAAAGAAGCTTTCTGAGAAACTGCTCTGTGATGTGTGACTTTCACTCACAGAGTTACATCTGTATTTCCTGGATCTCTTTGCTAGCCTTATTTCTGTGGAATCTGAGAACAGATATTACAGATCCCTTTGAAGACTATATGGCCAAAGGAAATATCCTCCGATAACAAAGAGAAAGAAGCTTTCTGAGAAACTTCTTTGTGTTCTGTGAAATCATCTCACAGAGTTACAGCTTTCCCCTCAAGAAGCCTTTCGCTAAGACAGTTCTTGTGGAATCGGCAAAGGGATATTTGGAAGCCCATAGTGGCCTTTGGTGAAAAAGGAAATATCCTCAGATGGAATCTCGAAAGAAGCATTCTGAGAAACTGCTTAGTGTTCTGTTAATTCATCTCACAGAGTTACATCTGTATTTCGTGGATCTCTTGGCTAGCCTTATTTCTGTGGAATCTGAGAACAGATATTTCGGATCCCTTTGAAGACTATAGGACCAAAGGGAATATCCTCCGATAACAAAGAGAAAGAAGCTTTCTGAGAAACTTCTTTGTGTTCTGTGAAAACATCTCACAGAGTTACAGCTTTCCCTTCCAGAAGCCTTTCGCTAAGACAGTTCTTCTGGAATTGGCAAAGGGATATTTGGGAGCCCATAGAGGCCTATGGTGAAAAAGGAAATATCCTCAGAGGAAATCTGGAAAGAAGCTTTCTGAGAAACTGCTTAGTGTTCTGTTAATTCATCTCACAGAGTTACATCTGTATTTCGTGGATCTCTTTGCTAGCCTTATTTCTGTGGAATCTGAGAACAGATATTTCGGATCCCTTTGAAGACTATAGGGCCAAAGGAAATATCCTCCGATAACAAAGAGAAAGAAGCTTTCTGAGAAACTTCTTTGTGTTCTTTGAAATCATCTCACAGAGTTGCAGCTTTCCATTCAAGAAAGCTTTCGCTAAGACAGTTCTTGCGGAATTGGCAATGGGATATTTGGGAGCCCATAGAGGTCTATGGCGGAAAAGGAAATATCCTCAGAGGAAATCTGGAAAGAAGCTTTCTGAGAAACTGATCTGTGATGTGTGACTTCCACTCACAGAGTTACATCTGTATTTCGTGGATCTCTTTGCTAGCCTTATTTCTGTGGAATCTGAGAACAGATATTTCGGATCCCTTTGAAGACTATAGGGCCAAAGGAAATATCCTCCGATAACAAAGAGAAAGAAGCTTTCTGAGAAACTTCTTTGTGTTCTGTGAAATCATCTCACAGAGTTACAGCTTTCCCTTCAAGAAGCCTTTCCCTTAGACAGTTCTTGTGGAATTGGCAAAGTGATATTTGGAAGCCCATAGAGGGCTATGGTGAAAAAGGAAATATCCTCAGATGAAATCTGGAAAGAAGCTTTCTGACAAACTGCTTAGTGTTCTGTAAATTCACCTCCCAGAGTTACATCTGTATTTCGTGGATCTCTTTGCTAGCCTTATTTCTGTGGAAAATGAGAACAGATATTTCGGATCCCTTTGAAGACTATAGGGTCAAAGGAAATATCCTCCGATAACAAAGAGAAAGAATCTTTCTGAGAAACTTCTTTGTGTTCTGTGAAATCATCTCACAGAGTTACAGCTTTCCCTTCAAGAAGCCTTTCACTAAGACAGTTCTTGTGGAATTGGCAAAGTGATATTTGGAAGCCCATAGAGGGCTATGGTGAAAAAGGAAATATCCTGAGATGAAATCTGGAAAGAAGCTTTCTGAGAAACTGCTCTGTGATGTGTGACTTCCACCCACAGAGTTACATCTGTATTTCGTGGATCTCTTTGCTATCCTTATTTCTGTGGAATCTGAGAACAGATATTTTGGATCCCTTTGAAGACTATAGGGCCAAAGGAAATATCCTCCGATAACAAAGAGAAAGAAGCTTTCTGAGAAACTTCTTTGTGTTCTGTGAAATCATCTCACAGAGTTACAGCTTTCCACTCAAGAAGCCTTTCGCTAAGACAGTTCTTGTGGAATTGGTAAAGTGATATTTGGGAGCCCATACAGGACTATGGTGAAAAAGGAAATATCCTTAGATGAAATCTGGAAAAAAGCTTTCTGAGAAACTGCTTAGTGTTCTGTTAATTCATCTCACAGAGTTACATCTGTATTTCGTGGATCTCTTTGCTAGCCTTATTTCTGTTGAATCTGAGAACAGATATTTCGGATCCCTTTGAAGACTATAGGACCAAAGGGAATATCCTCCGATAACAAAGAGAAAGAAGCTTTCTGAGAAACTTCTTTGTGTTCTGTGAAAACATCTCCCAGAGTTACAGCTTTCCCCGCCAGAAGCCTTTCGCTAAGACAGTTCTTCTGGAATTGGCAAAGGGATATTTGGGAGCCCATAGAGGGCTATGGTGAAAAAGGAAATATCCTCAGATGAAATCTGGAAAGAAGCTTTCTGAGAAACTGCTCTGTGATGTGTGACTTCCACTCACAGAGTTACATCTGTATTTCGTGGATCTCTTTGCTAGCCTTATTTCTGTGGAATCTGAGAACAGATATTTTGGATCCCTTTGAAGACTATAGGGCCAAAGGAAATATCCTTCGATAACAAAGAGAAAGAAGCTTTCTGAGAAACTTCTTTGTGTTCTGTGAAATCGTCTCACAGAGTTACAGCTTTCCACTCAAGAAGCCTTTCGCTAAGACAGTTCTTGTGGAATCGGCAAAGGGATATTTGGAAGCCCATAGAGGCCTATGGTGAAGAAGGAAATATCCTCAGATGGAATCTGGAAAGAAGCTTTCTGAGAAACTGCTTAGTGTTCTGTTAATTCATCTCACAGAGTTACACCTGTATTTCGTGGATCTCTTGGCTATCCTTATTTCTGTGGAATCTGAGAACAGATATTTCGGATCCCGTTGAAGACTATAGGGCCAAAGGAAATATCCTCCGATAACAAAGAGAAAGAAGCTTTCTGAGAAACTTCTTTGTGTTCTGTGAAATCATCTCACAGAGTTACAGCTTTCCCCTCAAGAAGCCTTTCGCTAAGACAGTTCTTGTGGAATTGGCAAAGGGATATTTGGAAGCCCTTAGAGGGCTATGGTGAAAAAGGAAATATCCTCAGATGAAATCTGGAAAGAAGCTTTCTGAGAAACTGCCCTGTGATGTGTGACTTTCACTCACAGAGTTACATCTGTATTTCCTGGATCTCTTGGCTGGCCTTATTTCTGTGGAATCTGAGAACAGATATTTCGGATCCCTTTGAAGACTATAGGGCCAAAGGAAATATCCTCCGATAACAAAGAGAAAGAAGCTTTCTGAGAAACTTCTTTGTGTTCTGTGAAATCATCTCACAGAGTTACAGCTTTCCACTCAAGAAGCCTTTCGCTAAGACAGTTCTTGTGGAATTGGCAAAGGGATATTTTGGAGCCCATAGAGGCCTATGGTGAAAAAGGAAATATCGTCAGATGAAATCTGGAAAGAAGATTTCTGAGAAACTGCTTAGTGTTCTGTTAATTCATCTCACAGAGTTACATCTGTATTTCGTGGATCTCTTTGCTAGCTTTATTTCTGTGGAATCTGAGAACAGATATTACGGATCCCTTTGAAGACTATATGGCCATAGGAAATATCCTCCGATAACAAAGAGAAAGAAGCTTTCTGAGAAACTTCTTTGTGTTCTGTGAAATCATCTCACGGAGTTACAGCTTTCCCCTCAAGAAGCCTTTCGCTAAGACAGTTCTTGTGGAATCGGCAAAGGGATATTTGGAAGCCCATAGTGGCCTTTGGTGAAAAAGGAAATATTCTCAGATGGAATCTCGAAAGAAGCATTCTGAGAAACTGCTTAGTGTTCTGTTAATTCATCTCACAGAGTTACATCTGTATTTCGTGGATCTCTTGGCTAGCCTTATTTCTGTGGAATCTGAGAACAGATATTTCGGATCCCTTTGAAGACTATAGGGCCAAAGGAAATATCCTCCGATAACAAAGAGAAAGAAGCTTTCTGAGAAACTTCTTTGTGTTCTGTGAAATCATCTCACAGAGTTACAGCTTTCCCGTCAAGAAGTCTTTAACTAAGACAGTTCTTGTGGAATCGGCAAAGAGATATTTGGAAGCCCATAGAGGCCTATGGTGAAAAAGGAAATATCCTCAGAAGGAATCTGGAAAGAAGCTTTCTGAGAAACTGCTTAGTGTTCTGTTAATTCATCTCACAGAGTTACATCTGTATTTCGTGGATCTCTTGGCTAGCCTTATTTCTGTGGAATCTGAGAACAGATATTTCGGATCCCTTTGAAGACTATAGGGCCAAAGGAAATATCCTCCGATAACAAAGAGAAAGAAGCTTTCTGAGAAACTTCTTTGTGTTCTGTGAAATCATCTCACAGAGTTACAGCTTTCCACTCAAGAAGCCTTTCGCTAAGACAGTTCTTGTGGAATTGGCAAAGGGATATTTGGGAGCCCATAGAGGGCTATGGTGAAAAAGGAAATATCCTCAGATGAAATCAGGAAAGAAGCTTTCTGAGAAACTGCTCTGTGATGTGTGACTTCCACTCACAGAGTTACATCTGTATTTCCTGGATCTCTTTGCTAGCCTTATTTCTGTGGAATCTGAGAACAGATATTTCGGATCCCTTTGAAGACTATAGGGCCAAAGGAAATATCCTCCGATAACAAAGAGAAAGAAGCTTTCTGAGAAACTTCTTTGTGTTCTGTGAAATCATCTCAAAGAGTTACAGCTTTCCCCTCAAGAAGCCTTTCGCTAAGACAGTTCTTGTGGAATTGGCAAAGGGATATTTCGGAGCCCATAGAGGCCTATGGTGAAAAAGGAAATATCCTCAGATGAAATCTGGAAAGAAGCTTTCTGAGAAACTGCTTAGTGTTCTGTTAATTCATCTCACAGAGTTACATCTGTATTTCGTGGATCTCTTGGCTAGCCTTATTTCTGTGGAATCTGAGAACAGATATTTCGGATCCCTTTGAAGACTATAGGGGCAAAGGAAATATCCTCCGATAACAAAGAGAAAGAAGCTTTCTGAGAAACTTCTTTGTGTTCTGTGAAATCATCTCACAGAGTTGCAGCTTTCCACTCAAGAAAGCTTTCGCTAAGACAGTTCTTGCGGAATTGGCAAAGGGATATTTGGGAGCCCATAGAGGCCTATGGTGAAAAAGGAAATATCCTCAGATGAAATCTGGAAAGAAGCTTTCTGAGAAACTGCTTAGTGTTCTGTTAATTCATCTCACAGAGTTACATCTGTATTTCGTGGATCTCTTTGCTAGCCTTATTTCTGTGGAATCTGAAAACAGATATTTCGGATCCCTTTGAAGACTATAGGGCCAAAGGAAATATCCTCCGATAAAAAAGAGAAAGAAGCTTTCTGAGAAACTTCTTTGTGTTCTGTGAAATCATCTCACAGAGTTACAGCTTTCCCTTCAAGAAGCCTTTCCCTTAGACAGTTCTTGTGGAATTGGCAAAGTGATATTTGGAACCCCTAGAGGGCTATGGTGAAATAGGAAATATCCTCAGATGAAATCTGGAAAGAAGCTTTCTGAGAAACTGCTTAGTGTTCTGTTAATTCACCTCCCAGAGTTACATCTGTATTTCGTGGATCTCTTTGCTAGCCTTATTACTGTGGAATCTGAGAACAGATATTTCGGATCCCTTTGAAGACTACAGGGTCAAAGGAAATATCCTCCGATAACAAAGAGAAAGAAGCTTTCTGAGAAACTTCTTTGTGTTCTGTGAAATCATCTCACAGAGTTACAGCTTTCCCTTCAAGAAGCCTTTCACTCAGACAGTTCTTGCGGAATTGGCAAAGTGATATTTGGAAGCCCATAGAGGGCTATGGTGAAAAAGGAAATATCCTGAGATGAAATCTGGAAAGAAGCTTTCTGAGAAACTGCTCTGTGATGTGTGACTTCCACTCACAGAGTTACATCTGTATTTCGTGGATCGCTTTGCTAGCCTTATTTCTGTGGAATCTGAGTACAGATATTTTGGATCCCTTTGAAGACTATAGGGCCAAAGGAAATATCCTCCGATAACAAAGAGAAAGAAGCTTTCTGAGAAACTTCTTTGTGTTCTGTGAAATCATCTCACAGAGTTACAGCTTTCCACTCAAGAAGCCTTTCGCTAAGACAGTTCTTGTGGAATCGGCAAAGGGATATTTGGAAGCCCATAGAGGCCTATGGTGAAAAAGGAAATATCCTCAGATGAAATCTGGAAAGAAGCTTTCTGAGAAACTGCTTAGTGTTCTGTTAATTCATCTCACAGAGTCACATCTGTATTTCGTGGATCTCTTTGCTAGCCTTATTTCTGTGGAATCTAAGAACAGATATTTCGGATCCCTTTGAAGACTACAGGGCCAACGGAAATATCCTCCGATAACAAAGAGAAAGAAGCTTTCTGAGAAACTTCTTTGTGTTCTGTGAAATCATCTCACAGAGTTACAGCTTTCCCTTCAAGAAGCCTTTCCCTTAGACAGTTCTTGTGGAATTGGCAAAGGGATATTTGGAAGCCCATAGAGGGCTATGGTGAAAAAGGTAATATCCTCAGAGGATATCTGGAAAGAAGCTTTCTGAGAAACTGCTTAGTGTTCTGTTAATTCACCTCACAGAGTTACATCTGTATTTCGTGGATCTCTTTGCTAGCCTTATTTCTGTGGAATCTGAGAACAGATATTTCGGATCCCTTTGAAGACTATAGGGTCAAAGGAAATATCCTCCGATAACAAAGAGAAAGAAGCTTTCTGAGAAACTTCTTTGTGTTCTGTGAAATCATCTCACAGAGTTACAGCTTTCCCCTCAAGAAGCCTTTCGCTAAGACAGTTCTTGTGGAATTGGCAAAGGGATATTTGGAAGCCCATAGTGGGCTATGGTGAAAAAGGAAATATCCTCATATGAAATCTTTAAAGAAGCTTTCTGAGAAACTGCTCTGTGATGTGTGACTTCCACTCACAGAGTTACATCTGTATTTCGTGGATGTTTTTGCTAGCCTTATTTCTGTGGAATCTGAGATCAGATATTTCGGATCCCTTTGAAGACTATAGGGCCAAAGGAAATATCCTCCGATAACAAAGAGAAAGAAGCTTTCTGAGAAACTTCTTTGGGTTCTGTGAAATCATCTCACAGAGTTACAGCTTTCCCCTCAAGAAGCCTTTCGCTAAGACAGTTCTTGTGGAATTGGCAAAGGGTTATTTGGAAGCACTTAGAGGGCTATGGTGAAAAAGGAAATATCCTCAGATGAAATCTGGAAAGAAGCTTTCTGAGAAACTGCTCTGTGATGTGTGACTTTCACTCACAGAGTTACATCTGTATTTCCTGGATCTCTTGGCTAGCCTTATTTCTGTGGAATCTGAGAACAGATATTTCGGATCCCTTTGAAGACTATAGGGCCAAAGGAAATATCCTCCGATAACAAAGAGAAAGAAGCTTTCTGAGAAACTTCTTTGTGTTCTGTGAAATCATCTCACAGAGTTACAGCTTTCCCCTCAAGAAGCCTTTCGCTAAGACAGTTCTTCTGGAATTGGCAAAGGGATATTTGGGAGCCCATAGAGGCCTATGGTGAAAAAGGAAATATCCTCAGATGAAATCTGGAAAGAAGGTTTCTGAGAAACTGCTTAGTGTTCTGTTAATTCATCTCACAGAGTTACATCTGTATTTCGTGGATCTCTTTGCTAGCCTTATTTCTGTGGAATCTGAGAACAGATATTACGGATCCCTTTGAAGACTATATGGCCATAGGAAATATCCTCCGAAAACAAAGAGAAAGAAGCTTTCTGAGAAACTTCTTTGTGTTCTGTGAAATCATCTCACGGAGTTACAGCTTTCCCCTCAAGAAGCCTTTCGCTAAGACAGTTCTTGTGGAATCGGCAAAGGGATATTTGGAAGCCCATAGTGGCCTTTGGTGAAAAAGGAAATATCCTCAGATGGAATCTCGAAAGAAGCATTCTGAGAAACTGCTTAGTGTTCTGTTAATTCATCTCACAGAGTTACATCTGTATTTCGTGGATCTCTTGGCTAGCCTTATTTCTGTGGAATCTGAGAACAGATATTTCGGATCCCTTTGAAGACTATAGGACCAAAGGGAATATCCTCCGATAACAAAGAGAAAGAAGCTTTCTGAGAAATTCTTTGTGTTCTGTGAAAACATCTCACAGAGTTACAGCTTTCCCCTCCAGAAGCCTTTCGCTAAGACAGTTCTTGTGGAATTGGCAAAGGGATATTTTGGAGCCCATAGAGGCCTATGGTGAAGAAGGAAATATCCTCAGAGGAAATCTGGAAAGAAGCTTTCTGAGAAACTGCTTAGTGTTCTGTTAATTCATCTCACAGAGTTACATCTGTATTTCGTGGATCTCTTTGCTAGCCTTATTTCTGTGGAATCTGAGAACAGATATTTCGGATCCCTTTGAAAACTATATTGCCAAAGGAAATATCCTCCGATAACAAAGAGAAAGAAGCTTTCTGAGTAACTTCTTTGTGTTCTGTGAAATCATCTCACAGAGTTACAGCTTTCCCCTCAAGAAACCTTTCGCTAAGACAGTTCTTGTGGAATTGGCAAAGTGATATTTGGAAGCCCTTAGAGGGCTATGGTGAAAAAGGAAATATCCTTAGATGAAATCTGGAAAGAAGCTTTCTGAGAAACTGCTCTGTGATGTGTGACTTCCACTCACAGAGTTACATCTGTATTTCGTGGATCTCTTTGCTAGCCTTATTTCTGTGGATTCTGACAACAGATATTTCGGATCCCTTTGAAGACTATAGGGCCAAAGGAAATATCCTCCGATAACAAAGAGAAAGAAGCTTTCTGAGAAACTTCTTTGTGTTCTGTGAAATCATCTCACAGAGTTACAGCTTTCCACTCAAGAAGCCTTTCGCTAAGACAGTTCTTGTGGAATTGGCAAAGGGATATTTGGGAGCCCATAGAGGCCTATGGTGAAAAAGGAAATATCCTCAGATGAAATCTGGAAAGAAGCTTTCTGAGAAACTGCTTAGTGTTCTGTTAATTCATCTCACAGAGTCACATATGTATTTTGTGGATCTCTTTGCTAGCCTTATTTCTGTGGAATCTAAGAACAGATACTTCGGATCCCTTTGAAGACTATAGGGCCAAAGGAAATATCCTCCGATAACAAAGAGAAAGAAGCTTTCTGAGAAACTTCTTTGTGTTCTGTGAAATCATCTCACAGAGTTACAGCTTTCCCGTCAAGAAGTCTTTCGCTAACACAGTTCTTGTGGAATCGGCAAAGGGATATTTGGAAGCCCATAGAGGCCTATGGTGAAAAAGGAAATATCCTCAGATGAAATCTGGAAAGAAGCTTTCTGAGAAACTGCTTAGTGTTCTGTTAATTCATCTCACAGAGTTACATCTGTATTTCGTGGATCTCTTTGCTAGCCTTATTTCTGTGGAATCTGAGAGCAGATATTTCGGATCCCTTTGAAGACTATAGGGCCAAAGGAAATATCCTCCGATAACAAAGAGAAAGAAGCTTTCTGAGAAACTTCTTTGTGTTCTGTGAAATCATCTCACAGAGTTACAGCTTTCCACTCAAGAAGCCTTTCGCTAAGACAGTTCTTGTGGAATTGGCAAAGGGATATTTGGGAGCCCATAGAGGGCTATGGTGAAAAAGGAAATATCCTCAGATGAAATCAGGAAAGAAGCTTTCTGAGAAACTGCTCTGTGATGTGTGACTTCCACTCACAGAGTTACATCTGTATTTCCTGGATCTCTTTGCTAGCCTTATTTCTGTGGAATCTGAGAACAGATATTTCGGATTCCTTTGAAGACTATAGGGCCAAAGGAAATATCGTCCGATAACAAAGAGAAAGAAGCTTTCTGAGAAACTTTTTGTGTTCTGTCAAATCATCTCAAAGAGTTACAGCTTTCCCCTCAAGAAGCCTTTCGCTAAGACAGTTCTTGTGGAATTGGCAAAGGGATATTTCGGAGCCCATAGAGGCCTATGGTGAAAAAGGAATTATCCTCAGATGAAATCTGGAAAGAAGCTTTCTGAGAAACTGCTTAGTGTTCTGTTAATTCATCTCACAGAGTTACATCTGTATTTCGTGGATCTCTTGGCTAGCCTTATTTCTGTGGAATCTGAGAACAGATATTTCGGATCCCTTTGAAGACTATAGGGCCAAAGGAAATATTCTCCGATAACAAAGAGAAAGAAGCTTTCTGAGAAACTTCTTTGTGTTCTGTGAAATCATCTCACAGAGTTACAGCTTTCCCTTCAAGAAGCCTTTCCCTTAGACAGTTCTTGTGGAAATGGCAAAGTGATATTTGGAAGCCCATAGAGGGCTATGGTGAAAAAGGAAATAATCTCAGATGAAATCTGGAAAGAAGCTTTCTGAGAAACTGCTTAGTGTTCTGTTAATTCACCTCCCAGAGTTACATCTGTATTTCGTGGATCTCTTTGCTAGCCTTATTACTGTGGAATCTGAGAACAGATATTTCGGATCCTTTGAAGACTATAGGGTCAAAGGAAATATCCTCCGATAACAAAGAGAAAAAAGCTTTCTGAGAAACTTCTTTATGTTCTGTGAAATCATCTCACAGAGTTACAGCTTTCCCTTCAAGAAGCCTTTCACTCAGACAGTTCTTGTGGAATTGGCAAAGTGATATTTGGAAGCCCATAGAGGGCTATGGTGAAAAAGGAAATATCCTGAGATGAAATCTGGAAAGAAGCTTTCTGAGAAACTGCTCTGTGATGTGTGACTTCCACTCACAGAGTTACATCTGTATTTCGTGGATCTCTTTGCTAGCCTTATTTCTGTGGAATCTGAGAACAGATATTTTGGATCCCTTTGAAGACTATAGGGCCAAAGGAAATATCCTCCGATAACAAAGAGAAAGAAGCTTTCTGAGAAACTTCTTTGTGTTCTGTGAAATCATCTCACAGAGTTACAACTTTCCACTCAAGAAGCCTTTCGCTAAGACAGTTCTTGTGGAATCAGCAAAGGGATATTTGAAAGCCCATAGAGGCCTATGGTGAAAAAGGAAATATCCTCAGATGAAATCTGGAAAGAAGCTTTCTGAGAAACTGCTTAGTGTTCTGTTAATTCATCTCACAGAGTCACATCTGTATTTCGTGGATCTCTTTGCTAGCCTTATTTCTGTGGAATCTAAGAACAGATATTTCGGATCCCTTTGAAGACTATAGGGCCAAAGGAAATATCCTCCGATAACAAAGAGAAAGAAGCTTTCTGAGAAACTTCTTTGTGTTCTGTGAAATCATCTCACAGAGTTACAGCTTTCCCTTCAAGAAGCCTTTCCCTTAGACAGTTCTTGTGGAATTGGAAAAGGGATATTTGGAAGCCCATAGAGGGCTACGGTGAAAAAGGTAATATCATCAGAGGATATCTGGAAAGAAGCTTTCTGAGAAACTGCTTATTGTTCTGTTAATTCACCTCACAGAGTTACATCTGTATTTCGTGGATCTCTTTGCTAGCCTTATTTCTGTGGAATCTGAGAACAGATATTTCGGATCCCTTTGAAGACTATAGGGTCAAAGGAAATATCCTCCGACAACAAAGAGAAAGAAGCTTTCTGAGAAACTTCTTTGTGTTCTGTGAAATCATCTCACAGAGTTACAGCTTTCCCCTCAAGAAGCCTTTCGCTAAGACAGTTCTTGTGGAATTGGCAAAGGGATATTTGGAAGCCCATAGTGGGCTATGGTGAAAAAGGAAATATCCTCATATGAAATCTTTAAAGAAGCTTTCTGAGAAACTGGTCTGTGATGTGTGACTTCCACTCACAGAGTTACATCTGTATTTCGTGGATCTCTTTGCTAGCCTTATTTCTGTGGAATCTGAGAACAGATATTTCGGATCCCTTTGAAGACTATAGGGCCAAAGGAAATATCCTCCGATAACAAAGAGAAAGAAGCTTTCTGAGAAACTTCTTTGGGTTCTGTGAAATCATCTCACAGAGTTACAGCTTTCCCCTCAAGAAGCCTTTCGCTAAGACAGTTCTTGTGGAATTGGCAAAGGGATATTTGGAAGCCCTTAGAGGGCTATGGTGAAAAAGGAAATATCCTCAGATGAAATCTGGAAAGAAGCTTTCTGAGAAACTGCTCTGTGATGTGTGACTTTCACTCACAGAGTTACATCTGTATTTCCTGGATCTCTTTGCTAGCCTTATTTCTGTGGAATCTGAGAACAGATATTTCTGATCCCTTTGAAGACTATAGGGCCAAAGGAAATATCCTCCGATAACAAAGAGAAAGAATCTTTCTGAGAAACTTCTTTGTGTTCTGTGAAATCATCTCACAGAGTTACAGCTTTCCCCTCAAGAAGCCTTTCGCTAAGACAGTTCTTGTGGAATTGGCACAGGGATATTTGGGAGCCCATAGAGGCCTATGGTGAAAAAGGAAATATCCTCAGATGAAATCTGGAAAGAAGCTTTCTGAGAAACTGCTTAGTGTTCTGTTAATTCATCTCACAGAGTTACATCTGTATTTCGTGGATCTCTTTGCTAGCCTTATTTCTGTGGAATCTGAGAACAGATATTACGGATCCCTTTGAAGACTATAAGACCATAGGAAATATCCTCCGATAACAAAGAGAAAGAAGCTTTCTGAGAAACTTCTTTGTGTTCTGTGAAATCATCTCACGGACTTACAGCTTTCCCCTCAAGAAGCCTTTTGCTAAGACAGTTCTTGTGGAATCGGCCAAGGGATATTTGGAAGCCCATAGTGGCCTTTGGTGAAAAAGGAAATATCCTCAGATGGAATCTCGAAAGAAGCATTCTGAGAAACTGCTTAGTGTTCTGTTAATTCATCTCACAGAGTTACATCTGTATTTCGTGGATCTCTTGTCTAGCCTTATTTCTGTGGAATCTGGGAACAGATATTTCGGATCCCTTTGAAGACTATAGGACCAAAGGGAATATCCTCCGATAACAAAGAGAAAGAAGCTTTCTGAGAAACTTCTTTGTGTTCTGTGAAATCATCTCACAGAGTTACAGCTTTCCCCTCAAGAAACCTTTCGCTAAGACAGTTCTTGTGGAATTGGCAAAGTGATATTTGGAAGCCCTTAGAGGGCTATGGTGAAAAAGGAAATATCCTTAGATGAAATCTGGAAAGAAGCTTTCTGAGAAACTGCTCTGTGATGTGTGACTTCCACTCACAGAGTTACATCTGTATTTCGTGGATCTCTTTGCTAGCCTTATTTCTGTGGAATCTGAGAACAGATATTTCGGATCCCTTTGAAGACTATAGGGCCAAAGGAAATATCCTCCGATAACAAAGAGAAGGAAGCTTTCTGAGAAACTTCTTTGTGTTCTGTGAAATCATCTCACAGAGTTACAGCTTTCCACTCAAGAAGCCTTTCGCTAAGACAGTTCTTGTGGAATTGGCAAAGGGATATTTGGGAGCCCATAGAGGCCTATGGTGAAAAAGGAAATATCCTCAGATGAAATCTGGAAAGAAGCTTTCTGAGAAACTGCTTAGTGTTCTGTTAATTCATCTCACAGAGTCACATCTGTATTTCGTGGATCTCTTTGCTAGCCTTATTTCTGTGGAATCTAAGAACAGATACTTCGGATCCCTTTGAAGACTATAGGGCCAAAGGAAATATCCTCCGATAACAAAGAGAAAGAAGCTTTCTGAGAAACTTCTTTGTGTTCTGTGAAATCATCTCACAGAGTTACAGCTTTCCCGTCAAGAAGTCTTTCGCTAAGACAGTTCTTTTGGAATCGGCAAAGAGATATTTGGAAGCCCATAGAGGCCTATGGTGAAAAAGGAAATATCCTCAGATGGAATCTGGAAAGAAGCTTTCTGAGAAACTGCTTAGTGTTCTGTTAATTCATCTCACAGAGTTACATCTGTATTTCGTGGATCTCTTTGCTAGCCTTATTTCTGTGGAATCTGAGAACAGATATTTCGGATCCCTTTGAGACTATAGGGCCAAAGGAAATATCCTCCGATAACAAAGAGAAAGAAGCTTTCTGAGAAACTTCTTTGTGTTCTGTGAAATCATCTCACAGAGTTACAGCTTTCCACTCAAGAAGCCTTTCGCTAAGACAGTTCTTGTGGAATTGGCAAAGGGATATTTGGGAGCCCATAGAGGGCTATGGTGAAAAAGGAAATATCCTCAGATGAAATCTGGAAAGAAGCTTTCTGAGAAACTGCTCTGTGATGTGTGACTTCCACTCACAGAGTTACATCTGTATTTCCTGGATCTCTTTGCTAGCCTTATTTCTGTGGAATCTGAGAACAGATATTTCGGATCCCTTTGAAGACTATAGGGCCAAAGGAAATATCGTCCGATAACAAAGAGAAAGAAGCTTTCTGAGAAACTTCTTTGTGTTCTGTGAAATCATCTCAAAGAGTTACAGCTTTCCCCTCAAGAAGCCTATCGCTAGGACAGTTCTTGTGGAATTGGCAAAGGGATATTTCGGAGCCCATAGAGGCCTATGGTGAAAAAGGAAATATCCTCAGATGAAATCTGGAAATAAGCTTTCTGAGAAACTGCTTAGTGTTCTGTTAATTCATCTCACAGAGTTACATCTGTATTTCGTGGATCTCTTGGCTAGCCTTATTTCTGTGGAATCTGAGAACAGATATTTCGGATCCCTTTGAAGACTATAGGGCCAAAGGAAATATCCTCCGATAACAAAGAGAAAGAAGCTTTCTGAGAAACTTCTTTGTGTTCTGTGAAATCATCTCACAGAGTTGCAGCTTTCCAATCAAGAAAGCTTTCGCTAAGACATTTCTTGCGGAATTGGCAGAGGGATATTTGGGAGCCCATAGAGGCCTACGGTGAAAAAGGAAATATCCTCAGATGAAATCTGGAAAGAAGCTTTCTGAGAAACTGCTTAGTGTTCTGTTAATTCACCTCCCAGAGGTACATCTGTATTTCTTGGATCTCTTTGGTATCCTTATTACTGTGGAATCTGAGAACAGATATTTCGGATCCCTTTGAAGACTATAGGGCCAAAGGAAATATCCTCCGATAACAAAGAGAAAGAAGCTTTCTGAGAAACTTCTTTGTGTTCTGTGAAATCATCTCACAGAGTTACAGCTTTCCACTCAAGAAGCCTTTCGCTAAGACAGTTCTTGTGGAATTGGCAAAGGGATATTTGGGAGCCCATAGAGGGCTATGGTGAAAAAGGAAATATCCTCAGATGAAAACAGGAAAGAAGCTTTCTGAGAAACTGCTCTGTGATGTGTGACTTCCACTCACAGAGTTACATCTGTATTTCCTGGATCTCTTTGCTAGCCTTATTTCTGTGGAATCTGAGAACAGATATTTCGGATCCCTTTGAAGACTATAGGGCCAAAGGAAATATCGTCCGATAACAAAGAGAAAGAAGGTTTCTGAGAAACTTCTTTGTGTTCTGTGAAATCATCTCAAAGAGTTACAGCTTTCCCCTCAAGAAGCCTTTCGCTAAGACAGTTCTTGTGGAATTGGCAAAGGGATATTTCGGAGCCCATAGAGGCCTATGGTGAAAAAGGAAATATCCTCAGATGAAATCTGGAAAGAAGCTTTCTGAGAAACTGCTTAGTGTTCTGTTAATTCATCTCACAGAGTTACATCTGTATTTCGTGGATCTCTTGGCTAGCCTTATTTCTGTGGAATCTGAGAACAGATATTTCGGATCCCTTTGAAGACTATAGGGCCAAAGGAAATATCCTCCGATAACAAAGAGAAAGAAGCTTTCTGAGAAACTTCTTTGTGTTCTGTGAAATCATCTCACAGAGTTGCAGCTTTCCAATCAAGAAAGCTTTCGCTAAGACAGTTCTTGCGGAATTGGCAGAGGGATATTTGGGAGCCCATAGAGGCCTATGGTGAAAAAGGAAATATCCTCAGATGAAATCTGGAAAGAAGCTTTCTGAGAAACTGCTTAGTGTTCTGTTAATTCACCTCCCAGAGGTACATCTGTATTTCGTGGATCTCTTTGCTAGCCTTATTACTGTGGAATCTGAGAACAGATATTTCGGATCCCTTTGAAGACTATAGGGTCAAAGGAAATATCCTCCGATAACAAAGAGAAAGAAGCTTTCTGAGAAACTTCTTTGTGTTCTGTGAAATCATCTCACAGAGTTACAGCTTTCCATTCAAGAAGCCTTTCACTAAGACAGTTCTTGTGGAATTGGCAAAGTGATATTTGGAAGCCCATAGAGGGCTATGGTGAAAAAGGAAATATCCTGAGATGAAATCTGGAAAGAAGCTTTCTGAGAAACTGCTCTGTGATGTGTGACTTCCACTCACAGAGTTACATCTGTATTTCGTGGATCTCTTTGCTAGCCTTATTTCTGTGGAATCTGAGAACAGATATTTTGGATCCCTTTGAAGACTATAGGGCCAAAGGAAATATCCTCCGATAACAAAGAGAAAGAAGCTTTCTGAGAAATTTCTTTGTGTTCTGTGAAATCATCTCACAGAGTTACAGCTTTCCACTCAAGAAGCCTTTCGCTAAGACAGTTCTTGTGGACTCGGCAAAGGGATATTTGGAAGCCCGTAGAGGCCTATGGTGAAAAAGGAAATACCCTCAGATGAATTCTGGAAATAAGCTTTCTGAGAAACTGCTTAGTGTTCTGTTAATTCATCTCACAGAGTCACATGTGTATTTCGTGGATCTCTTTGCTAGCCTTATTTCTGTGGAATCTAAGAACAGATATTTCGGATCCCTTTGAAGACTATAGGGCCAAAGGAAATATCCTCCGATAACAAAGAGAAAGAAGCTTTCTGAGAAACTTCTTTGTGTTCTGTGAAATCATCTCACAGAGTTACAGCTTTCCCGTCAAGAAGTCTTTCGCTAAGACAGTTCTTTTGGAATCTGCAAAGAGATATTTGGAAGCCCATAGAGGCCTATGGTGAAAAAGGAAATATCCTCAGATGGAATCTGGAAAGAAGCTTTCTGAGAAACTGCTTAGTGTTCTGTTAATTCATCTCACAGAGTTACATCTGTATTTCGTGGATCTCTTTGCTAGCCTTATTTCTGTGGAATCTGAGAACAGATATTTCGGATCCCTTTGAGACTATAGGGCCAAAGGAAATATCCTCCGATAACAAAGAGAAAGAAGCTTTCTGAGAAACTTCTTTGTGTTCTGTGAAATCATCTCACAGAATTACAGCTTTCCACTCAAGAAGCCTTTCGCTAAGACAGTTCTTGTGGAATTGGCAAAGGGATATTTGGGAGCCCATAGAGGGCTATGGTGAAAAAGGAAATATCCTCAGATGAAATCTGGAAAGAAGCTTTCTGAGAAACTGCTCTGTGATGTGTGACTTCCACTCACAGAGTTACATCTGTATTTCCTGGATCTCTTTGCTAGCCTTATTTCTGTGGAATCTGAGAACAGATATTTCGGATCCCTTTGAAGACTATAGGGCCAAAGGAAATATCGTCCGATAACAAAGAGAAAGAAGCTTTCTGAGAAACTTCTTTGTGTTCTGTGAAATCATCTCAAAGAGTTACAGCTTTCCCCTCAAGAAGCCTATCGCTAAGACAGTTCTTGTGGAATTGGCAAAGGGATATTTCGGAGCCCATAGAGGCCTATGGTGAAAAAGGAAATATCCTCAGATGAAATCTGGAAATAAGCTTTCTGAGAAACTGCTTAGTGTTCTGTTAATTCATCTCACAGAGTTACATCTGTATTTCGTGGATCTCTTGGCTAGCCTTATTTCTGTGGAATCTGAGAACAGATATTTCGGATCCCTTTGAAGACTATAGGGCCAAAGGAAATATCCTCCGATAACAAAGAGAAAGAAGCTTTCTGAGAAACTTCTTTGTGTTCTGTGAAATCATCTCACAGAGTTGCAGCTTTCCAATCAAGAAAGCTTTCGCTAAGACATTTCTTGCGGAATTGGCAGAGGGATATTTGGGAGCCCATAGAGGCCTACGGTGAAAAAGGAAATATCCTCAGATGAAATCTGGAAAGAAGCTTTCTGAGAAACTGCTTAGTGTTCTGTTAATTCGCCTCCCAGAGGTACATCTGTATTTCTTGGATCTCTTTGGTATCCTTATTACTGTGGAATCTGAGAACAGATATTTCGGATCCCTTTGAAGACTATAGGGCCAAAGGAAATATCCTCCGATAACAAAGAGAAAGAAGCTTTCTGAGAAACTTCTTTGTGTTCTGTGAAATCATCTCACAGAGTTACAGCTTTCCACTCAAGAAGCCTTTCGCTAAGACAGTTCTTGTGGAATTGGCAAAGGGATATTTGGGAGCCCATAGAGGGCTATGGTGAAAAAGGAAATATCCTCAGATGAAAACAGGAAAGAAGCTTTCTGAGAAACTGCTCTGTGATGTGTGACTTCCACTCACAGAGTTACATCTGTATTTCCTGGATCTCTTTGCTAGCCTTATTTCTGTGGAATCTGAGAACAGATATTTCGGATCCCTTTGAAGACTATAGGGCCAAAGGAAATATCGTCCGATAACAAAGAGAAAGAAGGTTTCTGAGAAACTTCTTTGTGTTCTGTGAAATCATCTCAAAGAGTTACAGCTTTCCCCTCAAGAAGCCTTTCGCTAAGACAGTTCTTGTGGAATTGGCAAAGGGATATTTCGGAGCCCATAGAGGCCTATGGTGAAAAAGGAAATATCCTCAGATGAAATCTGGAAAGAAGCTTTCTGAGAAACTGCTTAGTGTTCTGTTAATTCATCTCACAGAGTTACATCTGTATTTCGTGGATCTCTTGGCTAGCCTTATTTCTGTGGAATCTGAGAACAGATATTTCGGATCCCTTTGAAGACTATAGGGCCAAAGGAAATATCCTCCGATAACAAAGAGAAAGAAGCTTTCTGAGAAACTTCTTTGTGTTCTGTGAAATCATCTCACAGAGTTGCAGCTTTCCAATCAAGAAAGCTTTCGCTAAGACAGTTCTTGCGGAATTGGCAGAGGGATATTTGGGAGCCCATAGAGGCCTATGGTGAAAAAGGAAATATCCTCAGATGAAATCTGGAAAGAAGCTTTCTGAGAAACTGCTTAGTGTTCTGTTAATTCACCTCCCAGAGGTACATCTGTATTTCGTGGATCTCTTTGCTAGCCTTATTACTGTGGAATCTGAGAACAGATATTTCGGATCCCTTTGAAGACTATAGGGTCAAAGGAAATATCCTCCGATAACAAAGAGAAAGAAGCTTTCTGAGAAACTTCTTTGTGTTCTGTGAAATCATCTCACAGAGTTACAGCTTTCCATTCAAGAAGCCTTTCACTAAGACAGTTCTTGTGGAATTGGCAAAGTGATATTTGGAAGCCCATAGAGGGCTATGGTGAAAAAGGAAATATCCTGAGATGAAATCTGGAAAGAAGCTTTCTGAGAAACTGCTCTGTGATGTGTGACTTCCACTCACAGAGTTACATCTGTATTTCGTGGATCTCTTTGCTAGCCTTATTTCTGTGGAATCTGAGAACAGATATTTTGGATCCCTTTGAAGACTATAGGGCCAAAGGAAATATCCTCCGATAACAAAGAGAAAGAAGCTTTCTGAGAAATTTCTTTGTGTTCTGTGAAATCATCTCACAGAGTTACAGCTTTCCACTCAAGAAGCCTTTCGCTAAGACAGTTCTTGTGGAATCGGCAAAGGGATATTTGGAAGCCCGTAGAGGCCTATGGTGAAAAAGGAAATACCCTCAGATGAATTCTGGAAAGAAGCTTTCTGAGAAACTGCTTAGTGTTCTGTTAATTCATCTCACAGAGTCACATCTGTATTTCGTGGATCTCTTTGCTAGCCTTATTTCTGTGGAATCTAAGAACAGATATTTCGGATCCCTTTGAAGACTATAGGGCCAAAGAAAATATCCTCCGATAACAAAGAGAAAGAAGCTTTCTGAGAAACTTCTTTGTGTTCTGTGAAATCATCTCACAGAGTTACAGCTTTCCCGTCAAGAAGTCTTTTGCTAAGACAGTTCTTGTGGAATCGGCAAAGGGATATTTGGAAGCCCATAGAGGCCTATGGTGAAAAAGGAAATATCCTCAGATGGAATCTGGAAAGAAGCTTTCTGAGAAACTGGTTAGTGTTCTGTTAATTCATCTCACAGAGTTACATCTGTATTTCGTGGATCTCTTTGCTAGCCTTATTTCTGTGGAATCTGAGAACAGATATTTCGGATCCCTTTGAAGACTATAGGGCCAAAGGAAATATCCTCCGATAACAAAGAGAAAGAAGCTTTCTGAGAAACTTCTTTGTGTTCTGTGAAATCATCTCACAGAGTTATAGCTTTCCCTTCAAGAAGCCTTTCCCTTAGACAGTTCTTGTGGAATTGGCAAAGGGATATTTGGAAGCCCATAGAGGGCTATGGTGAAAAAGGTAATATCCTCAGAGGATATCTGGAAAGAAGCTTTCTGAGAAACTGCTTAGTGTTCTGTTAATTCACCTCACAGAGTTACATCTGTATTTCTTGGATCTCTTTGCTAGCCTTATTTCTGTGGAATCTGAGAACAGATATTTCGGATCCCTTTGAAGACTATAGGTTCAAAGGAAATATCCTCCGATAACAAAGAGAAAGAAGCTTTCTGAGAAACTTCTTTGTGTTCTGTGAAATCATCTCACAGAGTTACAGCTTTCCCCTCAAGAAGCCTTTCGCTAAGACAGTTCTTGTGGAATTGGCAAAGGGATATTTGGAAGCCCATAGTGGGCTATGGTGAAAAAGCAAATATCCTCCTATGAAATCTTTAAAGAACCTTTCGGAGAAACTGCTCTGTGATGTGTGACTTCCACTCACAGAGTTACATCTGTATTTTTTGGATCTCTTTGCTAGCCTTATTTCTGTGGAATCTGAGAACAGATATTTCGGATCCCTTTGAAGACTATAGGGCCAAAGGAAATATCCTCCGATAACAAAGAGAAAGAAGCTTTCTGAGAAACTTCTTTGGGTTCTGTGAAATCATCTCACAGAGTTACAGCTTTCCCCTCAAGAAGCCTTTCGCTAAGACAGTTCTTGTGGAATTGGCAAAGGGATATTTGGAAGCCCTTAGAGGGCTATGGTGAAAAAGGAAATATCCTCAGATGAAATCTGGAAAGAAGCTTTCTGAGAAACTGCTTAGTGTTCTGTTAATTCATCTCACAGAGTTACATCTGTATTTCGTGGATCTCTTGGCTAGCCTTATTTCTGTGGAATCTGAGAACAGATATTTCGGATCCCTTTGAAGACTATAGGGCCAAAGGAAATATCCTCCGATAACAAAGAGAAAGAAGGTTTCTGAGAAACTTCTTTGTGTTCTGTGAAATCATCTCACAGAGTTGCAGCTTTCCACTCAAGAAAGCTTTCGCTAAGACAGTTCTTGCGGAATTGGCAAAGGGATATTTGGGAGCCCATGGAGGCCTATGGTGAAAAAGGAAATATCCTCAGATGAAATCTGGAAAGAAGCTTTCTGAGAAACTGCTTAGTGTTCTGTTAATTCATCTCACAGAGTTACATCTGTATTTCGTGGATCTCTTTGCTAGCCTTATTTCTGTGGAATCTGAAAACAGATATTTCGGATCCCTTTGAAGACTATAGGGCCAAAGGAAATATCCTCCGATAACAAAGAGAAAGAAGCTTTCTGAGAAACTTCTTTGTGTTCTGTGAAATCAACTCACAGAGTTACAGCTTTCCCTTCAAGAAGCCTTTCCCTTAGACAGTTCTTGTGGAATTGGCAAAGTGATATTTGGAAGCCCATAGAGGGCTATGGTGAAAAAGGAAATATCCTCAGATGAAATCTGGAAAGAAGCTTTCTGAGAAACTGCTTAGTGTTCTGTTAATTCACCTCCCAGAGTTACATCTGTGTTTCGTGGATCTCTTTGCTAGCCTTATTACTGTGGAATCTGAGAACAGATATTTCGGATCCCTTTGAAGACTATAGGGTCAAAGGAAATATCCTCCGATAACAAAGAGAAAGAAGCTTTCTGAGAAACTTCTTTGTGTTCTGTGAAATCATCTCACAGAGTTACAGCTTTCCCTTCAAGAAGCCTTTCACTAAGACAGTTCTTGTGGAATTGGCAAAGTGATATTTGGAAGCCCATAGAGGGCTATGGTGAAAAAGGAAATATCCTGAGATGAAATCTGGAAAGAAGCTTTCTGAGAAACTGCTCTGTGATGTGTGACTTCCACTCACAGAGTTACATCTGTATTTCGTGGATCTCTTTGCTAGCCTTATTTCTGTGGAATCTGAGAACAGATATTTTGGATCCCTTTGAAGACTATAGGGCCAAAGGAAATATCCTCCGATAACAAAGAGAAAGAAGCTTTCTGAGAAACTTCTTTGTGTTCTGTGAAATCATCTCACAGAGTTACAGCTTTCCACTCAAGAAGCCTTTCGCTAAGACAGTTCTTGTGGAATCGGCAAAGGGATATTTGGAAGCCCATAGAGGCCTATGGTGAAAAAGGAAATATCCTCAGATGAAATCTGGAAAGAAGCTTTCTGAGAAACTGCTTAGTGTTCTGTTAATTCATCTCACAGAGTCTCATCTGTATTTCGTGGATCTCTTTGCTAGCCTTATTTCTGTGGAATCTAAGAACAGATATTTCGGATCCCTTTGAAGACTATAGGGCCAAAGGAAATATCCTCCGATAACAAAGAGAAAGAAGCTTTCTAAGAAACTTCTTTGTGTTCTGTGAAATCATCTCACAGAGTTACAGCTTTCCCGTCAAGAAGTCTTTTGCTAAGACAGTTCTTGTGGAATCGGCAAAGGGATATTTGGAAGCCCATAGAGGCCTTTGGTGAAAAAGGAAATATCCTCAGATGGAATCTGGAAAGAAGCTTTCTGAGAAACTGGTTAGTGTTCTGTTAATTTATCTCACAGAGTTACATCTGTATTTCGTGGATCTCTTTGCTAGCCTTATTTCTGTGGAATCTGAGAACAGATATTTCGGATCCCTTTGAAGACTATAGGGCCAAAGGAAATATCCTCCGATAACAAAGAGAAAGACGCTTTCTGAGAAACTTCTTTGTGTTCTGTGAAATCATCTCACAGAGTTACAGCTTTCCCTTCAAGAAGCCTTTCCCTTAGACAGTTCTTGTGGAATTGGCAAAGGGATATTTGGAAGCCCATAGAGGGCTATGGTGAAAAAGGTAATATCCTCAGAGGATATCTGGAAAGAAGCTTTCTGAGAAACTGCTTAGTGTTCTGTTAATTCACCTCACAGAGTTACATCTGTATTTCGTGGATCTCTTTGCTAGCCTTATTTCTGTGGAATCTGAGAACAGATATTTCGGATCCCTTTGAAGACTATAGGGTCAATGGAAATATCCTCCGATAACAAAGAGAAAGAAGCTTTCTGAGAAACTTCTTTGTGTTCTGCGAAATCATCTCACAGAGTTACAGCTTTCCCCTCAAGAAGCCTTTCGCTAAGACAGTTCTTGTGGAATTGGCAAAGGGATATTTGGAAGCCCATAGTGGGCTATGGTGAAAAAGGAAATATCCTCATATGAAATCTTTAAAGAAGCTTTCTGAGAAACTGCTCTGTGGTGTGTGACTTCCACTCACAGAGTTACATCTGTATTTCGTGGATCTCTTGGCTAGCCTTATTTCTGTGGAATCTGAGAACAGATATTTCGGTTCCCTTTGAAGACTATAGGACCAAAGGGAATATCCTCCGATACCAAAGAGAAAGAAGCTTTCTGAGAAACTTCTTTGTGTTCTGTGAAAACATCTCACAGAGTTACAGCTTTCCCCTCCAGAAGCCTTTCGCTAAGACAGTTCTTGTGGAATTGGCAAAGGGATATTTGGGAGCCCATAGAGGCCTATGGTGAAGAAGGAAATATCCTCGGAGGAAATCTGGAAAGAAGCTTTTGAGAAACTGCTTAGTGTTCTGTTAATTCATCTCACAGAGTTACATCTGTATTTCGTGGATCTCTTTGCTAGCCTTATTTCTGTGGAATCTGAAAACAGATATTTCGGATCCCTTTGAAGACTATAGGGCCAAAGGAAATATCCTCCGATAACAAAGAGAAAGAAGCTTTCTGAGAAACTTCTTTGTGTTCTGTGAAATCATCTCACAGAGTTACAGCTTTCCCTTCAAGAAGCCTTTCGCTAAGACAGTTCTTGTGGAGTTGGCAAAGTGATATTTGGGAGCCCATACAGGACTATGGTGAAAAAGGAAATATCCTCAGATGAAATCTGGAAAAAACCTTTCTGAGAAACTGCTTAGTGTTCTGTTAATTCATCTCACAGAGTTACATCTGTATTTCGTGGATCTCTTTGCTAGCTTAATTTCTGTGGAATCTGAGAACAGATATTTCGGATCCCTTTTTAAGACTGTAGGGCCAAAGGAAATATCCTCCGATAACAAAGAGAAAGAAGCTTTCTGAGAAACTTCTTTGTATTCTGTGAAATCATCTCACAGAGTTACAGCTTTCCCTTCAAGAAGCCTTTCACTAAGACAGTTCTTGTGGAATTGGCAAAGTGATATTTGGAAGCCCATAGAGGGCTATGGTGAAAAAGGAAATATCCTCAGATGAAATCTGGAAAGAAGGTTTCTGAGAAACTGTTCTGTGATGTGTGACTTCCACTCACAGAGTTACATCTGTATTTCGTGGATCTCTTTGCTAGCCTTATTTCTGTGGAATCTGAGAACAGATATTTTGGATCCCTTTGAAGACTATAGGGCTAAAGGAAATATCCTCCGATAACAAAGAGAAAGAAGCTTTCTGAGAAACTTCTTTGTGTTCTGTGAAATCATCTCACAGAGTTACAGCTTTCCACTCAAGAAGCCTTTCGCTAAGACAGTTCTTGTGGAATCGGCAAAGGGATATTTGGAAGCCCATAGAGGCCTATGGTGAAAAAGGAAATATCCTCAGATGGAATCTGGAAAGAAGCTTTCTGAGAAACTGCTTAGTGTTCTGTTAATTCATCTTCCAGAGTTACATCTGTATTTCGTGGATCTCTTTGCTAGCATTATTTCTGTGGAATCTGAGAACAGATATTTCGGATCCCGTTGAAGACTATAGGGCCAAAGGAAATATCCTCCGATAACAAAGAGAAAGAAGCTTTCTGAGAAACTTCTTTGTGTTCTGTGAAATCATCTCACAGAGTTACAGCTTTCCCCTCAAAAAGCCTTTCGCTAAGACAGTTCTTGTGGAATTGGCAAAGGGATATTTGAAAGCCCATAGAGGGCTATGGTGAAAAAGCAAATATCCTCAGATGAAATCTGGAAAGAAGCTTTCTGAGAAACTGCTCTGTGATGTGTGACTTTCACTCACAGAGTTACATCTGTATTTCCTGGATCACTTGGCTAGCCTTATTTCTGTGGAATCTGAGAACAGATATTTCGGATCCCTTTGAAGACTATAGGGCCAAAGCAAATATCCTCCGATATCAAAGAGAAAGAAGCTTTCTGAGAAACTTCTTTGTGTTCTGTGAAATCATCTCACAGAGTTACAGCTTTCCCCTCAAGAAGCGTTTCGCCAAGACAGTTCTTGTGGAATTGGCAAAGGGATATTTGGGAGCCCATAGAGGCCTATGGTGAAAAAGGAAATATCCTCAGATGAAATCTGGAAAGAAGCTTTCTGAGAAACTGCGTAGTGTTCTGTTAATTCATCTCACAGAGTTACATCTGTATTTCGTGGATCTCTTTGCTAGCCTTATTTCTGTGGAATCTGAGAACAGATATTACGGATCCCTTTGAAGACTATAGGGCCAAAGGAAATATCCTCCGATAACAAAGAGAAAGAAGCTTTCTGAGAAACTTCTTTGTGTTCTGTGAAATCATCTCACAGAGTTACAGCTTTCCCCTCAAGAAGCCTTTCGCTAAGACAGTTCTTGTGGAATCGGCAAAGGGATATTTGGAAGCCCATAGTGGCCTTTGGTGTGAAAGGAAATATCCTCAGATGGAATCTCGAAAGAAGCATTCTGAGAAACTGCTTAGTGTTCTGTTAATTCATCTCACAGAGTTACATCTGTATTTCGTGGATCTCTTTGCTAGCCTTATTTCTGTGGAATCTGAGAACAGTTATTTCGGATCCCTTTGAAGACTATAGGACCAAAGGGAATATCCTCCGATAACAAAGAGAAAGAAGCTTTCTGAGAAACTTCTTTGTGTTCTGTGAAATCATCTCACAGAGTTACAGCTTTCCCCTCAAGAAACCTTTCGCTAAGACAGTTCTTGTGGAATTGGCAAAGTGATATTTGGAAGCCCTTAGAGGGCTATGGTGAAAAAGGAAATATCCTCAGATGAAATCTGGAAAGAAGCTTTCTGAGAAACTGCTCTGTGATGTGTGACTTCCACTCACAGAGTTACATCTGTATTTCGTGGATCTCTTTGCTAGCCTTATTTCTGTGGAATCTGAGAACAGATATTTCGGATCCCTTTGAAGACTATAGGGCCAAAGGAAATATCCTCCGATAACAAAGAGAAAGAAGCTTTCTGAGAAACTTTTTTGTGTTCTGTTAATTCATCTCACAGAGTCACATCTGTATGTCGTGGATCTCTTTGCTAGCCTTATTTCTGTGGAATCTAAGAACAGATATTTCGGATCCCTTTGAAGACTATAGGGCCAAAGGAAATATCCTCCGATAACAAAGAGAAAGAAGCTTTCTGAGAAACTTCTTTGTGTTCTGTGAAATCATCTCACAGAGTTACAGCTTTCCCGTCAAGAAGTCTTTCGCTAAGACAGTTCTTGTGCAATCGGCAAAGGGATATTTGGAAGCCCATAGAGTCCTATGGTGAAAAAGGAAATATCCTCAGATGGAATCTGGAAAGAAGCTTTCTGAGAAACTGCTTAGTGTTCTGTTAATTCATCTCACAGAGTTACATCTGTATTTCGTGGATCTCTTTGCTAGCCTTATTTCTGTGGAATCTGAGAACAGATATTTCGGATCCCGTTGAAGACTATAGGGCCAAAGGAAATATCCTCCGATAACAAAGAGAAAGAAGCTCTCTGAGAAACTTCTTTGTGTTCTGTGAAATCATCTCACAGAGGTACAGCTTCCCCTCAAGAAGCCTTTCGCTAAGACAGTTCTTGTGGAATTGGCAAAGGGATATTTGGAAGCCCATAGAGGGCTATGGTGAAAAAGGAAATATCCTCAGATGAAATCTGGAAAGAAGCTTTCTGAGAAACTGCTCTGTGATGTGTGACTTCCACTCACAGAGTTACATCTGTATTTCCTGGATCACTTGGCTAGCCTTATTTCTGTGGAATCTGAGAACAGATATTTCGGATCCCTTTGAAGACTATAGGGCCAAAGCAAATATCCTCCGATAACAAAGAGAAAGAAGATTTCTGAGAAACTTCTTTGTGTTCTGTGAAATCATCTCACAGAGTTACAGCTTTCCACTCAAGAAGCCTTTCGCTAAGACAGTTCTTGTGGAATCGGCAAAGGGATATTTGGAAGCCCATAGAGGCCTATGGTGAAAAAGGAAATATCCTCAGATGAAACCTGGAAAGAAGCTTTCTGAGAAACTGCTTAGTGTTCTGTTAATTCATCTCACAGAGTCACATCTGTATTTCGTGGATCTCTTTGCTAGCCTTATTTCTGTGGAATCTAAGAACAGATATTTCGGATCCCTTTGAAGACTATAGGGCCAAAGGAAATATCCTCCGATAACAAAGAGAAAGAAGCTTTCTGAGAAACTTCTTTGTGTTCTGTGAAATCATCTCACAGAGTTACAGCTTTCCCGTCAAGAAGTCTTTTGCTAAGACAGTTCTTGTGGAATCGGCAAAGGGATATTTGGAAGCCCGTAGAGGCCTATGGTGAAAAAGGAAATATCCTCAGATGGAATCTGGAAAGAAGCTTTCTGAGAAACTGGTTAGTGTTCTGTTAATTCATCTCACAGAGTTACATCTGTATTTCGTGGATCTCTTTGCTAGCCTTATTTCTGTGGAATCTGAGAACAGATATTTCGGATCCCTTTGAAGACTATAGGGCCAAAGGAAATATCCTCCGATAACAAAGAGAAAGAAGCTTTCTGAGAAACTTCTTAGTGTTCTGTGAAATCATCTCACAGAGTTACAGCTTTCCCTTCAAGAAGCCTTTCCCTTAGACAGTTCTTGTGGAATTGACAAAGGGATATTTGGAAGCCCATAGAGGGCTATGGTGAAAAAGGTAATATCCTCAGAGGATATCTGGAAAGAAGCTTTCTGAGAAACTGCTTAGTGTTCTGTTAATTCACCTCACAGAGTTACATCTGTATTTCGTGGATCTCTTTGCTAGCCTTATTTCTGTGGAATCTGAGAACAGATATTTCGGATCCCTTTGAAGACTATAGGGTCAAAGGAAATATTCTCCGATAACAAAGAGAAAGAAGCTTTCTGAGAAACTTCTTTGTGTTCTGTGAAATCATCTCACAGAGTTACAGCTTTCCCGTCAAGAAGCCTTTCGCTAAGACAGTTCTTGTGGAATTGGCAAAGGGATATTTGGAAGCCCATAGTGGGCTATGGTGAAAAAGGAAATATCCTCATATGAAATCTTTAAAGAATCTTTCTGAGAAACTGCTCTGTGATGTGTGACTTCCACTCACAGAGTTACATCTGTATTTCGTGGATCTCTTTGCTAGCCTTATTTCTGAGGAATCTGAGAACAGATATTTCGGATCCCTTTGAAGACTATAGGGCCAAAGGAAATATCCTCCGATAACAAAGAGAAAGAAGCTTTCTGAGAAACTTCTTTGTGTTCTGTGAAATCATCTCACAGAGTTACAGCTTTCCACTCAAGAAGCCTTTCGCTAAGACAGTTCTTGTGGAATTGGCAAAGTGATATTTGGGAGCCCATACAGGACTATGGTGAAAAAGGAAATATCCTCAGATGAAATCTGGAAAGAAGCTTTCTGAGAAACTGCTTAGTGTTCTGTTAATTCATCTCACAGAGTTACATCTGTATTTCGTGGATCTCTTGGCTAGCCTTATTTCTGTGGAATCTGAGAACAGATATTTCGGATCCCTTTGAAGACTATAGGGCCAAAGGAAATATCCTCCGATAACAAAGAGAAAGAAGCTTTCTGAGAAACTTCTTTGTGTTCTGTGAAATCAACTCACAGAGTTACATCTTTCCCCTCAAGAAGCCTTTCGCTAAGACAGTTCTTGTGGAATTGGCAAAGTGATATTTGGGAGCCCATAGAGGGCTATGGTGAAAAAGGAAATATCCTCAGATGAAATCTGGAAAGAAGCTTTCTGAGAAACTGCTTAGTGTTCTGTTAATTCACCTCCCAGAGTTACATCTGTATTTCGTGGATCTCTTTGCTAGCCTTATTACTGTGGAATCTGAGAACAGATATTTCGGATCCCTTTGAAGACTATAGGGTCAAAGGAAATATCCTCCGATAACAAAGAGAAAGAAGCTTTCTGAGAAACTTCTTTGTGTTCTGTGAAATCATCTCACAGAGTTACAGCTATCCCCTCAAGAAGCCTTTCGCTAAGACAGTTTTTGTGGAATTGGCAAAGGGATATTTGGAAGCCCATAGAGGGCTATGGTGAAAAAGGAAATATCCTCAGATGAAATCTGGAAAGAAGCTTTCTGAGAAACTGCTCTGTGATGTGTGACTTCCACTCACAGAGTTACATCTGTATTTCGTGGATCTCTTTGCTACCCTTATTTCTGTGGAATCTGAGAACAGATATTTCGGATCCCTTAGAAAACTATAGGGCCAAAGGAAATATCCTCCGATAACAAAGAGAAAGAAGCTTTCTGAGAAACTTCTTTGTGTTTTGTGAAATCATCTCACACAGTTGCAGCTTTCCACTCAAGAAGCCTTTCGCTAAGACAGTTCTTGTGGAATTGGCAAAGGGATATTTAGGAGCCCATAGAGGCCTATGGTGAAAAAGGAAATATCCTCAGATGAAATCTGGAAAGAAGCTTTCTGAGAAACTGCTCTGTGATGTGTGACTTCCACTCACAGAGTTACATCTGTATTTCGTGGATCTCTTTGCTAGCCTTATTTCTGTGGAATCTGAGAACAGATATTTCGGATCCCTTTGAAGACTATAGGGCCAAAGGAAATATCCTCCGATAACAAAGAGAAAGAAGCTTTCTGAGAAACTTCTTTGTGTTCTGTGAAATCATCTCACAGAGTTACAGCTTTCCCTTCAAGAAGCCTTTCCCTTAGACAGTTCTTGTGGAATTGGCAAAGTGATATTTGGAGGCCCATAGAGGGCTATGGTGAAAAAGGAAATATCCTCAGATGAAATCTGGAAAGAAGCTTTCTGAGAAACTGCTTAGTGTTCTGTTAATTCACCTCACAGAGTCACATCTGTATTTCGTGGATCTCTTTGCTAGCCTTATTTCTGTGGAATCTGAGAACAGATATTTCGGATCGCTTTGAAGACTATAGGGTCAAAGGAAATAACCTCCGATCACAAAGAGAAAGAAGCTTTCTGAGAAACTTCTTTGTGTTCTGTGAAATCATCTCACAGAGTTACAGCTTTCCCTTCAAGAAGCCTTTCGCTAAGACAGTTCTTGTGGAATTGACAAAGGGATATTTGGAAGCCCATAGAGGGCTATGGTGAAAAAGGAAATATCCTCAGATGAAATCTGGAAAGAAGCTTTCTGAGAAACTGCTGTGTAATATGTGACTTCCACTCACAGAGTTACATCTGTATTTCGTGGATCTCTTTGCTAGCCTTATTTCAGGGGAATCTGAGAACAGATATTTCGGATCCCTTTGAAGACTATAGGGCCAAAGGAAATATCCTCCGATAACAAAGAGAAAGAAGCTTTCTGAGAAACTTCTTTGTGTTCTGTGAAATCATCTCACAGAGTTACAGCTTTCCACTCAAGAAGCCTTTCGCTAAGACAGTTCTTGTGGAATTGGCAAAGTGATATTTGGGAGCCCATACAGGACTATGGTGAAAAAGGAAATATCCTCAGATGAAATCTGGAAAAAAGCTTTCTGAGAAACTGCTTAGTGTTCTGTTAATTCATCTCACAGAGTTACATCTGTATTTCGTGGATCTCTTTGCTAGCTTAATTTCTGTGGAATCTGAGAACAGATATTTCGGATCCCTTTGAAGACTGTAGGGCCAAAGGAAATATCCTCCGATAACAAAGAGAAAGAAGCTTTCTGAGAAACTTCTTTGTTTTCTGTGAAATCATCTCACAGAGTTACAGCTTTCCCTTCAAGAAGCCTTTCACTAAGACAGTTCTTGTGGAATTGGCAAAGTGATATTTGGAAGCCCATAGAGGGCTATGGTGAAAAAGGAAATATCCTCAGATGAAATCTGGAAAGAAGCTTTCTGAAAAACTGTTCTGTGATGTGTGACTTCCACTCACAGAGTTACATCTGTATTTCGTGGATCTCTTTGCTAGCCTTATTTCTGTGGAATCTGAGAACAGATATTTTGGATCCCTTTGAAGACTATAGGGCCAAAGGAAATATCCTCCGATAACAAAGAGAAAGAAGCTTTCTGAGAAACTTCTTTGTGTTCTGTGAAATCATCTCACAGAGTTACAGCTTTCCCCTCAAGAAGCCTTTCGCTAAGACAGTTCTTGTGGAATTGGCAAAGGGATATTTGGAAGCCCATTGAGGGCTATGGTGAATAAGGAAATATCCTCAGATGAAATCTGGAAAGAAGCTTTCTGAGAAACTGCTCTGTGATGTGTGACTTCCACTCACAGAGTTACATCTGTATTTCGTGGATGTTTTTGCTAGCCTTATTTCTGTGGAATCTGAGAACAGATATTTCGGATCCCTTTGAAGACTATAGGGCCAAAGGAAATATCCTCCGATAACAAAGAGAAAGAAGCTTTCTGAGAAACTTCTTTGTGTTCTGTGAAATCATCTCACAGAGTTACAGCTTTCCACTCAAGAAGCCTTTCGTTAAGACAGTTCTTGTGGAATTGGCAAAGGGATATTTGGGAGCCCACAGAGGGCTATGGTGAAAAAGGAAATATCCTCAGATGAAATCTGGAAAGAAGCTTTCTGAGAAACTGCTTAGTGTTCTGTTAATTCATCTCACAGAGTCACATCTGTATGTCGTGGATCTCTTTGCTAGCCTTATTTCTGTGGAATCTAAGAACAGATATTTCGGATCCCTTTCAAGACTATAGGGCCAAAGGAAATATCCTCCGATAACAAAGAGAAAGAAGCTGTCTGAGAAACTTGTTTGTGTTCTGTGAAATCATCTCACAGAGTTACAGCTTTCCCGTCAAGAAGTCTTTCGCTAAGACAGTTCTTGTGCAATCGGCAAAGGGATATTTGGAAGCCCATAGAGGCCTATGGTGAAAAAGGAAATATCCTCAGATGGAATCTGGAAAGAAGCTTTCTGAGAAACTGGTTAGTGTTCTGTTAATTCATCTCACAGAGTTACATATGTATTTCGTGGATCTCTTGGCTAGTCTTATTTCTGTGGAATCTGAGAACAGATATTTCGGATCCCTTTGAATACTATAGGGCCAAAGGAAATATCCTCCGATAACAAAGAGAAAGAAGCTTTCTGACAAACTTCTTTGTGTTCTGTGAAATCATCTCACAGAGTTACAGCTTTCCCCTCAAGAAGCCTTTCGCTAAGACAGTTCTTGTGGAATTGGCAAAGGGATATTTGGAAGCCCATAGAGGGCTATGGTGAAAAAGGAAATATCCTCAGATGAAATCTGGAAGGAAGCTTTCTGAGAAACTGCTCTGTGATGTGTGACTTTCACTCACAGAGTTACATCTCTATTTCCTGGATCTCTTGGCTAGCCTTATTTCTGTGGAATCTGAGAATAGATATTTCGGATCCCTTTGAAGACTTTAGGGCCAAAGGAAATATCCTCCGATAACAAAGAGAAAGAAGCTTTCTGAGAAACTTCTTTGTGTTCTGTGAAATCATCTCACAGAGTTACAGCTTTCCCCTCAATAAGCCTTTCGCTAAGACAGTTCTTGTGGAATTGGCAAAGGGATATTTGGGAGCCCATAGAGGCCTATGGTGAAAAAGGAAATATCTTCAGATGAAATCTGGAAAGAAGCTTTCTGAGAAACTGTTTAGTGTTCTGTTAATTCATCTCACAGAGTTACATCTGTATTTCGTGGATCTCTTTGCTAGCCTATTTCTGTGGAATCTGAGAACAGATATTTCGGATCCCTTTGAAGACTATAGGGCCAAAGGAAATATCCTCCGATAACAAAGAGAAAGAAGCTTTCTGAGAAACTTCTTTGTGTTCTGTTAAATCATCTCACAGAGTTACAGCTTTCCCTTCAAGAAGCCTTTCGCTAAGACAGTTCTTGTGGAGTTGGCAAAGGGATATTTGGGAGCCCATAGAGGGCTAGGGTGAAAAAGGAAATATCCTCAGATGAAATCTGGAAAGAAGCTTTCTGAGAAACTGCTTAGTGTTCTGTTAATTCATCTCACGAGGTCACATCTGTATTTCGTGGATCTCTTTGCTAGCCTTATTTCTGTGGAATCTAAGAACAGATATTTCGGATCCCTTTGAAGACTATAGGGCCAAAGGAAATATCCTCCGATAACAAAGAGAAAGAAGCTTTCTGAGAAACTTCTTTGTGTTCTGTGAAATCATCTCACAGAGTTACAGCTTTCCCTTCAAGAAGCCTTTCGCTAAGACAGTTCTTGTGGAGTTGGCAAAGGGATATTTGGCAGCCCATAGAGGGCTAGGGTGAAAAAGGAAATATCCTCAGATGAAATCTGGAAAGAAGCTTTCTGAGAAACTGCTTAGTGTTCTGTTAATTCATCTCACGGAGTCACATCTGTATTTCGTGGATCTCTTTGCTAGCCTTATTTCTGTGGAATCTAAGAACAGATATTTCGGATCCCTTTGAAGACTATAGGGCCAAAGGAAATATCCTCCGATAACAAAGAGAAAGAAGCTTTCTGAGAAACTTCTTTGTGTTCTGTGAAATCATCTCACAGAGTTACAGCTTTCCCTTCAAGAAGCCTTTCGCTAAGACAGTTCTTGTGGAGTTGGCAAAGGGATATTTGGGAGCCCATAGAGGGCTAGGGTGAAAAAGGAAATATCCTCAGATGAAATCTGGAAAGAAGCTTTCTGAGAAACTGCTTAGTGTTCTGTTAATTCATCTCACGGAGTCACATCTGTATTTCGTGGATCTCTTTGCTAGCCTTATTTCTGTGGAATCTAAGAACAGATATTTCGGATCCCTTTGAAGACTATAGGGCCAAAGGAAATATCCTCCGATAACAAAGAGAAAGAAGCTTTCTGAGAAACTTCTTTGTGTTCTGTGAAATCATCTCACAGAGTTACAGCTTTCCCTTCAAGAAGCCTTTCGCTAAGATAGTTCTTGTGGAATTGGCAAAGTGATATTTGGAAGCCCATAGAGGGCTATGGTGAAAAAGGAAATATCCTCAGATGAAATCTGGAAAGAAGCTTTCTGAGAAACTGCTCTGTGATGTGTGACTTCCACTCACAGAGTTACATCTGTATTTCGTGGATGTTTTTGCTAGCCTTATTTCTGTGGAATCTGAGAACAGATATTTCGGATCCCTTTGAAGACTATAGGGCCAAAGGAAATATCCTCCGATAACAAAGAGAAAGAAGCTTTCTGAGAAACTTCTTTGTGTTCTGTGAAATCATCTCACAGAGTTACAGCTTTCCACTCAAGAAGCCTTTCGTTAAGACAGTTCTTGTGGAATTGGCAAAGGGATATTTGGGAGCCCACAGAGGGCTATGGTGAAAAAGGAAATATCCTCAGATGAAATCTGGAAAGAAGCTTTCTGAGAAACTGCTTAGTGTTCTGTTAATTCATCTCACAGAGTCACATCTGTATGTCGTGGATCTCTTTGCTAGCCTTATTTCTGTGGAATCTAAGAACAGATATTTCGGATCCCTTTCAAGACTATAGGGCCAAAGGAAATATCCTCCGATAACAAAGAGAAAGAAGCTTTCTGAGAAACTTGTTTGTGTTCTGTGAAATCATCTCACAGAGTTACAGCTTTCCCGTCAAGAAGTCTTTCGCTAAGACAGTTCTTGTGCAATCGGCAAAGGGATATTTGGAAGCCCATAGAGGCCTATGGTGAAAAAGGAAATATCCTCAGATGGAATCTGGAAAGAAGCTTTCTGAGAAACTGGTTAGTGTTCTGTTAATTCATCTCACAGAGTTACATATGTATTTCGTGGATCTCTTGGCTAGTCTTATTTCTGTGGAATCTGAGAACAGATATTTCGGATCCCTTTGAAGACTATAGGACCAAAGGAAATATCCTCCGATAACAAAGAGAAAGAAGCTTTCTGACAAACTTCTTTGTGTTCTGTGAAATCATCTCACAGAGTTACAGCTTTCCCCTCAAGAAGCCTTTCGCTAAGACAGTTCTTGTGGAATTGGCAAAGGGATATCTGGAAGCCCATAGAGGGCTATGGTGAAAAAGGAAATATCCTCAGATGAAATCTGGAAAGAAGCTTTCTGAGAAACTGCTCTGTGATGTGTGACTTTCACTCACAGAGTTACATCTCTATTTCCTGGATCTCTTGGCTAGCTTTATTTCTGTGGAATCTGAGAATAGATATTTCGGATCCCTTTGAAGACTATAGGGCCAAAGGAAATATCCTCCGATAACAAAGAGAAAGAAGCTTTCTGAGAAACTTCTTTGTGTTCTGTGAAATCATCTCACAGAGTTACAGCTTTCCCCTCAAGAAGCCTTTCGCTAAGACAGTTCTTGTGGAATTGGCAAAGGGATATTTGGGAGCCCATAGAGTCCTATGGTGAAAAAGGAAATATCCTCAGATGAAATCTGGAAAGAAGCTTTCTGAGAAACTGCTTAGTGTTCTGTTAATTCATCTCACAGAGTTACATCTGTATTTCGTGGATCTCTTTGCTAGCCTTATTTCTGTGGAATCTGAGAACAGATATTTCGGATCCCTTTGAAGACTATAGGGCCAAAGGAAATATCCTCCGATAACAAAGAGAAAGAAGCTTTCTGAGAAACTTCTTTGTGTTCTGTGAAATCATCTCACAGAGTTACAGCTTTCCCTTCAAGAAGCCTTTCGCTAAGACAGTTCTTGTAGAGTTGGCAAAGGGATATTTGGGAGCCCATAGAGGGCTAGGGTGAAAAAGGAAATATCCTCAGATGAAATCTGGAAAGAAGCTTTCTGAGAAACTGCTTAGTGTTCTGTTAATTCATCTCACAGAGTTACATCTGTGTTTCGTGGAACTCTTTGCTAGCCTTATTTCTGTGGAATCTGAGAATAGATATTTCGGATCCCTTTGAAGACTATAGGGTCAAAGGAAATATCCTCTGATAACAAAGAGAAAGAAGCTTTCTGAGAAACTTCTTTGTGTTCTGTGAAATCATCTCACAGAGTTACAGCTTTCCCCTCAAGAAGCCTTTCCCTTAGACAGTTCTTGTGGAATTGGCAAAGTGATATTTGGAAGCCCATAGAGGGCTATGGTGAAAAAGGAAATATCCTCAGATGAAATCTGGAAAGAAGCTTTCTGAGAAACTGCTCTGTGATGTGTGACTTCCACTCACAGAGTTACATCTGTATTTCGTGGATCTCTTTGCTACCCTTATTTCTGTGGAATCTGAGAACAGATATTTCGGATCCCTTTGAAAACTATAGGGCCAAAGGAAATATCCTCCGGTTACAAAGAGAAAGAAGCTTTCTGAGAAACTTCTTTGTGTTTTGTGAAATCATCTCACACAGTTGCAGCTTTCCACTCAAGAAGCCTTTCGCTAAGACAGTTCTTGTGGAATTGGCAAAGGGATATTTAGGAGCCCATAGAGGCCTATGGTGAAAAAGGAAATATCCTCAGATGAAATCTGGAAAGAAGCTTTCTGAGAAACTGCTCTGTGATGTGTGACTTCCACTCACAGAGTTACATCTGTATTTCGTGGATCTCTTTGCTAGCCTTATTTCTGTGGAATCTGAGAACAGATATTTCGGATCCCTTTGAAGACTATAGGGCCAAAGGAAATATCCTCCGATAACAAAGAGAAAGAAGCTTTCTGAGAAACTTCTTTGTGTTCTGTGAAATCATCTCACAGAGTTACAGCTTTCCCTTCAAGAAGCCTTTCCCTTAGACAGTTCTTGTGGAATTGGCAAAGTGATATTTGGAAGCCCATAGAGGGCAATGGTGAAAAAGGAAATATCCTCAGATGAAATCTGGAAAGAAGCTTTCTGAGAACTGCTTAGTGTTCTGTTAATTCACCTCACAGAGTTACATCTGTATTTCGTGGATCTCTTTGCTAGCCTTATTTCTGTGGAATCTGAGAACAGATATTTCGGATCCCTTTGAAGACTATAGGGTCAAAGGAAATAACCTCCGATAACAAAGAGAAAGAAGCTTTCTGAGAAACTTCTTTGTGTTCTGTGAAATCATCTCACAGAGTTACAGCTTTCCCTTCAAGAAGCCTTTCGCTAAGACAGTTCTTGTGGAATTGACAAAGGGATATTTGGAAACCCATAGAGGGCTATGGTGAAAAAGGAAATATCCTCAGATGAAATCTGGAAAGAATCTTTCTGAGAAACTGCTGTGTAATGTGTGACTTCCACTCACAGAGTTACATCTGTATTTCGTGGATCTCTTTGCTAGCCTTATTTCAGGGGAATCTGAGAACAGATATTTCGGATCCCTTTGAAGACTATAGGGCCAAAGGAAATATCCTCCGATAACAAAGAGAAAGAAGCTTTCTGAGAAACTTCTTTGTGTTCTGTGAAATCATCTCACAGAGTTACAGCTTTCCACTCAAGAAGCCTTTCGCTAAGACAGTTCTTGTGGAATTGGCAAAGTGATATTTGGGAGCCCATACAGGACTATGGTGAAAAAGGAAATATCCTCAGATGAAATCTGGAAAAAAGCTTTCTGAGAAACTGCTTAGTGTTCTGTTAATTCATCTCACAGAGTTACATCTGTATTTCGTGGATCTCTTTGCTAGCTTAATTTCTGTGGAATCTGAGAACAGATATTTCGGATCCCTTTGAAGACTGTAGGGCCAAAGGAAATATCCTCCGATAACAAAGAGAAAGAAGCTCCCTGAGAAACTTCTTTGTTTTCTGTGAAATCATCTCACAGAGTTACAGCTTTCCCTTCAAGAAGCCTTTCACTAAGACAGTTCTTGTGGAATTGGCAAAGTTATATTTGGAAGCCCATAGAGGGCTATGGTGAAAAAGGAAATATCCTCAGATGAAATCTGGAAAGAAGCTTTCTGAGAAACTGTTCTGTGATGTGTGACTTCCACTCACAGAGTTACATCTGTATTTCGTGGATCTCTTTGCTAGCCTTATTTCTGTGGAATCTGAGAACAGATATTTTGGATCCCTTTGAAGACTATAGGGACAAAGGAAATATCCTCCGATAACAAAGAGAAAGAAGCTTTCTGAGAAACTTCTTTGTGTTCTGTGAAATCATCTCACAGAGTTACAGCTTTCCACTCAAGAAGCCTTTCGCTAAGACAGTTCTTGTGGAATCGGCAAAGGGATATTTGGAAGCCCATAGAGGCCTATGGTGAAAAAGGAAATATCCTCAGATGGAATCTGGAAAGAAGCTTTCTGAGAAACTGCTTAGTGTTCTGTTAATTCATCTCACAGAGTTACATCTGTATTTCGTGGATCTCTTTGCTAGCCTTATTTCTGTGGAATCTGAGAACAGATATTTCGGATCCCGTTGAAGACTATAGGGCCAAATGAAATATCCTCCTATAACAAAGAGAAAGAAGCTTTCTGAGAAACTTCTTTGTGTTCTGTGAAATCATCTCACAGAGTTACAGCTTTCCCCTCAAGAAGCCTTTCGCTAAGACAGTTCTTGTGGAATTGGCAAAGGGATATTTGGAAGCCCATAGAGGGCTATGGTGAAAAAGGAAATATCCTCAGATGAAATCTGGAAAGAAGCTTTCTGAGAAACTGCTCTGTGATGTGTGACTTTCACTCACAGAGTTACATCTGTATTTCCTGGATCACTTGGCTAGCCTTATTTCTGTGGAATCTGAGAACAGATATTTCGGATCCCTTTGAAGACTATAGGGCCAAAGCAAATATCCTCCAATAACAAAGAGAAAGAAGCTTTCTGAGAAACTTCTTTGTGTTCTGTGAAATCATCTCACAGAGTTACAGCTTTCCCCGCAAGAAGCGTTTCGCCAAGAGAGTTCTTGTGGAATTGGCAAAGGGATATTTGGGAGCCCATAGAGGCCTATGGTGAAAAAGGAAATATCCTCAGATGAAATCTGGAAAGAAGCTTTCTGAGAAACTGCGTAGTGTTCTGTTAATTCATCTCACAGAGTTACATCTGTATTTCGTGGATCTCTTTGCTAGCCTTATTTCTGTGGAATCTGAGAACAGATATTACGGATCCCTTTGAAGACTATAGGGCCAAAGGAAATATCCTCCGATAACAAAGAGAAAGAAGATTTCTGAGAAACTTCTTTGTGTTCTGTGAAATCATCTCACAGAGTTACAGCTTTCCCCTCAAGAAGCCTTTCGCTAAGACAGTTCTTGTGGAATCGGCAAAGGGATATTTGGAAGCCCATAGTGGCCTTTGGTGTAAAAGGAAATATCCTCAGATGGAATCTCGAAAGAAGCATTCTGAGAAACTGCTTAGTGTTCTGTTAATTCATCTCACAGAGTTACATCTGTATTTCGTGGATCTCTTTGCTAGCCTTATTTCTGTGGAATCTGAGAACAGTTATTTCGGATCCCTTTGAAGACTATAGGACCAAAGGGAATATCCTCCGATAACAAAGAGAAAGAAGCTTTCTGAGAAACTTCTTTGTGTTCTGTGAAATCATCTCACAGAGTTAGAGCTTTCCCCTCAAGAAACCTTTCGCTAAGACAGTTCTTGTGGAATTGGCAAAGTGATATTTGGAAGCCCTTAGAGGGCTATGGTGAAAAAGGAATTATCCTCAGATGAAATCTGGAAAGAAGCTTTCTGAGAAACTGCTCTGTGATGTGTGACTTCCACTCACAGAGTTACATCTGTATTTCGTGGATCTCTTTGCTAGCCTTATTTCTGTGGAATCTGAGAACAGATATTTCGGATCCCTGTGAAGACTATAGGGCCAAAGGAAATATCCTCCGATAACAAAGAGAAAGAAGCTTTCTGAGAAACTTCTTTGTGTTCTGTGAAATCATCTCACAGAGTTACAGCTTTCCACTCAAGAAGCCTTTCGTTAAGACAGTTCTTGTGGAATTGGCAAAGGGATATTTGGGAGCCCACAGAGGGCAATGGTGAAAAAGGAAATATCCTCAGATGAAATCTGGAAAGAAGCTTTCTGAGAAACTGCTTAGTGTTCTGTTAATTCATCTCACAGAGTCACATCTGTATGTCGTGGATCTCTTTGCTAGCCTTATTTCTGTGGAATCTAAGAACAGATATTTCGGATCCCTTTGAAGACTATAGGGCCAAAGGAAATATCCTCCGATAACAAAGAGAAAGAAGCTTTCTGAGAAACTTGTTTGTGTTCTGTGAAATCATCTCCCAGAGTTACAGCTTTCCAGTCAAGAAGTCTTTCGCTAAGACAGTTCTTGTGCAATCGGCAAAGGGATATTTGGAAGCCCATAGAGGCCTATGGTGAAAAAGGAAATATCCTCAGATGGAATCTGGAAAGAAGCTTTCTGAGAAACTGGTTAGTGTTCTGTTAATTCATCTCACAGAATTACATATGTATTTCGTGGATCTCTTGGCTAGTCTTATTTCTGTGGAATCTGAGAACAGATATTTCGGATCCCTTTGAAGACTATAGGGCCAAAGGAAATATCCTCCGATAACAAAGAGAAAGAAGCTTTCTGACAAACTTCTTTGTGTTCTGTGAAATCATCTCACAGAGTTACAGCTTTCCCCTCAAGAAGCCTTTCGCTAAGACAGTTCTTGTGGAATTGGCAAAGTGATATTTGGAAGCCCATAGAGGGCTATGGTGAAAAAGGAAATATCCTCAGATGAAATCTGGAAAGAAGCTTTCTGAGAACTGCTTAGTGTTCTGTTAATTCACCTCACAGAGTTACATCTGTATTTCGTGGATCTCTTTGCTAGCCTTATTTCTGTGGAATCTGAGAACAGATATTTCGGATCCCTTTGAAGACTATAGGATCAAAGGAAATAACCTCCGATAACAAAGAGAAAGAAGCTTTCTGAGAAACTTCTTTGTGTTCTGTGAAATCATCTCACAGAGTTACAGCTTTCCCTTCAAGAAGCCTTTCGCTAAGACAGTTCTTGTGGAATTGACAAAGGGATATTTGGAAGCCCATAGAGGGCTATGGTGAAAAAGGAAATATCCTCAGATGAAATCTGGAAAGAATCTTTCTGAGAAACTGCTCTGTGATGTGTGACTTTCACTCACAGAGTTATCTCTATTTCCTGGATCTCTTGGCTAGCCTTATTTCTGTGGAATCTGAGAATAGATATTTCGGATCCCTTTGAAGACTATAGGGCCAAAGGAAATATCCTCCGATAACAAAAAGAAAGAAGCTTTCTGAGAAACTTCTTTGTGTTCTGTGAAATCATCTCACAGAGTTACAGCTTTCCCCTCAAGAAGCCTTTCGCTAAGACAGTTCTTGTGGAATTGGCAAAGGGATATTTGGGAGCCCATAGAGGCCTATGGTGAAAAAGGAAATATCCTCAGATGAAATCTGGAAAGAAGCTTTCTGAGAAACTGCTTAGTGTTCTGTTAATTCATCTCACCGAGTTACATCTGTATTTCGTGGATCTCTTTGCTAGCCTTATTTCTGTGGAATCTGAGAACAGATATTTCGGATCCCTTTGAAGACTATAGGGCCAAAGGAAATATCCTCCGATAACAAAGAGAAAGAAGCTTTCTGAGAAACTTCTTTGTGTTCTGTGAAATCATCTCACAGAGTTACAGCTTTCCCTTCAAGAAGCCTTTCGCTAAGACAGTTCTTGTGGAGTTGGCAAAGGGATATTTGGGAGCCCATAGAGGGCTATGGTGAAAAAGGAAATATCCTCAGATGAAATCTGGAAAGAAGCTTTCTGAGAAACTGCTCTGTGATGTGTGACTTTCACTCACAGAGTTACATCTCTGTTTCCTGGATCTCTTGGCTAGCCTTATTTCTGTGGAATCTGAGAATAGATATTTCGGATCCCTTTGAAGACTATAGGGCCAAAGGAAATATCCTCCGATAACAAAGAGAAAGAAGCTTTCTGAGAAACTTCTTTGTGTTCTGTGAAATCATCTCACAGAGTTACAGCTTTCCCCTCAAGAAGCCTTTCGCTAAGACAGTTCTCGTGGAATTGGCAAAGGGATATTTGGGAGCCCATAGAGGCCTATGGTGAAAAAGGAAATATCCTCAGATGAAATCTGGAAAGAAGCTTTCTGAGAAACTGCTTAGTGTTCTGTTAATTCATCTCACAGAGTTACATCTGTATGTCGTGGATCTCTTTGATAGCCTTATTTCTGTGGAATCTGAGAACAGATATTTCGGATCCCTTTGAAGACTATAGGGCCAAAGGAAATATCCTCCGATAACAAAGAGAAAGAAGCTTTCTGAGAAACTTCTTTGTGTTCTGTGAAATCATCTCACAGAGTTACAGCTTTCCCTTCAAGAAGCCTTTCGCTAATATAGTTCTTGTGGAATTGGCCAAGTGATATTTGGAAGCCCATAGAGGGCTATGGTGAAAAAGGAAATATCCTCAGATGAAATCTGGAAAGAAGCTTTCTGAGAAACTGCTTAGTGTTCTGTTAATTCATCTCACAGAGTTACATCTGTGTTTCGTGGAACTCTTTGCTAGCCTTATTTCTGTGGAATCTGAGAACAGATATTTCGGATCTCTTTGAAGACTACAGGGTCAAAGGAAATATCCTCCGATAACAAAGAGAAAGAAGCTTTCTGAGAAACTTCTTTGTGTTCTGTGAAATCATCTCACAGAGTTACAGCTTTCCCCTCAAGAAGCCTTTCGCTAAGACAGTTCTTGTGGAATTGGCAAAGGGATATTTGGGAGCCCATAGAGGCCTATGGTGAAAAAGGAAATATCCTCAGATGAAATCTGGAAAGAAGCTTTCTGAGAAACTGCTTAGTGTTCTGTTAATTCATCTCACAGAGTTACATCTGTATTTCGTGGATCTCTTTGCTAGGCTTATTTCTGTGGAATCTGAGAACAGATATTTCTGATCCCTTTTTAGACTATAGGGCCAAAGGAAATATCCTCCGATAACAAAGAGAAAGAAGCTTTCTGAGAAACTTCTTTGTGTTCTGTGAAATCATCTCACAGAGTTACAGCTTTCCCTTCAAGAAGCCTTTCGCTAAGACAGTTCTTGTGGAATTGGCAAAGGGATATTTGGGAGCCCATAGAGGGCTATGGTGAAAAAGGAAATATCCTCAGATGAAATCTGGAAAGAAGCTTTCTGAGAAACTGCTTAGTGTTCTGCTAATTCATCTCACGGAGTCACATCTGTATTTCGTGGATCTCTTTGCTAGCCTTATTTCTGTGGAATCTAAGAACAGATATTTCGGATCCCTTTGAAGACTATAGGGCCAAAGGAAATATCCTCCGATAACAAAGAGAAAGAAGCTTTCTGAGAAACTTCTTTCTATTCTGTGAAATCATCTCACAGAGTTACAGCTTTCCCCTCAAGAAGCCTTTCGCTAAGATAGTTCTTGTGGAATTGGCCAAGTGATATTTGGAAGCCCATAGAGGGCTATGGTGAAAAAGGAAATATCCTCAGATGAAATCTGGAAAGAAGCTTTCTGAGAAACTGCTTAGTGTTCTGTTAATTCATCTCACAGAGTTACATCTGTGTTTCGTGGAACTCTTTGCTAGCCTTATTTCTGTGGAATCTGAGAACAGATATTTCGGATCTCTTTGAACACTATAGGGTCAAAGGAAATATCCTCCGATAACAAAGAGAAAGAAGCTTTCTGAGAAACTTCTTTGTGTTCTGTGAAATCATCTCACAGAGTTATAGCTTTCCCGTCAAGAAGCCTTTCGCTAAGACAGTTCTTGTGGAATCGGCAAAGGGATATTTGGAAGCCCACAGAGGCCTATGGTGAAAAAGGAAATATCCTCAGATGGAATCTGGAAAGAAGCTTTCTGAGAAACTGGTAAGTATTCTGTGAAATCATCTCACAGAGTTACAGCTTTCCACTCAAGAAGCCTTTCGCTAAGACAGTTCTTGTGGAATCGGCAAAGGGATATTTGGAAGCCCATAGAGGCCTATGGTGAAAAAGGAAATATCCTCAGATGGAATCTGGAAAGAAGCTTTCTGAGAAACTGCTTAGTGTTCTGTTAATTCATCTCACAGAGTTACATCTGTATTTCGTGGATCTCTTTGCTAGCCTTATTTCTGTGGAATCTGAGAACAGATATTTCGGATCCCTTTGAAGACTATAGGGCCAAAGGAAATATCCTCCGATAACAAAGAGAAAGAAGCTTTCTGAGAGACTTCTTTGTGTTCTGTGAAATCATCTCACAGAGTTACAGCTTTCCTCTCAAGAAGCCTTTCGCTAAGACAGTTCTTGTGGAATTGGCAAAGGGATATTTGGGAGCCCATAGAGGCCTATGGTGAAAAAGGAAATATCCTCAGATGAAATCTGGAAAGAAGCTTTCTGAGAAACTGCTTAGTGTTCTGTTAATTCATCTCACAGAGTTACATCTGTATTTCGTGGATCTCTTTGCTAGGCTTATTTCTGTGGAATTTGAGAACAGATATTTCGGATCCCTTTGAAGACTATAGGGCCAAAGGAAATATCCTCCGATAACAAAGAGAAAGAAGCTTTCTGAGAAACTTCTTTGTGTTCTATGAAATCATCTCACAGAGTTCCAGCTTTCCCATCAAGAAGCCTTTCGCTAAGACAGTTCTTGTGGAATTGGCAAAGTGATATTTAGAAGCCCATAGAGTGCTATGGTGAAAAAGGAAATATCCTCAGATGAAATCTGGAAAGAAGCTTTCTGAGAAACTGCTCTGTGATGTGTGACTTCCACTCACAGAGTTACATCTGTATTTCGTGGATCTCTTTGCTAGCCTTATTTCTGTGGAATCTGAGAACAGATATTTCGGATCCCTTTGAAGACTATAGGGCCAAAGGAAATATCCTCAGATAACAAAGAGAAAGAAGCTTTCTGAGAAACTTCTTTGTGTTCTGTGAAATCATCTCACAGAGTTACAGCTTTCCACTCAAGAAGACTTTCGCTAAGACAGTTCTTGTGGAATTGGCAAAGGGATATTTGGGAACCCATAGAGGCCTATGGTGAAAAACGAAATATCCTCAGATGAAATCTGGAAAGAAGCTTTCTGAGAAACTGCTTACTGTTCTGTTAATCCATCTCACAGAGTTACATCTGTATTTCGTGGATCTCTTTGCTAGCCTTATTTCTGTGGAATCTGAGAACAGATATTTCGGATCCCTTTGAAGACTATAGGGTCAAAGGAAATATCCTCCGATAACAAAGAGAAAGAAGCTTTCTGAGAAACTTCTTTGTGTTCTGTGAAATCATCTCACAGAGTTACAACTTTCCCTTCAAGAAGCCTTTCGCTAAGACAGTTCTTGTGGAATTGGCAAAGTGATATTTGGAAGCCCATAGAGGACTATGGTGAAAAAGGAAATATCCTCAGATGAAATCTGGAAAGAAGCTTTCTGAGAAACTGCTTAGTGTTCTGTTAATTCATCTCACAGAGTTACATCTGTATTTCTTGGATCTCTTTGCTAGCCTTACTTCTGTGGAATCTGAGAACAGATATTTCGGATCCCTTTGAAGACTATAGGGCCAAAGGGAATATCCTCCGATAACAAAGAGAAAGAAGCTTTCTGAGAAACTTCTTTGTGTTCTGTGAAATCATACCACAGAGTTACAGCTTTCCCCTCAAGAAGCCTTTCGCTAAGACAGTTCTTGTGGAATTGGCAAAGTGATATTTGGAAGCCCATAGAGGGCTATGGTGAAAAAGGAAATATCCTCAGATGAAATCTGGAAAGAAGCTTTCTGAGAAACAGCTTAGTGTTCTGTTAATTCATCTCACAGAGTTACATCTGTATTTCGTGGATCTCTTTGCAAGCCTTATTTCTGTGGAATCTGAGAACAGACATTTCGAATCCCTTTGAAGACTATAGGGCCAAAGGAAATATCCTCCGATAACAAAGAGAAAGAAGCTTTCTGAGAAACTTCTTTGTGTTCTGTGAAATCATCTCACAGAGTTACAGCTTTCCCCTCAAGAAGCCTTTCGCTAAGACAGTTCTTGTGGAATTGGCAAAGTGATATTTGGAAGCCCATAGAGGGCTATGGTGAAAAAGGAAATATCCTCAGATCGAATCTGGAAAGAAGCTTTCTGAGAAACTGCTTAGTGTTCTGTTAATTCATCTCACAGTGTTACATCTGTATTTCGTGGATCTCTTGGCTAGCCTTATATCTGTGGAATCTATGAACAGATATTTCGGATCCCTTTGAAGACTATAGGACCAAAGGGAATATCCTCCGATAACAAAGAGAAAGAAGCTTTCTGAGAAACTTCTTTGTGTTCTGTGAAATCATCTCACAGAGTTACAGCTTTCCCCTCAAGAAGCCTTTCGCTAAGACAGTTCTTGTGGAATTGGCAAAGGGATATTTGGAAGCCCTTAGAGGCCTATGGTGAAAAGGAAATATCCTCAGATCGAATCTGGAAAGAGGTTTTCTGAGAAACTGGTTAGTGTTCTGTTAATTCGTCTCACAGTGTTACATCGGTATTTCGTGGATCTCTTGGCTAGCCTTATTTCTGTGGAATCTGAGAACAGATATTTCGGATCCCTTTGAAGACTATAGGACCAAAGGGAATATCCTCCGATAACAAAGATAAAGAAGCTTTCTGAGCAACTTCTTTGTGTTCTGTGAAATCATCTCACAGAGTTACAGCTTTCCCCTCAAGAAGCCTTTCGCTAAGACAGTTCTTGTGGAATTGGCAAAGGGATATTTGGAAGCCCATAGAGGGCTATGGTGAAAAAGGAAATATCCTCAGATGAAATCTGGAAAGAAGCTTTCTGAGAAACTGCTCTGTGATGTGTGACTTTCATTCACAGAGTTACATCTGTATTTCCTGGATCTCTTTCCTAGCCTTATTTCTGTGGAATCTGAGAACAGATATTTCGGATCCCTTTGAAGACTATAGGGCCAAAGGAAATATCCTCCGATAACAAAGAGAAAGAAGCTTTCTGAGAAACTTCTTTGTGTTCTGTGAAATCATCTCACAGAGTTACAGCTTTCCCTTCAAGAAGCGTTTCGCTAAGACAGTTCTTGTGGAATTGGCAAAGTGATATTTGGAAGCCCATAGAGGACTATGGTGAAAAAGGAAATATCCTCAGATGAAATCTGGAAAGAAGCTTTCTGAGAAACTGCTTAGTGTTCTGTTAATTCATCTCACAGAGTTACATCTGTATTTCGTGGATCTCTTTGCTAGCCTTATTTCTGTGGAATCTGAGAACAGATATTTCGGATCCCTTTGAAGACTATAGGGCCAAAGGAAATATCCTCCGATAACAAAGAGAAAGAAGCTTTCTGAGAAACTTCTTTGTGTTCTGTGAAATCATCTCACAGAGTTTCAGCTTTCCCCTCAAGAAGCCTTTCGCTGAGACAGTTCTTGTGGAATTGGCAAAGGGATATTTGGGAGCCCATAGAGGCCTAAGGTGAAAAAGGAAATATTCTCAGATGGAAGCTGGAAAGAAGCTTTCTGAAAAATTGCTTAGTGTTCTGTTAATTCATCTCACAGAGTTACATCTGTATTTCGTGGATCTCTTTGCTCGCCTTATTTCTGTGGAATCTGAGAACAGATATTTCGGATCCATTTAAAGACTACAGGGCCAAAGGAAATATCCTCCGATAACAAAGAGAAAGATGCTTTCTGAGAAACTTCTTTCTGTTCTGTGAAATCATCTCACAGAGTTACAGCTTTCCCCTCAAGAAGCCGTTCGCTAAGACAGTTCTTCTGGAATAGGCAAAGTGATATTTGGCAGCCCATATAGGGCTACGGTGAAAAAGGAAATATCCTCAGATGAAATCTGGAAAGAAGATTTCTGAGAAACTGCTTAGTGTTCTCTTAATTCATCTCACAGAGTTACATCTGTATTTCGTGGATCTCTTTGCTAGCCTTATTTCTGTGGAATTTGAGAACAGATATATCTGATCCCTATGATGACTCTAGGGCCAAAGGAAATTTCCTCCGATAACAAAAAGAAAGAAGCTTTCTGAGAAACTTCTTTGCGTTCTGTGAAATCATCTCACAGAGTTACAGCTTTCCCCTCAAGAAGCCTTTCGCTAAGACAGTTCTTGTGGAATTGGCAAAGTGATATTTAGAAACCCATAGAGGGCTATGGTGAAAAAGGAAATATCCTCAGATGAAATCTGGAAAGAAGCTTTCTGAGAAACTGCTCTGTGATGTGTGACTTCCACTCACAGAGTTACATCTGTATTTCGTGGATCTCTTTGCTAGCCTTATTTCTGTGGAATCTGAGAACAGATATTTCGGATCCCTTTGAAGACTACAGGGCCAAAGGAAATATCCTCCGATAACAAAGAGAAAGAAGCTTTCTGAGAAACTTCTTTGTGTTCTGTGAAATCATCTCACAGAGTTACAGCTTTCCCCTCAAGAAACCTTTCGCTAAGACAGTTCTTGTGGAATTGGCAAAGTGATATTTAGAAGCCCATAGAGGGCTATGGTGAAAAAGGAAATATCCTCAGATGAAATCTGGAAAGAAGCTTTCTGAGAAACTGCTCTGTGATGTGTGACTTCCACTCACAGAGTTACATCTGTATTTCGTGGATCTCTTTGCTAGCCTTATTTCTGTGGAATCTGAGAACAGATATTTCGGATCCCTTTGAAGACTACAGGGCCAAAGGAAATATCCTCAGATAACAAAGAGAAAGAAGCTTTCTGAGAAACTTCTTTGTGTTCCGTGAAATCATCTCACAGAGTTACAGCTTTCCACTCAAGAAGACTTTCGCTAAGACAGTTCTTGTCGAATTGGCAAAGGGATATTTGGGAGCCCAAAAAGGCCAATGGTGAAAAAGGAAATATCCACAGATGAAATCTGGAAAGAAGCTTTCTGAGAAACTGCTTAGTGTTCTGTTAATTCATCTCACAGAGTTACATCTGTATTTCGTGGATCTCTTTGCTAGCCTTATTTCTGTGGAATCTGAGAACAGATATTTCGGATCCCTTTGAAGACTATAGGGCCAAAGGAAATATCCTCCGATAACAAAGAGAAAGAAGCTTTCTGAGAAACTTCTTTGTGTTCTGTGAAATCATCTCACAGAGTTACAGCTTTCCCTTCAAGAAGCCTTTCGCTAAGACAGTTCTTGTGGAATTGGCAAAGTGATATTTGGAAGCCCATAGAGGACTATGGTGAAAAAGGAAATATCCTCAGATGAAATCTGGAAAGAAGCTTTCTGAGAAACTGCTTAGTGTTCTGTTAATTCTTCTCACAGACTTACATCTGTATTTCGTGGATCTCTTTGCTAGCCTTATTTCTGTGGAATCTGAGAACAGATATTTCGGATCCCTTTGAAGACTATAGGGCCAAAGGAAATATCCTCCGATAACAAAGAGAAAGAAGCTTTCTGAGAAACTTCTTTGTGTTCTGTGAAATCATCTCACAGAGTTACAGCTTTCCCCTCAAGAAGCCTTTCGCTAAGACAGTTCTTGTGGAATTGGCAAGGGGATATTTGGAAGCCCATAGAGGCCTATGGTGAAAAGGAAATATCCTCAGATCGAATCTGGAAAGAAGCTTTCTGAGAAACTGGTTAGTGTTCTGTTAATTCATCTCACAGTGTTACATCGGTATTTCGTGGATCTCTTTGCTAGCCTCATTTCTGTGGAATCTGAGAACAGATATTTCGGATCCCTTTGAAGACTATAGGACCAAAGGGAATATCCTCCGATAACAAAGATAAAGAAGCTTTCTGAGCAACTTCTTTGTGTTCTGTGAAATCATCTCACAGAGTTACAGCTTTCCCCTCAAGAAGCCTTTCGCTAAGACAGTTCTTGTGGAATTGGCAAAGGGATATTTGGAAGCCCATAGAGGGCTATGGTGAAAAAGGAAATATCCTCAGATGAAATCTGGAAAGAAGCTTTCTGAGAAACTGCTCTGTGATGTGTGACTTTCATTCACAGAGTTACATCTGTATTTCCTGGATCTCTTTCCTAGCCTTATTTCTGTGGAATCTGAGAACAGATATTTCGGATCCCTTTGAAGACTATAGGGCCAAAGGAAATATCCTCCGATAACAAAGAGAAAGAAGCTTTCTGAGAAACTTCTTTGTGTTCTGTGAAATCATCTCACAGAGTTACAGCTTTCCCTTCAAGAAGCGTTTCGCTAAGACAGTTCTTGTGGAATTGGCAAAGTGATATTTGGAAGCCCATAGAGGACTATGGTGAAAAAGGAAATATCCTCAGATGAAATCTGGAAAGAAGCTTTCTGAGAAACTGCTTAGTGTTCTGTTAATTCATCTCACAGAGTTACATCTGTATTTCGTGGATCTCTTTGCTAGCCTTATTTCTGTGGAATCTGAGAACAGATATTTCGGATCCCTTTGAAGACTATAGGGCCAAAGGAAATATCCTCCGATAACAAAGAGAAAGAAGCTTTCTGAGAAACTTCTTTGTGTTCTGTGAAATCATCTCACAGAGTTTCAGCTTTCCCCTCAAGAAGCCTTTCGCTGAGACAGTTCTTGTGGAATTGGCAAAGGGATATTTGGGAGCCCATAGAGGCCTAAGGTGAAAAAGGAAATATTCTCAGATGGAAGCTGGAAAGAAGCTTTCTGAAAAATTGCTTAGTGTTCTGTTAATTCATCTCACAGAGTTACATCTGTATTTCGTGGATCTCTTTGCTCGCCTTATTTCTGTGGAATCTGAGAACAGATATTTCGGATCCATTTAAAGACTACAGGGCCAAAGGAAATATCCTCCGATAACAAAGAGAAAGATGCTTTCTGAGAAACTTCTTTCTGTTCTGTGAAATCATCTCACAGAGTTACAGCTTTCCCCTCAAGAAGCCGTTCGCTAAGACAGTTCTTCTGGAATAGGCAAAGTGATATTTGGCAGCCCATATAGGGCTACGGTGAAAAAGGAAATATCCTCAGATGAAATCTGGAAAGAAGATTTCTGAGAAACTGCTTAGTGTTCTCTTAATTCATCTCACAGAGTTACATCTGTATTTCGTGGATCTCTTTGCTAGCCTTATTTCTGTGGAATTTGAGAACAGATATATCTGATCCCTATGATGACTCTAGGGCCAAAGGAAATTTCCTCCGATAACAAAAAGAAAGAAGCTTTCTGAGAAACTTCTTTGCGTTCTGTGAAATCATCTCACAGAGTTACAGCTTTCCCCTCAAGAAGCCTTTCGCTAAGACAGTTCTTGTGGAATTGGCAAAGTGATATTTAGAAACCCATAGAGGGCTATGGTGAAAAAGGAAATATCCTCAGATGAAATCTGGAAAGAAGCTTTCTGAGAAACTGCTCTGTGATGTGTGACTTCCACTCACAGAGTTACATCTGTATTTCGTGGATCTCTTTGCTAGCCTTATTTCTGTGGAATCTGAGAACAGATATTTCGGATCCCTTTGAAGACTACAGGGCCAAAGGAAATATCCTCCGATAACAAAGAGAAAGAAGCTTTCTGAGAAACTTCTTTGTGTTCTGTGAAATCATCTCACAGAGTTACAGCTTTCCCCTCAAGAAACCTTTCGCTAAGACAGTTCTTGTGGAATTGGCAAAGTGATATTTAGAAGCCCATAGAGGGCTATGGTGAAAAAGGAAATATCCTCAGATGAAATCTGGAAAGAAGCTTTCTGAGAAACTGCTCTGTGATGTGTGACTTCCACTCACAGAGTTACATCTGTATTTCGTGGATCTCTTTGCTAGCCTTATTTCTGTGGAATCTGAGAACAGATATTTCGGATCCCTTTGAAGACTACAGGGCCAAAGGAAATATCCTCAGATAACAAAGAGAAAGAAGCTTTCTGAGAAACTTCTTTGTGTTCCGTGAAATCATCTCACAGAGTTACAGCTTTCCACTCAAGAAGACTTTCGCTAAGACAGTTCTTGTCGAATTGGCAAAGGGATATTTGGGAGCCCAAAAAGGCCAATGGTGAAAAAGGAAATATCCACAGATGAAATCTGGAAAGAAGCTTTCTGAGAAACTGCTTAGTGTTCTGTTAATTCATCTCACAGAGTTACATCTGTATTTCGTGGATCTCTTTGCTAGCCTTATTTCTGTGGAATCTGAGAACAGATATTTCGGATCCCTTTGAAGACTATAGGGCCAAAGGAAATATCCTCCGATAACAAAGAGAAAGAAGCTTTCTGAGAAACTTCTTTGTGTTCTGTGAAATCATCTCACAGAGTTACAGCTTTCCCTTCAAGAAGCCTTTCGCTAAGACAGTTCTTGTGGAATTGGCAAAGTGATATTTGGAAGCCCATAGAGGACTATGGTGAAAAAGGAAATATCCTCAGATGAAATCTGGAAAGAAGCTTTCTGAGAAACTGCTTAGTGTTCTGTTAATTCTTCTCACAGACTTACATCTGTATTTCGTGGATCTCTTTGCTAGCCTTATTTCTGTGGAATCTGAGAACAGATATTTCGGATCCCTTTGAAGACTATAGGGCCAAAGGAAATATCCTCCGATAACAAAGAGAAAGAAGCTTTCTGAGAAACTTCTTTGTGTTCTGTGAAATCATCTCACAGAGTTACAGCTTTCCCCTCAAGAAGCCTTTCGCTAAGACAGTTCTTGTGGAATTGGCAAGGGGATATTTGGAAGCCCATAGAGGCCTATGGTGAAAAGGAAATATCCTCAGATCGAATCTGGAAAGAAGCTTTCTGAGAAACTGGTTAGTGTTCTGTTAATTCATCTCACAGTGTTACATCGGTATTTCGTGGATCTCTTTGCTAGCCTCATTTCTGTGGAATCTGAGAACAGATATTTCGGATCCCTTTGAAGACTATAGGACCAAAGGGAATATCCTCCGATAACAAAGATAAAGAAGCTTTCTGAGAAACCTCTTTGTGTTCTGTGAAATCATCTCACAGAGTTACAGCTTTCCCCTCAAGAAGCCTTTCGCTAAGACAGTTCTTGTGGAATTGGCAAAGGGATATTTGGAAACCCATAGAGGGCTACGGTGAAAAAGGAAATATCCTCAGATGAAATCTGGAAAGAAGCTTTCTGAGAAACTGCTCTATGATGTGTGACATTCATTCACAGAGTTACATCTGTATTTCCTGGATCTCTTTGCTAGCCTTATTTCTGTGGAATCTGAGAACAGATATTTCGGATTCCTTTGAAGACTATAGGGCCAAAGGAAATATCCTCCGATAACAAAGAGAAAGAAGCTTTCTGAGAAACTTCTTTGTGTTCTGTGAAATCATCTCACAGAGTTAGAGCTTTCCCCTCAAGAAGCCTTTCGCTAAGACAGTTCTTGTGGAATTGGCAAAGTGATATTTAGAAACCCATAGAGGGCTATGGTGAAAAAGGAAATATCCTCAGATGAAATCTGGAAAGAAGCTTTCTGAGAAACTCCTCTGTGATATGTGACTTCCACTCACAGAGTTACATCTGTATTTCGTGGATCTCTTTGCTAGCCTTATTTCTGTGGAATCTGAGAACAGATATTTCGGATCCCTTTGAAGTCTATAGGGCCAAAGGAAATATCCTCCGATAACAAAGAGAAAGAAGCTTTCTGAGAAACTTCTTGGTGTTCTGTGAAATCATCTCACAGAGTTACAGCTTTCCCCTCAAGAAGTCGTTCGCTAAGACACTTCTTCTGGAATAGGCAAAGTGATATTTGGAAGCCCATAGAGGGCTACGGTGAAAAAGGAAATATCCTCAGATGAAATTTGGTAAGAAGCTTTCTGAGACACTGCTTAGTGTTCTCTTAATTCATCTCACAGGGTTACATCTGTATTTCGTGGATCTCTTTGCTAGCCTTATTTCTGTGGAATTTGAGAACAGATATATCTGATCCCTATGATGACTCAAGGGCCAAAGGAAATTTCCTCCGATAACAAAAAGAAAGAAGCTTTCTGAGAAACTTCTTTGTGTTCTGTGAAATCATCCCACAGAGTTTCAGCTTTCCCCTCAAGAAGCCTTTCGCTAAGACAGTTCTTGTGGAATTGGCAAAGGGATATTTAGAATCCCAAAGAGGGCTATGGTGAAAAAGGAAATATCCTCAGATGAAATCTGGAAAGAAGCTTTCTGAGAAACTGCTCTGTGATGTGTGACTTCCACTCACAGAGTTACATCAGTATTTCGTGGATCTCTTTGCTAGCCTTATTTCTGTGGAATCTGAGAACAGATATTTCGGATCCCTTTGAAGACTATAGGGCCAAAGGAAATATCCTCAGATAACAAAGAGAAAGAAGCTTTCTGAGAAACTTCTTTGTGTTCTGTGAAATCATCTCACAGAGTTACAGCTTTCCACGCAAGAAGCCTTTCGCTAAGACAGTTCTTGTGGAATTGGAAAAGGGATATTTGGAAGCCCATAGAGGGCTATGGTGAAAAAGGAAATATCCTCAGATGAAATCTGGAAAGAAGCTTTCTGAGAAACAGCTTAGTGTTCTGTTAATTCATCTCACAGAGTTACATCTGTATTTCGTGGATCTCTTTGCTAGCCTTATTTCTGTGGAATCTGAGAACAGATATTTCGGATCCCTTTGAAGACTATAGGGCCAAAGGAAATATCCTCCGATAACAAAGAGAAAGAAGCTTTCTGAGAAACTTCTTTGTGTTCTGTGAAATCATCTCACAGAGTTACAGCTTTCCCCTCAAGAAGCCTTTCGCTAAGACAGTTCTTGTGGAATTGGCAAAGTGATATTTAGAAGCCCATAGAGGGCTATGGTGAAAAAGGAAATATCCTCAGATGAAATCTGGAAAGAAGCTTTCTGAGAAACTGCTCTGTGATGTGTGACTTCCACTCACAGAGTTACATCTGTATTTCGTGGATCTCCTTGCTAGCCTTATTTCTGTGGAATCTGAGAACAGATATTTCGGATCCCTTTGAAGACTATAGGGCCAAAGGAAATATCCTCCGATAACAAAGAGAAAGAAGCTTTCTGAGAAACTTCTTTGTGTTCTGTGAAATCATCTCACAGAGTTACAGCTTTCCCTTCAAGAAGCCTTTCGCTAATATAGTTCTTGTGGAATTGGCCAAGTGATATTTGGAAGCCCATAGAGGGCTATGGTGAAAAAGGAAATATCCTCAGATGAAATCTGGAAAGAAGCTTTCTGAGAAACTGCTTAGTGTTCTGTTAATTCATCTCACAGAGTTACATCTGTGTTTCGTGGAACTCTTTGCTAGCCTTATTTCTGTGGAATCTGAGAACAGATATTTCGGATCTCTTTGAAGACTACAGGGTCAAAGGAAATATCCTCCGATAACAAAGAGAAAGAAGCTTTCTGAGAAACTTCTTTGTGTTCTGTGAAATCATCTCACAGAGTTACAGCTTTCCCCTCAAGAAGCCTTTCGCTAAGACAGTTCTTGTGGAATTGGCAAAGGGATATTTGGGAGCCCATAGAGGCCTATGGTGAAAAAGGAAATATCCTCAGATGAAATCTGGAAAGAAGCTTTCTGAGAAACTGCTTAGTGTTCTGTTAATTCATCTCACAGAGTTACATCTGTATTTCGTGGATCTCTTTGCTAGGCTTATTTCTGTGGAATCTGAGAACAGATATTTCTGATCCCTTTTTAGACTATAGGGCCAAAGGAAATATCCTCCGATAACAAAGAGAAAGAAGCTTTCTGAGAAACTTCTTTGTGTTCTGTGAAATCATCTCACAGAGTTACAGCTTTCCACTCAAGAAGCCTTTCGCTAAGACAGTTCTTGTGGAATTGGCAAAGGGATATTTGGGAGCCCATAGAGGGCTATGGTGAAAAAGGAAATATCCTCAGATGAAATCTGGAAAGAAGCTTTCTGAGAAACTGCTTAGTGTTCTGCTAATTCATCTCACGGAGTCACATCTGTATTTCGTGGATCTCTTTGCTAGCCTTATTTCTGTGGAATCTAAGAACAGATATTTCGGATCCCTTTGAAGACTATAGGGCCAAAGGAAATATCCTCCGATAACAAAGAGAAAGAAGCTTTCTGAGAAACTTCTTTCTATTCTGTGAAATCATCTCACAGAGTTACAGCTTTCCCCTCAAGAAGCCTTTCGCTAAGATAGTTCTTGTGGAATTGGCCAAGTGATATTTGGAAGCCCATAGAGGGCTATGGTGAAAAAGGAAATATCCTCAGATGAAATCTGGAAAGAAGCTTTCTGAGAAACTGCTTAGTGTTCTGTTAATTCATCTCACAGAGTTACATCTGTGTTTCGTGGAACTCTTTGCTAGCCTTATTTCTGTGGAATCTGAGAACAGATATTTCGGATCTCTTTGAACACTATAGGGTCAAAGGAAATATCCTCCGATAACAAAGAGAAAGAAGCTTTCTGAGAAACTTCTTTGTGTTCTGTGAAATCATCTCACAGAGTTATAGCTTTCCCGTCAAGAAGCCTTTCGCTAAGACAGTTCTAGTGGAATCGGCAAAGGGATATTTGGAAGCCCACAGAGGCCTATGGTGAAAAAGGAAATATCCTCAGATGGAATCTGGAAAGAAGCTTTCTGAGAAACTGGTAAGTATTCTGTGAAATCATCTCACAGAGTTACAGCTTTCCACTCAAGAAGCCTTTCGCTAAGACAGTTCTTGTGGAATCGGCAAAGGGATATTTGGAAGCCCATAGAGGCCTATGGTGAAAAAGGAAATATCCTCAGATGGAATCTGGAAAGAAGCTTTCTGAGAAACTGCTTAGTGTTCTGTTAATTCATCTCACAGAGTTACATCTGTATTTCGTGGATCTCTTTGCTAGCCTTATTTCTGTGGAATCTGAGAACAGATATTTCGGATCCCTTTGAAGACTATAGGGCCAAAGGAAATATCCTCCGATAACAAAGAGAAAGAAGCTTTCTGAGAGACTTCTTTGTGTTCTGTGAAATCATCTCACAGAGTTACAGCTTTCCTCTCAAGAAGCCTTTCGCTAAGACAGTTCTTGTGGAATTGGCAAAGGGATATTTGGGAGCCCATAGAGGCCTATGGTGAAAAAGGAAATATCCTCAGATGAAATCTGGAAAGAAGCTTTCTGAGAAACTGCTTAGTGTTCTGTTAATTCATCTCACAGAGTTACATCTGTATTTCGTGGATCTCTTTGCTAGGCTTATTTCTGTGGAATTTGAGAACAGATATTTCGGATCCCTTTGAAGACTATAGGGCCAAAGGAAATATCCTCCGATAACAAAGAGAAAGAAGCTTTCTGAGAAACTTCTTTGTGTTCTGTGAAATCATCTCACAGAGTTACAACTTTCCCTTCAAGAAGCCTTTCGCTAAGACAGTTCTTGTGGAATTGGCAAAGTGATATTTGGAAGCCCATAGAGGACTATGGTGAAAAAGGAAATATCCTCAGATGAAATCTGGAAAGAAGCTTTCTGAGAAACTGCTTAGTGTTCTGTTAATTCATCTCACAGAGTTACATCTGTATTTCTTGGATCTCTTTGCTAGCCTTACTTCTGTGGAATCTGAGAACAGATATTTCGGATCCCTTTGAAGACTATAGGGCCAAAGGGAATATCCTCCGATAACAAAGAGAAAGAAGCTTTCTGAGAAACTTCTTTGTGTTCTGTGAAATCATACCACAGAGTTACAGCTTTCCCCTCAAGAAGCCTTTCGCTAAGACAGTTCTTGTGGAATTGGCAAAGTGATATTTGGAAGCCCATAGAGGGCTATGGTGAAAAAGGAAATATCCTCAGATGAAATCTGGAAAGAAGCTTTCTGAGAAACAGCTTAGTGTTCTGTTAATTCATCTCACAGAGTTACATCTGTATTTCGTGGATCTCTTTGCAAGCCTTATTTCTGTGGAATCTGAGAACAGACATTTCGAATCCCTTTGAAGACTATAGGGCCAAAGGAAATATCCTCCGATAACAAAGAGAAAGAAGCTTTCTGAGAAACTTCTTTGTGTTCTGTGAAATCATCTCACAGAGTTACAGCTTTCCCCTCAAGAAGCCTTTCGCTAAGACAGTTCTTGTGGAATTGGCAAAGTGATATTTGGAAGCCCATAGAGGGCTATGGTGAAAAAGGAAATATCCTCAGATCGAATCTGGAAAGAAGCTTTCTGAGAAACTGCTTAGTGTTCTGTTAATTCATCTCACAGTGTTACATCTGTATTTCGTGGATCTCTTGGCTAGCCTTATATCTGTGGAATCTATGAACAGATATTTCGGATCCCTTTGAAGACTATAGGACCAAAGGGAATATCCTCCGATAACAAAGAGAAAGAAGCTTTCTGAGAAACTTCTTTGTGTTCTGTGAAATCATCTCACAGAGTTACAGCTTTCCCCTCAAGAAGCCTTTCGCTAAGACAGTTCTTGTGGAATTGGCAAAGGGATATTTGGAAGCCCATAGAGGCCTATGGTGAAAAGGAAATATCCTCAGATCGAAACTGGAAAGAGGTTTTCTGAGAAACTGGTTAGTGTTCTGTTAATTCGTCTCACAGTGTTACATCGGTATTTCGTGGATCTCTTGGCTAGCCTTATTTCTGTGGAATCTGAGAACAGATATTTCGGATCCCTTTGAAGACTATAGGACCAAAGGGAATATCCTCCGATAACAAAGATAAAGAAGCTTTCTGAGCAACTTCTTTGTGTTCTGTGAAATCATCTCACAGAGTTACAGCTTTCCCCTCAAGAAGCCTTTCGCTAAGACAGTTCTTGTGGAATTGGCAAAGGGATATTTGGAAGCCCATAGAGGGCTATGGTGAAAAAGGAAATATCCTCAGATGAAATCTGGAAAGAAGCTTTCTGAGAAACTGCTCTGTGATGTGTGACTTTCATTCACAGAGTTACATCTGTATTTCCTGGATCTCTTTCCTAGCCTTATTTCTGTGGAATCTGAGAACAGATATTTCGGATCCCTTTGAAGACTATAGGGCCAAAGGAAATATCCTCCGATAACAAAGAGAAAGAAGCTTTCTGAGAAACTTCTTTGTGTTCTGTGAAATCATCTCACAGAGTTACAGCTTTCCCTTCAAGAAGCGTTTCGCTAAGACAGTTCTTGTGGAATTGGCAAAGTGATATTTGGAAGCCCATAGAGGACTATGGTGAAAAAGGAAATATCCTCAGATGAAATCTGGAAAGAAGCTTTCTGAGAAACTGCTTAGTGTTCTGTTAATTCATCTCACAGAGTTACATCTGTATTTCGTGGATCTCTTTGCTAGCCTTATTTCTGTGGAATCTGAGAACAGATATTTCGGATCCCTTTGAAGACTATAGGGCCAAAGGAAATATCCTCCGATAACAAAGAGAAAGAAGCTTTCTGAGAAACTTCTTTGTGTTCTGTGAAATCATCTCACAGAGTTTCAGCTTTCCCCTCAAGAAGCCTTTCGCTGAGACAGTTCTTGTGGAATTGGCAAAGGGATATTTGGGAGCCCATAGAGGCCTAAGGTGAAAAAGGAAATATTCTCAGATGGAAGCTGGAAAGAAGCTTTCTGAAAAATTGCTTAGTGTTCTGTTAATTCATCTCACAGAGTTACATCTGTATTTCGTGGATCTCTTTGCTCGCCTTATTTCTGTGGAATCTGAGAACAGATATTTCGGATCCATTTAAAGACTACAGGGCCAAAGGAAATATCCTCCGATAACAAAGAGAAAGATGCTTTCTGAGAAACTTCTTTCTGTTCTGTGAAATCATCTCACAGAGTTACAGCTTTCCCCTCAAGAAGCCGTTCGCTAAGACAGTTCTTCTGGAATAGGCAAAGTGATATTTGGCAGCCCATATAGGGCTACGGTGAAAAAGGAAATATCCTCAGATGAAATCTGGAAAGAAGATTTCTGAGAAACTGCTTAGTGTTCTCTTAATTCATCTCACAGAGTTACATCTGTATTTCGTGGATCTCTTTGCTAGCCTTATTTCTGTGGAATTTGAGAACAGATATATCTGATCCCTATGATGACTCTAGGGCCAAAGGAAATTTCCTCCGATAACAAAAAGAAAGAAGCTTTCTGAGAAACTTCTTTGCGTTCTGTGAAATCATCTCACAGAGTTACAGCTTTCCCCTCAAGAAGCCTTTCGCTAAGACAGTTCTTGTGGAATTGGCAAAGTGATATTTAGAAACCCATAGAGGGCTATGGTGAAAAAGGAAATATCCTCAGATGAAATCTGGAAAGAAGCTTTCTGAGAAACTGCTCTGTGATGTGTGACTTCCACTCACAGAGTTACATCTGTATTTCGTGGATCTCTTTGCTAGCCTTATTTCTGTGGAATCTGAGAACAGATATTTCGGATCCCTTTGAAGACTACAGGGCCAAAGGAAATATCCTCCGATAACAAAGAGAAAGAAGCTTTCTGAGAAACTTCTTTGTGTTCTGTGAAATCATCTCACAGAGTTACAGCTTTCCCCTCAAGAAGCCTTTCGCTAAGACAGTTCTTGTGGAATTGGCAAAGTGATATTTAGAAGCCCATAGAGGGCTATGGTGAAAAAGGAAATATCCTCAGATGAAATCTGGAAAGAAGCTTTCTGAGAAACTGCTCTGTGATGTGTGACTTCCACTCACAGAGTTACATCTGTATTTCGTGGATCTCTTTGCTAGCCTTATTTCTGTGGAATCTGAGAACAGATATTTCGGATCCCTTTGAAGACTACAGGGCCAAAGGAAATATCCTCAGATAACAAAGAGAAAGAAGCTTTCTGAGAAACTTCTTTGTGTTCCGTGAAATCATCTCACAGAGTTACAGCTTTCCACTCAAGAAGACTTTCGCTAAGACAGTTCTTGTCGAATTGGCAAAGGGATATTTGGGAGCCCAAAAAGGCCAATGGTGAAAAAGGAAATATCCACAGATGAAATCTGGAAAGAAGCTTTCTGAGAAACTGCTTAGTGTTCTGTTAATTCATCTCACAGAGTTACATCTGTATTTCGTGGATCTCTTTGCTAGCCTTATTTCTGTGGAATCTGAGAACAGATATTTCGGATCCCTTTGAAGACTATAGGGCCAAAGGAAATATCCTCCGATAACAAAGAGAAAGAAGCTTTCTGAGAAACTTCTTTGTGTTCTGTGAAATCATCTCACAGAGTTACAGCTTTCCCTTCAAGAAGCGTTTCGCTAAGACAGTTCTTGTGGAATTGGCAAAGTGATATTTGGAAGCCCCTAGAGGACTATGGTGAAAAAGGAAATATCCTCAGATGAAATCTGGAAAGAAGCTTTCTGAGAAACTGCTTAGTGTTCTGTTAATTCATCTCACAGAGTTACATCTGTATTTCGTGGATCTCTTTGCTAGCCTTATTTCTGTGGAATCTGAGAACAAATATTTCGGATCCCTTTGAAGACTATAGGGCCAAAGGAAATATCCTCCGATAACAAAGAGAAAGAAGCTTTCTGAGAAACTTCTTTGTGTTCTGTGAAATCATCTCACAGAGTTACAGCTTTCCCTTCAAGAAGCCTTTCGCTAAGACAGTTCTTGTGGAATTGGCAAAGTGATATTTGGAAGCCCATAGAGGACTATGGTGAAAAAGGAAATATCCTCAGATGAAATCTGGAAAGAAGCTTTCTGAGAAACTGCTTAGTGTTCTGTTAATTCTTCTCACAGACTTACATCTGTATTTCGTGGATCTCTTTGCTAGCCTTATTTCTGTGGAATCTGAGAACAGATATTTCGGATCCCTTTGAAGACTATAGGGCCAAAGGAAATATCCTCCGATAACAAAGAGAAAGAAGCTTTCTGAGAAACTTCTTAGTGTTCTGTGAAATCATGTCACAGAGTTACAGCTTTCCCCTCAAGAAACCTTTCGCTAAGACAGTTCTTGTGGAATTGGCAAAGTGATATTTAGAAGCCCATAGAGGGCTACGGTGAAAAAGGAAATATCCTCAGATGAAATCTGGAAAGAAGCTTTCTCAGAAACTGCTCTGTGATGTGTGACTTCCACTCACAGAGTTACATCTGTATTTCGTGGATCTCGTTGCTAGCCTTATTTCTGTGGAATCTGAGAACAGATATTTCGGATCCCTTTGAAAACTATAGGGCCAAAGGAAATATCCTCCGATAACAAAGAGAAAGAAGCTTTCTGAGAAACTTCTTTGTGTTCTGTGAAATCATCTCACAGAGTTACAGCTTTCCCCTCAAGAAGCCTTTCGCTAAGACAGTTCTTGTGGAATTGGCAAGGGGATATTTGGAAGCCCATAGAGGCCTATGGTGAAAAGGAAATATCCTCAGATCGAATCTGGAAAGAAGCTTTCTGAGAAACTGGTTAGTGTTCTGTTAATTCATCTCACAGTGTTACATCGGTATTTCGTGGATCTCTTTGCTAGCCTCATTTCTGTGGAATCTGAGAACAGATATTTCGGATCCCTTTGAAGACTATAGGACCAAAGGGAATATCCTCCGATAACAAAGATAAAGAAGCTTTCTGAGATACCTCTTTGTGTTCTGTGAAATCATCTCACAGAGTTACAGCTTTCCCCTCAAGAAGCCTTTCGCTAAGACAGTTCTTGTGGAATTGGCAAAGGGATATTTGGAAACCCATAGAGGGCTACGGTGAAAAAGGAAATATCCTCAGATGAAATCTGGAAAGAAGCTTTCTGAGAAACTGCTCTATGATGTGTGACATTCATTCACAGAGTTACATCTGTATTTCCTGGATCTCTTTGCTAGCCTTATTTCTGTGGAATCTGAGAACAGATATTTCGGATTCCTTTGAAGACTATAGGGCCAAAGGAAATATCCTCCGATAACAAAGAGAAAGAAGCTTTCTGAGAAACTTCTTTGTGTTCTGTGAAATCATCTCACAGAGTTACAGCTTTCCCCTCAAGAAGCCTTTCGCTAAGACAGTTCTTGTGGAATTGGCAAAGTGATATTTAGAAACCCATAGAGGGCTATGGTGAAAAAGGAAATATCCTCAGATGAAATCTGGAAAGAAGCTTTCTGAGAAACTCCTCTGTGATATGTGACTTCCACTCACAGAGGTACATCTGTATTTCGTGGATCTCTTTGCTAGCCTTATTTCTGTGGAATCTGAGAACAGATATTTCGGATCCCTTTGAAGACTATAGGGCCAAAGGAAATATCCTCCGATAACAAAGAGAAAGAAGCTTTCTGAGAAACTTCTTTGTGTTCTGTGAAATCATCTCACAGAGTTACAGCTTTCCCGTCAAGAAGTCGTTCGCTAAGACACTTCTTCTGGAATAGGCAAAGTGATATTTGGAAGCCCATAGAGGGCTACGGTGAAAAAGGAAATATCCTCAGATGAAATTTGGTAAGAAGCTTTCTGAGACACTGCTTAGTGTTCTCTTAATTCATCTCACAGGGTTACATCTGTATTTCGTGGATCTCTTTGCTAGCCTTATTTCTGTGGTATTTGAGAACAGATATATCTGATCCCTATGATGACTCAAGGGCCAAAGGAAATTTCCTCCGATAACAAAAAGAAAGAAGCTTTCTGAGAAACTTCTTTGTGTTCTGTGAAATCATCCCACAGAGTTACAGCTTTCCCCTCAAGAAGCCTTTCGCTAAGACAGTTCTTGTGGAATTGGCAAAGGGATATTTAGAATCCCAAAGAGGGCTATGGTGAAAAAGGAAATATCCTCAGATGAAATCTGGAAAGAAGCTTTCTGAGAAACTGCTCTGTGATGTGTGACTTCCACTCACAGAGTTACATCAGTATTTCGTGGATCTCTTTGCTAGCCTTATTTCTGTGGAATCTGAGAACAGATATTTCGGATCCCTTTGAAGACTATAGGGCCAAAGGAAATATCCTCAGATAACAAAGAGAAAGAAGCTTTCTGAGAAACTTCTTTGTGTTCTGTGAAATCATCTCACAGAGTTACAGCTTTCCACGCAAGAAGACTTTCGCTAAGACAGTTCTTGTGGAATTGGCAAAGGGATATTTGGGAGCCCATAGAGGCCTATGGTGAAAAAGGAAATATCCTCAGATGAAATCTGGAAAGAAGCTTTCTGAGAAACAGCTTAGTGTTCTGTTAATTCATCTCACAGAGTTACATCTGTATTTCGTGGATCTCTTTGCTAGCCTTATTTCTGTGGAATCTGAGAACAGATATTTCGGATCCCTTTGAAGACTATAGGGCCAAAGGAAATATCCTCCGATAACAAAGAGAAAGAAGCTTTCTGAGAAACTTCTTTGTGTTCTGTGAAATCATCTCACAGAGTTACAGCTTTCCCCTCAAGAAGCCTTTCGCTAAGACAGTTCTTGTGGAATTGGCAAAGTGATATTTAGAAGCCCATAGAGGGCTATGGTGAAAAAGGAAATATCCTCAGATGAAATCTGGAAAGAAGCTTTCTGAGAAACTGCTCTGTGATGTGTGACTTCCACTCACAGAGTTACATCTGTATTTCGTGGATCTCCTTGCTAGCCTTATTTCTGTGGAATCTGAGAACAGATATTTCGGATCCCTTTGAAGACTATAGGGCCAAAGGAAATATCCTCCGATAACAAAGACAAAGAAGCTTTCTGAGAAACTTCTTTGTGTTCTGTGAAATCATCTCACAGAGTTACAGCTTTTCCCTCAAGAAGCCTTTCGCTAAGACACATCTTGTGGAATTGGCAAAGTGATATTTAGAAGCCCATAGAGGGCTATGGTGAAAAAGGAAATATCCTCAGATGAAATCTGGAAAGAAGCTTTCTGAGAAACTGCTCTGTGATGTGTGACTTCCACTCACAGAGTTACATCTGTATTTCGTGGATCTCTTTGCTAGCCTTATTTCTGTGGAATCTGAGAACAGATATTTCGGATCCCCTTGAAGACTATAGGGACAAAGGAAATATCCTCCGATAACAAAGAGAAAGAAGCTTTCTGAGAAACTTCTTTGTGTTCTGTGAAATCATCTCACAGAGTTACAGCTTTCCCCTCAAGAAGCCGTTCGCTAAGACACTTCTTCTGGTATAGGCAAAGTGATATTTGGAAGCCCATAGAGGGCTATGGTGAAAAAGGAAATATCCTCAGATGAAATCTGGAAAGAAGCTTTCTGAGAAACTGCTTAGTGTTCTCTTAATTCATCTCACAGGGTTACATCTGTATTTCGTGGATCCCTTTGCTAGCCTTATTTCTGTGGAATTTGAGAACAGATATATCTGATCCCTATGATGACTCAAGGGCCAAAGGAAATTTCCTCCGATAACAAAAAGAAAGAAGCTTTCTGAGAAACTTCTTTGTGTTCTCTGAAATCATCCCACAGAGTTACAGCTTTCCCCTCAAGAAGCCTTTCGCTAAGACAGTTCTTCTGGAATTGGCAAAGGGATATTTAGAAGCCCAAAGAGGGCTATGGTGAAAAAGGAAATATCCTCAGATGAAATCTGGAAAGAAGCTTTCTGATAAACTGCTCTGTGATGTGTGACTTCCACTCACAGAGTTACATCAGTATTTCGTGGATCTCTTTGCTAGCCTTATTTCTGTGGAATCTGAGAACAGATATTTCGGATCCCTTTGAAGACTATAGGGCCAAAGGAAATATCCTCAGATAACAAAGAGAAAGAAGCTTTCTGAGAAACTTCTTTGTGTTCTGTGAAATCATCTCACAGAGTTACAGCTTTCCACTCAAGAAGACTTTCGCTAAGACAGTTCTTGTGGAATTGGCAAAGGGATATTTGGGAGCCCATAGAGGCCTATGGTGAAAAAGGAAATATCCTCAGATGAAATCTGGAAAGAAGCTTTCTGAGAAACAGCTTAGTGTTCTGTTAATTCATCTCACAGAGTTACATCTGTATTTCGTGGATCTCTTTGCTAGCCTTATTTCTGTGGAATCTGAGAACAGATATTTCGGATCCCTTTGAAGACTATAGGGCCAAAGGAAATATCCTCCGATAACAAAGAGAAAGAAGCTTTCTGAGAAACTTCTTTGTGTTCTGTGAAATCATCTCACAGAGTTACAGCTTTCCTCTCAAGAAGCCTTTCGCTAAGACAGTTCTTGTGGATTTGGCAAAGTGATATTTAGAAACCCATAGAGGGCTATGGTGAAAAAGGAAATATCCTCAGATGAAATCTGGAAAGAAGCTTTCTAAGAAACTGCTCTGTGATGTGTGACTTCCACTCACAGAGTTACATCTGTATTTCGTGGATCTCTTTGCTAGCCTTATTTCTGTGGAATCTGAGAACAGATATTTCGGATCCCTTTGGAGACTATAGGGCCAAAGGAAATATCCTCCGATAACAAAGAGAAAGAAGCTTTCTGAGAAACTTCTTTGTGTTCTGTGAAATCATCTCACAGAGTTACAGCTTTCCCCTCAAGAAGCCTTTCGCTAAGACAGTTCTTGTGGAATTGGCAAAGTGATATTTAGAAGCCCATAGAGGGCTACGGTGAAAAAGGAAATATCCTCAGATGAAATCTGGAAAGAAGCTTTCTGAGAAACTGCTCTGTGATGTGTGACTTCCACTCACAGAGTTACATCTGTATTTCGTGGATCTCTTTGCTAGCCTTATTTCTGTGGAATCTGAGAACAGATATTTCGGATCCCTTTGAAGACTATAGGGCCAAAGGAAATATCCTCCCATAAAAAAGAGAAAGAAGCTTTCTGAGAAACTTCTTTGTGTTCTGTGAAATCATCTCACAGAGTTACAGCTTTTCCCTCAAGAAGCCTTTCGCTAAGACAGTTCTTGTGGAATTGGCAAAGTGATATTTAGAAGCCCATAGAGGGCTATGGTGAAAAAGGAAATATCCTCAGATGAAATCTGGAAAGAAGCTTTCTGAGAAACTGCTCTGTGATGTGTGACTTCCACTCACAGAGTTACATCTGTATTTCGTGGATCCCTTTGATAGCCTTATTTCTGTGGAATCTGAGAACAGATATTTCGGATCCCTTTGAAGACTATAGGGCCAAAGGAAATATCCTCCGATAACAAAGAGAAAGAAGCTTTCTGAGAAACTTCTTTGTGTTCTGTGAAATCATCTCACAGAGTTACAGCTTTCCCCTCAAGAAGCCGTTCGCTAAGACACTTCTTCTGGAATAGGCAAAGTGATATTTGGAAGCCCATAGAGGGCTACGGTGAAAAAGGAAATATCCTCAGATGAAATCTGGAAAGAAGCTTTCTGAGAAACTGCTTAGTGTTCTCTTAATTCATCTCACAGGGTTACATCTGTATTTCGTGGATCTCTTTGCTAGCCTTATTTCTGTGGAATTTGAGAACAGATATATCTGATCCCTATGATGACTCATGGGCCAAAGGAAATTTCCTCCGATAACAAAAAGAAAGAAGCTTTCTGAGAAACTTCTTTGTGTTCTGTGAAATCATCCCACAGAGTTACAGCTTTCCCCTCAAAAAGCCTTTCGCTAAGACAGTTCTTGTGGAATTGGCAAAGGGATATTTAGAAGCCCAAACAGGGCTATGGTGAAAAAGGAAATATCCTCAGATGAAATCTGGAAAGAAGCTTTCTGTTAAACTGCTCTGTGATGTGTGACTTCCACTCACAGAGTTACATCAGTATTTCGTGGATCTCTTTGCTAGCCTTATTTCTGTGGAATCTGAGAACAGATATTTCGGATCCCTTTGAAGACTATAGGGCCAAAGGAAATATCCTCAGAAAGCAAAGAGAAAGAAGCTTTCTGAGAAACTTCTTTGTGTTCTGTGAAATCATCTCACAGAGTTACAGCTTTCCACTCAAGAAGACTTTCGCTAAGACAGTTCTTGTGGAATTGGCAAAGGGATATTTGGGAGCCCATAGAGGCCTATGGTGAAAAAGGAAATATCCTCAGATGAAATCTGGAAAGAAGCTTTCTGAGAAACAGCTTAGTGTTCTGTTAATTCATCTCACAGAGTTACATCTGTATTTCGTGGATCTCTTTGCTAGCCTTATTTCTGTGGAATCTGAGAACAGATATTTCGGATCCCTTTGAAGACTATAGGGCCAAAGGAAATATCCTCCGATAACAAAGAGAAAGAAGCTTTCTGAGAAACTTCTTTGTGTTCTGTGAAATCATCTCACAGAGTTACAGCTTTCCTCTCAAGAAGCCTTTCGCTAAGACAGTTCTTGTGGATTTGGCAAAGTGATATTTAGAAACCCATAGAGGGCTATGGTGAAAAAGGAAATATCCTCAGATGAAATCTGGAAAGAAGCTTTCTAAGAAACTGCTCGGTGATGTGTGACTTCCACTCACAGAGTTACATCTGTATTTCGTGGATCTCTTTGCTAGCCTTATTTCTGTGGAATCTGAGAACAGATATTTCGGATCCCTTTGAAGACTATAGGGCCAAAGGAAATATCGTCCGATAACAAAGAGAAAGAAGCTTTCTGAGAAACTTCTTTGTGTTCTCTGAAATCATCTCACAGAGTTACAGCTTTCCCCTCAAGAAGCCTTTCGCTAAGACAGTTCTTGTGGAATTGGCAAAGTGATATTTAGAAGCCCATAGAGGGCTATGGTGAAAAAGGAAATATCCTCAGATGAAATCTGGAAAGAAGCTTTCTGAGAAACTGCTCTGTGATGTGTGACTTCCACTCACAGAGTTACATCCGTATTTCGTGGATCTCTTTGCTAGCCTTATTTCTGTGGAATCTGAGAACAGATATTTCGGATCCCTTTGAAGACTATAGGGCCAAAGGAAATATCCTCAGATAACAAAGAGAAAGAAGCTTTCTGAGAAACTTCTTTGTGTTCCGTGAAATCATCTCACAGAGTTACAGCTTTCCACTCAAGAAGACTTTCGCTAAGACAGTTCTTGTCGAATTGGCAAAGGGATATTTGGGAGCCCAAAGAGGCCAATGGTGAAAAAGGAAATATCCACAGATGAAATCTGGAAAGAAGCTTTCTGAGAAACTGCTTAGGGTTCTGTTAATTCATCTCACAGAGTTACATCTGTATTTCGTGGATCTCTTTGCTAGCCTTATTTGTGTGGAATCTGAGAACAGATATTTCGGATCCCTTTGAAGACTATAGGGCCAAAGGAAATATCCTCCGATAACAAAGAGAAAGAAGCTTTCTGAGAAACTTCTTTGTGTTCTGTGAAATCATCTCACAGAGTTACAGCTTTCCCTTCAAGAAGCGTTTCGCTAAGACAGTTCTTGTGGAATTGGCAAAGTGATATTTGGAAGCCCATAGAGGACTATGGTGAAAAAGGAAATATCCTCAGATGAAATCTGGAAAGAAGCTTTCTGAGAAACTGCTTAGTGTTCTGTTAATTCATCTCACAGAGTTACATCTGTATTTCGTGGATCTCTTTGCTAGCCTTATTTCTGTGGAATCTGAGAACACATATTTCGGATCCCTTTGAAGACTATAGGGCCAAAGGAAATATCCTCCGATAACAAAGAGAAAGAAGCTTTCTGAGAAACTTCTTTGTGTTCTGTGAAATCATCTCACAGAGTTACAGCTTTCCCTTCAAGAAGCCTTTCGCTAAGACAGTTCTTGTGGAATTGGCAAAGTGATATTTGGAAGCCCATAGAGGACTATGGTGAAAAAGGAAATATCCTCAGATGAAATCTGGAAAGAAGCTTTCTGAGAAACTGCTTAGTGTTCTGTTAATTCATCTCACAGAGTTACATCTGTATTTCGTGGATCTCTTTGCTAGCCTTATTTCTGTGGAATCTGAGAACAGATATTTCGGATCCCTTTGAAGACTATAGGGCCAAAGGAAATATCCTCCGATAACAAAGAGAAAGAAGCTTTCTGAGAAACTTCTTTGTGTTCTGTGAAATCATGTCACAGAGTTACAGCTTTCCCCTCAAGAAACCTTTCGGTAAGACAGTTCTTGTGGAATTGGCAAAGTGATATTTAGAAGCCCATAGAGGGCTATGGTGAAAAAGGAAATATCCTCAGATGAAATCTGGAAAGAAGCTTTCTGAGAAACTGCTCTGTGATGTGTGACTTCCACTCACAGAGTTACATCTGTATTTCGTGGATCTCTTTGCTAGCCTTATTTCTGTGGAATCTGAGAACAGATATTTCGGATCCCTTTGAAGACTATAGGGCCAAAGGAAATATCGTCCGATAACAAAGAGAAAGAAGCTTTCTGAGAAACTTCTTTGTGTTCTGTGAAATCATGTCACAGAGTTACAGCTTTCCCCTCAAGAAGCCTTTCGCTAAGACAGTTCTTGTGGAAACGGCAAAGAGATATTTGGAAGCCCATAGAGGCCTATGGTGAAAAAGGAAATATCCTCAGATGGAATCTGGAAAGAAGCTTTCTGAGAAACTGCTTAGTGTTCTGTTAATTCATCTCACAGAGTTACATCTGTATTTCGTGGATCTCTTGGCTAGCCTTATTTTTGTGGAATCTGAGAACAGATACGTCGGATCCCTTTGAAGACTGTAGGACCAAAGGGAATATCCTCCGATAACAAAGAGAAAGAATCTTTCTGAGAAACTTCTTTGTGTTCTGTGAAATCATCTCACAGAGTTACAGCTTTCCCCTCAAGAAGCCTTTCGCTAAGACAGTTCTTGTGGAATCGGCAAAGGGATATGTGGAAGCCCATAGAGGCCTATGATGAAAAAGGAAATATCCTGAGATGGAATCTGGAAAGAAGCTTTCTAAGAAACTGCTTAGTGTTCTGTTAATTCATCTCACAGAGTCACATCTGTATTTCGTGGATCTCTTTGCTAGCCTTATTTCTGTGGAATCTGAGAACAGATATTTCGGATCCCTTTGAAGACTATAGGGCCAAAGGAAATATCCTCCGATAACAAAGAGAAAGAAGCTTTCTGAGAAACTTCTTTGTGTTCTGTGAAATCATCTCACAGTGTTACAGCTTTCCCCTCAAGAAGCCTTTCGGTGAGACAGTTCTTGTGGAATTGGCAAAGGGATATTTGGGAGCCCATAGAGGCCTATGGTGAAAAAGGAAATATCCTCAGATGGAATCTGGAAAGAAGCTTTCTGAGAAACTGCTTAGTGTTCTGTTAATTCATCTCACAGAGTTACATCTGTATTTCGTGGATCTCTTTGCTCGCCTTATTTCTGTGGAATCTGAGAACATATATTTCGGATCCCTTTAAAGACTATAGGGCCAAAGGAAATATCCTCCGATAACAAAGAGAAAGATGCTTTCTGAGAACCTTCTTTGTGTTCTGTGAAATCATCTCACAGAGTTACAGCTTTCCCCTCAAGAAGCCGTTCACTAAGACAGTTCTTCTGGAATAGGCAAAGTGATATTTGGAAGCCCATAGAGGGCTACGGTGAAAAAGGAAATATCCTCAGATGAAATCTGGAAAGAAGCTTTCTGAGAAACTGCTTAGGGTTCTCTTAATTCATCTCACAGAGTTACATCTGTATTTCGTGGATCTCTTTGCTAGCCTTATTTCTGTGGAATATGAGAACAGATATATCTGATCCCTATGATGACTCTAGGGCCAAAGGAAATATCCTCCTATAACAAAAAGAAAGAAGCTTTCTGAGAAACTTCTTTGTGTTCTGTGAAATCATCTCACAGAGTTACAGCTTTCCCCTCAAGAAGTCTTTCGCTAAGACAGTTCTTGTGGAATTGGCAAAGTGATATTTAGAAGCCCATAGAGGGCTATGGTGAAAAAGGAAATATCCTCAGATGAAATCTGGAAAGAAGCTTTCTGAGAAACTGCTCTGTGATGTGTGACTTCCACTCACAGAGTTACATCTGTATTTCGTGGATCTCTTTGTTAGCCTTATTTCTGTGGAATCTGAGAACAGATATTTCGGATCCCTTTGAAGACTATAGGGCCAAAGGAAATATCCTCAGATAACAAAGAGAAAGAAGCTTTCTGAGAAACTTCTTTGTGTTCTGTGAAATCATGTCACAGAGTTACAGCTTTCCCCTCAAGAAGCCTTTCGCTAAGACAGTTCTTGTGGAAACGGAAAAGAGATATATGGAAGCCCCTAGAGGCCTATGGTGAAAAAGGAAATATCCTCAGATGGAATCTGGAAAGAAGCTTTCTGAGAAACTGCTTAGTGTTCTGTTAATTCATCTCACAGAGTTACATCTGTATTTCGTGGTCTCTTGGCTAGCCTTATTTTTGTGGAATCTGAGAACAGATACGTCGGATCCCTTTGAAGACTATAGGACCAAAGGGAATATCCTCCGATAACAAAGAGAAAGAATCTTTCTGAGAAACTTCTTTGTGTTCTGTGAAATCATCTCACAGAGTTACAGCTTTCCCCTCAAGAAGCCTTTCGCTAAGACAGTTCTTGTGGAATCGGCAAAGGGATATTTGGAAGCCCATAGAGGCCTATGGTGAAAAACGAAATATCCTGAGATGGAATTTGGAAAGAAGCTTTCTGAGAAACTGCTCTGTGATGTGTGACTTCCACTCACAGAGTTACATCTGTATTTCGTGGATCTCTTTGCTAGACTTATTTCTGTGGAATCTGAGAAAAGATATTTCGGATCCCTTTGAAGACTATAGGGCCAAAGGAAATATCCTCAGATAACAAAGAGAAAGAAGCTTTCTGAGAAACTTCTTTGTGTTCTGTGAAATCATCTCACAGAGTTACAGCTTTCCACTCAAGAAGACTTTCGCTAAGACAGTTCTTGTCGAATTGTCAAAGGGATATTTGGGAGCCCAAAGAGGCCTATGGTGAAAAAGGAAATATCCTCAGATGAAATCTGGAACGAAGCTTTCTGAGAAACTGCTTAGTGTTCTGTTAATTCATCTCACAGAGTTACATCTGTATTTCGTGGATCTCTATGCTAGCCTTATTTCTGTGGAATCTGAGAACAGATATTTCGGATCACTTTGAAAATTATAGGGCCAAAGGAAATATCCTCCGATAACAAAGAGAAAGAAGCTTTCTGAGAAACTTCTTTGTGTTCTGTGAAATCATCTCACAGAGTTACAGCTTTCCCTTCAAGAAGCGTTTCGCTAAGACAGTTCTTGTGGAATTGGCAAAGTGATATTTGGAAGCCCGTAGAGGACTATGGTGAAAAAGGAAATATCCTCAGATGAAATCTGGAAAGAAGCTTTCTGCGAAACAGCTTAGTGTCTGTTAATTCATCTCACAGAGTTACATCTGTATTTCGTGGATCTCTTTGCTAGCCTTATTTCTGTGGAATCTGAGAACAGATATTTCGGATCCCTTTGAAGACTATAGGGCCAAAGGAAATATCCTCCGATAACAAAGAGAAAGAAGCTTTCTGAGAAACTTCTTTGTGTTCTGTGAAATCATCTCACAGAGTTACAGCTTTCCGTTCAAGAAGCCTTTCCCTTAGACAGTTCTTGTGGAATTGGAAAAGGGATATTTGGAAGCCCATAGAGGGCTATGGTGAAAAAGGAAATATCCTCAGATGAAATCTGGAAAGAAGCTTTCTATGAAACTGCTCTGTGATGTGTGACTTCTACTCACAGAGTTACATCTGTATTTCGTGGATCTCTTTGCTAGCCTTATTTCTGTGGAATCTGAGAACAGATATTTCGGATCCCTTTGAAGACTATAGGGCCAAAGGAAATATCGTCCGATAACAAAGAGAAAGAAGCTTTCTGAGAAACTTCTTTGGGTTCTGTGAAATCATCTCACAGAGTTACAGCTTTCCACTCAAGATGCCTTTCGCTAAGACAGTTCTTGTGGAATTTTCAGAGTGATATTTGGAAGCCCATAGAATGCTAGGGTGAAAAAGGAAATATCCTCAGATGAAATCTGGAGAGAAGCTTTCTGAGAAACTGCTCTGTGATGTGTGACTTCCACTCACAGAGTTACATCTGTATTTCGTGGATCTCTTTGCTAGCCTTATTTCTGTGGAATCTGAGAACAGATATTTCGGATCCCTTTGAAGACTATAGGGCCAAAGGAAATATCCTCCGATAACAAAGAGAAAGAAGCTTTCTGAGAAACTTCTTTGTGTTCTGTGAAATCATCTCACAGAGTTACAGCTTTCCCTTCAAGAAGCCTTTCCCTTAGACAGTTCTTGTGGAATTGGAAAAGGAATATTTGGAAGCCCATAGAGGGCTATGGTGAAAAAGGAAATATCCTCAGATGAAATATGGAAAGAAGCTTTCTGAGAAACTGCTCTGTGATGTGTGACTTCCACTCACAGAGTTACATCTGTATTTCGTGGATCTCTTTGCTAGCCTTATTTCTGTGGAATCTGAGAACAGATATTTCGGATCCCTTTGAAGACTATAGGGCCAAAGGAAATATCCTCCGATAACAAAGAGAAAGAAGCTTTCTGAGAAACTTCTTTGTGTTCTGTGAAACCATGTCACAGAGTTACAGCTTTCCCCTCAAGAAGCCTTTCGCTAAGACAGTTCTTGTGGAAACGGCAAAGAGATATTTGGAAGCCCATAGAGGCCTATGGTGAAAAAGGAAATATCCTCAGATGGAATCTGGAAAGAAGCTTTCTGAGAAACTGCTTAGTGTTCTGTTAATTCATCTCACAGAGTTACATCTGTATTTCGTGGTCTCTTGGCTAGCCTTATTTTTGTGGAATCTGAGAACAGATACGTCGGATCCCTTTGAAGACTATAGGACCAAAGGGAATATCCTCCGATAACAAAGAGAAAGAATCTTTCTGAGAAACTTCTTTGTGTTCTGTGAAATCATCTCACAGAGTTACAGCTTTCCCCTCAAGAAGCCTTTCGCTAAGACAGTTCTTGTGGAATCGGCAAAGGGATATTTGGAAGCCCATAGACCCCTACGGTGAAAAAGGAAATATCTTGAGATGGAATCTGGAAAGAAGCTTTCTGAGAAACTGCTTACTGTTCTGTTAATTCATCTCACAGAGTCACATCTGTATTTCGTGGATCTCTTTGCTAGCCTTATTTCTGTGGAATCTGAGAACAGATATTTCGGTTCCCTTTGAAGACTATAGGTCCAAAGGAAATATCCTCCGATAACAAAGAGAAAGAAGCTTTCTGAGAAACTTCTTTGTGTTCTGTGAAATCATCTCACAGAGTTACAGCTTTCCCCTCAAGAAGCCTTTCGGTGAGACAGTTCTTGTGGATTTGGCAAAGGGATATTTGGGAGCCCATAGAGGCCTATGGTGAAAAAGGAAATATCCTCATATGGAATCTGGAAAGAAGCTTTCTGAGAAACTGCTTAGTGTTCTGTTAATTCATCTCACAGAGTTACATCTGTATTTCGTGGATCTCTTTGCTCGCCTTATTTCTGTGGAACCTGAGAACATATATTTCGGATCCATTTAAAGACTATAGGGCCAAAGGAAATATCCTCCGATAACAAAGAGAAAGATGCTTTCTGAGAAACTTCTTTGTGTTCTGTGAAATCATCTCACAGAGTTACAGCTTTCCCCTCAAGAAGCCGTTCACTAAGACAGTTCTTCTGGAATAGGCAAAGTGATATTTGGAACCCAATGAGGGTTACGGTTAAAAAGGAAATATCCTCAGATGAAATCTGGAAAGAAGCTTTCTGAGAAACTGCTTAGGGTTCTCTTAATTCATCTCACAGAGTTACATCTGTATTTCGTGGATCTCTTTGCTAGCCTTATTTCTGTGGAATATGAGAACAGATATATCTGATCCCTATGATGAATCTAGGGCCAAAGGAAATATCCTCCGATAACAAAAAGAAAGAAGATTTCTGAGAAACTTCTTTGTGTTCTGTGAAATCATCCCACAGAGTTACAGCTTTCCCCTCAAGAAGTCTTTCGCTAAGGGAGTTCTTGTGGAATTGGCAAAGTGATATTTAGAAGCCCATAGAGGGCTATGGTGAAAAAGGAAATATCCTCAGATGAAATCTGGAAAGACGCTTTCTGAGAAACTGCTCTGTGATGTGTGACTTCCACTCACAGAGTTACATCTGTATTTCGTGGATCTCTTTGCTAGACTTATTTCTGTGGAATCTGAGAACAGATATTTCGGATCCCTTTGAAGACTATAGGGCCAAAGGAAATATCCTCAGATAACAAAGAGAAAGAAGCTTTCTGAGAAACTTCTTTGTGTTCTGTGAAATCACCTCACAGAGTTACAGCTTTCCACTCAAGAAGACTTTCGCGAAGACAGATCTTGTCGAATTGTCAAAGGGATATTTGGGAGCCCAAAGAGGCCTATGGTGAAAAAGGAAATATCCTCAGATGAAATCTGGAACGAAGCTTTCTGAGAAACTGCTTAGTGTTCTGTTAATTCATCTCACAGAATTACGTCTGTATTTCGTGGATCTCTATGCTAGCCTTATTTCTGTGGAATCTGAGAACAGATATTTCGGATCCCTTTGAAGACTCTAGGGCCAAAGGAAATATCCTCCGATAACAAAGAGAAAGAAGCTTTCTGAGAAACTTCTTTGTGTTCTGTGAAATCATCTCACAGGGTTACAGCTTTCCCTTCAAGAAGCGTTTCGCTAAGACAGTTCTTGTGGAATTGGCAAAGTGATATTTGGAAGCCCGTAGAGGACTATGGTGAAAAAGGAAATATCCTCAGACGAAATCTGGAAAGAAGCTTTCTGAGAAACTGCTTAGTGTTCTGTTAATTCATCTCACAGAGTTACATCTGTATTTCGTGGATCTCTTTGCTAGCCTTATTTCTGTGGAATCTGAGAACAGATATTTCGGATCCCTTTGAAGACTATAGGGCCAAAGGAAATATCCTCCGATAACAAAGACAAAGAAGCTTTCTGAGAAACTTCTTTGTGTTCTGTGAAATCATCTCACAGAGTTACAGCTTTCCCTTCAAGAAGCCTTTCCCTTAGACAGTTCTTGTGGAATTGGAAAAGGGATATTTGGAAGCCCATAGAGGGCTATGGTGAAAAAGGAAATATCCTCAGATGAAATCTGGAAAGAAGCTTTCTGAGAAACTGCTCTGTGATGTGTGACTTCTACTCACAGAGTTACATCTGTATTTCGTGGATCTCTTTGCTAGCCTTATTTCTGTGGAATCTGAGAACAGATATTTCGGATCCCTTTGAAGACTATAGGGCCAAAGGAAATATCCTCCGATAACAAAGACAAAGAAGCTTTCTGAGAAACTTCTTTGTGTTCTGTGAAATCATCTCACAGAGTTACAGCTTTCCCCTCAAGAAGCCTTTCGCTAAGACAGTTCTTGTGGAATCGGCAAAGGGATATTTGGAAGCCCATAGAGGGCTATGGTGAGAAAGGAAATATCCTCCGATGAAATCTGGAAAGAAGCTTTCTGAGAAACTGCTCTGTGATGTGTGACTTCCACTCACAGAGTTACATTTGTATTTCGTGGATCTCTTTGCTAGCCTTATTTCTGTGGAATCTGAGAACAGATATTTCGGATCCCTTTGAAGACTATAGGGCCAAAGGAAATATCCTCCGATAACAAAGAGAAAGAAGCTTTCTGAGAAACTTCTTTGTGTTCTGTGAAATCATCTCACAGAGTTACAGCTTTCCACTCAAGAAGCCTTTCGCTAAGACAGTTCTTGTGGAATTGGCAAAGTGATATTTGGGAGCCCATAGAGGACTATGGTGAAAAAGGAAATATCCTCAGATGATATCTGGAAAGAAGCTTTCTGACAAACTGCTTAGTGTTCTGTTAATTCATCTCACAGAGTTACATCTGTATTTCGTGGATCTCTTGGCTAGCCTTATTTCTGTGGAATCTGAGAACAGATATTTCGGATCCCTTTGAAGACTATAGGGCCCAAGAAATATCCTCCGATAACAAAGAGAAAGAAGCTTTCTGAGAAACTTCTTTGGGTTCTGTGAAATCATCTCACAGAGTTACAGCTTTCCCCTCAAGATGCCTTTCGCTAAGACAGTTCTTGTGGAATTTTCAGAGGGATATTTGGAAGCCCATAGAGGGCTAGGGTGAAAAAGGAAATATCCTCAGATGAAATCTGGAGAGAAACTTTCTGAGAAACTGCTCTGTGATGTGTGACTTCCACTCACAGAGTTACAACTGTATTTCGTGGATCTCTTTGCTAGCCTTATTTCTGTGGAATCTGAGAACAGATATTTCGGATCCCTTTGAAGACTATAGGGCCAAAGGAAATATCCTCAGATAACAAAGAGAAAGAAGCTTTCTGAGAAACTTCTTTGTGTTCTGTGAAATCATCTCACAGAGTTACAGCTTTCCACTGAAGAAGACTTTCGCGAAGACAGTTCTTGTCGAATTGTCAAAGGGATATTTGGGAGCCCAAAGAGGCCTATGGTGAAAAAGGAAATATCCTCAGATGAAATGTGGAACGAAGCTTTCTGAGAAACTGCTTAGTGTTCTGTTAATTCATCTCACAGAGTTACATCTGTATTTCGTGGATCTGTATGCTAGCCTTATTTCTGTGGAATCTGAGAACAGATATTGCGGATCCCTTTGAAGACTATAGGGCCAAAGGAAATATCCTCCGATAACAAAGAGAAAGAAGCTTTCTGAGAAACTTCTTTGTGTTCTATGGTGAAAAAGGAAATATCCTCAGATGAAATCTGGAAAGAAGCTTTCTGAGAAACTGCTTAGTGTTCTGTTAATTCATCTCACAGAGTTACATCTGTATTTCGTGGATCTCTTTGCTAGCCTTATTTCTGTGGAATCTGAGAACAGATATTTCGGATCCCTTTGAAGACTATAGGGCCAACGGAAATATCCTCCGATAACAAAGAGAAAGAAGCTTTCTGAGAAACTTCTTTGTGCTCTGTGAAATCATCTCACAGAGTTACAGCTTTCCCCTCAAGAAGCCTTTCGCTAAGACAGTTCTTGTGGAAACGGCAAAGAGATATTTGGAAGCCCATAGAGGCCTATGGTGAAAAAGGAAATATCCTCAGATGGAATCTGGAAAGAAGCTTTCTGAGAAACTGCTTAGTGTTCTGTTAATTCATCTCACAGAGTTACATCTGTATTTCGTGGATCTCTTGGCTAGCCTTATTTTTGTGGAATCTGAGAACAGATACGTCGGATCCCTTTGAAGACTGTAGGACCAAAGGGAATATCCTCCGATAACAAAGAGAAAGAATCTTTCTGAGAAACTTCTTTGTGTTCTGTGAAATCATCTCACAGAGTTACAGCTTTCCCCTCAAGAAGCCTTTCGCTAAGACAGTTCTTGTGGAATCGGCAAAGGGATATGTGGAAGCCCATAGAGGCCTATGATGAAAAAGGAAATATCCTGAGATGGAATCTGGAAAGAAGCTTTCTAAGAAACTGCTTAGTGTTCTGTTAATTCATCTCACAGAGTCACATCTGTATTTCGTGGATCTCTTTGCTAGCCTTATTTCTGTGGAATCTGAGAACAGATATTTCGGATCCCTTTGAAGACTATAGGGCCAAAGGAAATATCCTCCGATAACAAAGAGAAAGAAGCTTTCTGAGAAACTTCTTTGTGTTCTGTGAAATCATCTCACAGTGTTACAGCTTTCCCCTCAAGAAGCCTTTCGGTGAGACAGTTCTTGTGGAATTGGCAAAGGGATATTTGGGAGCCCATAGAGGCCTATGGTGAAAAAGGAAATATCCTCAGATGGAATCTGGAAAGAAGCTTTCTGAGAAACTGCTTAGTGTTCTGTTAATTCATCTCACAGAGTTACATCTGTATTTCGTGGATCTCTTTGCTCGCCTTATTTCTGTGGAATCTGAGAACATATATTTCGGATCCCTTTAAAGACTATAGGGCCAAAGGAAATATCCTCCGATAACAAAGAGAAAGATGCTTTCTGAGAACCTTCTTTGTGTTCTGTGAAATCATCTCACAGAGTTACAGCTTTCCCCTCAAGAAGCCGTTCACTAAGACAGTTCTTCTGGAATAGGCAAAGTGATATTTGGAAGCCCATAGAGGGCTACGGTGAAAAAGGAAATATCCTCAGATGAAATCTGGAAAGAAGCTTTCTGAGAAACTGCTTAGGGTTCTCTTAATTCATCTCACAGAGTTACATCTGTATTTCGTGGATCTCTTTGCTAGCCTTATTTCTGTGGAATATGAGAACAGATATATCTGATCCCTATGATGACTCTAGGGCCAAAGGAAATATCCTCCTATAACAAAAAGAAAGAAGCTTTCTGAGAAACTTCTTTGTGTTCTGTGAAATCATCTCACAGAGTTACAGCTTTCCCCTCAAGAAGTCTTTCGCTAAGACAGTTCTTGTGGAATTGGCAAAGTGATATTTAGAAGCCCATAGAGGGCTATGGTGAAAAAGGAAATATCCTCAGATGAAATCTGGAAAGAAGCTTTCTGAGAAACTGCTCTGTGATGTGTGACTTCCACTCACAGAGTTACATCTGTATTTCGTGGATCTCTTTGTTAGCCTTATTTCTGTGGAATCTGAGAACAGATATTTCGGATCCCTTTGAAGACTATAGGGCCAAAGGAAATATCCTCAGATAACAAAGAGAAAGAAGCTTTCTGAGAAACTTCTTTGTGTTCTGTGAAATCATGTCACAGAGTTACAGCTTTCCCCTCAAGAAGCCTTTCGCTAAGACAGTTCTTGTGGAAACGGAAAAGAGATATATGGAAGCCCCTAGAGGCCTATGGTGAAAAAGGAAATATCCTCAGATGGAATCTGGAAAGAAGCTTTCTGAGAAACTGCTTAGTGTTCTGTTAATTCATCTCACAGAGTTACATCTGTATTTCGTGGTCTCTTGGCTAGCCTTATTTTTGTGGAATCTGAGAACAGATACGTCGGATCCCTTTGAAGACTATAGGACCAAAGGGAATATCCTCCGATAACAAAGAGAAAGAATCTTTCTGAGAAACTTCTTTGTGTTCTGTGAAATCATCTCACAGAGTTACAGCTTTCCCCTCAAGAAGCCTTTCGCTAAGACAGTTCTTGTGGAATCGGCAAAGGGATATTTGGAAGCCCATAGAGGCCTATGGTGAAAAACGAAATATCCTGAGATGGAATTTGGAAAGAAGCTTTCTGAGAAACTGCTCTGTGATGTGTGACTTCCACTCACAGAGTTACATCTGTATTTCGTGGATCTCTTTGCTAGACTTATTTCTGTGGAATCTGAGAAAAGATATTTCGGATCCCTTTGAAGACTATAGGGCCAAAGGAAATATCCTCAGATAACAAAGAGAAAGAAGCTTTCTGAGAAACTTCTTTGTGTTCTGTGAAATCATCTCACAGAGTTACAGCTTTCCACTCAAGAAGACTTTCGCTAAGACAGTTCTTGTCGAATTGTCAAAGGGATATTTGGGAGCCCAAAGAGGCCTATGGTGAAAAAGGAAATATCCTCAGATGAAATCTGGAACGAAGCTTTCTGAGAAACTGCTTAGTGTTCTGTTAATTCATCTCACAGAGTTACATCTGTATTTCGTGGATCTCTATGCTAGCCTTATTTCTGTGGAATCTGAGAACAGATATTTCGGATCACTTTGAAAACTATAGGGCCAAAGGAAATATCCTCCGATAACAAAGAGAAAGAAGCTTTCTGAGAAACTTCTTTGTGTTCTGTGAAATCATCTCACAGAGTTACAGCTTTCCCTTCAAGAAGCGTTTCGCTAAGACAGTTCTTGTGGAATTGGCAAAGTGATATTTGGAAGCCCGTAGAGGACTATGGTGAAAAAGGAAATATCCTCAGATGAAATCTGGAAAGAAGCTTTCTGCGAAACAGCTTAGTGTCTGTTAATTCATCTCACAGAGTTACATCTGTATTTCGTGGATCTCTTTGCTAGCCTTATTTCTGTGGAATCTGAGAACAGATATTTCGGATCCCTTTGAAGACTATAGGGCCAAAGGAAATATCCTCCGATAACAAAGAGAAAGAAGCTTTCTGAGAAACTTCTTTGTGTTCTGTGAAATCATCTCACAGAGTTACAGCTTTCCGTTCAAGAAGCCTTTCCCTTAGACAGTTCTTGTGGAATTGGAAAAGGGATATTTGGAAGCCCATAGAGGGCTATGGTGAAAAAGGAAATATCCTCAGATGAAATCTGGAAAGAAGCTTTCTATGAAACTGCTCTGTGATGTGTGACTTCTACTCACAGAGTTACATCTGTATTTCGTGGATCTCTTTGCTAGCCTTATTTCTGTGGAATCTGAGAACAGATATTTCGGATCCCTTTGAAGACTATAGGGCCAAAGGAAATATCGTCCGATAACAAAGAGAAAGAAGCTTTCTGAGAAACTTCTTTGGGTTCTGTGAAATCATCTCACAGAGTTACAGCTTTCCACTCAAGATGCCTTTCGCTAAGACAGTTCTTGTGGAATTTTCAGAGTGATATTTGGAAGCCCATAGAATGCTAGGGTGAAAAAGGAAATATCCTCAGATGAAATCTGGAGAGAAGCTTTCTGAGAAACTGCTCTGTGATGTGTGACTTCCACTCACAGAGTTACATCTGTATTTCGTGGATCTCTTTGCTAGCCTTATTTCTGTGGAATCTGAGAACAGATATTTCGGATCCCTTTGAAGACTATAGGGCCAAAGGAAATATCCTCCGATAACAAAGAGAAAGAAGCTTTCTGAGAAACTTCTTTGTGTTCTGTGAAATCATCTCACAGAGTTACAGCTTTCCCTTCAAGAAGCCTTTCCCTTAGACAGTTCTTGTGGAATTGGAAAAGGAATATTTGGAAGCCCATAGAGGGCTATGGTGAAAAAGGAAATATCCTCAGATGAAATATGGAAAGAAGCTTTCTGAGAAACTGCTCTGTGATGTGTGACTTCCACTCACAGAGTTACATCTGTATTTCGTGGATCTCTTTGCTAGCCTTATTTCTGTGGAATCTGAGAACAGATATTTCGGATCCCTTTGAAGACTATAGGGCCAAAGGAAATATCCTCCGATAACAAAGAGAAAGAAGCTTTCTGAGAAACTTCTTTGTGTTCTGTGAAACCATGTCACAGAGTTACAGCTTTCCCCTCAAGAAGCCTTTCGCTAAGACAGTTCTTGTGGAAACGGCAAAGAGATATTTGGAAGCCCATAGAGGCCTATGGTGAAAAAGGAAATATCCTCAGATGGAATCTGGAAAGAAGCTTTCTGAGAAACTGCTTAGTGTTCTGTTAATTCATCTCACAGAGTTACATCTGTATTTCGTGGTCTCTTGGCTAGCCTTATTTTTGTGGAATCTGAGAACAGATACGTCGGATCCCTTTGAAGACTATAGGACCAAAGGGAATATCCTCCGATAACAAAGAGAAAGAATCTTTCTGAGAAACTTCTTTGTGTTCTGTGAAATCATCTCACAGAGTTACAGCTTTCCCCTCAAGAAGCCTTTCGCTAAGACAGTTCTTGTGGAATCGGCAAAGGGATATTTGGAAGCCCATAGACCCCTACGGTGAAAAAGGAAATATCTTGAGATGGAATCTGGAAAGAAGCTTTCTGAGAAACTGCTTACTGTTCTGTTAATTCATCTCACAGAGTCACATCTGTATTTCGTGGATCTCTTTGCTAGCCTTATTTCTGTGGAATCTGAGAACAGATATTTCGGTTCCCTTTGAAGACTATAGGTCCAAAGGAAATATCCTCCGATAACAAAGAGAAAGAAGCTTTCTGAGAAACTTCTTTGTGTTCTGTGAAATCATCTCACAGAGTTACAGCTTTCCCCTCAAGAAGCCTTTCGGTGAGACAGTTCTTGTGGATTTGGCAAAGGGATATTTGGGAGCCCATAGAGGCCTATGGTGAAAAAGGAAATATCCTCATATGGAATCTGGAAAGAAGCTTTCTGAGAAACTGCTTAGTGTTCTGTTAATTCATCTCACAGAGTTACATCTGTATTTCGTGGATCTCTTTGCTCGCCTTATTTCTGTGGAACCTGAGAACATATATTTCGGATCCATTTAAAGACTATAGGGCCAAAGGAAATATCCTCCGATAACAAAGAGAAAGATGCTTTCTGAGAAACTTCTTTGTGTTCTGTGAAATCATCTCACAGAGTTACAGCTTTCCCCTCAAGAAGCCGTTCACTAAGACAGTTCTTCTGGAATAGGCAAAGTGATATTTGGAACCCAATGAGGGTTACGGTTAAAAAGGAAATATCCTCAGATGAAATCTGGAAAGAAGCTTTCTGAGAAACTGCTTAGGGTTCTCTTAATTCATCTCACAGAGTTACATCTGTATTTCGTGGATCTCTTTGCTAGCCTTATTTCTGTGGAATATGAGAACAGATATATCTGATCCCTATGATGAATCTAGGGCCAAAGGAAATATCCTCCGATAACAAAAAGAAAGAAGATTTCTGAGAAACTTCTTTGTGTTCTGTGAAATCATCCCACAGAGTTACAGCTTTCCCCTCAAGAAGTCTTTCGCTAAGGGAGTTCTTGTGGAATTGGCAAAGTGATATTTAGAAGCCCATAGAGGGCTATGGTGAAAAAGGAAATATCCTCAGATGAAATCTGGAAAGACGCTTTCTGAGAAACTGCTCTGTGATGTGTGACTTCCACTCACAGAGTTACATCTGTATTTCGTGGATCTCTTTGCTAGACTTATTTCTGTGGAATCTGAGAACAGATATTTCGGATCCCTTTGAAGACTATAGGGCCAAAGGAAATATCCTCAGATAACAAAGAGAAAGAAGCTTTCTGAGAAACTTCTTTGTGTTCTGTGAAATCACCTCACAGAGTTACAGCTTTCCACTCAAGAAGACTTTCGCGAAGACAGATCTTGTCGAATTGTCAAAGGGATATTTGGGAGCCCAAAGAGGCCTATGGTGAAAAAGGAAATATCCTCAGATGAAATCTGGAACGAAGCTTTCTGAGAAACTGCTTAGTGTTCTGTTAATTCATCTCACAGAATTACGTCTGTATTTCGTGGATCTCTATGCTAGCCTTATTTCTGTGGAATCTGAGAACAGATATTTCGGATCCCTTTGAAGACTCTAGGGCCAAAGGAAATATCCTCCGATAACAAAGAGAAAGAAGCTTTCTGAGAAACTTCTTTGTGTTCTGTGAAATCATCTCACAGGGTTACAGCTTTCCCTTCAAGAAGCGTTTCGCTAAGACAGTTCTTGTGGAATTGGCAAAGTGATATTTGGAAGCCCGTAGAGGACTATGGTGAAAAAGGAAATATCCTCAGACGAAATCTGGAAAGAAGCTTTCTGAGAAACTGCTTAGTGTTCTGTTAATTCATCTCACAGAGTTACATCTGTATTTCGTGGATCTCTTTGCTAGCCTTATTTCTGTGGAATCTGAGAACAGATATTTCGGATCCCTTTGAAGACTATAGGGCCAAAGGAAATATCCTCCGATAACAAAGACAAAGAAGCTTTCTGAGAAACTTCTTTGTGTTCTGTGAAATCATCTCACAGAGTTACAGCTTTCCCTTCAAGAAGCCTTTCCCTTAGACAGTTCTTGTGGAATTGGAAAAGGGATATTTGGAAGCCCATAGAGGGCTATGGTGAAAAAGGAAATATCCTCAGATGAAATCTGGAAAGAAGCTTTCTGAGAAACTGCTCTGTGATGTGTGACTTCTACTCACAGAGTTACATCTGTATTTCGTGGATCTCTTTGCTAGCCTTATTTCTGTGGAATCTGAGAACAGATATTTCGGATCCCTTTGAAGACTATAGGGCCAAAGGAAATATCCTCCGATAACAAAGACAAAGAAGCTTTCTGAGAAACTTCTTTGTGTTCTGTGAAATCATCTCACAGAGTTACAGCTTTCCCCTCAAGAAGCCTTTCGCTAAGACAGTTCTTGTGGAATCGGCAAAGGGATATTTGGAAGCCCATAGAGGGCTATGGTGAGAAAGGAAATATCCTCAGATGAAATCTGGAAAGAAGCTTTCTGAGAAACTGCTCTGTGATGTGTGACTTCCACTCACAGAGTTACATTTGTATTTCGTGGATCTCTTTGCTAGCCTTATTTCTGTGGAATCTGAGAACAGATATTTCGGATCCCTTTGAAGACTATAGGGCCAAAGGAAATATCCTCCGATAACAAAGAGAAAGAAGCTTTCTGAGAAACTTCTTTGTGTTCTGTGAAATCATCTCACAGAGTTACAGCTTTCCACTCAAGAAGCCTTTCGCTAAGACAGTTCTTGTGGAATTGGCAAAGTGATATTTGGGAGCCCATAGAGGACTATGGTGAAAAAGGAAATATCCTCAGATGATATCTGGAAAGAAGCTTTCTGACAAACTGCTTAGTGTTCTGTTAATTCATCTCACAGAGTTACATCTGTATTTCGTGGATCTCTTGGCTAGCCTTATTTCTGTGGAATCTGAGAACAGATATTTCGGATCCCTTTGAAGACTATAGGGCCCAAGAAATATCCTCCGATAACAAAGAGAAAGAAGCTTTCTGAGAAACTTCTTTGGGTTCTGTGAAATCATCTCACAGAGTTACAGCTTTCCCCTCAAGATGCCTTTCGCTAAGACAGTTCTTGTGGAATTTTCAGAGGGATATTTGGAAGCCCATAGAGGGCTAGGGTGAAAAAGGAAATATCCTCAGATGAAATCTGGAGAGAAACTTTCTGAGAAACTGCTCTGTGATGTGTGACTTCCACTCACAGAGTTACAACTGTATTTCGTGGATCTCTTTGCTAGCCTTATTTCTGTGGAATCTGAGAACAGATATTTCGGATCCCTTTGAAGACTATAGGGCCAAAGGAAATATCCTCAGATAACAAAGAGAAAGAAGCTTTCTGAGAAACTTCTTTGTGTTCTGTGAAATCATCTCACAGAGTTACAGCTTTCCACTGAAGAAGACTTTCGCGAAGACAGTTCTTGTCGAATTGTCAAAGGGATATTTGGGAGCCCAAAGAGGCCTATGGTGAAAAAGGAAATATCCTCAGATGAAATGTGGAACGAAGCTTTCTGAGAAACTGCTTAGTGTTCTGTTAATTCATCTCACAGAGTTACATCTGTATTTCGTGGATCTGTATGCTAGCCTTATTTCTGTGGAATCTGAGAACAGATATTGCGGATCCCTTTGAAGACTATAGGGCCAAAGGAAATATCCTCCGATAACAAAGAGAAAGAAGCTTTCTGAGAAACTTCTTTGTGTTCTGTGAAATCATCTCACAGAGTTACAGCTTTCCCCTCAAGAAGCGTTTCGCTAAGACAGTTCTTGTGGAAACGGCAAAGAGATATTTGGAAGCACATAGAGGCCAATGGTGAAAAAGGAAATATCCTCAGATGAAATCTGGAAAGAAGCTTTCTGAGAAACTGCTTGGTGTTCTGTTAATTCATCTCACAGAGTTACATCTGTATTTCGTGGATCTCTTTGCTAGCCTTATTTCTGTGGAATCTGAGAACAGATATTTCGGATCCCTTTGAAGACTATAGGGCCAAAGGAAATATCCTCCGATAACAAAGAGAAAGAAGCTTTCTGAGAAACTTCTTTGTGTTCTGTGAAATCATCTCACAGAGTTACAGCTTTCCCTTCAAGAAGCCTTTCCCTTAGACAGTTCTTGTGGAATTGGAAAAGGGATATTTGGAAGCCCATAGAGGGCTATGGTGAAAAAGGAAATATCCTCAGATGAAATATGGAAAGAAGCTTTCTGAGAAACTGCTCTGTGATGTGTGACTTCCACTCACAGAGTTACATCTGTATTTCGTGGATCTCTTTGCTAGCCTTATTTCTGTGGAATCTGAGAACAGATATTTCGGATCCCTTTGAAGACTATAGGGCCAAAGGAAATATCCTCCGATAACAAAGAGAAAGATGCTTTCTGAGAAACTTCTTTGTGTTCTGTGAAATCATCTCACAGAGTTACAGCTTTCCCCTCAAGAAGCCGTTCACTAAGACAGTTCTTCTGGAATAGGCAAAGTAATATTTGGAAGCCCATAGAGGGCTATGGTGAAAAAGGAAATATCCTCAGATGAAATCTGGAAAGAAGCTTTCTGAGAAACTGCTTAGGGTTCTCTTAATTCATCTCACAGAGTTACATCTGTATTTCGTGGATCTCTTTGCTAGCCTTATTTCTGTGGAATATGAGAACAGATATTTCGCATCCCTTTGAAGACTATAGGGCCAAAGGAAATATCCTCCGATAACAAAGAGAAAGAAGCTTTCTGAGAAACTTCTTTGTGTTCTGTGAAAACATCTCACGGAGTTACAGCTTTCCCCTCAAGAAGCCTTTCGCCAAGACAGTTCTTGTGGAATTGGCAAAGGGATATTTCAGAGCCCATAGAGGCCTATGGTGAAAAAGGAAATATCCTCAGATGAAATCTGGAAAGAAGCTTTCTGAGAAACTGCTTAGTGTTCTGTTAATTCATCTCACAGAGTTACATCTGTATTTCGTGGATCTCTTTGCTAGCCTTATTTCTGTGGAATCTGAGAACAGATATTTCGGATCCCTTTGAAGACTATAGGGCCAAAGGAAATATCCTCCGATAACAAAGAGAAAGAAGCTTTCTGAGAAACATCTTTGTGTTCTGTGAAATCATCTCACAGAGTTACAGCTTTCCACTCAAGAAGCCTTTCGCTAAGACAGTTCTTGTGGAATTGGCAAAGGGATATTTGGGAGCCCATAGAGGCCTATGGTGAAAAAGGAAATATCCTCAGATGAAATCTGGAAAGAAGCTTTCTGAGAAACTGCTTAGTGTTCTGTTAATTCATCTCACACAGTTACATCTGTATTTCGTGGATCTCTTTGCTAGCCTTATTTCTGTGGAATCTGAGAACAGATATTTCGGATCCCTTTGAAGACTATAGGGCCAAAGGAAATATCCTCCGATAACAAAGAGAAAGAAGCTTTCTGAGAAACTTCTTTGTGCTCTGTGAAATCATCTCACAGAGTTACAGCTTTCCCCTCAATAAGTCTTTCGCTAAGACAGTTCTTTTGGAATTGGCAAAGGGATATTTGGAAGCCCACAGAGGGCTATGGTGAAAAAGGAAATATCCTCAGATGAAATCTGGAAAGAAGCTTTCTGAGAAACTGCTCTGTGATGTGTGACTTCCACGCACAGAGTTACATCTGTATTTCGTGGATCTCTTTGCTAGCCTTATTTCTGTGGAATCTGAGAACAGATATTTCGGATCCCTTTGAAGACTATAGGGCCAAAGGAAATATCCTCCGATAACAAAGAGAAAGAAGCTTTCTGAGAAACTTCTTTGTGTTCTGTGAAATCATCTCACAGAGTTACAGCTTTCCCCTCAAGAAGCCTTTCGCTAAGACAGTTCTTGTGGAATTTGCAAAGGGATATTTGGGAGCCCATAGAGGCCTATGGTGAAAAAGGAAATATCCTCAGATGAAATCTGGAAAGAAGCTTTCTTAGAAACTGCTCTGTGATGTGTGACTTCCACTCACAGAGTTACTTCTGTATTTCCTGGATCTCTTTGCTAGCCTTATTTCTGTGGAATATGAGAACAGATATTTCGGATCCCTTTGAAGACTATAGGGCCAAAGGAAATATCCTCCGATAACAAAGAGAAAGAAGCTTTCTGAGAAACTTCTTTGTGTTCTGTGAAATCATCTCACAGAGTTACAGCTTTCCACTCAAGAAGCCTTTCGCTAAGACAGTTCTTGTGGAATTGGCAAAGGGATATTTGAGAGCCCATAGAGGCCTATGGTGAAAAAGGAAATATCCTCAAATGGAATCTGGAAAGAAGCTTTCTGAGAAACTGCTTAGTGTTCTGTTAATTCATCTCACAGAACTACATCTGTATTTCGTGGATCTCTTTGCTAGCCTTATTTCTGTGGAATCTGAGAACAGATATTTCGGATCCCTTTGAAGACTATAGGGCCAAAGGAAATATCCTCCGATAACAAAGAGAAAGAAGCTTTCTGAGAAACTTCTTTGTGTTCTGTGAAATCATCTCACAGAGTTACAGCTTTCCCTTCAAGAAGGCTTTCGCTAAGACAGTTCTTGTGGAATTGGCAAAGGGATATTTGGAAGCCCATAGAGGACTATGGTGAAAAAGGAAATATCCTCAGATGAAATCTGGAAAGAAGCTTTCTGAGAAACTGCTCTGTGATGTGTGACTTCCACTCACAGAGTTACATCTGTATTTCCTGGATCTCTTTGCTAGCCTTATTTCTGTGGAATCTGAGAACAGATATTTCAGATCCCTTTGAAGACTAGAGGGCCAAAGGAAATATCCTCCGATAACAAAGAGAAAGAAGCTTTCTGAGAAACTTCTTTGTGTTCTGTGAAATCATCTCACAGAGTTACAGCTTTCCCCTCAAGAAGCCTTTCGCTGAGACAGTTCTTGTGGAATTGGCAAAGGGATATTTGGGAGCCCATAGAGGCCTAAGGTGAAAAAGGAAATATTCTCAGATGGAAGCTGGAAAGAAGCTTTCTGAAAAATTGCTTAGTGTTCTGTTAATTCATCTCACAGAGTTACATCTGTATTTCATGGATCTCTTTGCTCGCCTTATTTCTGTGGAATCTGAGAACAGATATTTCGGATCCATTTAAAGACTACAGGGCCAAAGGAAATATCCTCCGATAACAAAGAGAAAGATGCTTTCTGAGAAACTTCTTTCTGTTCTGTGAAATCATCTCACAGAGTTACAGCTTTCCCCTCAAGAAGCCGTTCGCTAAGACAGTTCTTCTGGAATAGGCAAAGTGATATTTGGCAGCCCATATAGGGCTACGGTGAAAAAGGAAATATCCTCAGATGAAATCTGGAAAGAAGATTTCTGAGAAACTGCTTAGTGTTCTCTTAATTCATCTCACAGAGTTACATCTGTATTTCGTGGATCTCTTTGCTAGCCTTATTTCTGTGGAATTTGAGAACAGATATATCTGATCCCTATGATGACTCTAGGGCCAAAGGAAATTTCCTCCGATAACAAAGAGAAAGATGCTTTCTGAGAAACTTCTTTCTGTTCTGTGAAATCATCTCACAGAGTTACAGCTTTCCCCTCAAGAAGCCTTTCGCTAAGACAGTTCTTGTGGAATTGGCAAAGTGATATTTAGAAACCCATAGAGGGCTATGGTGAAAAAGGAAATATCCTCAGATGAAATCTGGAAAGAAGCTTTCTGAGAAACTGCTCTGTGATGTGTGACTTCCACTCACAGAGTTACATCTGTATTTCGTGGATCTCTTTGCTAGCCTTATTTCTGTGGAATCTGAGAACAGATATTTCGGATCCCTTTGAAGACTACAGGGCCAAAGGAAATATCCTCCGATAACAAACAGAAAGAAGCTTTCTGAGAAACTTCTTTGTGTTCTGTGAAATCATCTCACAGAGTTACAGCTTTCCCCTCAAGAAGCCTTTCGCTAAGACAGTTCTTGTGGAATTGGCAAAGTGATATTTAGAAGCCCATAGAGGGCTATGGTGAAAAAGGAAATATCCTCAGATGAAATCTGGAAAGAAGCTTTCTGAGAAACTGCTCTGTGATGTGTGACTTCCACTCACAGAGTTACATCTGTATTTCGTGGATCTCTTTGCTAGCGTTATTTCTGTGGAATCTGAGAACAGATATTTCGGATCCCTTTGAAGACTACAGAGCCAAAGGAAATATCCTCAGATAACAAAGAGAAAGAAGCTTTCTGAGAAACTTCTTTGTGTTCCGTGAAATCATCTCACAAAGTTACAGCTTTCCACTCAAGAAGACTTTCGCTAAGACAGTTCTTGTCGAATTGGCAAAGGGATATTTGGGAGCCCAAAAAGGCCAATGGTGAAAAAGGAAATATCCACAGATGAAATCTGGAAAGAAGCTTTCTGAGAAACTGCTTAGTGTTCTGTTAATTCATCTCACAGAGTTACATCTGTATTTCGTGGATCTCTTTGCTAGCCTTATTTCTATGGAATCTGAGAACAGATATTTCGGATCCCTTTGAAGACTATAGGGCCAAAGGAAATATCCTCCGATAACAAAGAGAAAGAAGCTTTCTGAGAAACTTCTTTGTGTTCTGTGAAATCATCTCACAGAGTTACAGCTTTCCCTTCAAGAAGCGTTTCGCTAAGACAGTTCTTGTGGAATTGGCAAAGTGATATTTGGAAGCCCATAGAGGACTATGGTGAAAAAGGAAATATCCTCAGATGAAATCTGGAAAGAAGCTTTCTGAGAAACTGCTTAGTGTTCTGTTAATTCATCTCACAGAGTTACATCTGTATTTCGTGGATCTCTTTGCTAGCCTTATTTCTGTGGAATCTGAGAACAAATATTTCGGATCCCTTTGAAGACTATAGGGCCAAAGGAAATATCCTCCGATAACAAAGAGAAAGAAGCTTTCTGAGAAACTTCTTTGTGTTCTGTGAAATCATCTCACAGAGTTACAGCTTTCCCTTCAAGAAGCCTTTCGCTAAGATAGTTCTTGTGGAATTGGCAAAGTGATATTTGGAAGCCCATAGAGGACTATGGTGAAAAAGGAAATATCCTCAGATGAAATCTGGAAAGAAGCTTTCTGAGAAACTGCTTAGTGTTCTGTTAATTCTTCTCACAGACTTACATCTGTATTTCGTGGATCTCTTTGCTAGCCTTATTTCTGTGGAATCTGAGAACAGATATTTCGGATCCCTTTGAAGACTATAGGGCCAAAGGAAATATCCTCCGATAACAAAGAGAAAGAAGCTTTCTGAGAAACTTCTTAGTGTTCTGTGAAATCATGTCACAGAGTTACAGCTTTCCCCTCAAGAAACCTTTCGCTAAGACAGTTCTTGTGGAATTGGCAAAGTGATATTTAGAAGCCCATAGAGGGCTATGGTGAAAAAGGAAATATCCTCAGATGAAATCTGGAAAGAAGCTTTCTCAGAAACTGCTCTGTGATGTGTGACTTCCACTCACAGAGTTACATCTGTATTTCGTGGATCTCGTTGCTAGCCTTATTTCTGTGGAATCTGAGAACAGATATTTCGGATCCCTTTGAAGACTATAGGGCCAAAGGAAATATCCTCCGATAACAAAGAGAAAGAAGCTTTCTGAGAAACTTCTTTGTGTTCTGTGAAATCATCTCACAGAGTTACAGCTTTCCCCTCAAGAAGCCTTTCGCTAAGACAGTTCTTGTGGAATTGGCAAGGGGATATTTGGAAGCCCATAGAGGCCTATGGTGAAAAGGAAATATCCTCAGATCGAATCTGGAAAGAAGCTTTCTGTGAAACTGGTTAGTGTTCTGTTAATTCATCTCACAGTGTTACATCGGTATTTCGTGGATCTCTTTGCTAGCCTCATTTCTGTGGAATCTGAGAACAGATATTTCGGATCCCTTTGAAGACTATAGGACCAAAGGGAATATCCTCCGATAACAAAGATAAAGAAGCTTTCTGAGAAACCTCTTTGTGTTCTGTGAAATCATCTCACAGAGTTACAGCTTTCCCCTCAAGAAGCCTTTCGCTAAGACAGTTCTTGTGGAATTGGCAAAGGGATATTTGGAAACCCATAGAGGGCTACGGTGAAAAAGGAAATATCCACAGATGAAATCTGGAAAGAAGCTTTCTGAGAAACTGCTCTATGATGTGTGACATTCATTCACAGAGTTACATCTGTATTTCCTGGATCTCTTTGCTAGCCTTATTTCTGTGGAATCTGAGAACAGATATTTCGGATTCCTTTGAAGACTATAGGGCCAAAGGAAATATCCTCCGATAACAAAGAGAAAGAAGCTTTCTGAGAAACTTCTTTGTGTTCTGTGAAATCATCTCACAGAGTTACAGCTTTCCCCTCAAGAAGCCTTTCGCTAAGACAGTTCTTGTGGAATTGGCAAAGTGATATTTAGAAACCCATAGAGGGCTATGGTGAAAAAGGAAATATCCTCAGATGAAATCTGGAAAGAAGCTTTCTGAGAAACTCCTCTGTGATATGTGACTTCCACTCACAGAGTTACATCTGTATTTCGTGGATCTCTTTGCTAGCCTTATTTCTGTGGAATCTGAGAACAGATATTTCGGATCCCTTTGAAGACTATAGGGCCAAAGGAAATATCCTCCGATAACAAAGAGAAAGAAGCTTTCTGAGAAACTTCTTTGTGTTCTGTGAAATCATCTCACAGAGTTACAGCTTTCCCCTCAAGAAGTCGTTCGCTAAGACACTTCTTCTGGAATAGGCAAAGTGATATTTGTAATCCCATAGAGGGCTACGGTGAAAAAGGAAATATCCTCAGATGAAATTTGGTAAGAAGCTTTCTGAGACACTGCTTAGTGTTCTCTTAATTCATCTCACAGGGTTACATCTGTATTTCGTGGATCTCTTTGCTAGCCTTATTTCTGTGGAATTTGAGAACAGATATATCTGATCCCTATGATGACTCAAGGGCCAAAGGATATTTCCTCCGATAACAAAAAGAAAGAAGCTTTCTGAGAAACTTCTTTGTGTTCTGTGAAATCATCCCACAGAGTTACAGCTTTCCCCTCAAGAAGCCTTTCGCTAAGACAGTTCTTGTGGAATTGGCAAAGGGATATTTAGAATCCCAAAGAGGGCTATGGTGAAAAAGGAAATATCCTCAGATGAAATCTGGAAAGAAGCTTTCTGAGAAACTGCTCTGTGATGTGTGACTTCCACTCACAGAGTTACATCAGTATTTCGTGGATCTCTTTGCTAGCCTTATTTCTGTGGAATCTGAGAACAGATATTTCGGATCCCTTTGAAGACTATAGGGCCAAAGGAAATATCCTCCGATAACAAAGAGAAAGAAGCTTTCTGAGAAACTTCTTTGTGTTCTGTGAAATCATCTCACAGAGTTACAGCTTTCCCCTCAAGAAGCCTTTCGCTAAGACAGTTCTTGTGGAATTGGCAAAGTGATATTTAGAAGCCCATAGAGGGCTATGGTGAAAAAGGAAATATCCTCAGATGAAATCTGGAAAGAAGCTTTCTGAGAAACTGCTCTGTGATGTGTGACTTCCACTCACAGAGTTACATCTGTATTTCGTGGATCTCCTTGCTAGCCTTATTTCTGTGGAATCTGAGAACAGATATTTCCGATCCCTTTGAAGACTATAGGGCCAAAGGAAATATCCTCCGATAACAAAGACAAAGAAGCTTTCTGAGAAACTTCTTTGTGTTCTGTGAAATCATCTCACAGAGTTACAGCTTTTCCCTCAAGAAGCCTTTCGCTAAGACACATCTTGTGGAATTGGCAAAGTGATATTTAGAAGCCCATAGAGGGCTATGGTGAAAAAGGAAATATCCTCAGATGAAATCTGGAAAGAAGCTTTCTGAGAAACTGCTCTGTGATGTGTGACTTCCACTCACAGAGTTACATCTGTATTTCGTGGATCTCTTTGCTAGCCTTATTTCTGTGGAATCTGAGAACAGATATTTCGGATCCCTTTGAAGACTATAGGGACAAAGGAAATATCCTCCGATAACAAAGAGAAAGAAGCTTTCTGAGAAACTTCTTTGTGTTCTGTGAAATCATCTCACAGAGTTACAGCTTTCCCCTCAAGAAGCCGTTCGCTAAGACACTTCTTCTGGAATAGGCAAAGTGATATTTGGAAGCCCATAGAGGGCTATGGTGAAAAAGGAAATATCCTCAGATGAAATCTGGAAAGAAGCTTTCTGAGAAACTGCTTAGTGTTCTCTTAATTCATCTCACAGGGTTACATCTGTATTTCGTGGATCCCTTTGCTAGCCTTATTTCTGTGGAATTTGAGAACAGATATATCTGATCCCTATGATGACTCAAGGGCCAAAGGAAATTTCCTCCGATAACAAAAAGAAAGAAGCTTTCTGAGAAACTTCTTTGTGTTCTGTGAAATCATCCCACAGAGTTACAGCTTTCCCCTCAAGAAGCCTTTCGCTAAGACAGTTCTTCTGGAATTGGCAAAGGGATATTTAGAAGCCCAAAGAGGGCTATGGTGAAAAAGGAAATATCCTCAGATGAAATCTGGAAAGAAGCTTTCTGATAAACTGCTCTGTGATGTGTGACTTCCACTCACAGAGTTACATCAGTATTTCGTGGATCTCTTTGCTAGCCTTATTTCTGTGGAATCTGAGAACAGATATTTCGGATCCCTTTGAAGACTATAGGGCCAAAGGAAATATCCTCAGATAACAAAGAGAAAGAAGCTTTCTGAGAAACTTCTTTGTGTTCTGTGAAATCATCTCACAGAGTTACAGCTTTCCACTCAAGAAGACTTTCGCTAAGACAGTTCTTGTGGAATTGGCAAAGGGATATTTGGGAGCCCATAGAGGCCTATGGTGAAAAAGGAAATATCCTCAGATGAAATCTGGAAAGAAGCTTTCTGAGAAACAGCTTAGTGTTCTGTTAATTCATCTCACAGAGTTACATCTGTATTTCGTGGATCTCTTTGCTAGCCTTATTTCTGTGGAATCTGAGAACAGATATTTCGGATCCCTTTGAAGACTATAGGGCCAAAGGAAATATCCTCCGATAACAAAGAGAAAGAAGCTTTCTGAGAAACTTCTTTGTGTTCTGTGAAATCATCTCACAGAGTTACAGCTTTCCTCTCAAGAAGCCTTTCGCTAAGACAGTTCTTGTGGATTTGGCAAAGTGATATTTAGAAACCCATAGAGGGCTATGGTGAAAAAGGAAATATCCTCAGATGAAATCTGGAAAGAAGCTTTCTAAGAAACTGCTCGGTGATGTGTGACTTCCACTCACAGAGTTACATCTGTATTTCGTGGATCTCTTTGCTAGCCTTATTTCTGTGGAATCTGAGAACAGATATTTCGGATCCCTTTGAAGACTATAGGGCCAAAGGAAATATCCTCCGATAACAAAGAGAAAGAAGCTTTCTGAGAAACTTCTTTGTGTTCTGTGAAATCATCTCACAGAGTTACAGCTTTCCCCTCAAGAAGCCTTTCGCTAAGACAGTTCTTGTGGAATTGGCAAAGTGATATTTAGAAGCCCATAGAGGGCTACGGTGAAAAAGGAAATATCCTCAGATGAAATCTGGAAAGAAGCATTCTGAGAAACTGCTCTGTGATGTGTGACTTCCACTCACAGAGTTACATCTGTATTTCGTGGATCTCTTTGCTAGCCTTATTTCTGTGGAATCTGAGAACAGATATTTCGGATCCCTTTGAAGACTATAGGGCCAAAGGAAATATCCTCCCATAAAAAAGAGAAAGAAGCTTTCTGAGAAACTTCTTTGTGTTCTGTGAAATCATCTCACAGAGTTACAGCTTTTCCCTCAAGAAGCCTTTCGCTAAGACAGTTCTTGTGGAATTGGCAAAGTGATATTTAGAAGCCCATAGAGGGCTATGGTGAAAAAGGAAATATCCTCAGATGAAATCTGGAAAGAAGCTTTCTGAGAAACTGCTCTGTGATGTGTGACTTCCACTCACAGAGTTACATCTGTATTTCGTGGATCCCTTTGATAGCCTTATTTCTGTGGAATCTGAGAACAGATATTTCGGATCCCTTTGAAGACTATAGGGCCAAAGGAAATATCCTCCGATAACAAAGAGAAAGAAGCTCTCTGAGAAACTTCTTTGTGTTCTGTGAAATCATCTCACAGAGTTACAGCTTTCCCCTCAAGAAGCCGTTCGCTAAGACACTTCTTCTGGAATAGGCAAAGTGATATTTGGAAGCCCATAGAGGGCTACGGTGAAAAAGGAAATATCCTCAGATGAAATCTGGAAAGAAGCTTTCTGAGAAACTGCTTAGTGTTCTCTTAATTCATCTCACAGGGTTACATCTGTATTTCGTGGATCTCTTTGCTAGCCTTATTTCTGTGGAATTTGAGAACAGATATATCTGATCCCTATGATGACTCATGGGCTAAAGGAAATTTCCTCCGATAACAAAAAGAAAGAAGCTTTCTGAGAAACTTCTTTGTGTTCTGTGAAATCATCCCACAGAGTTACAGCTTTCCCCTCAAAAAGCCTTTCGCTAAGACAGTTCTTGTGGAATTGGCAAAGGGATATTTAGAAGCCCAAACAGGGCTATGGTGAAAAAGGAAATATCCTCAGATGAAATCTGGAAAGAAGCTTTCTGTTAAACTGCTCTGTGATGTGTGACTTCCACTCACAGAGTTACATCAGTATTTCGTGGATCTCTTTGCTAGCCTTATTTCTGTGGAATCTGAGAACAGATATTTCGGATCCCTTTGAAGACTATAGGGCCAAAGGAAATATCCTCAGATAACAAAGAGAAAGAAGCTTTCTGAGAAACTTCTTTGTGTTCTGTGAAATCATCTCACAGAGTTACAGCTTTCCACTCAAGAAGACTTTCGCTAAGACAGTTCTTGTGGAATTGGCAAAGGGATATTTGGGAGCCCATAGAGGCCTATGGTGAAAAAGGAAATATCCTCAGATGAAATCTGGAAAGAAGCTTTCTGAGAAACAGCTTAGTGTTCTGTTAATTCATCTCACAGAGTTACATCTGTATTTCGTGGATCTCTTTGCTAGCCTTATTTCTGTGGAATCTGAGAACAGATATTTCGGATCCCTTTGAAGACTATAGGGCCAAAGGAAATATCCTCCGATAACAAAGAGAAAGAAGCTTTCTGAGAAACTTCTTTGTGTTCTGTGAAATCATCTCACAGAGTTACAACTTTCCTCTCAAGAAGCCTTTCGCTAAGACAGTTCTTGTGGATTTGGCAAAGTGATATTTAGAAACCCATAGAGGGCTATGGTGAAAAAGGAAATATCCTCAGATGAAATCTGGAAAGAAGCTTTCTAAGAAACTGCTCGGTGATGTGTGACTTCCACTCACAGAGTTACATCTGTATTTCGTGGATCTCTTTGCTAGCCTTATTTCTGTGGAATCTGAGAACAGATATTTCGGATCCCTTTGAAGACTATAGGGCCAAAGGAAATATCGTCCGATAACAAAGAGAAAGAAGCTTTCTGAGAAACTTCTTTGTGTTCTCTGAAATCATCTCACAGAGTTACAGCTTTCCCCTCAAGAAGACTTTCGCTAAGACAGTTCTTGTGGAATTGGCAAAGTGATATTTAGAAGCCCATAGAGGGCTATGGTGAAAAAGGAAATATCCTCAGATGAAATCTGGAAAGAAGCTTTCTGAGAAACTGCTCTGTGATGTGTGACTTCCACTCACAGAGTTACATCCGTATTTCGTGGATCTCTTTGCTAGCCTTATTTCTGTGGAATCTGAGAACAGATATTTCGGATCCCTTTGAAGACTATAGGGCCAAAGGAAATATCCTCAGATAACAAAGAGAAAGAAGCTTTCTGAGAAACTTCTTTGTGTTCCGTGAAATCATCTCACAGAGTTACAGCTTTCCACTCAAGAAGACTTTCGCTAAGATAGTTCTTGTCGAATTGGCAAAGGGATATTTGGGAGCCCAAAGAGGCCAATGGTGAAAAAGGAAATATCCACAGATGAAATCTGGAAAGAAGCTTTCTGAGAAACTGCTTAGGGTTCTGTTAATTCATCTCACAGAGTTACATCTGTATTTCGTGGATCTCTTTGCTAGCCTTATTTGTGTGGAATCTGAGAACAGATATTTCGGATCCCTTTGAAGACTATAGGGCCAAAGGAAATATCCTCCGATAACAAAGAGAAAGAAGCTTTCTGAGAAACTTCTTTGTGTTCTGTGAAATCATCTCACAGAGTTACAGCTTTCCCTTCAAGAAGCGTTTCGCTAAGACAGTTCTTGTGGAATTGGCAAAGTGATATTTGGAAGCCCATAGAGGACTATGGTGAAAAAGGAAATATCCTCAGATGAAATCTGGAAAGAAGCTTTCTGAGAAACTGCTTAGTGTTCTGTTAATTCATCTCACAGAGTTACATCTGTATTTCGTGGATCTCTTTGCTAGCCTTATTTCTGTGGAATCTGAGAACAAATATTTCGGATCCCTTTGAAGACTATAGGGCCAAAGGAAATATCCTCCGATAACAAAGAGAAAGAAGCTTTCTGAGAAACTTCTTTGTGTTCTGTGAAATCATCTCACAGAGTTACAGCTTTCCCTTCAAGAAGCCTTTCGCTAAGACAGTTCTTGTGGAATTGGCAAAGTGATATTTGGAAGCCCATAGAGGACTATGGTGAAAAAGGAAATATCCTCAGATGAAATCTGGAAAGAAGCTTTCTGAGAAACTGCTTAGTGTTCTGTTAATTCATCTCACAGAGTTACATCTGTATTTCGTGGATCTCTTTGCTAGCCTTATTTCTGTGGAATCTGAGAACAGATATTTCGGATCCCTTTGAAGACTATAGGGCCAAAGGAAATATCCTCCGATAACAAAGAGAAAGAAGCTTTCTGAGAAACTTCTTTGTGTTCTGTGAAATCATGTCACAGAGTTACAGCTTTCCCCTCAAGAAACCTTTCGCTAAGACAGTTCTTGTGGAATTGGCAAAGTGATATTTAGAAGCCCATAGAGGGCTATGGTGAAAAAGGAAATATCCTCAGATGAAATCTGGAAAGAAGCTTTCTGAGAAACTGCTCTGTGATGTGTGACTTCCACTCACAGAGTTACATCTGTATTTCGTGGATCTCTTTGCTAGCCTTATTTCTGTGGAATCTGAGAACAGATATTTCGGATCCCTTTGAAGACTATAGGGCCAAAGGAAATATCCTCCGATAACAAAGAGAAAGAAGCTTTCTGAGAAACTTCTTTGTGTTCTGTGAAATCATCTCACAGAGTTACAGCTTTCCCCTCAAGAAGCCTTTCGGTGAGACAGTTCTTGTGGAATTGGCAAAGGGATATTTGGGAGCCCATAGAGGCCTATGGTGAAAAAGGAAATATCCTCAGATGGAATCTGGAAAGAAGCTTTCTGAGAAACTGCTTAGTGTTCTGTTAATTCATCTCACAGAGTTACATCTGTATTTCGTGGATCTCTTTGCTCGCCTTATTTCTGTGGAATCTGAGAACATATATTTCGGATCCCTTTAAAGACTATAGGGCCAAAGGAAATATCCTCCTATAACAAAGAGAAAGATGCTTTCTGAGAACCTTCTTTGTGTTCTGTGAAATCATCTCACAGAGTTACAGCTTTCCCCTCAAGAAGCCGTTCACTAAGACAGTTCTTCTGGAATAGGCAAAGTGATATTTGGAAGCCCATAGAGGGCTACGGTGAAAAAGGAAATATCCTCAGATGAAATCTGGAAAGAAGCTTTCTGAGAAACTGCTTAGGGTTCTCTTAATTCATCTCACAGAGTTACATCTGTATTTCGTGGATCTCTTTGCTAGCCTTATTTCTGTGGAATATGAGAACAGATATATCTGATCCCTATGATGACTCTAGGGCCAAAGGAAATATCCTCCTATAACAAAAAGAAAGAAGCTTTCTGAGAAACTTCTTTGTGTTCTGTGAAATCATCTCACAGAGTTACAGCTTTCCCCTCAAGAAGTCTTTCGCTAAGACAGTTCTTGTGGAATTGGCAAAGTGATATTTAGAAGCCCATAGAGGGCTATGGTGAAAAAGGAAATATCCTCAGATGAAATCTGGAAAGACGCTTTCTGAGAAACTGCTCTGTGATGTGTGACTTCCACTCACAGAGTTACATCTGTATTTCGTGGATCTCTTTGCTAGACTTATTTCTGTGGAATCTGAGAACAGATATTTCGGATCCCTTTGAAGACTATAGGGCCAAAGGAAATATCCTCAGATAACAAAGAGAAAGAAGCTTTCTGAGAAACTTCTTTGTGTTCTGTGAAATCACCTCACAGAGTTACAGCTTTCCACTCAAGAAGACTTTCGCGAAGACAGTTCTTGTCGAATTGTCAAAGGGATATTTGGGAGCCCAAAGAGGCCTATGGTGAAAAAGGAAATATCCTCAGATGAAATCTGGAACGAAGCTTTCTGAGAAACTGCTTAGTGTTCTGTTAATTCATCTCACAGAATTACGTCTGTATTTCGTGGATCTCTATGCTAGCCTTATTTCTGTGGAATCTGAGAACAGATATTTCGGATCCCTTTGAAGACTCTAGGGCCAAAGGAAATATCCTCCGATAACAAAGAGAAAGAAGCTTTCTGAGAAACTTCTTTGTGTTCTGTGAAATCATCTCACAGGGTTACAGCTTTCCCTTCAAGAAGCGTTTCGCTAAGACAGTTCTTGTGGAATTGGCAAAGTGATATTTGGAAGCCCGTAGAGGACTATGGTGAAAAAGGAAATATCCTCAGACGAAATCTGGAAAGAAGCTTTCTGAGAAACTGCTTAGTGTTCTGTTAATTCATCTCACAGAGTTACATCTGTATTTCGTGGATCTCTTTGCTAGCCTTATTTCTGTGGAATCTGAGAACAGATATTTCGGATCCCTTTGAAGACTATAGGGCCAAAGGAAATATCCTCCGATAACAAAGACAAAGAAGCTTTCTGAGAAACTTCTTTGTGTTCTGTGAAATCATCTCACAGAGTTACAGCTTTCCCTTCAAGAAGCCTTTCCCTTAGACAGTTCTTGTGGAATTGGAAAAGGGATATTTGGAAGCCCATAGAGGGCTATGGTGAAAAAGGAAATATCCTCAGATGAAATCTGGAAAGAAGCTTTCTGAGAAACTGCTCTGTGATGTGTGACTTCTACTCACAGAGTTACATCTGTATTTCGTGGATCTCTTTGCTAGCCTTATTTCTGTGGAATCTGAGAACAGATATTTCGGATCCCTTTGAAGACTATAGGGCCAAAGGAAATATCCTCCGATAACAAAGACAAAGAAGCTTTCTGAGAAACTTCTTTGTGTTCTGTGAAATCATCTCACAGAGTTACAGCTTTCCCCTCAAGAAGCCTTTCGCTAAGACAGTTCTTGTGGAATCGGCAAAGGGATATTTGGAAGCCCATAGAGGGCTATGGTGAGAAAGGAAATATCCTCCGATGAAATCTGGAAAGAAGCTTTCTGAGAAACTGCTCTGTGATGTGTGACTTCCACTCACAGAGTTACATTTGTATTTCGTGGATCTCTTTGCTAGCCTTATTTCTGTGGAATCTGAGAACAGATATTTCGGATCCCTTTGAAGACTATAGGGCCAAAGGAAATATCCTCCGATAACAAAGAGAAAGAAGCTTTCTGAGAAACTTCTTTGTGTTCTGTGAAATCATCTCACAGAGTTACAGCTTTCCACTCAAGAAGCCTTTCGCTAAGACAGTTCTTGTGGAATTGGCAAAGTGATATTTGGGAGCCCATAGAGGACTATGGTGAAAAAGGAAATATCCTCAGATGATATCTGGAAAGAAGCTTTCTGACAAACTGCTTAGTGTTCTGTTAATTCATCTCACAGAGTTACATCTGTATTTCGTGGATCTCTTGGCTAGCCTTATTTCTGTGGAATCTGAGAACAGATATTTCGGATCCCTTTGAAGACTATAGGGCCCAAGAAATATCCTCCGATAACAAAGAGAAAGAAGCTTTCTGAGAAACTTCTTTGGGTTCTGTGAAATCATCTCACAGAGTTACAGCTTTCCCCTCAAGATGCCTTTCGCTAAGACAGTTCTTGTGGAATTTTCAGAGGGATATTTGGAAGCCCATAGAGGGCTAGGGTGAAAAAGGAAATATCCTCAGATGAAATCTGGAGAGAAACTTTCTGAGAAACTGCTCTGTGATGTGTGACTTCCACTCACAGAGTTACAACTGTATTTCGTGGATCTCTTTGCTAGCCTTATTTCTGTGGAATCTGAGAACAGATATTTCGGATCCCTTTGAAGACTATAGGGCCAAAGGAAATATCCTCAGATAACAAAGAGAAAGAAGCTTTCTGAGAAACTTCTTTGTGTTCTGTGAAATCATCTCACAGAGTTACAGCTTTCCACTGAAGAAGACTTTCGCGAAGACAGTTCTTGTCGAATTGTCAAAGGGATATTTGGGAGCCCAAAGAGGCCTATGGTGAAAAAGGAAATATCCTCAGATGAAATGTGGAACGAAGCTTTCTGAGAAACTGCTTAGTGTTCTGTTAATTCATCTCACAGAGTTACATCTGTATTTCGTGGATCTGTATGCTAGCCTTATTTCTGTGGAATCTGAGAACAGATATTGCGGATCCCTTTGAAGACTATAGGGCCAAAGGAAATATCCTCCGATAACAAAGAGAAAGAAGCTTTCTGAGAAACTTCTTTGTGTTCTGTGAAATCATCTCACAGAGTTACAGCTTTCCCCTCAAGAAGCGTTTCGCTAAGACAGTTCTTGTGGAAACGGCAAAGAGATATTTGGAAGCACATAGAGGCCAATGGTGAAAAAGGAAATATCCTCAGATGAAATCTGGAAAGAAGCTTTCTGAGAAACTGCTTGGTGTTCTGTTAATTCATCTCACAGAGTTACATCTGTATTTCGTGGATCTCTTTGCTAGCCTTATTTCTGTGGAATCTGAGAACAGATATTTCGGATCCCTTTGAAGACTATAGGGCCAAAGGAAATATCCTCCGATAACAAAGAGAAAGAAGCTTTCTGAGAAACTTCTTTGTGTTCTGTGAAATCATCTCACAGAGTTACAGCTTTCCCTTCAAGAAGCCTTTCCCTTAGACAGTTCTTGTGGAATTGGAAAAGGGATATTTGGAAGCCCATAGAGGGCTATGGTGAAAAAGGAAATATCCTCAGATGAAATATGGAAAGAAGCTTTCTGAGAAACTGCTCTGTGATGTGTGACTTCCACTCACAGAGTTACATCTGTATTTCGTGGATCTCTTTGCTAGCCTTATTTCTGTGGAATCTGAGAACAGATATTTCGGATCCCTTTGAAGACTATAGGGCCAAAGGAAATATCCTCCGATAACAAAGAGAAAGATGCTTTCTGAGAAACTTCTTTGTGTTCTGTGAAATCATCTCACAGAGTTACAGCTTTCCCCTCAAGAAGCCGTTCACTAAGACAGTTCTTCTGGAATAGGCAAAGTAATATTTGGAAGCCCATAGAGGGCTATGGTGAAAAAGGAAATATCCTCAGATGAAATCTGGAAAGAAGCTTTCTGAGAAACTGCTTAGGGTTCTCTTAATTCATCTCACAGAGTTACATCTGTATTTCGTGGATCTCTTTGCTAGCCTTATTTCTGTGGAATATGAGAACAGATATATCTGATCCCTATGATGACTCTAGGGCCAAAGGAAATATCCTCCGATAACAAAAAGAAAGAAGCTTTCTGAGAAACTTCTTTGTGTTCTGTGAAATCATCCCACAGAGTTACAGCTTTCCCCTCAAGAAGTCTTTCGCTAAGAGAGGTCTTGTGGAATTGGCAAAGTGATATTTAGAAGCCCATAGAGGGCTATGGTGAAAAAGGAAATATCCTCAGATGAAATCTGGAAAGACGCTTTCTGAGAAACTGCTCTGTGATGTGTGACTTCCACTCACAGAGTTACATCTGTATTTCGTGGATCTCTTTGCTAGACTTATTTCTGTGGAATCTGAGAAAAGATATTTCGGATCCCTTTGAAGACTATAGGGCCAAAGGAAATATCCTCAGATAACAAAGAGAAAGAAGCTTTCTGAGAAACTTCTTTGTGTTCTGTGAAATCATCTCACAGAGTTACAGCTTTCCACTCAAGAAGACTTTCGCTAAGACAGTTCTTGTCGAATTGTCAAAGGGATATTTGGGAGCCCAAAGAGGCCTATGGTGAAAAAGGAAATATCCTCAGATGAAATCTGGAACGAAGCTTTCTGAGAAACTGCTTAGTGTTCTGTTAATTCATCTCACAGAGTTACGTCTGTATTTCGTGGATCTCTATGCTAGCCTTATTTCTGTGGAATCTGAGAACAGATATTTCGGATCCCTTTGAAGACTATAGGGCCAAAGGAAATATCCTCCGATAACAAAGAGAAAGAAGCTTTCTGAGAAACTTCTTTGTGTTCTGTGAAATCATCTCACAGAGTTACAGCTTTCCCTTCAAGAAGCGTTTCGCTAAGACAGTTCTTGTGGAATTGGCAAAGTGATATTTGGAAGCCCGTAGAGGACTATGGTGAAAAAGGAAATATCCTCAGATGAAATCTGGAAAGAAGCTTTCTGAGAAACTGCTTAGTGTTCTGTTAATTCATCTCACAGAGTTACATCTGTATTTCGTGGATCTCTTTGCTAGCCTTATTTCTGTGGAATCTGAGAACAGATATTTCGGATCCCTTTGAAGACTATAGGGCCAAAGGAAATATCCTCCGATAACAAAGACAAAGAAGCTTTCTGAGAAACTTCTTTGTGTTCTGTGAAATCATCTCACAGAGTTACAGCTTTCCCTTCAAGAAGCCTTTCCCTTAGACAGTTCTTGTGGAATTGGAAAAGGGATATTTGGAAGCCCATAGAGGGCTATGGTGAAAAAGGAAATATCCTCAGATGAAATCTGGAAAGAAGCTTTCTGAGCAACTGCTCTGTGATGTGTGACTTCCACTCACAGAGTTACATCTGTATTTCGTGGATCTCTTTGTTAGCCTTATTTCTGTGGAATCTGAGAACAGATATTTCGGATCCCTTTGAAGACTATAGGGCCAAAGGAAATATCCTCAGATAACAAAGAGAAAGAAGCTTTCTGAGAAACTTCTTTGTGTTCTGTGAAATCATGTCACAGAGTTACAGCTTTCCCCTCAAGAAGCCTTTCGCTAAGACAGTTCTTGTGGAAACGGCAAAGAGATATTTGGAAGCCCATAGAGGCCTATGGTGAAATAGGAAATATCCTCAGATGGAATCTGGAAAGAAGCTTTCTAAGAAACTGCTTAGTGTTCTGTTAATTCATCTCACAGAGTTACATCTGTATTTCGTGGTCTCTTGGCTAGCCTTATTTTTGTGGAATCTGAGAACAGATACGTCGGATCCCTTTGAAGACTATAGGACCAAAGGGAATATCCTCCGATAACAAAGAGAAAGAATCTTTCTGAGAAACTTCTTTGTGTTCTGTGAAATCATCTCACAGAGTTACAGCTTTCCCCTCAAGAAGCCTTTCGCTAAGACAGTTCTTGTGGAAATGGCAAAGAGATATTTTGAGGCACATAGAGGCCAATGGTGAAAAAGGAAATATCCTCAGATGAAATCTGGAAAGAAGCTTTCTGAGAAACTGCTCTGTGATGTGTGACTTCCACTCACAGAGTTACATCTGTATTTCGTGGATCTCTTTGCTAGCCTTATTTCTGGGGAATCTGAGAACAGATATTTCGGATCCCTTTGAAGACTATAGGGCCAAAGGAAAGATCCTCCGATAACAAACAGAAAGAAGCTTTCTGAGAAACTTCTTTGTGTTCTGTGAAATCATCTCACAGAGTTACAGCTTTCCACTCAAGAAGCCTTTCGCTAAGACAGTTCTTGTGGAATGGGCAAAGTGATATTTGGGAACCCATAGAGGACTATGGTGAAAAAGAAAATATCCTCAGATGAAATCTGGAAAGAAGCTTTCTGAGAAACTGCTTAGTGTTCTGTTAATTCATCTCACAGAGTTACATCTGTATTTCGTGGATCTCTTTGCTAGCCTTATTTCTGTGGAATCTGAGAACAGATATTTCGGATCCCTTTGAAGACTATAGGGCCAAAGGAAATATCCTCCGATAACAAAGAGAAAGAAGCTTTCTGAGAAACTTCTTTGTGTTCTGTGAAATCATCTCACAGAGTTACTGCTTTCCGTTCAAGAAGCCTTTCCCTTAGACAGTTCTTGTGGAATTGGAAAAGGGATATTTGGAAGCCCATAGAGGGCTATGGTGAAAAAGGGTATATCCTCAGATGAAATCTGGAAAGAAGCTTTCTGAGAAACTGCTCTGTGATGTGTGACTTCCACTCACAGAGTTACATCTGTATTTCGTGGATCTCTTTGCTAGCCTTATTTCTGTGGAATCTGAGAACAGATATTTCGGATCCCTTTGATGACTATAGGGCCAAAGGAAATATCCTCCGATAACAAAGACAAAGAAGCTTTCTGAGAAACTTCTTTGTGTTCTGTGAAATCATCTCACAGAGTTACAGCTTTCCACTCAAGAAGCCTTTCGCTAAGACAGTTCTTGTGGAATTGGCAAAGTGATATTTGGGAGCCCATAGAGGACTATGGTGAAAAAGGAAATATCCTCAGATGAAATCTGGAAAGAAGCTTTCTGACAAACTGCTTAGTGTTCTGTTAATTCATCTCACAGAGTTACATCTGTATTTCGTGGATCTCTTGGTTAGCCTTATTTCTGTGGAATCTGAGAACGGATATTTCGGATCCCTTTGAAGACTATAGGGCCCAAGAAATATCCTCCGATAACAAAGAGAAAGAAGCTTTCTGAGAAACTTCTTTGTGTTCTGTGAAATCATCTCACAGAGTTACAGCTTTCCCCTCAAGATGCCTTTCGCTAAGACAGTTCTTGTGGAATTTTCAGAGGGATATTTGGAAGCCCATAGAGGGCTAGGGTGAAAAAGGAAATATCCTCAGATGAAATCTGGAGAGGAGCTTTCTGAGAAACTGCTCTGTGATGTGTGACTTCCACTCACAGAGTTACATCTGTATTTCGTGGATCTCTTTGCCAGCCTTATTTCTGTGGAATTTGAGAACAGATATTTCGGATCCCTTTGAAGACTATAGGGCCAAAGGAAATATCCTCCGATAACAAAGAGAAAGAAGCTTTCTGAGAAACTTCTTTGTGTTCTGTGAAATCATCTCACAGAGTTACAGCTTTCCCTTCAAGAAGCCTTTCCCTTAGACAGTTCTTGTGGAATTAGCAAAGTGATATTTGGAATCCTATAGAGGGTTATGGTGAAAAAGGAAATATCCTCAGATGAAATCTGGAACGAAGCTTTCTGAGAAACTGCTTAGTGTTCTGTTAATTCATCTCACAGAGTTACGTCTGTATTTCGTGGATCTCTATGCTAGCCTTATTTCTGTGGAATCTGAGAACAGATATTTCGGATCCCGTTGAAGACTATAGGGTCAAAGGAAATATCCTCCGATAACAAAGAGAAAGAAGCTTTCTGAGAAACTTCTTTGTGTTCTGTGAAATCATCTCACAGAGTTACAGCTTTCCCCTCAAGAAGCCTTTCCTGTAGACAGTTCTTGTGGAATTGGCAAAGTGATATTTGGAAACCCATAGGGGACTATGGTGAAAAAGGAAATATCCTCAGATGAAATCTGGAAAGAAGCTTTCTGAGAAACTGCTTAGTGTTCTGTTAATTCATCTCACAGGGTTACATCGGTATTTCGTGGATCTCTTTGCTAGCCTTATTTCTGTGGAATCTGAGAACAGATATTTCGGATCCCTTTGAAGACTATAGGGCCAAAGGAAATATACTCCGATAACACAGAGAAAGAAGCTTTCTGAGAAACTTCTTTGTGTTCTGTGAAATCAACTCACAGAGTTACAGCTTTCCCCTCAAGAAGCCTTTCGCTAAGACAGTTCTTGTGGAATTGGCAAAGTGATATTTGGAAGCCCGTAGAGGGCTATGGTGAAAAAGGAAATATCCTCAGATGAAATCTGGAAAATAGCTTTCTGAGAAACTGCTCTGTGATGTGTGACTTCCACTCACACAGTTACATCTCTATTTCGTGGATCTCTTTGCTAGCCTTATTTCTGTGGAATCTGAGAACAGATATTTCGGATCCCTTTGAAGACTATAGGGCCAAAGGAAATATCCTCTGATAACAAAGAGAAAGAAGCTTTCTGAGAAACTTCTTTGTGTTCTGTGAAATCATCTCACAGAGTTACAGCTTTCCCCTCAAGAAGCCTTTCGCTAAGACAGTTCTTGTGTAATTGGCAAAGTGATATTTGGAATCCCATAGAGGGCTATGGTGAAAAAGGAAATATCCTCAGATGAAATCTGGAAAGAAGCTTTCTGAGAAACTGCTCTGTGTTCTGTGACTTCCACTCACAGAGTTACATCTGTACTTCGTGGATCTCTTTGCTAGCCTTATTTCTGTGGAATCTGAGAACAGATATTTCGGATCCCGTTGAAGAATATAGGGTCAAAGGAAATATCCTCCGATAACAAAGAGAAAGAAGCTTTCTGAGAAACTTCTTTGTGTTCTGTGAAATCATCTCACAGAGTTACAGCTTTCCCTTCAAGAAGCCTTTCCTTTAGACAGTTCTTGTGGAATTAGCAAAGTGATATTTGGAAGCCCATAGAGGGTTATGGTGAAAAAGGAAATATCCTCAGATGAAATCTGGAAAGAAGCTTTCTGAGAAACTGCTTAGTGTTCTGTTAATTCACCTCACAGAGTTACATCTGTACTTCGTGGATCTCTTTGCTAGCCTTATTTCTGTGGAGTCTGAGAACAGATATTTCGGATCCCGTTGAAGAATATAGGGTCAAAGGAAATATCCTCCGATAACAAAGAGAAAGAAGCTTTCTGAGAAACTTCTTTGTGTTCTGTGAAATCATCTCACAGAGTTACAGCTTTCCCTTCAAGAAGCCTTTCCCTTAGACAGTTCTTGTGGAATTAGCAAAGTGATATTTGGAAGTCCATAGAGGGTTATGGTGAAAAAGGAAATATCCTCAGATGAAATCTGGAAAGAAGCTTTCTGAGAAACTGCTCTGTGATGTGTGACTTCCACTCACAGAGTTACTTCTGTATTTCCTGGATCTCTTTGCTAGCCTTATTTCTGTGGAATCTGAGAACAGATATTTCGGATCCCTTTGAAGACTATAGGGCCAAAGGAAATATCCTCCGATAACAAAGAGAAAGAAGCTTTCTGAGAAACTTCTTTGTGTTCTGTGAAATCATCTCACAGAGTTACAGCTTTCCCCTCAAGAAGCTTTCGCTAAGACAGTTCTTGTGGAATTGGCAAAGGGATATTTCAGAGCCCATAGAGGCCTATGGTGAAAAAGGAAATATCCTCAGATGAAATCTGGTAAGAAGCTTTCTGAGAAACTGCTTAGTGTTCTGTTAATTCATCTCACAGAGTTACATCTGTATTTCGTGGATCTCTTTGCTAGCCTTATTTCTGTGGAATCTGAGAACAGATATTTCGGATCCCTTTGAAGACTATAGGGCCAAAGGAAATATCCTCCGATAACAAAGAGAAAGAAGCTTTCTGAGAAACTTCTTTGTGTTCTGTGAAATCATCTCACGGAGTTACAGCTTTCCCCTCAAGAAGCCTTTCGCTAAGACAGTTCTTGTGGAATTGGCAAAGGGATATTTCAGAGCCCATAGAGGCCTATGGTGAAAAAGGAAATATCCTCAGATGAAATCTGGAAAGAAGCTTTCTGAGAAACTGCTTAGTGTTCTGTTAATTCATCTCACAGAGTTACATCTGTATTTCGTGGATCTCTTTGCTAGCCTTATTTCTGTGGAATCTGAGAACAGATATTTCGGATCCCTTTGAAGACTATAGGGCCAAAGGAAATATCCTCCGATAACAAAGAGAAAGAAGCTTTCTGAGAAACTACTTTGTGTTCTGTGAAATCATCTCACAGAGTTACAGCTTTCCACTCAAGAAGCCTTTCGCTAAGACAGTTCTTGAGGAATTGGCAAAGGGATATTTGGGAGCCCATAGAGGCCTATGGTGAAAAAGGAAATATCCTCAGATGAAATCTGGAAAGAAGCTTTCTGAGAAACTGCTTAGTGTTCTGTTAATTCATCTCACAGAGTTACATCTGTATTTCGTGGATCTCTTTGCTAGCCTTATTTCTGTGGAATCTGAGAACAGATATTTCGGATCCCTTTGAAGACTATAGGGCCAAAGGAAATATCCTCCGATAACAAAGAGAAAGAAGCCTTCTGAGAAACTTCTTTGTGTTCTGTGAAATCATCTCACAGAGTTACAGCTTTCCCCTCAAGAAGCCTTTCGCTAAGACAGTTCTTGTGGAATTGGCAAAGTGATATTTGGAAGACCATAGAGGGCTATGGTGAAAAAGGAAATATCCTCAGATGAAATCTGGAAAGAAGCTTTCTGAGAAACTGCTCTGTGATGTGTGACTTCCACTCACAGAGTTACATCTGTATTTCGTGGATCTCTTTGCTAGCCTTATTTCTGTGGAATCTGAGAACAGATATTTCGGATCCCTTTGAAGACTATAGGGCCAAAGGAAATATCCTCCGATAACAAAGAGAAAGAAGCTTTCTGAGAAACTTCTTTGTGTTCTGTGAAATCATCTCACAGAGTTACAGCTTTCCACTCAAGAAGCCTTTCGCTAACACAGTTCTTGTGGAATTGGCAAAGGGATATTTGGAAGCCTATAGAGGGCTATGGCGAAAAAGGAAATATCCTCAGATGAAATCTGGAAAGAAGCTTTCTGAAAAACTGCTCTGTGATGTGTGACTTCCACTCACAGAGTTACATCTGTATTTCGTGGATCTCTTTGCTAGCCTTATTTCTGTGGAATCTGAGAACAGATATTTCGGATCCCTTTGAAGACTATAGGGCCAAAGGAAATATCCTCCGATAACAAAGAGAAAGAAGCTTTCTGAGAAACTTCTTTGTGTTCTGTGAAATCATCTCTCAGAGTTACAGCTTTCCCCTCAAGAATCCTTTCGCTAAGACATTTCTTGTGGAATTGGCAAAGGGATATTTGGGAGCCCATAGAGGCCTATGGTGAAAAAGGAAATATCCTCAGATGAAATCTGGAAAGAAGCTTTCTGAGAAACTGCTTAGTGTTCTGTTAATTCATCTCACAGAGTTACATCTGTATTTCCTGGATCTCTTGGCTAGCCTTATTTCTGTGGAATCTGAGAACAGATATTTCGGATCCCTTTGAAGACTATAGGGCCAAAGGAAATATCCTCCGATAACAAAGAGAAAGAAGCTTTCTGAGAAACTTCTTTGTGTTCTGTGAAATCATCTCACAGAGTTACAGCTTTCCCCTCAAGAAGCCTTTCGCCAAGACAGTTCTTGTGGAATTGGCAAAGGGATATTTCAGAGCCCATAGAGGCCTATGGTGAAAAAGGAAATATCCTCAGATGAAATCTGGTAAGAAGCTTTCTGAGAAACTGCTTAGTGTTCTGTTAATTCATCTCACAGAGTTACATCTGTATTTCGTGGATCTCTTTTCTAGCCTTATTTCTGTGGAATCTGAGAACAGATATTTCGCATCCCTTTGAAGACTATAGGGCCAAAGGAAATATCCTCCGATAACAAAGAGAAAGAAGCTTTCTGAGAAACTTCTTTGTGTTCTGTGAAATCATCTCACAGAGTTACAGCTTTCCCCTCAAGAAGCCTTTCGCCAAGACAGTTCTTGTGGAATTGGCAAAAGGATATTTCAGAGCCCATAGAGGCCTATGGTGAAAAAGGAAATATCCTCAGATGAAATCTGGTAAGAAGCTTTCTGAGAAACTGCTTAGTGTTCTGTTAATTCATCTCACAGAGTTACATCTGTATTTCGTGGATCTCTTTGCTAGCCTTATTTCTGTGGAATCTGAGAACAGATATTTCGCATCCCTTTGAAGACTATAGGGCCAAAGGAAATATCCTCCGATAACAAAGAGAAAGAAGCTTTCTGAGAAACTTCTTTGTGTTCTGTGAAAACATCTCACGGAGTTACAGCTTTCCCCTCAAGAAGCCTTTCGCCAAGACAGTTCTTGTGGAATTGGCAAAGGGATATTTCAGAGCCCATAGAGGCCTATGGTGAAAAAGGAAATATCCTCAGATGAAATCTGGAAAGAAGCTTTCTGAGAAACTGCTTAGTGTTCTGTTAATTCATCTCACAGAGTTACATCTGTATTTCGTGGATCTCTTTGCTAGCCTTATTTCTGTGGAATCTGAGAACAGATATTTCGGATCCCTTTGAAGACTATAGGGCCAAAGGAAATATCCTCCGATAACAAAGAGAAAGAAGCTTTCTGAGAAACATCTTTGTGTTCTGTGAAATCATCTCACAGAGTTACAGCTTTCCACTCAAGAAGCCTTTCGCTAAGACAGTTCTTGTGGAATTGGCAAAGGGATATTTGGGAGCCCATAGAGGCCTATGGTGAAAAAGGAAATATCCTCAGATGAAATCTGGAAAGAAGCTTTCTGAGAAACTGCTTAGTGTTCTGTTAATTCATCTCACACAGTTACATCTGTATTTCGTGGATCTCTTTGCTAGCCTTATTTCTGTGGAATCTGAGAACAGATATTTCGGATCCCTTTGAAGACTATAGGGCCAAAGGAAATATCCTCCGATAACAAAGAGAAAGAAGCTTTCTGAGAAACTTCTTTGTGCTCTGTGAAATCATCTCACAGAGTTACAGCTTTCCCCTCAATAAGTCTTTCGCTAAGACAGTTCTTTTGGAATTGGCAAAGGGATATTTGGAAGCCCATAGAGGGCTATGGTGAAAAAGGAAATATCCTCAGATGAAATCTGGAAAGAAGCTTTCTGAGAAACTGCTCTGTGATGTGTGACTTCCACGCACAGAGTTACATCTGTATTTCGTGGATCTCTTTGCTAGCCTTATTTCTGTGGAATCTGAGAACAGATATTTCGGATCCCTTTGAAGACTATAGGGCCAAAGGAAATATCCTCCGATAACAAAGAGAAAGAAGCTTTCTGAGAAACTTCTTTGTGTTCTGTGAAATCATCTCACAGAGTTACAGCTTTCCCCTCAAGAAGCCTTTCGCTAAGACAGTTCTTGTGGAATTGGCAAAGGGATATTTGGGAGCCCATAGAGGCCTATGGTGAAAAAGGAAATATCCTCAGATGAAATCTGGAAAGAAGCTTTCTTAGAAACTGCTCTGTGATGTGTGACTTCCACTCACAGAGTTACTTCTGTATTTCCTGGATCTCTTTGCTAGCCTTATTTCTGTGGAATATGAGAACAGATATTTCGGATCCCTTTGAAGACTATAGGGCCAAAGGAAATATCCTCCGATAACAAAGAGAAAGAAGCTTTCTGAGAAACTTCTTTGTGTTCTGTGAAATCATCTCACAGAGTTACAGCTTTCCACTCAAGAAGCCTTTCGCTAAGACAGTTCTTGTGGAATTGGCAAAGGGATATTTGAGAGCCCATAGAGGCCTATGGTGAAAAAGGAAATATCCTCAAATGGAATCTGGAAAGAAGCTTTCTGAGAAACTGCTTAGTGTTCTGTTAATTCATCTCACAGAACTACATCTGTATTTCGTGGATCTCTTTGCTAGCCTTATTTCTGTGGAATCTGAGAACAGATATTTCGGATCCCTTTGAAGACTATAGGGCCAAAGGAAATATCCTCCGATAACAAAGAGAAAGAAGCTTTCTGAGAAACTTCTTTGTGTTCTGTGAAATCATCTCACAGAGTTACAGCTTTCCCTTCAAGAAGGCTTTCGCTAAGACAGTTCTTGTGGAATTGGCAAAGGGATATTTGGAAGCCCATAGAGGACTATGGTGAAAAAGGAAATATCCTCAGATGAAATCTGGAAAGAAGCTTTCTGAGAAACTGCTCTGTGATGTGTGACTTCCACTCACAGAGTTACATCTGTATTTCCTGGATCTCTTTGCTAGCCTTATTTCTGTGGAATCTGAGAACAGATATTTCAGATCCCTTTGAAGACTAGAGGGCCAAAGGAAATATCCTCCGATAACAAAGAGAAAGAAGCTTTCTGAGAAACTTCTTTGTGTTCTGTGAAATCATCTCACAGAGTTACAGCTTTCCCCTCAAGAAGCCTTTCGCTGAGACAGTTCTTGTGGAATTGGCAAAGGGATATTTGGGAGCCCATAGAGGCCTAAGGTGAAAAAGGAAATATTCTCAGATGGAAGCTGGAAAGAAGCTTTCTGAAAAATTGCTTAGTGTTCTGTTAATTCATCTCACAGAGTTACATCTGTATTTCATGGATCTCTTTGCTCGCCTTATTTCTGTGGAATCTGAGAACAGATATTTCGGATCCATTTAAAGACTACAGGGCCAAAGGAAATATCCTCCGATAACAAAGAGAAAGATGCTTTCTGAGAAACTTCTTTCTGTTCTGTGAAATCATCTCACAGAGTTACAGCTTTCCCCTCAAGAAGCCGTTCGCTAAGACAGTTCTTCTGGAATAGGCAAAGTGATATTTGGCAGCCCATATAGGGCTACGGTGAAAAAGGAAATATCCTCAGATGAAATCTGGAAAGAAGATTTCTGAGAAACTGCTTAGTGTTCTCTTAATTCATCTCACAGAGTTACATCTGTATTTCGTGGATCTCTTTGCTAGCCTTATTTCTGTGGAATTTGAGAACAGATATATCTGATCCCTATGATGACTCTAGGGCCAAAGGAAATTTCCTCCGATAACAAAGAGAAAGATGCTTTCTGAGAAACTTCTTTCTGTTCTGTGAAATCATCTCACAGAGTTACAGCTTTCCCCTCAAGAAGCCTTTCGCTAAGACAGTTCTTGTGGAATTGGCAAAGTGATATTTAGAAACCCATAGAGGGCTATGGTGAAAAAGGAAATATCCTCAGATGAAATCTGGAAAGAAGCTTTCTGAGAAACTGCTCTGTGATGTGTGACTTCCACTCACAGAGTTACATCTGTATTTCGTGGATCTCTTTGCTAGCCTTATTTCTATGGAATCTGAGAACAGATATTTCGGATCCCTTTGAAGACTACAGGGCCAATGGAAATATCCTCCGATAACAAACAGAAAGAAGCTTTCTGAGAAACTTCTTTGTGTTCTGTGAAATCATCTCACAGAGTTACAGCTTTCCCCTCAAGAAGCCTTTCGCTAAGACAGTTCTTGTGGAATTGGCAAAGTGATATTTAGAAGCCCATAGAGGGCTATGGTGAAAAAGGAAATATCCTCAGATGAAATCTGGAAAGAAGCTTTCTGAGAAACTGCTCTGTGATGTGTGACTTCCACTCACAGAGTTACATCTGTATTTCGTGGATCTCTTTGCTAGCGTTATTTCTGTGGAATCTGAGAACAGATATTTCGGATCCCTTTGAAGACTACAGAGCCAAAGGAAATATCCTCAGATAACAAAGAGAAAGAAGCTTTCTGAGAAACTTCTTTGTGTTCCGTGAAATCATCTCACAAAGTTACAGCTTTCCACTCAAGAAGACTTTCGCTAAGACAGTTCTTGTCGAATTGGCAAAGGGATATTTGGGAGCCCAAAAAGGCCAATGGTGAAAAAGGAAATATCCACAGATGAAATCTGGAAAGAAGCTTTCTGAGAAACTGCTTAGTGTTCTGTTAATTCATCTCACAGAGTTACATCTGTATTTCGTGGATCTCTTTGCTAGCCTTATTTCTGTGGAATCTGAGAACAGATATTTCGGATCCCTTTGAAGACTATAGGGCCAAAGGAAATATCCTCCGATAACAAAGAGAAAGAAGCTTTCTGAGAAACTTCTTTGTGTTCTGTGAAATCATCTCACAGAGTTACAGCTTTCCCTTCAAGAAGCGTTTCGCTAAGACAGTTCTTGTGGAATTGGCAAAGTGATATTTGGAAGCCCATAGAGGACTATGGTGAAAAAGGAAATATCCTCAGATGAAATCTGGAAAGAAGCTTTCTGAGAAACTGCTTAGTGTTCTGTTAATTCATCTCACAGAGTTACATCTGTATTTCGTGGATCTCTTTGCTAGCCTTATTTCTGTGGAATCTGAGAACAAATATTTCGGATCCCTTTGAAGACTATAGGGCCAAAGGAAATATCCTCCGATAACAAAGAGAAAGAAGCTTTCTGAGAAACTTCTTTGTGTTCTGTGAAATCATCTCACAGAGTTACAGCTTTCCCTTCAAGAAGCCTTTCGCTAAGATAGTTCTTGTGGAATTGGCAAAGTGATATTTGGAAGCCCATAGAGGACTATGGTGAAAAAGGAAATATCCTCAGATGAAATCTGGAAAGAAGCTTTCTGAGAAACTGCTTAGTGTTCTGTTAATTCTTCTCACAGACTTACATCTGTATTTCGTGGATCTCTTTGCTAGCCTTATTTCTGTGGAATCTGAGAACAGATATTTCGGATCCCTTTGAAGACTATAGGGCCAAAGGAAATATCCTCCGATAACAAAGAGAAAGAAGCTTTCTGAGAAACTTCTTAGTGTTCTGTGAAATCATGTCACAGAGTTACAGCTTTCCCCTCAAGAAACCTTTCGCTAAGACAGTTCTTGTGGAATTGGCAAAGTGATATTTAGAAGCCCATAGAGGGCTATGGTGAAAAAGGAAATATCCTCAGATGAAATCTGGAAAGAAGCTTTCTCAGAAACTGCTCTGTGATGTGTGACTTCCACTCACAGAGTTACATCTGTATTTCGTGGATCTCGTTGCTAGCCTTATTTCTGTGGAATCTGAGAACAGATATTTCGGATCCCTTTGAAGACTATAGGGCCAAAGGAAATATCCTCCGATAACAAAGAGAAAGAAGCTTTCTGAGAAACTTCTTTGTGTTCTGTGAAATCATCTCACAGAGTTACAGCTTTCCCCTCAAGAAGCCTTTCGCTAAGACAGTTCTTGTGGAATTGGCAAGGGGATATTTGGAAGCCCATAGAGGCCTATGGTGAAAAGGAAATATCCTCAGATCGAATCTGGAAAGAAGCTTTCTGTGAAACTGGTTAGTGTTCTGTTAATTCATCTCACAGTGTTACATCGGTATTTCGTGGATCTCTTTGCTAGCCTCATTTCTGTGGAATCTGAGAACAGATATTTCGGATCCCTTTGAAGACTATAGGACCAAAGGGAATATCCTCCGATAACAAAGATAAAGAAGCTTTCTGAGAAACCTCTTTGTGTTCTGTGAAATCATCTCACAGAGTTACAGCTTTCCCCTCAAGAAGCCTTTCGCTAAGACAGTTCTTGTGGAATTGGCAAAGGGATATTTGGAAACCCATAGAGGGCTACGGTGAAAAAGGAAATATCCACAGATGAAATCTGGAAAGAAGCTTTCTGAGAAACTGCTCTATGATGTGTGACATTCATTCACAGAGTTACATCTGTATTTCCTGGATCTCTTTGCTAGCCTTATTTCTGTGGAATCTGAGAACAGATATTTCGGATTCCTTTGAAGACTATAGGGCCAAAGGAAATATCCTCCGATAACAAAGAGAAAGAAGCTTTCTGAGAAACTTCTTTGTGTTCTGTGAAATCATCTCACAGAGTTACAGCTTTCCCCTCAAGAAGCCTTTCGCTAAGACAGTTCTTGTGGAATTGGCAAAGTGATATTTAGAAACCCATAGAGGGCTATGGTGAAAAAGGAAATATCCTCAGATGAAATCTGGAAAGAAGCTTTCTGAGAAACTCCTCTGTGATATGTGACTTCCACTCACAGAGTTACATCTGTATTTCGTGGATCTCTTTGCTAGCCTTATTTCTGTGGAATCTGAGAACAGATATTTCGGATCCCTTTGAAGACTATAGGGCCAAAGGAAATATCCTCCGATAACAAAGAGAAAGAAGCTTTCTGAGAAACTTCTTTGTGTTCTGTGAAATCATCTCACAGAGTTACAGCTTTCCCCTCAAGAAGTCGTTCGCTAAGACACTTCTTCTGGAATAGGCAAAGTGATATTTGTAATCCCATAGAGGGCTACGGTGAAAAAGGAAATATCCTCAGATGAAATTTGGTAAGAAGCTTTCTGAGACACTGCTTAGTGTTCTCTTAATTCATCTCACAGGGTTACATCTGTATTTCGTGGATCTCTTTGCTAGCCTTATTTCTGTGGAATTTGAGAACAGATATATCTGATCCCTATGATGACTCAAGGGCCAAAGGAAATTTCCTCCGATAACAAAAAGAAAGAAGCTTTCTGAGAAACTTCTTTGTGTTCTGTGAAATCATCCCACAGAGTTACAGCTTTCCCCTCAAGAAGCCTTTCGCTAAGACAGTTCTTGTGGAATTGGCAAAGGGATATTTAGAATCCCAAAGAGGGCTATGGTGAAAAAGGAAATATCCTCAGATGAAATCTGGAAAGAAGCTTTCTGAGAAACTGCTCTGTGATGTGTGACTTCCACTCACAGAGTTACATCAGTATTTCGTGGATCTCTTTGCTAGCCTTATTTCTGTGGAATCTGAGAACAGATATTTCGGATCCCTTTGAAGACTATAGGGCCAAAGGAAATATCCTCCGATAACAAAGAGAAAGAAGCTTTCTGAGAAACTTCTTTGTGTTCTGTGAAATCATCTCACAGAGTTACAGCTTTCCCCTCAAGAAGCCTTTCGCTAAGACAGTTCTTGTGGAATTGGCAAAGTGATATTTAGAAGCCCATAGAGGGCTATGGTGAAAAAGGAAATATCCTCAGATGAAATCTGGAAAGAAGCTTTCTGAGAAACTGCTCTGTGATGTGTGACTTCCACTCACAGAGTTACATCTGTATTTCGTGGATCTCCTTGCTAGCCTTATTTCTGTGGAATCTGAGAACAGATATTTCCGATCCCTTTGAAGACTATAGGGCCAAAGGAAATATCCTCCGATAACAAAGACAAAGAAGCTTTCTGAGAAACTTCTTTGTGTTCTGTGAAATCATCTCACAGAGTTACAGCTTTTCCCTCAAGAAGCCTTTCGCTAAGACACATCTTGTGGAATTGGCAAAGTGATATTTAGAAGCCCATAGAGGGCTATGGTGAAAAAGGAAATATCCTCAGATGAAATCTGGAAAGAAGCTTTCTGAGAAACTGCTCTGTGATGTGTGACTTCCACTCACAGAGTTACATCTGTATTTCGTGGATCTCTTTGCTAGCCTTATTTCTGTGGAATCTGAGAACAGATATTTCGGATCCCTTTGAAGACTATAGGGACAAAGGAAATATCCTCCGATAACAAAGAGAAAGAAGCTTTCTGAGAAACTTCTTTGTGTTCTGTGAAATCATCTCACAGAGTTACAGCTTTCCCCTCAAGAAGCCGTTCGCTAAGACACTTCTTCTGGAATAGGCAAAGTGATATTTGGAAGCCCATAGAGGGCTATGGTGAAAAAGGAAATATCCTCAGATGAAATCTGGAAAGAAGCTTTCTGAGAAACTGCTTAGTGTTCTCTTAATTCATCTCACAGGGTTACATCTGTATTTCGTGGATCCCTTTGCTAGCCTTATTTCTGTGGAATTTGAGAACAGATATATCTGATCCCTATGATGACTCAAGGGCCAAAGGAAATTTCCTCCGATAACAAAAAGAAAGAAGCTTTCTGAGAAACTTCTTTGTGTTCTGTGAAATCATCCCACAGAGTTACAGCTTTCCCCTCAAGAAGCCTTTCGCTAAGACAGTTCTTCTGGAATTGGCAAAGGGATATTTAGAAGCCCAAAGAGGGCTATGGTGAAAAAGGAAATATCCTCAGATGAAATCTGGAAAGAAGCTTTCTGATAAACTGCTCTGTGATGTGTGACTTCCACTCACAGAGTTACATCAGTATTTCGTGGATCTCTTTGCTAGCCTTATTTCTGTGGAATCTGAGAACAGATATTTCGGATCCCTTTGAAGACTATAGGGCCAAAGGAAATATCCTCAGATAACAAAGAGAAAGAAGCTTTCTGAGAAACTTCTTTGTGTTCTGTGAAATCATCTCACAGAGTTACAGCTTTCCACTCAAGAAGACTTTCGCTAAGACAGTTCTTGTGGAATTGGCAAAGGGATATTTGGGAGCCCATAGAGGCCTATGGTGAAAAAGGAAATATCCTCAGATGAAATCTGGAAAGAAGCTTTCTGAGAAACAGCTTAGTGTTCTGTTAATTCATCTCACAGAGTTACATCTGTATTTCGTGGATCTCTTTGCTAGCCTTATTTCTGTGGAATCTGAGAACAGATATTTCGGATCCCTTTGAAGACTATAGGGCCAAAGGAAATATCCTCCGATAACAAAGAGAAAGAAGCTTTCTGAGAAACTTCTTTGTGTTCTGTGAAATCATCTCACAGAGTTACAGCTTTCCTCTCAAGAAGCCTTTCGCTAAGACAGTTCTTGTGGATTTGGCAAAGTGATATTTAGAAACCCATAGAGGGCTATGGTGAAAAAGGAAATATCCTCAGATGAAATCTGGAAAGAAGCTTTCTAAGAAACTGCTCGGTGATGTGTGACTTCCACTCACAGAGTTACATCTGTATTTCGTGGATCTCTTTGCTAGCCTTATTTCTGTGGAATCTGAGAACAGATATTTCGGATCCCTTTGAAGACTATAGGGCCAAAGGAAATATCCTCCGATAACAAAGAGAAAGAAGCTTTCTGAGAAACTTCTTTGTGTTCTGTGAAATCATCTCACAGAGTTACAGCTTTCCCCTCAAGAAGCCTTTCGCTAAGACAGTTCTTGTGGAATTGGCAAAGTGATATTTAGAAGCCCATAGAGGGCTACGGTGAAAAAGGAAATATCCTCAGATGAAATCTGGAAAGAAGCTTTCTGAGAAACTGCTCTGTGATGTGTGACTTCCACTCACAGAGTTACATCTGTATTTCGTGGATCTCTTTGCTAGCCTTATTTCTGTGGAATCTGAGAACAGATATTTCGGATCCCTTTGAAGACTATAGGGCCAAAGGAAATATCCTCCCATAAAAAAGAGAAAGAAGCTTTCTGAGAAACTTCTTTGTGTTCTGTGAAATCATCTCACAGAGTTACAGCTTTTCCCTCAAGAAGCCTTTCGCTAAGACAGTTCTTGTGGAATTGGCAAAGTGATATTTAGAAGCCCATAGAGGGCTATGGTGAAAAAGGAAATATCCTCAGATGAAATCTGGAAAGAAGCTTTCTGAGAAACTGCTCTGTGATGTGTGACTTCCACTCACAGAGTTACATCTGTATTTCGTGGATCCCTTTGATAGCCTTATTTCTGTGGAATCTGAGAACAGATATTTCGGATCCCTTTGAAGACTATAGGGCCAAAGGAAATATCCTCCGATAACAAAGAGAAAGAAGCTTTCTGAGAAACTTCTTTGTGTTCTGTGAAATCATCTCACAGAGTTACAGCTTTCCCCTCAAGAAGCCGTTCGCTAAGACACTTCTTCTGGAATAGGCAAAGTGATATTTGGAAGCCCATAGAGGGCTACGGTGAAAAAGGAAATATCCTCAGATGAAATCTGGAAAGAAGCTTTCTGAGAAACTGCTTAGTGTTCTCTTAATTCATCTCACAGGGTTACATCTGTATTTCGTGGATCTCTTTGCTAGCCTTATTTCTGTGGAATTTGAGAACAGATATATCTGATCCCTATGATGACTCATGGGCCAAAGGAAATTTCCTCCGATAACAAAAAGAAAGAAGCTTTCTGAGAAACTTCTTTGTGTTCTGTGAAATCATCCCACAGAGTTACAGCTTTCCCCTCAAAAAGCCTTTCGCTAAGACAGTTCTTGTGGAATTGGCAAAGGGATATTTAGAAGCCCAAACAGGGCTATGGTGAAAAAGGAAATATCCTCAGATGAAATCTGGAAAGAAGCTTTCTGTTAAACTGCTCTGTGATGTGTGACTTCCACTCACAGAGTTACATCAGTATTTCGTGGATCTCTTTGCTAGCCTTATTTCTGTGGAATCTGAGAACAGATATTTCGGATCCCTTTGAAGACTATAGGGCCAAAGGAAATATCCTCAGATAACAAAGAGAAAGAAGCTTTCTGAGAAACTTCTTTGTGTTCTGTGAAATCATCTCACAGAGTTACAGCTTTCCACTCAAGAAGACTTTCGCTAAGACAGTTCTTGTGGAATTGGCAAAGGGATATTTGGGAGCCCATAGAGGCCTATGGTGAAAAAGGAAATATCCTCAGATGAAATCTGGAAAGAAGCTTTCTGAGAAACAGCTTAGTGTTCTGTTAATTCATCTCACAGAGTTACATCTGTATTTCGTGGATCTCTTTGCTAGCCTTATTTCTGTGGAATCTGAGAACAGATATTTCGGATCCCTTTGAAGACTATAGGGCCAAAGGAAATATCCTCCGATAACAAAGAGAAAGAAGCTTTCTGAGAAACTTCTTTGTGTTCTGTGAAATCATCTCACAGAGTTACAACTTTCCTCTCAAGAAGCCTTTCGCTAAGACAGTTCTTGTGGATTTGGCAAAGTGATATTTAGAAACCCATAGAGGGCTATGGTGAAAAAGGAAATATCCTCAGATGAAATCTGGAAAGAAGCTTTCTAAGAAACTGCTCGGTGATGTGTGACTTCCACTCACAGAGTTACATCTGTATTTCGTGGATCTCTTTGCTAGCCTTATTTCTGTGGAATCTGAGAACAGATATTTCGGATCCCTTTGAAGACTATAGGGCCAAAGGAAATATCGTCCGATAACAAAGAGAAAGAAGCTTTCTGAGAAACTTCTTTGTGTTCTCTGAAATCATCTCACAGAGTTACAGCTTTCCCCTCAAGAAGACTTTCGCTAAGACAGTTCTTGTGGAATTGGCAAAGTGATATTTAGAAGCCCATAGAGGGCTATGGTGAAAAAGGAAATATCCTCAGATGAAATCTGGAAAGAAGCTTTCTGAGAAACTGCTCTGTGATGTGTGACTTCCACTCACAGAGTTACATCCGTATTTCGTGGATCTCTTTGCTAGCCTTATTTCTGTGGAATCTGAGAACAGATATTTCGGATCCCTTTGAAGACTATAGGGCCAAAGGAAATATCCTCAGATAACAAAGAGAAAGAAGCTTTCTGAGAAACTTCTTTGTGTTCCGTGAAATCATCTCACAGAGTTACAGCTTTCCACTCAAGAAGACTTTCGCTAAGATAGTTCTTGTCGAATTGGCAAAGGGATATTTGGGAGCCCAAAGAGGCCAATGGTGAAAAAGGAAATATCCACAGATGAAATCTGGAAAGAAGCTTTCTGAGAAACTGCTTAGGGTTCTGTTAATTCATCTCACAGAGTTACATCTGTATTTCGTGGATCTCTTTGCTAGCCTTATTTGTGTGGAATCTGAGAACAGATATTTCGGATCCCTTTGAAGACTATAGGGCCAAAGGAAATATCCTCCGATAACAAAGAGAAAGAAGCTTTCTGAGAAACTTCTTTGTGTTCTGTGAAATCATCTCACAGAGTTACAGCTTTCCCTTCAAGAAGCGTTTCGCTAAGACAGTTCTTGTGGAATTGGCAAAGTGATATTTGGAAGCCCATAGAGGACTATGGTGAAAAAGGAAATATCCTCAGATGAAATCTGGAAAGAAGCTTTCTGAGAAACTGCTTAGTGTTCTGTTAATTCATCTCACAGAGTTACATCTGTATTTCGTGGATCTCTTTGCTAGCCTTATTTCTGTGGAATCTGAGAACAAATATTTCGGATCCCTTTGAAGACTATAGGGCCAAAGGAAATATCCTCCGATAACAAAGAGAAAGAAGCTTTCTGAGAAACTTCTTTGTGTTCTGTGAAATCATCTCACAGAGTTACAGCTTTCCCTTCAAGAAGCCTTTCGCTAAGACAGTTCTTGTGGAATTGGCAAAGTGATATTTGGAAGCCCATAGAGGACTATGGTGAAAAAGGAAATATCCTCAGATGAAATCTGGAAAGAAGCTTTCTGAGAAACTGCTTAGTGTTCTGTTAATTCATCTCACAGAGTTACATCTGTATTTCGTGGATCTCTTTGCTAGCCTTATTTCTGTGGAATCTGAGAACAGATATTTCGGATCCCTTTGAAGACTATAGGGCCAAAGGAAATATCCTCCGATAACAAAGAGAAAGAAGCTTTCTGAGAAACTTCTTTGTGTTCTGTGAAATCATGTCACAGAGTTACAGCTTTCCCCTCAAGAAACCTTTCGCTAAGACAGTTCTTGTGGAATTGGCAAAGTGATATTTAGAAGCCCATAGAGGGCTATGGTGAAAAAGGAAATATCCTCAGATGAAATCTGGAAAGAAGCTTTCTGAGAAACTGCTCTGTGATGTGTGACTTCCACTCACAGAGTTACATCTGTATTTCGTGGATCTCTTTGCTAGCCTTATTTCTGTGGAATCTGAGAACAGATATTTCGGATCCCTTTGAAGACTATAGGGCCAAAGGAAATATCCTCCGATAACAAAGAGAAAGAAGCTTTCTGAGAAACTTCTTTGTGTTCTGTGAAATCATCTCACAGAGTTACAGCTTTCCCCTCAAGAAGCCTTTCGGTGAGACAGTTCTTGTGGAATTGGCAAAGGGATATTTGGGAGCCCATAGAGGCCTATGGTGAAAAAGGAAATATCCTCAGATGGAATCTGGAAAGAAGCTTTCTGAGAAACTGCTTAGTGTTCTGTTAATTCATCTCACAGAGTTACATCTGTATTTCGTGGATCTCTTTGCTCGCCTTATTTCTGTGGAATCTGAGAACATATATTTCGGATCCCTTTAAAGACTATAGGGCCAAAGGAAATATCCTCCTATAACAAAGAGAAAGATGCTTTCTGAGAACCTTCTTTGTGTTCTGTGAAATCATCTCACAGAGTTACAGCTTTCCCCTCAAGAAGCCGTTCACTAAGACAGTTCTTCTGGAATAGGCAAAGTGATATTTGGAAGCCCATAGAGGGCTACGGTGAAAAAGGAAATATCCTCAGATGAAATCTGGAAAGAAGCTTTCTGAGAAACTGCTTAGGGTTCTCTTAATTCATCTCACAGAGTTACATCTGTATTTCGTGGATCTCTTTGCTAGCCTTATTTCTGTGGAATATGAGAACAGATATATCTGATCCCTATGATGACTCTAGGGCCAAAGGAAATATCCTCCTATAACAAAAAGAAAGAAGCTTTCTGAGAAACTTCTTTGTGTTCTGTGAAATCATCTCACAGAGTTACAGCTTTCCCCTCAAGAAGTCTTTCGCTAAGACAGTTCTTGTGGAATTGGCAAAGTGATATTTAGAAGCCCATAGAGGGCTATGGTGAAAAAGGAAATATCCTCAGATGAAATCTGGAAAGAAGCTTTCTGAGAAACTGCTCTGTGATGTGTGACTTCCACTCACAGAGTTACATCTGTATTTCGTGGATCTCTTTGTTAGCCTTATTTCTGTGGAATCTGAGAACAGATATTTCGGATCCCTTTGAAGACTATAGGGCCAAAGGAAATATCCTCAGATAACAAAGAGAAAGAAGCTTTCTGAGAAACTTCTTTGTGTTCTGTGAAATCATGTCACAGAGTTACAGCTTTCCCCTCAAGAAGCCTTTCGCTAAGACAGTTCTTGTGGAAACGGCAAAGAGATATTTGGAAGACCCTAGAGGCCTATGGTGAAAAAGGAAATATCCTCAGATGGAATCTGGAAAGAAGCTTTCTGAGAAACTGCTTAGTGTTCTGTTAATTCATCTCACAGAGTTACATCTGTATTTCGTGGTCTCTTGGCTAGCCTTATTTTTGTGGAATCTGAGAACAGATACGTCGGATCCCTTTGAAGACTATAGGACCAAAGGGAATATCCTCCGATAACAAAGAGAAAGAATCTTTCTGAGAAACTTCTTTGTGTTCTGTGAAATCATCTCACAGAGTTACAGCTTTCCCCTCAAGAAGCCTTTCGCTAAGACAGTTCTTGTGGAATCGGCAAAGGGATATTTGGAAGCCCATAGAGGCCTATGGTGAAAAAGGAAATATCCTGAGATGGAATTTGGAAAGAAGCTTTCTGAGAAACTGCTCTGTGATGTGTGACTTCCACTCACAGAGTTACATCTGTATTTCGTGGATCTCTTTGCTAGACTTATTTCTGTGGAATCTGAGAAAAGATATTTCGGATCCCTTTGAAGACTATAGGGCCAAAGGAAATATCCTCAGATAACAAAGAGAAAGAAGCTTTCTGAGAAACTTCTTTGTGTTCTGTGAAATCATCTCACAGAGTTACAGCTTTCCACTCAAGAAGACTTTCGCTAAGACAGTTCTTGTCGAATTGTCAAAGGGATATTTGGGAGCCCAAAGAGGCCTATGGTGAAAAAGGAAATATCCTCAGATGAAATCTGGAACGAAGCTTTCTGAGAAACTGCTTAGTGTTCTGTTAATTCATCTCACAGAGTTACATCTGTATTTCGTGGATCTCTATGCTAGCCTTATTTCTGTGGAATCTGAGAACAGATATTTCGGATCACTTTGAAAACTATAGGGCCAAAGGAAATATCCTCCGATAACAAAGAGAAAGAAGCTTTCTGAGAAACTTCTTTGTGTTCTGTGAAATCATCTCACAGAGTTACAGCTTTCCCTTCAAGAAGCGTTTCGCTAAGACAGTTCTTGTGGAATTGGCAAAGTGATATTTGGAAGCCCGTAGAGGACTATGGTGAAAAAGGAAATATCCTCAGATGAAATCTGGAAAGAAGCTTTCTGCGAAACAGCTTAGTGTCTGTTAATTCATCTCACAGAGTTACATCTGTATTTCGTGGATCTCTTTGCTAGCCTTATTTCTGTGGAATCTGAGAACAGATATTTCGGATCCCTTTGAAGACTATAGGGCCAAAGGAAATATCCTCGGATAACAAAGAGAAAGACGCTTTCTGAGAAACTTCTTTGTGTTCTGTGAAATCATCTCACAGAGTTACAGCTTTCCCCTCAAGAAGCCTTTCGCTAAGACAGTTCTTGTGGAAACGGCAAAGAGATATTTTGAGGCACATAGAGGCCAATGGTGAAAAAGGAAATATCCTCAGATGAAATCTGGAAAGAAGCTATCTGAGAAACTGCTCTGTGATATGTGACTTCCACTCACAGAGTTACATCTGTATTTCGTGGATCTCTTTGCTAGCCTTATTTCTGGGGAATCTGAGAACAGATATTTCGGATCCCTTTGAAGACTATAGGGCCAAAGGAAATATCCTCCGATTACAAACAGAAAGAAGCTTTCTGAGAAACTTCTTTGTGTTCTGTGAAATCATCTCACAGAGTTACAGCTTTCCACTCAAGAAGCCTTTCGCTAAGACAGTTCTTGTGGAATTGGCAAAGTGATATTTGGGAACCCATAGAGGACTAGGTGAAAAAGAAAATATCCTCAGATGAAATCTGGAAAGAAGCTTTCTGAGAAACTGCTTAGTGTTCTGTTAATTCATCTCACAGAGTTACATCTGTATTTCGTAGATCTCTTTGCTAGCCTTATTTCTGTGGAATCTGAGAACAGATATTTCGGATCCCTTTGAAGACTATAGGGCCAAAGGAAATATCCTCCGATAACAAAGAGAAAGAAGCTTTCTGAGAAACTTCTTTGTGTTCTGTGAAATCATCTCACAGAGTTACAGCTTTCCGTTCAAGAAGCCTTTCCCTTAGACAGTTCTTGTGGAATTGGAAAAGGGATATTTGGAAGCCCATAGAGGGCTATGGTGAAAAAGGAAATATCCTCAGATGAAATCTGGAAAGAAGCTTTCTGAGAAACTGCTCTGTGATGTGTGACTTCTACTCACAGAGTTACATCTGTATTTCGTGGATCTCTTTGCTAGCCTTATTTCTGTGGAATCTGAGAACAGATATTTCGGATCCCTTTGAAGACTATAGGGCCAAAGGAAATATCCTCCGATAACAAAGACAAAGAAGCTTTCTGAGAAACTTCTTTGTGTTCTGTGAAATCATCTCACAGAGTTACAGCTTTCCCCTCAAGAAGCCTTTCGCTAAGACAGTTCTTGTGGAATTGGCAAAGGGATATTTGGAAGCCCATAGAGGGCTATGGTGAAAAAGGAAATATCCTCAGATGAAATCTGGAAAGAAGCTTTCTGAGAAACTGCTCTGTGATGTGTGACTTCCACTCACAGAGTTACATCTGTATTTCCTGGATCTCTTTGCTAGCCTTATTTCTGTGGAATCTGAGAACAGATATTTCGGATCCCTTTGAAGACTATAGGGCCAAAGGAAATATCCTCCGATAACAAAGAGAAAGAAGCTTTATGAGAAACTTCTTTGTGTTCTGTGAAATCATCTCACAGAGTTACAGCTTTCCACTCAAGAAGCCTTTCGCTAAGACAGTTCTTGTGGAATTGGAAAAGTGATATTTGGGAGCCCATAGAGGACTATGGTGAAAAAGGAAATATCCTCAGATGAAATCTTGAAAGAAGCTTTCTGACAAACTGCTTAGTGTTCTGTTAATTCATCTCACAGAGTTACATCTGTATTTCGTGGATCTCTTGGCTAGCCTTATTTCTGTGGAATCTGAGAACAGATATTTCGGATCCCTTTGAAGACTATAGGGCCCAAGAAATATCCTCCGATAACAAAGAGAAAGAAGCTTTCTGAGAAACTTCTTTGGGTTCTGTGAAATCATCTCACAGAGTTACAGCTTTCCACTCAAGATGCCTTTCGCTAAGACAGTTCTTGTGGAATTTTCAGAGGGATATTTGGAAGCCCATAGAGGGCTAGGGTGAAAAAGGAAATATCCTCAGATGAAATCTGGAGAGAAGCTTTCTGAGAAACTGCTCTGTGATGTGTGACTTCCACTCACAGAGTTACAACTGTATTTCGTGGATCTCTTTGCTAGCCTTATTTCTGTGGAATCTGAGAACAGATATTTCGGATCCCTTTGAAGACTATAGGGCCAAAGGAAATATCCTCAGATAACAAAGAGAAAGAAGCTTTCTGAGAAACTTCTTTGTGTTCTGTGAAATCATCTCACAGAGTTACAACTTTCCACTGAAGAAGACTTTCGCGAAGACAGTTCTTGTCGAATTGTCAAAGGGATATTTGGGAGCCCAAAGAGGCCTATGGTGAAAAAGGAAATATCCTCAGATGAAATCTGGAACGAAGCTTTCTGAGAAACTGCTTAGTGTTCTGTTAATTCCTCTCACAGGGTTACATCTGTATTTCGTGGATCTCTATGCTAGCCTTATTTCTGTGGAATCTGATAACAGATATTTCGGATCCCTTTGAAGACTATAGGGCCAAAGGAAATATCCTCCGATAACAAAGAGAAAGAAGCTTTCTGAGAAACTTCTTTGTGTTCTGTGAAATCATCTCACAGAGTTACAGCTTTCCCCTCAAGAAGCGTTTCGCTAAGACAGTTCTTGTGGAAACGGCAAAGAGATATTTGGAAGCACATAGAGGCCAATGGTGAAAAAGGAAATATCCTCAGATGAAATCTGGAAAGAAGCTTTCTGAGAAACTGCTTAGTGTTCTGTTAATTCATCTCACAGAGTTACATCTGTATTTCGTGGATCTCTTTGCTAGCCTTATTTCTGTGGAATCTGAGAACAGATATTTCGGATCCCTTTGAAGACTATAGGGCCAAAGGAAATATCCTCCGATAACAAAGAGAAAGAAGCTTTCTGAGAAACTTCTTTGTGTTCTGTGAAATCATCTCACAGAGTTACAGCTTTCCCTTCAAGAAGCCTTTCCCTTAGACAGTTCTTGTGGAATTGGAAAAGGAATATTTGGAAGCCCATAGAGGGCTATGGTGAAAAAGGAAATATCCTCAGATGAAATATGGAAAGAAGCTGTCTGAGAAACTGCTCTGTGATGTGTGACTTCCACTCACAGAGTTACATCTGTATTTCGTGGATCTCTTTGCTAGCCTTATTTCTGTGGAATCTGAGAACAGATATTTCGGATCCCTTTGAAGACTATAGGGCCAAAGGAAATATCCTCCGATAACAAAGAGAAAGAAGCTTTCTGAGAAACTTCTTTGTGTTCTGTGAAACCATGTCACAGAGTTACAGCTTTCCCCTCAAGAAGCCTTTCGCTAAGACAGTTCTTGTGGAAACGGCAAAGAGATATTTGGAAGCCCATAGAGGCCTATGGTGAAAAAGGAAATATCCTCAGATGGAATCTGGAAAGAAGCTTTCTGAGAAACTGCTTAGTGTTCTGTTAATTCATCTCACAGAGTTACATCTGTATTTCGTGGTCTCTTGGCTAGCCTTATTTTTGTGGAATCTGAGAACAGATACGTCGGATCCCTTTGAAGACTATAGGACCAAAGGGAATATCCTCCGATAACAAAGAGAAAGAATCTTTCTGAGAAACTTCTTTGTGTTCTGTGAAATCATCTCACAGAGTTACAGCTTTCCCCTCAAGAAGCCTTTCGCTAAGACAGTTCTTGTGGAATCGGCAAAGGGATATTTGGAAGCCCATAGAGGCCTATGGTGAAAAAGGAAATATCCTGAGATGGAATCTGGAAAGAAGCTTTCTGAGAAACTGCTTACTGTTCTGTTAATTCATCTCACAGAGTCACATCTGTATTTCGTGGATCTCTTTGCTAGCCTTATTTCTGTGGAATCTGAGAACAGATATTTCGGTTCCCTTTGAAGACTATAGGGCCAAAGGAAATATCCTCCGATAACAAAGAGAAAGAAGCTTTCTGAGAAACTTCTTTGTGTTCTGTGAAATCATCTCACAGAGTTACAGCTTTCCCCTCAAGAAGCCTTTCGGTGAGACAGTTCTTGTGGATTTGGCAAAGGGATATTTGGGAGCCCATAGAGGCCTATGGTGAAAAAGGAAATATCCTCATATGGAATCTGGAAAGAAGCTTTCTGAGAAACTGCTTAGTGTTCTGTTAATTCATCTCACAGAGTTACATCTGTATTTCGTGGATCTCTTTGCTTGCCTTATTTCTGTGGAACCTGAGAACATATATTTCGGATCCATTTAAAGACTATAGGGCCAAAGGAAATATCCTCCGATAACAAAGAGAAAGATGCTTTCTGAGAAACTTCTTTGTGTTCTGTGAAATCATCTCACAGAGTTACAGCTTTCCCCTCAAGAAGCCGTTCACTAAGACAGTTCTTCTGGAATAGGCAAAGTGATATTTGGAACCCAATGAGGGTTACGGTTAAAAAGGAAATATCCTCAGATGAAATCTGGAAAGAAGCTTTCTGAGAAACTGCTTAGGGTTCTCTTAATTCATCTCACAGAGTTACATCTGTATTTCGTGGATCTCTTTGCTAGCCTTATTTCTGTGGAATATGAGAACAGATATATCTGATCCCTATGATGAATCTAGGGCCAAAGGAAATATCCTCCGATAACAAAAAGAAAGAAGATTTCTGAGAAACTTCTTTGTGTTCTGTGAAATCATCCCACAGAGTTACAGCTTTCCCCTCAAGAAGTCTTTCGCTAAGAGAGTTCTTGTGGAATTGGCAAAGTGATATTTAGAAGCCCATAGAGGGCTATGGTGAAAAAGGAAATATCCTCAGATGAAATCTGGAAAGACGCTTTCTGAGAAACTGCTCTGTGATGTGTGACTTCCACTCACAGAGTTACATCTGTATTTCGTGGATCTCTTTGCTAGACTTATTTCTGTGGAATCTGAGAACAGATATTTCGGATCCCTTTGAAGACTATAGGGCCAAAGGAAATATCCTCAGATAACAAAGAGAAAGAAGCTTTCTGAGAAACTTCTTTGTGTTCTGTGAAATCATCTCACAGAGTTACAGCTTTCCACTCAAGAAGACTTTCGCGAAGACAGTTCTTGTCGAATTGTCAAAGGGATATTTGGGAGCCCAAAGAGGCCTATGGTGAAAAAGGAAATATCCTCAGATGAAATCTGGAACGAAGCTTTCTGAGAAACTGCTTAGTGTTCTGTTAATTCATCTCACAGAATTACGTCTGTATTTCGTGGATCTCTATGCTAGCCTTATTTCTGTGGAATCTGAGAACAGATATTTCGGATCCCTTTGAAGACTCTAGGGCCAAAGGAAATATCCTCCGATAACAAAGAGAAAGAAGCTTTCTGAGAAACTTCTTTGTGTTCTGTGAAATCATCTCACAGAGTTACAGCTTTCCCTTCAAGAAGCGTTTCGCTAAGACAGTTCTTGTGGAATTGGCAAAGTGATATTTGGAAGCCCGTAGAGGACTATGGTGAAAAAGGAAATATCCTCAGATGAAATCTGGAAAGAAGCTTTCTGAGAAACTGCTTAGTGTTCTGTTAATTCATCTCACAGAGTTACATCTGTATTTCGTGGATCTCTTTGCTAGCCTTATTTCTGTGGAATCTGAGAACAGATATTTCGGATCCCTTTGAAGACTATAGGGCCAAAGGAAATATCCTCCGATAACAAAGACAAAGAAGCTTTCTGAGAAACTTCTTTGTGTTCTGTGAAATCATCTCACAGAGTTACAGCTTTCCCTTCAAGAAGCCTTTCCCTTAGACAGTTCTTGTGGAATTGGAAAAGGGATATTTGGAAGCCCATAGAGGGCTATGGTGAAAAAGGAAATATCCTCAGATGAAATCTGGAAAGAAGCTTTCTGAGAAACTGCTCTGTGATGTGTGACTTCTACTCACAGAGTTACATCTGTATTTCGTGGATCTCTTTGCTAGCCTTATTTCTGTGGAATCTGAGAACAGATATTTCGGATCCCTTTGAAGACTATAGGGCCAAAGGAAATATCCTCCGATAACAAAGACAAAGAAGCTTTCTGAGAAACTTCTTTGTGTTCTGTGAAATCATCTCACAGAGTTACAGCTTTCCCCTCAAGAAGCCTTTCGCTAAGACAGTTCTTGTGGAATCGGCAAAGGGATATTTGGAAGCCCATAGAGGGCTATGGTGAGAAAGGAAATATCCTCCGATGAAATCTGGAAAGAAGCTTTCTGAGAAACTGCTCTGTGATGTGTGACTTCCACTCACAGAGTTACATTTGTATTTCGTGGATCTCTTTGCTAGCCTTATTTCTGTGGAATCTGAGAACAGATATTTCGGATCCCTTTGAAGACTATAGGGCCAAAGGAAATATCCTCCGATAACAAAGAGAAAGAAGCTTTCTGAGAAACTTCTTTGTGTTCTGTGAAATCATCTCACAGAGTTACAGCTTTCCACTCAAGAAGCCTTTCGCTAAGACAGTTCTTGTGGAATTGGCAAAGTGATATTTGGGAGCCCATAGAGGACTATGGTGAAAAAGGAAATATCCTCAGATGATATCTGGAAAGAAGCTTTCTGCCAAACTGCTTAGTGTTCTGTTAATTCATCTCACAGAGTTACATCTGTATTTCGTGGATCTCTTGGCTAGCCTTATTTCTGTGGAATCTGAGAACAGATATTTCGGATCCCTTTGAAGACTATAGGGCCCAAGAAATATCCTCCGATAACAAAGAGAAAGAAGCTTTCTGAGAAACTTCTTTGGGTTCTGTGAAATCATCTCACAGAGTTACAGCTTTCCCCTCAAGATGCCTTTCGCTAAGACAGTTCTTGTGGAATTTTCAGAGGGATATTTGGAAGCCCATAGAGGGCTAGGGTGAAAAAGGAAATATCCTCAGATGAAATCTGGAGAGAAACTTTCTGAGAAACTGCTCTGTGATGTGTAACTTCCACTCACAGAGTTACAACTGTATTTCGTGGATCTCTTTGCTAGCCTTATTTCTGTGGAATCTGAGAACAGATATTTCGGATCCCTTTGAAGACTATAGGGCCAAAGGAAATATCCTCAGATAACAAAGAGAAAGAAGCTTTCTGAGAAACTTCTTTGTGTTCTGTGAAATCATCTCACAGAGTTACAGCTTTCCACTGAAGAAGACTTTCGCGAAGACAGTTCTTGTCGAATTGTCAAAGGGATATTTGGGAGCCCAAAGAGGCCTATGGTGAAAAAGGAAATATCCTCAGATGAAATGTGGAACGAAGCTTTCTGAGAAATTGCTTAGTGTTCTGTTAATTCATCTCACAGAGTTACATCTGTATTTCGTGGATCTGTATGCTAGCCTTATTTCTGTGGAATCTGAGAACAGATATTGCGGATCCCTTTGAAGACTATAGGGCCAAAGGAAATATCCTCCGATAACAAAGAGAAAGAAGCTTTCTGAGAAACTTCTTTGTGTTCTGTGAAATCATCTCACAGAGTTACAGCTTTCCCCTCAAGAAGCCTTTCGCTAAGACAGTTCTTGTGGAAACGGCAAAGAGATATTTCGAAGCACATAGAGGCCAATGGTGAAAAAGGAAATATCCTCAGATGAAATCTGGAAAGAAGCTTTCTGAGAAACTGCTTGGTGTTCTGTTAATTCATCTCACAGAGTTACATCTGTATTTCGTGGATCTCTTTGCTAGCCTTATTTCTGTGGAATCTGAGAACAGATATTTCGGATCCCTTTGAAGACTATAGGGCCAAAGGAAATATCCTCCGATAACAAAGAGAAAGAAGCTTTCTGAGAAACTTCTTGGTGTTCTGTGAAATCATCTCACAGAGTTACAGCTTTCCCTTCAAGAAGCCTTTCCCTTAGACAGTTCTTGTGGAATTGGAAAAGGGATATTTGGAAGCCCATAGAGGGCTATGGTGAAAAAGGAAATATCCTCAGATGAAATATGGAAAGAAGCTTTCTGAGAAACTGCTCTGTGATGTGTGACTTCCACTCACAGAGTTACATCTGTATTTCGTGGATCTCTTTGCTACCCTTATTTCTGTGGAATCTGAGAACAGATATTTCGGATCCCTTTGAAGACTATAGGGCCAAAGGAAATATCCTCCGATAACAAAGAGAAAGAAGCTTTCTGAGAAACTTCTTTGTGTTCTGTGAAATCATCTCACAGAGTTACAGCTTTCCCCTCAAGAAGCCTTTCGCTAAGACAGTTCTTGTGGAAACGGCAAAGAGATATTTGGAAGCCCATAGAGGCCTATGGTGAAAAAGGAAATATCCTCAGATGGAATCTGGAAAGAAGCTTTCTGAGAAACTGCTTAGTGTTCTGTTAATTCATCTCACAGAGTTACATCTGTATTTCTGGTCTCTTGGCTAGCCTTATTTTTGTGGAATCTGAGAACAGATACGTCGGATCCCTTTGAAGACTATAGGACCAAAGGGAATATCCTCCGATAACAAAGAGAAAGAATCTTTCTGAGAAACTTCTTTGTGTTCTGTGAAATCATCTCACAAAGTTACAGCTTTCCCCTCAAGAAGCCTTTCGCTAAGACAGTTCTTGTGGAATCGGCAAAGGGATATTTGGAAGCCCATAGAGGCCTATGGTGAAAAAGGAAATATCCTGAGATGGAATCTGGAAAGAAGCTTTCTGAGAAACTGCTAAGTGTTCTGTTAATTCATCTCACAGAGTCACATCTGTATTTCGTGGATCTCTTTGCTAGCCTTATTTCTGTGGAATCTGAGAACAGATATTTCGGTTCCCTTTGAAGACTATAGGGCCAAAGGAAATATCCTCCGATAACAAAGAGAAAGAAGCTTTCTGAGAAACTTCTTTGTGTTCTGTGAAATCATCTCACAGAGTTACAGCTTTCCCCTCAAGAAGCCTTTCGCTAAGACAGTTCTTGTGGAATTGGCAAAGGGATATTTGGGAGCCCATAGAGGCCTATGGTGAAAAAGGAAATATCCTCATATGGAATCTGGAAAGAAGCTTTCTGAGAAACTGCTTAGTGTTCTGTTAATTCATCTCACAGAGTTACATCTGTATTTCGTGGATCTCTTTGCTCGCCTTATTTCTGTGGAATCTGAGAACATATATTTCGGATCCATTTAAAGACTATAGGGCCAAAGGAAATATCCTCCGATAACAAAGAGAAAGATGCTTTCTGAGAAACTTCTTTGTGTTCTGTGAAATCATCTCACAGAGTTACAGCTTTCCCCTCAAGAAGCCGTTCACTAAGACAGTTCTTCTGGAATAGGCAAAGTAATATTTGGAAGCCCATAGAGGGCTATGGTGAAAAAGGAAATATCCTCAGATGAAATCTGGAAAGAAGCTTTCTGAGAAACTGCTTAGGGTTCTCTTAATTCATCTCACAGAGTTACATCTGTATTTCGTGGATCTCTTTGCTAGCCTTATTTCTATGGAATATGAGAACAGATATATCTGATCCCTATGATGACTCTAGGGCCAAAGGAAATATCCTCCGATAACAAAAAGAAAGAAGCTTTCTGAGAAACTTCTTTGTGTTCTGTGAAATCATCCCACAGAGTTACAGCTTTCCCCTCAAGAAGTCTTTCGCTAAGAGAGGTCTTGTGGAATTGGCAAAGTGATATTTAGAAGCCCATAGAGGGCTATGGTGAAAAAGGAAATATCCTCAGATGAAATCTGGAAAGACGCTTTCTGAGAAACTGCTCTGTGATGTGTGACTTCCACTCACAGAGTTACATCTGTATTTCGTGGATCTCTTTGCTAGACTTATTTCTGTGGAATCTGAGAACAGATATTTCGGATCCCTTTGAAGACTATAGGGCCAAAGGAAATATCCTCAGATAACAAAGAGAAAGAAGCTTTCTGAGAAACTTCTTTGTGTTCTGTGAAATCATCTCACAGAGTTACAGCTTTCCCCTCAAGAAGCCTTTCGCTAAGACAGTTCTTTTCGAATTGTCAAAGGGATATTTGGGAGCCCAAAGAGGCCTATGGTGAAAAAGGAAATATCCTCAGATGAAATCTGGAACGAAGCTTTCTGAGAAACTGCTTAGTGTTCTGTTAATTCATCTCACAGAGTTACGTCTGTATTTCGTGGATCTCTATGCTAGCCTTATTTCTGTGGAATCTGAGAACAGATATTTCGGATCCCTTTGAAGACTATAGGGCCAAAGGAAATATCCTCCGATAACAAAGAGAAAGAAGCTTTCTGAGAAACTTCTTTGTGTTCTGTGAAATCATCTCACAGAGTTACAGCTTTCCCTTCAAGAAGCGTTTCGCTAAGACAGTTCTTGTGGAATTGGCAAAGTGATATTTGGAAGCCCGTAGAGGACTATGGTGAAAAAGGAAATATCCTCAGATGAAATCTGGAAAGAAGCTTTCTGAGAAACTGCTTAGTGTTCTGTTAATTCATCTCACAGAGTTACATCTGTATTTCGTGGATCTCTTTGCTAGCCTTATTTCTGTGGAATCTGAGAACAGATATTTCGGATCCCTTTGAAGACTATAGGGCCAAAGGAAATATCCTCCGATAACAAAGACAAAGAAGCTTTCTGAGAAACTTCTTTGTGTTCTGTGAAATCATCTCACAGAGTTACAGCTTTCCCTTCAAGAAGCCTTTCCCTTAGACAGTTCTTGTGGAATTGGAAAAGGGATATTTGGAAGCCCATAGAGGGCTATGGTGAAAAAGGAAATATCCTCAGATGAAATCTGGAAAGAAGCTTTCTGAGCAACTGCTCTGTGATGTGTGACTTCCACTCACAGAGTTACACCTGTATTTCGTGGATCTCTTTGTTAGCCTTATTTCTGTGGAATCTGAGAACAGATATTTCGGATCCCTTTGAAGACTATAGGGCCAAAGGAAATATCCTCAGATAACAAAGAGAAAGAAGCTTTCTGAGAAACTTCTTTGTGTTCTGTGAAATCATGTCACAGAGTTACAGCTTTCCCCTCAAGAAGCCTTTCGCTAAGACAGTTCTTGTGGAAACGGCAAAGAGATATTTGGAAGCCCATAGAGGCCTATGGTGAAAAAGGAAATATCCTCAGATGGAATCTGGAAAGAAGCTTTCTAAGAAACTGCTTAGTGTTCTGTTAATTCATCTCACAGAGTTACATCTGTATTTCGTGGTCTCTTGGCTAGCCTTATTTTTGTGGAATCTGAGAACAGATACGTCGGATCCCTTTGAAGACTATAGGACCAAAGGGAATATCCTCCGATAACAAAGAGAAAGAATCTTTCTGAGAAACTTCTTTGTGTTCTGTGAAATCATCTCACAGAGTTACAGCTTTCCCCTCAAGAAGCCTTTCGCTAAGACAGTTCTTGTGGAAACGGCAAAGAGATATTTTGAGGCACATAGAGGCCAATGGTGAAAAAGGAAATATCCTCAGATGAAATCTGGAAAGAAGCTTTCTGAGAAACTGCTCTGTGATGTGTGACTTCCACTCACAGAGTTACATCTGTATTTCGTGGATCTCTTTGCTAGCCTTATTTCTGGGGAATCTGAGAACAGATATTTCGGATCCCTTTGAAGACTATAGGGCCAAAGGAAATATCCTCCGATAACAAACAGAAAGAAGCTTTCTGAGAAACTTCTTTGTGTTCTGTGAAATCATCTCACAGAGTTACAGCTTTCCCCTCAAGAAGCCTTTCGCTAAGACAGTTCTTGTGGAATGGGCAAAGTGATATTTGGGAACCCATAGAGGACTATGGTGAAAAAGAAAATATCTTCAGATGAAATCTGGAAAGAAGCTTTCTGAGAAACTGCTTAGTGTTCTGTTAATTCATCTCACAGAGTTACATCTGTATTTCGTGGATCTCTTTGCTAGCCTTATTTCTGTGGAATCTGAGAACAGATATTTCGGATCCCTTTGAAGACTATAGGGCCAAAGGAAATATCCTCCGATAACAAAGACAAAGAAGCTTTCTGAGAAACTTCTTTGTGTTCTGTGAAATCATCTCACAGAGTTACAGCTTTCCCTTCAAGAAGCCTTTCCCTTAGACAGTTCTTGTGGAATTGGAAAAGGGATATTTGGAAGCCCATAGAGGGCTATGGTGAAAAAGGAAATATCCTCAGATGAAATCTGGAAAGAAGCTTTCTGAGCAACTGCTCTGTGATGTGTGACTTCCACTCACAGAGTTACACCTGTATTTCGTGGATCTCTTTGTTAGCCTTATTTCTGTGGAATCTGAGAACAGATATTTCGGATCCCTTTGAAGACTATAGGGCCAAAGGAAATATCCTCAGATAACAAAGAGAAAGAAGCTTTCTGAGAAACTTCTTTGTGTTCTGTGAAATCATGTCACAGAGTTACAGCTTTCCCCTCAAGAAGCCTTTCGCTAAGACAGTTCTTGTGGAAACGGCAAAGAGATATTTGGAAGCCCATAGAGGCCTATGGTGAAAAAGGAAATATCCTCAGATGGAATCTGGAAAGAAGCTTTCTAAGAAACTGCTTAGTGTTCTGTTAATTCATCTCACAGAGTTACATCTGTATTTCGTGGTCTCTTGGCTAGCCTTATTTTTGTGGAATCTGAGAACAGATACGTCGGATCCCTTTGAAGACTATAGGACCAAAGGGAATATCCTCCGATAACAAAGAGAAAGAATCTTTCTGAGAAACTTCTTTGTGTTCTGTGAAATCATCTCACAGAGTTACAGCTTTCCCCTCAAGAAGCCTTTCGCTAAGACAGTTCTTGTGGAAACGGCAAAGAGATATTTTGAGGCACATAGAGGCCAATGGTGAAAAAGGAAATATCCTCAGATGAAATCTGGAAAGAAGCTTTCTGAGAAACTGCTCTGTGATGTGTGACTTCCACTCACAGAGTTACATCTGTATTTCGTGGATCTCTTTGCTAGCCTTATTTCTGGGGAATCTGAGAACAGATATTTCGGATCCCTTTGAAGACTATAGGGCCAAAGGAAATATCCTCCGATAACAAACAGAAAGAAGCTTTCTGAGAAACTTCTTTGTGTTCTGTGAAATCATCTCACAGAGTTACAGCTTTCCCCTCAAGAAGCCTTTCGCTAAGACAGTTCTTGTGGAATGGGCAAAGTGATATTTGGGAACCCATAGAGGACTATGGTGAAAAAGAAAATATCTTCAGATGAAATCTGGAAAGAAGCTTTCTGAGAAACTGCTTAGTGTTCTGTTAATTCATCTCACAGAGTTACATCTGTATTTCGTGGATCTCTTTGCTAGCCTTATTTCTGTGGAATCTGAGAACAGATATTTCGGATCCCTTTGAAGACTATAGGGCCAAAGGAAATATCCTCCGATAACAAAGAGAAAGAAGCTTTCTGAGAAACTTCTTTGTGTTCTGTGAAATCATCTCACAGAGTTACAGCTTTCCACTCAAGAAGCCTTTCGCTAAGACAGTTCTTGTGGAATTGGCAAAGTGATATTTGGGAGCCCATAGAGGACTATGGTGAAAAAGGAAATATCCTCAGATGAAATCTGGAAAGAAGCTTTCTGACAAACTGCTTAGTGTTCTGTTAATTCATCTCACAGAGTTACATCTGTATTTCGTGGATCTCTTGGTTAGCCTTATTTCTGTGGAATCTGAGAACGGATATTTCGGATCCCTTTGAAGACTATAGGGCCCAAGAAATATCCTCCGATAACAAAGAGAAAGAAGCTTTCTGAGAAACTTCTTTGTGTTCTGTGAAATCATCTCACAGAGTTACAGCTTTCCCCTCAAGATGCCTTTCGCTAAGACAGTTCTTGTGGAATTTTCAGAGGGATATTTGGAAGCCCATAGAGGGCTAGGGTGAAAAAGGAAATATCCTCAGATGAAATCTGGAGAGGAGCTTTCTGAGAAACTGCTCTGTGATGTGTGACTTCCACTCACAGAGTTACATCTGTATTTCGTGGATCTCTTTGCCAGCCTTATTTCTGTGGAATTTGAGAACAGATATTTCGGATCCCTTTGAAGACTATAGGGCCAAAGGAAATATCCTCCGATAACAAAGAGAAAGAAGCTTTCTGAGAAACTTCTTTGTGTTCTGTGAAATCATCTCACAGAGTTACAGCTTTCCCTTCAAGAAGCCTTTCCCTTAGACAGTTCTTGTGGAATTAGCAAAGTGATATTTGGAATCCTATAGAGGGTTATGGTGAAAGAGGAAATATCCTCAGATGAAATCTGGAAAGAAGCTTTCTGAGAAACTGCTTAGTGTTCTGTTAATTCACCTCACAGAGTTACATCTGTATTTCGTGGATCTCTTTGCTAGCCTTATTTCTGTGGAATCTGAGAACACATATTTCGGATCCCGTTGAAGACTATAGGGTCAAAGGAAATATCCTCCGATAACAAAGAGAAAGAAGCTTTCTGAGAAACTTCTTTGTGTTCTGTGAAATCATCTCACAGAGTTACAGCTTTCCCCTCAAGAAGCCTTTCCTGTAGACAGTTCTTGTGGAATTGGCAAAGTGATATTTGGAAACCCATAGGGGACTATGGTGAAAAAGGAAATATCCTCAGATGAAATCTGGAAAGAAGCTTTCTGAGAAACTGCTTAGTGTTCTGTTAATTCATCTCACAGGGTTACATCGGTATTTCGTGGATCTCTTTGCTAGCCTTATTTCTGTGGAATCTGAGAACAGATATTTCGGATCCCTTTGAAGACTATAGGGCCAAAGGAAATATACTCCGATAACACAGAGAAAGAAGCTTTCTGAGAAACTTCTTTGTGTTCTGTGAAATCAACTCACAGAGTTACAGCTTTCCCCTCAAGAAGCCTTTCGCTAAGACAGTTCTTGTGGAATTGGCAAAGTGATATTTGGAAGCCCGTAGAGGGCTATGGTGAAAAAGGAAATATCCTCAGATGAAATCTGGAAAATAGCTTTCTGAGAAACTGCTCTGTGATGTGTGACTTCCACTCACACAGTTACATCTCTATTTCGTGGATCTCTTTGCTAGCCTTATTTCTGTGGAATCTGAGAACAGATATTTCGGATCCCTTTGAAGACTATAGGGCCAAAGGAAATATCCTCTGATAACAAAGAGAAAGAAGCTTTCTGAGAAACTTCTTTGTGTTCTGTGAAATCATCTCACAGAGTTACAGCTTTCCCCTCAAGAAGCCTTTCGCTAAGACAGTTCTTGTGTAATTGGCAAAGTGATATTTGGAATCCCATAGAGGGCTATGGTGAAAAAGGAAATATCCTCAGATGAAATCTGGAAAGAAGCTTTCTGAGAAACTGCTCTGTGTTCTGTGACTTCCACTCACAGAGTTACATCTGTACTTCGTGGATCTCTTTGCTAGCCTTATTTCTGTGGAATCTGAGAACAGATATTTCGGATCCCGTTGAAGAATATAGGGTCAAAGGAAATATCCTCCGATAACAAAGAGAAAGAAGCTTTCTGAGAAACTTCTTTGTGTTCTGTGAAATCATCTCACAGAGTTACAGCTTTCCCTTCAAGAAGCCTTTCCTTTAGACAGTTCTTGTGGAATTAGCAAAGTGATATTTGGAAGCCCATAGAGGGTTATGGTGAAAAAGGAAATATCCTCAGATGAAATCTGGAAAGAAGCTTTCTGAGAAACTGCTTAGTGTTCTGTTAATTCACCTCACAGAGTTACATCTGTACTTCGTGGATCTCTTTGCTAGCCTTATTTCTGTGGAGTCTGAGAACAGATATTTCGGATCCCGTTGAAGAATATAGGGTCAAAGGAAATATCCTCCGATAACAAAGAGAAAGAAGCTTTCTGAGAAACTTCTTTGTGTTCTGTGAAATCATCTCACAGAGTTACAGCTTTCCCTTCAAGAAGCCTTTCCCTTAGACAGTTCTTGTGGAATTAGCAAAGTGATATTTGGAAGTCCATAGAGGGTTATGGTGAAAAAGGAAATATCCTCAGATGAAATCTGGAAAGAAGCTTTCTGAGAAACTGCTGTGTGATGTGTGACTTCCACTCACAGAGTTACTTCTGTATTTCCTGGATCTCTTTGCTAGCCTTATTTCTGTGGAATCTGAGAACAGATATTTCGGATCCCTTTGAAGACTATAGGGCCAAAGGAAATATCCTCCGATAACAAAGAGAAAGAAGCTTTCTGAGAAACTTCTTTGTGTTCTGTGAAATCATCTCACGGAGTTACAGCTTTCCCCTCAAGAAGCCTTTCGCTAAGACAGTTCTTGTGGAATTGGCAAAGGGATATTTCAGAGCCCATAGAGGCCTATGGTGAAAAAGGAAATATCCTCAGATGAAATCTGGAAAGAAGCTTTCTGAGAAACTGCTTAGTGTTCTGTTAATTCATCTCACAGAGTTACATCTGTATTTCGTGGATCTCTTTGCTAGCCTTATTTCTGTGGAATCTGAGAACAGATATTTCGGATCCCTTTGAAGACTATAGGGCCAAAGGAAATATCCTCCGATAACAAAGAGAAAGAAGCTTTCTGAGAAACTACTTTGTGTTCTGTGAAATCATCTCACAGAGTTACAGCTTTCCACTCAAGAAGCCTTTCGCTAAGACAGTTCTTGAGGAATTGGCAAAGGGATATTTGGGAGCCCATAGAGGCCTATGGTGAAAAAGGAAATATCCTCAGATGAAATCTGGAAAGAAGCTTTCTGAGAAACTGCTTAGTGTTCTGTTAATTCATCTCACAGAGTTACATCTGTATTTCGTGGATCTCTTTGCTAGCCTTATTTCTGTGGAATCTGAGAACAGATATTTCGGATCCCTTTGAAGACTACATGGCCAAAGGAAATATCCTCCGATAACAAAGAGAAAGAAGCCTTCTGAGAAACTTCTTTGTGTTCTGTGAAATCATCTCACAGAGTTACAGCTTTCCCCTCAAGAAGCCTTTCGCTAAGACAGTTCTTGTGGAATTGGCAAAGTGATATTTGGAAGACCATAGAGGGCTATGGTGAAAAAGGAAATATCCTCAGATGAAATCTGGAAAGAAGCTTTCTGAGAAACTGCTCTGTGATGTGTGACTTCCACTCACAGAGTTACATCTGTATTTCGTGGATCTCTTTGCTAGCCTTATTTCTGTGGAATCTGAGAACAGATATTTCGGATCCCTTTGAAGACTATAGGGCCAAAGGAAATATCCTCCGATAACAAAGAGAAAGAAGCTTTCTGAGAAACTTCTTTGTGTTCTGTGAAATCATCTCACAGAGTTACAGCTTTCCACTCAAGAAGCCTTTCGCTAACACAGTTCTTGTGGAATTGGCAAAGGGATATTTGGGAGCCCATAGAGGCCTATGGTGAAAAAGGAAATATCCTCAGATGAAATCTGGAAAGAAGCTTTCTGAGAAACTGCTTAGTGTTCTGTTAATTCATCTCACAGAGTTACATCTGTATTTCGTGGATCTCTTTGCTAGCCTTATTTCTGTTGAATCTGAGAACAGATATTTCGGATCCCTTTGAAGACTATAGGGCCAACGGAAATATCCTCCGATAACAAAGAGAAAGAAGCTTTCTGAGAAACTCCTTTGTGCTCTGTGAAATCATCTCACAGAGTTACAGCTTTCCCCTCAAGAAGTCTTTCGCTAAGACAGTTCTTGTGGAATTGGCAAAGGGATATTTGGAAGCCCATAGAGGGCTATGGCGAAAAAGGAAATATCCTCAGATGAAATCTGGAAAGAAGCTTTCTGAAAAACTGCTCTGTGATGTGTGACTTCCACTCACAGAGTTACATCTGTATTTCGTGGATCTCTTTGCTAGCCTTATTTCTGTGGAATCTGAGAACAGATATTTCGGATCCCTTTGAAGACTATAGGGCCAAAGGAAATATCCTCCGATAACAAAGAGAAAGAAGCTTTCTGAGAAACTTCTTTGTGTTCTGTGAAATCATCTCTCAGAGTTACAGCTTTCCCCTCAAGAGTCCTTTCGCTAAGACATTTCTTGTGGAATTGGCAAAGGGATATTTGGGAGCCCATAGAGGCCTATGGTGAAAAAGGAAATATCCTCAGATGAAATCTGGAAAGAAGCTTTCTGAGAAACTGCTTAGTGTTCTGTTAATTCATCTCACAGAGTTACATCTGTATTTCCTGGATCTCTTGGCTAGCCTTATTTCTGTGGAATCTGAGAACAGATATTTCGGATCCCTTTGAAGACTATAGGGCCAAAGGAAATATCCTCCGATAACAAAGAGAAAGAAGCTTTCTGAGAAACTTCTTTGTGTTCTGTGAAATCATCTCACAGAGTTACAGCTTTCCCCTCAAGAAGCCTTTCGCCAAGACAGTTCTTGTGGAATTGGCAAAGGGATATTTCAGAGCCCATAGAGGCCTATGGTGAAAAAGGAAATATCCTCAGATGAAATCTGGTAAGAAGCTTTCTGAGAAACTGCTTAGTGTTCTGTTAATTCATCTCACAGAGTTACATCTGTATTTCGTGGATCTCTTTGCTAGCCTTATTTCTGTGGAATCTGAGAACAGATATTTCGCATCCCTTTGAAGACTATAGGGCCAAAGGAAATATCCTCCGATAACAAAGAGAAAGAAGCTTTCTGAGAAACTTCTTTGTGTTCTGTGAAATCATCTCACAGAGTTACAGCTTTCCCCTCAAGAAGCCTTTCGCCAAGACAGTTCTTGTGGAATTGGCAAAAGGATATTTCAGAGCCCATAGAGGCCTATGGTGAAAAAGGAAATATCCTCAGATGAAATCTGGTAAGAAGCTTTCTGAGAAACTGCTTAGTGTTCTGTTAATTCATCTCACAGAGTTACATCTGTATTTCGTGGATCTCTTTGCTAGCCTTATTTCTGTGGAATCTGAGAACAGATATTTCGCATCCCTTTGAAGACTATAGGGCCAAAGGAAATATCCTCCGATAACAAAGAGAAAGAAGCTTTCTGAGAAACTTCTTTGTGTTCTGTGAAAACATCTCACGGAGTTACAGCTTTCCCCTCAAGAAGCCTTTCGCTAAGACAGTTCTTGTGGAATTGGCAAAGGGATATTTCAGAGCCCATAGAGGCCTACGGTGAAAAAGGAAATATCCTCAGATGAAATCTGGAAAGAAGCTTTCTGAGAAACTGCTTAGTGTTCTGTTAATTCATCTCACAGAGTTACATCTGTATTTCGTGGATCTCTTTGCTAGCCTTATTTCTGTGGAATCTGAGAACAGATATTTCGGATCCCTTTGAAGACTATAGGGCCAAAGGAAATATCCTCCGATAACAAAGAGAAAGAAGCTTTCTGAGAAACATCTTTGTGTTCTGTGAAATCATCTCACAGAGTTACAGCTTTCCACTCAAGAAGCCTTTCGCTAAGACAGTTCTTGTGGAATTGGCAAAGGGATATTTGGGAGCCCATAGAGGCCTATGGTGAAAAAGGAAATATCCTCAGATGAAATCTGGAAAGAAGCTTTCTGAGAAACTGCTTAGTGTTCTGTTAATTCATCTCACAGAGTTACATCTGTATTTCGTGGATCTCTTTGCTAGCCTTATTTCTGTGGAATCTGAGAACAGATATTTCGGATCCCTTTGAAGACTATAGGGCCAAAGGAAAAATCCTCCGATAACAAAGAGAAAGAAGCTTTCTGAGAAACTTCTTTGTGCTCTGTGAAATCATCTCACAGAGTTACAGCTTTCCCCTCAATAAGTCTTTCGCTAAGACAGTTCTTTTGGAATTGGCAAAGGGATATTTGGAAGCCCATAGAGGGCTATGGTGAAAAAGGAAATATCCTCAGATGAAATCTGGAAAGAAGCTTTCTGAGAAACTGCTCTGTGATGTGTGACTTCCACTCACAGAGTTACATCTGTATTTCGTGGATCTCTTTGCTAGCCTTATTTCTGTGGAATCTGAGAACAGATATTTCGGATCCCTTTGAAGACTATAGGGCCAAAGGAAATATCCTCCGATAACAAAGAGAAAGAAGCTTTCTGAGAAACTTCTTTGTGTTCTGTGAAATCATCTCACAGAGTTACAGCTTTCCCCTCAAGAAGCCTTTCGCTAAGACAGTTCTTGTGGAATTGGCAAAGGGATATTTGGGAGCCCATAGAGGCCTATGGTGAAAAAGGAAATATCCTCAGATGAAATCTGGAAAGAAGCTTTCTGAGAAACTGCTCTGTGATGTGTGACTTCCACTCACAGAGTTACTTCTGTATTTCCTGGATCTCTTTGCTAGCCTTATTTCTGTGGAATATGAGAACAGATATTTCGGATCCCTTTGAAGACTATAGGGCCAAAGGAAATATCCTCCGATAACAAAGAGAAAGAAGCTTTCTGAGAAACTTCTTTGTGTTCTGTGAAATCATCTCACAGAGTTACAGCTTTCCACTCAAGAAGCCTTTCGCTAAGACAGTTCTTGTGGAATTGGCAAAGGGATATTTGAGAGCCCATAGAGGCCTATGGTTAAAAAGGAAATATCCTCAAATGGAATCTGGAAAGAAGCTTTCTGAGAAACTGCTTAGTGTTCTGTTAATTCATCTCACAGAACTACATCTGTATTTCGTGGATCTCTTTGCTAGCCTTATTTCTGTGGAATCTGAGAACAGATATTTCGGATCCCTTTGAAGACTATAGGGCCAAAGGAAATATCCTCCGATAACAAAGAGAAAGAAGCTTTCTGAGAAACTTCTTTGTGTTCTGTGAAATCATCTCACAGAGTTACAGCTTTCCCTTCAAGAAGGCTTTCGCTAAGACAGTTCTTGTGGAATTGGCAAAGGGATATTTGGAAGCCCATAGAGGACTATGGTGAAAAAGGAAATATCCTCAGATGAAATCTGGAAAGAAGCTTTCTGAGAAACTGCTCTGTGATGTGTGACTTCCACTCACAGAGTTACATCTGTATTTCCTGGATCTCTTTGCTAGCCTTATTTCTGTGGAATCTGAGAACAGATATTTCAGATCCCTTTGAAGACTAGAGGGCCAAAGGAAATATCCTCCGATAACAAAGAGAAAGAAGCTTTCTGAGAAACTTCTTTGGGTTCTGTGAAATCATCTCACAGAGTTACAGCTTTCCCCCTCAAGAAGCCTTTCGCTAAGACAGTTCTTGTGGAATTGGCAAAGGGATATTTGGAAGCCCATAGAGGGCTATGGTGAAAAAGGAAATATCCTCAGAAGAAATCTGGAAAGAAGCTTTCTGAGAAAGTGCTCTGTGATGTGTGACTTCCACTCACAGAGTTACATCTGTATTTCGTGGATCTCATTGCTAGCCTTATTTCCCTGGAATCTGAGAACAGATATTTCGGATTCCTTTGAAGATTATAGGGTCAAAGAAAATATCCTCCGATAACACAGAGAAAGAAGCTTTCTGCGAAACTTCTTTGTGTTCTGTGAAATCATCTCACAGAGTTACAGCTTTCCCCTCAAGAAGCCTTTCGCTAAGACAGTTCTTGTGGAATTGGCAAAGGGATATTTGGGAGCCCATAGAGTCCTATGGTGAAAAAGTAAATATCCTCAGATGAAATCTGGAAAGAAGGTTTCTGAGAAACTGCTTAGTGTTCTGTTAATTCATCTCACAGAGTTACATCTGTATTTCGTGGATCTCTTTGCTAGCCTTATTTCTGTGGAATCTGAGAACAGATATTCCGGATCCCTTTGAAGACTATAGGGCCAAAGGAAATATCCTCCGATAACAAAGAGAAAGAAGCTTTCTGAGAAACTTCTTTGTGTTCTGTGAAATCATCTCACGGAGTTACAGCTTTCCCCTCAGGAAGCCTTTCCCTAAGACAGTTCTTGTGGAATTGGAAAAGTGATATTTGGAAGCCCTTAGAGGGCTATGGTGAAAAAGGAAATATCCTCAGATGAAATCTGGAAAGAAGCTTTCTGAGAAACTGTTCTGTGATGTGTGACTTCCACTCACAGAGTTACATCTGTATTTCGTGGATCTCTTTGCTAGCCTTATTTCTGTGGAATCTGAGAACAGATATTTCGGATCCCTTTGAAGACTATAGGGCCAAAGGAAATATCCTCCGATAACAAAGAGAAAGACGCTTTCTGAGAAACTTCTTTGTGTTCTGTGAAATCATCTGACAGAGTTACAGCTCTCCCCTCAAGAAGCCTTTCGCTTAGACAGTTCTTGTGGAATTGGCAAAGGGATATTTGGAAGCCCATAGAGGGCTATGCTGAAAAGGGAAATATCCTCAGATGAAATCTGGAAAGAAGCTTTCTGAGAAACTGCTCTGTGATGTGTGACTTCCACTCACAGAGTTACATCTGTATTTCCTGGATCTCTTTGCTAGCCTTATTTCTGTGGAACCTGAGAACAGATATTTCGGATCCCTTTGAAGACTATAGGGCCAAAGGAAATATCCTCCGATAACAAAGAGAAAGAAGCTTTCTGAGAAACTTCTTTGTGTTCTGTGAAATCATCTCACAGAGTTACAGCTTTCCCTTCAAGAAGCCTTTCGCTAAGACATTTCTTGTGGAATTGGCAAAGGGATATTTGGGAGCCTATAGAGGCCTATGGTGAAAAAGGAAATATCCTCAGATGAAATCTGGAATGAAGCTTTCTGAGAAACTGCTTAGTGTTCTGTTAATTCATCTCACAGAGTTACTTCTGTATTTCGTGGATCTCTTGTCTAGCCTTATTTCTGTGAAATCTGAGAACAGATATTTCGGATCCCTTTGAAGACTATAGGGCCAAAGGAAATATCCTCCGATAACAAAGAGAAAGAAGCTTTCTGAGAAACTTCTTTGTGTTCTGTGAAATCATCTCACAGAGTTACAGCTTTCCCTTCAAGAAGCCTTTCGCTAAGACAGTTCTTGTGGAATTGGCAAAGTGATATTTGGAAGCCCATAGAGGCCTATGGTGAAAAAGGAAATATCCTCAGATGAAATCTGGAAAGAAGCTTTCTGAGAAACTGCTCTGTGATGTGTGACTTCCACTCACAGAGTTACATCTGTATTTCGTGGATCTCTTTGCTAGCCTTATTTCTGTGGAATCTGAGAACAGATATTTCGGATCCCTTTGAAGACTATAGGGCCAAAGGAAATATCCTCCGATAACAAAGAGAAAGAAGCTTTCTGAGAAACTTCTTTGTGTTCTGTGAAATCATCTCACAGTGTTACAGCTTTCCACTCAAGAAGCCTTTCCCTAAGACAGTTCTTGTGGAATTGGCAAAGTGATATTTGGGAGCCCATAGAGGCCAATGGTGAAAAAGCAAATATCCTCAGATGAAATCTGGAAAGAATCTTTCTGATAAACTGCTTAGTGTTCTGTTAATTCATCTCACAGAGTTACATCTGTATTTCGTGGATCTCTTTGCTAGCCTTATTTCTGTGGAATCTGAGAACAGATATTCCGGATCCCTTTGAAGACTATAGGGCCAAAGGAAATATCCTCCGATAACAAAGAGAAAGAAGCTTTCTGAGAAACTTCTTTGTGTTCTGTGAAATCATCTCACGGAGTTACAGCTTTCCCCTCAGGAAGCCTTTCCCTAAGACAGTTCTTGTGGAATTGGAAAAGTGATATTTGGAAGTCCTTAGAGGGCTATGGTGAAAAAGGAAATATCCTCAGATGAAATCTGGAAAGAAGCTTTCTGAGAAACTGCTCTGTGATGTGTGACTTCCACTCACAGAGTTACATCTGTATTTCGTGGATCTCTTTGCTAGCCTTATTTCTGTGGAATCTGAGAACAGATATTTCGGATCCCTTTGAAGACTATAGGGTCAAAGGAAATATCCTCCGATAACAAAGAGAAAGAATCTTTCTGAGAAACTTCCTTGTGTTCTGTGAAATCATCTCACAGAGTTACAGCTTTCCCTTCAAGAAGGCTTTCGCTAAGACAGTTCTTGTGGAATTGGCAAAGGGATATTTGGAAGCCCATAGAGGACTATGGTGAAAAAGGAAATATCCTCAGATGAAATCTGGAAAGAAGCTTTCTGAGAAACTGCTCTGTGATGTGTGACTTCCACTCACAGAGTTACATCTGTATTTCCTGGATCTCTTTGCTAGCCTTATTTCTGTGGAATCTGAGAACAGATATTTCAGATCCCTTTGAAGACTAGAGGGCCAAAGGAAATATCCTCCGATAACAAAGAGAAAGAAGCTTTCTGAGAAACTTCTTTGGGTTCTGTGAAATCATCTCACAGAGTTACAGCTTTCCCCCTCAAGAAGCCTTTCCCTAAGACAGTTCTTGTGGAATTGGCAAAGGGATATTTGGAAGCCCATAGAGGGCTATGGTGAAAAAGGAAATATCCTCAGAAGAAATCTGGAAAGAAGCTTTCTGAGAAAGTGCTCTGTGATGTGTGACTTCCACTCACAGAGTTACATCTGTATTTCGTGGATCTCTTTGCTAGCCTTATTTCCCTGGAATCTGAGAACAGATATTTCGGATTCCTTTGAAGATTATAGGGTCAAAGAAAATATCCTCCGATAACACAGAGAAAGAAGCTTTCTGCGAAACTTCTTTGTGTTCTGTGAAATCATCTCACAGAGTTACAGCTTTCCCCTCAAGAAGCCTTTCGCTAAGACAGTTCTTGTGGAATTGGCAAAGGGATATTTGGGAGCCCATAGAGTCCTATGGTGAAAAAGTAAATATCCTCAGATGAAATCTGGAAAGAAGGTTTCTGAGAAACTGCTTAGTGTTCTGTTAATTCATCTCACAGAGTTACATCTGTATTTCGTGGATCTCTTTGCTAGCCTTATTTCTGTGGAATCTGAGAACAGATATTTCGGATCCCTTTGAAGACTATAGGGCCAAAGGAAATATCCTCCGATAACAAAGAGAAGGAAGCTTTCTGAGAAACTTCTTTGTGTTCTGTGAAATCATCTCACAGAGTTACAGCTTTCCCTTCAAGAAGCCTTTCCCTTAGACAGTTCTTGTGGAATTGGCAAAGTGATATTTGGAAGCCCATAGAGGGCTATGGTGAAAAAGGAAATATCCTCAGATGGAATCTGGAAAGATGCTTTCTGAGAAACAGCTTAGTGTTCTGTTAATTCATCTCACAGAGTTACATCTGTATTTCGTGGATCTCTTTGCTAGCCTTATTTCTGTGGAATTTGAGAACAGATATTTCGGATCCCTTTGAAGACTATAGGGCCAAAGGAAATATCCTCCGATAACAAAGAGAAAGAAGCTTTCTGAGAAACTTCTTTGTGTTCTGTGAAATCATCTCACAGAGATACAGCTTTCCACTCAAGGAGCCTTTCGCTAAGATAGTTCTTGTGGAATTGGCAAAGTGATATTTGGAAGCCCATAGAGGGCTATGGTGAAAAAGGAAATATCCTCAGATGAAATCTGGAAAGAAGATTTCTGAGAAACTGCTTAGTGTTCTGTTAATTCATCTCACAGAGTTACATCTGTGTTTCGTGGAACTCTTTGCTAGCCTTATTTCTGTGGAATCTGAGAGCAGATATTTCGGATCTCTTTGAAGACTATAGGGTCAAAGGAAATATCCTCCGATAACAAAGAGTAAGAAGCTTTCTGAGAAACTTCTTTGTGTTCTGTGAAATCATCTCACAGAGTTACAGCTTTCCCCTCAAGAAGCCTTTCGCTAAGACAGTTCTTGTGGAATTGGCAAAGGGATATTTGGAAGCCCATAGAGGGCTATGGTGAAAAAGGAAATATCCTCAGATGAAATCTGGAAAGAAGCTTTCTGAGAAACTGCTCTGTGATGTGTGACTTTCACTCACAGAGTTACATCTCTGTTTCCTGGATCTCTTGGCTAGCCTTATTTCTGTGGAATCTGAGAATAGATATTTCGGATCCCTTTGAAGACTATAGGGCCAAAGGAAATATCCTCCGATAACAAAGAGAAAGAAGCTTTCTGAGAAACTTCTTTGTGTTCTGTGAAATCATCTCACAGAGTTACAGCTTTCCCCTCAAGAAGCCTTTCGCTAAGACAGTTCTCGTGGAATTGGCAAAGGGATATTTGGGAGCCCATAGAGGCCTATGGTGAAAAAGGAAATATCCTCAGATGAAATCTGGAAAGAAGCTTTCTGAGAAACTGCTTAGTGTTCTGTTAATTCATCTCACAGAGTTACATCTGTATTTCGTGGATCTCTTTGCTAGCCTTATTTCTGTGGAATCTGAGAACAGATATTTCGGATCCCTTTGAAGACTATAGGGCCAAAGGAAATATCCTCCGATAACAAAGAGAAAGAAGCTTTCTGAGAAACTTCTTTGTGTTCTGTGAAATCATCTCACAGAGTTACAGCTTTCCCTTCAAGAAGCCTTTCGCTAATATAGTTCTTGTGGAATTGGCCAAGTGATATTTGGAAGTCCATAGAGGGCTATGGTGAAAAAGGAAATATCCTCAGATGAAATCTGGAAAGAAGCTTTCTGAGAAACTGCTTAGTGTTCTGTTAATTCATCTCACAGAGTTACATCTGTGTTTCGTGGAACTCTTTGCTAGCCTTATTTCTGTGGAATCTGAGAACAGATATTTCGGATCTCTTTGAAGACTACAGGGTCAAAGGAAATATCCTCCGATAACAAAGAGAAAGAAGCTTTCTGAGAAACTTCTTTGTGTTCTGTGAAATCATCTCACAGAGTTACAGCTTTCCCCTCAAGAAGCCTTTCGCTAAGACAGTTCTTGTGGAATTGGCAAAGGGATATTTGGGAGCCCATAGAGGCCTATGGTGAAAAAGGAAATATCCTCAGATGAAATCTGGAAAGAAGCTTTCTGAGAAACTGCTTAGTGTTCTGTTAATTCATCTCACAGAGTTACATCTGTATTTCGTGGATCTCTTTGCTAGGGTTATTTCTGTGGAATCTGAGAACAGATATTTCTGATCCCTTTTTAGACTATAGGGCCAAAGGAAATATCCTCCGATAACAAAGAGAAAGAAGCTTTCTGAGAAACTTCTTTGTGTTCTGTGAAATCATCTCACAGAGTTACAGCTTTCCCTTCAAGAAGCCTTTCGCTAAGACAGTTCTTGTGGAATTGGCAAAGGGATATTTGGGAGCCCATAGAGGGCTATGGTGAAAAAGGAAATATCCTCAGATGAAATCTGGAAAGAAGCTTTCTGAGAAACTGCTTAGTGTTCTGCTAATTCATCTCACGGAGTCACATCTGTATTTCGTGGATCTCTTTGCTAGCCTTATTTCTGTGGAATCTAAGAACAGATATTTCGGATCCCTTTGAAGACTATAGGGCCAAAGGAAATATCCTCCGATAACAAAGAGAAAGAAGCTTTCTGAGAAACTTCTTTCTATTCTGTGAAATCATCTCACAGAGTTACAGCTTTCCCCTCAAGAAGCCTTTCGCTAAGATAGTTCTTGTGGAATTGGCCAAGTGATATTTGGAAGCCCATAGAGGGCTATGGTGAAAAAGGAAATATCCTCAGATGAAATCTGGAAAGAAGCTTTCTGAGAAACTGCTTAGTGTTCTGTTAATTCATCTCACAGAGTTACATCTGTGTTTCGTGGAACTCTTTGCTAGCCTTATTTCTGTGGAATCTGAGAACAGATATTTCGGATCTCTTTGAACACTATAGGGTCAAAGGAAATATCCTCCGATAACAAAGAGAAAGAAGCTTTCTGAGAAACTTCTTTGTGTTCTGTGAAATCATCTCACAGAGTTATAGCTTTCCCGTCAAGAAGCCTTTCGCTAAGACAGTTCTTGTGGAATCGGCAAAGGGATATTTGGAAGCCCACAGAGGCCTATGGTGAAAAAGGAAATATCCTCAGATGGAATCTGGAAAGAAGCTTTCTGAGAAACTGGTAAGTATTCTGTGAAATCATCTCACAGAGTTACAGCTTTCCACTCAAGAAGCCTTTCGCTAAGACAGTTCTTGTGGAATCGGCAAAGGGATATTTGGAAGCCCATAGAGGCCTATGGTGAAAAAGGAAATATCCTCAGATGGAATCTGGAAAGAAGCTTTCTGAGAAACTGCTTAGTGTTCTGTTAATTCATCTCACAGAGTTACATCTGTATTTCGTGGATCTCTTTGCTAGCCTTATTTCTGTGGAATCTGAGAACAGATATTTCGGATCCCTTTGAAGACTATAGGGCCAAAGGAAATATCCTCCGATAACAAAGAGAAAGAAGCTTTCTGAGAGACTTCTTTGTGTTCTGTGAAATCATCTCACAGAGTTACAGCTTTCCTCTCAAGAAGCCTTTCGCTAAGACAGTTCTTGTGGAATTGGCAAAGGGATATTTGGGAGCCCATAGAGGCCTATGGTGAAAAAGGAAATATCCTCAGATGAAATCTGGAAAGAAGCTTTCTGAGAAACTGCTTAGTGTTCTGTTAATTCATCTCACAGAGTTACATCTGTATTTCGTGGATCTCTTTGCTAGGCTTATTTCTGTGGAATTTGAGAACAGATATTTCGGATCCCTTTGAAGACTATAGGGCCAAAGGAAATATCCTCCGATAACAAAGAGAAAGAAGCTTTCTGAGAAACTTCTTTGTGTTCTATGAAATCATCTCACAGAGTTCCAGCTTTCCCATCAAGAAGCCTTTCGCTAAGACAGTTCTTGTGGATTGGCAAAGTGATATTTAGAAGCCCATAGAGTGCTATGGTGAAAAAGGAAATATCCTCAGATGAAATCTGGAAAGAAGCTTTCTGAGAAACTGCTCTGTGATGTGTGACTTCCACTCACAGAGTTACATCTGTATTTCGTGGATCTCTTTGCTAGCCTTATTTCTGTGGAATCTGAGAACAGATATTTCGGATCCCTTTGAAGACTATAGGGCCAAAGGAAATATCCTCAGATAACAAAGAGAAAGAAGCTTTCTGAGAAACTTCTTTGTGTTCTGTGAAATCATCTCACAGAGTTACAGCTTTCCACTCAAGAAGACTTTCGCTAAGACAGTTCTTGTGGAATTGGCAAAGGGATATTTGGGAACCCATAGAGGCCTATGGTGAAAAACGAAATATCCTCAGATGAAATCTGGAAAGAAGCTTTCTGAGAAACTGCTTACTGTTCTGTTAATCCATCTCACAGAGTTACATCTGTATTTCGTGGATCTCTTTGCTAGCCTTATTTCTGTGGAATCTGAGAACAGATATTTCGGATCCCTTTGAAGACTATAGGGTCAAAGGAAATATCCTCCGATAACAAAGAGAAAGAAGCTTTCTGAGAAACTTCTTTGTGTTCTGTGAAATCATCTCACAGAGTTACAACTTTCCCTTCAAGAAGCCTTTCGCTAAGACAGTTCTTGTGGAATTGGCAAAGTGATATTTGGAAGCCCATAGAGGACTATGGTGAAAAAGGAAATATCCTCAGATGAAATCTGGAAAGAAGCTTTCTGAGAAACTGCTTAGTGTTCTGTTAATTCATCTCACAGAGTTACATCTGTATTTCTTGGATCTCTTTGCTAGCCTTACTTCTGTGGAATCTGAGAACAGATATTTCGGATCCCTTTGAAGACTATAGGGCCAAAGGGAATATCCTCCGATAACAAAGAGAAAGAAGCTTTCTGAGAAACTTCTTTGTGTTCTGTGAAATCATACCACAGAGTTACAGCTTTCCCCTCAAGAAGCCTTTCGCTAAGACAGTTCTTGTGGAATTGGCAAAGTGATATTTGGAAGCCCATAGAGGGCTATGGTGAAAAAGGAAATATCCTCAGATGAAATCTGGAAAGAAGCTTTCTGAGAAACAGCTTAGTGTTCTGTTAATTCATCTCACAGAGTTACATCTGTATTTCGTGGATCTCTTTGCAAGCCTTATTTCTGTGGAATCTGAGAACAGACATTTCGAATCCCTTTGAAGACTATAGGGCCAAAGGAAATATCCTCCGATAACAAAGAGAAAGAAGCTTTCTGAGAAACTTCTTTGTGTTCTGTGAAATCATCTCACAGAGTTACAGCTTTCCCCTCAAGAAGCCTTTCGCTAAGACAGTTCTTGTGGAATTGGCAAAGTGATATTTGGAAGCCCATAGAGGGCTATGGTGAAAAAGGAAATATCCTCAGATCGAATCTGGAAAGAAGCTTTCTGAGAAACTGCTTAGTGTTCTGTTAATTCATCTCACAGTGTTACATCTGTATTTCGTGGATCTCTTGGCTAGCCTTATATCTGTGGAATCTATGAACAGATATTTCGGATCCCTTTGAAGACTATAGGACCAAAGGGAATATCCTCCGATAACAAAGAGAAAGAAGCTTTCTGAGAAACTTCTTTGTGTTCTGTGAAATCATCTCACAGAGTTACAGCTTTCCCCTCAAGAAGCCTTTCGCTAAGACAGTTCTTGTGGAATTGGCAAAGGGATATTTGGAAGCCCATAGAGGCCTATGGTGAAAAGGAAATATCCTCAGATCGAATCTGGAAAGAGGTTTTCTGAGAAACTGGTTAGTGTTCTGTTAATTCGTCTCACAGTGTTACATCGGTATTTCGTGGATCTCTTGGCTAGCCTTATTTCTGTGGAATCTGAGAACAGATATTTCGGATCCCTTTGAAGACTATAGGACCAAAGGGAATATCCTCCGATAACAAAGATAAAGAAGCTTTCTGAGCAACTTCTTTGTGTTCTGTGAAATCATCTCACAGAGTTACAGCTTTCCCCTCAAGAAGCCTTTCGCTAAGACAGTTCTTGTGGAATTGGCAAAGGGATATTTGGAAGCCCATAGAGGGCTATGGTGAAAAAGGAAATATCCTCAGATGAAATCTGGAAAGAAGCTTTCTGAGAAACTGCTCTGTGATGTGTGACTTTCATTCACAGAGTTACATCTGTATTTCCTGGATCTCTTTGCTAGCCTTATTTCTGTGGAATCTGAGAACAGATATTTCGGATCCCTTTGAAGACTATAGGGCCAAAGGAAATATCCTCCGATAACAAAGAGAAAGAAGCTTTCTGAGAAACTTCTTTGTGTTCTGTGAAATCATCTCACAGAGTTACAGCTTTCCCTTCAAGAAGCGTTTCGCTTAGACAGTTCTTGTGGAATTGGCAAAGTGATATTTGGAAGCCCATAGAGGACTATGGTGAAAAAGGAAATATCCTCAGATGAAATCTGGAAAGAAGCTTTCTGAGAAACTGCTTAGTGTTCTGTTAATTCATCTCACAGAGTTACATCTGTATTTCGTGGATCTCTTTGCTAGCCTTATTTCTGTGGAATCTGAGAACAGATATTTCGGATCCCTTTGAAGACTATAAGGCCAAAGGAAATATCCTCCGATAACAAAGAGAAAGAAGCTTTCTGAGAAACTTCTTTGTGTTCTGTGAAATCATCTCACAGAGTTTCAGCTTTCCCCTCAAGAAGCCTTTCGCTGAGACAGTTCTTGTGGAATTGGCAAAGGGATATTTGGGAGCCCATAGAGGCCTAAGGTGAAAAAGGAAATATTCTCAGATGGAAGCTGGAAAGAAGCTTTCTGAAAAATTGCTTAGTGTTCTGTTAATTCATCTCACAGAGTTACATCTGTATTTCGTGGATCTCTTTGCTCGCCTTATTTCTGTGGAATCTGAGAACAGATATTTCGGATCCATTTAAAGACTACAGGGCCAAAGGAAATATCCTCCGATAACAAAGAGAAAGATGCTTTCTGAGAAACTTCTTTCTGTTCTGTGAAATCATCTCACAGAGTTACAGCTTTCCCCTCAAGAAGCCGTTCGCTAAGACAGTTCTTCTGGAATAGGCAAAGTGATATTTGGCAGCCCATATAGGGCTACGGTGAAAAAGGAAATATCCTCAGATGAAATCTGGAAAGAAGATTTCTGAGAAACTGCTTAGTGTTCTCTTAATTCATCTCACAGAGTTACATCTGTATTTCGTGGATCTCTTTGCTAGCCTTATTTCTGTGGAATTTGAGAACAGATATATCTCATCCCTATGATGACTCTAGGGCCAAAGGAAATTTCCTCCGATAACAAAGAGAAAGATGCTTTCTGAGAAACTTCTTTCTGTTCTGTGAAATCATCTCACAGAGTTACAGCTTTCCCCTCAAGAAGCCTTTCGCTAAGACAGTTCTTGTGGAATTGGCAAAGTGATATTTAGAAACCCATAGAGGGCTATGGTGAAAAAGGAAATATCCTCAGATGAAATCTGGAAAGAAGCTTTCTGAGAAACTGCTCTGTGATGTGTGACTTCCACTCACAGAGTTACATCTGTATTTCGTGGATCTCTTTGCTAGCCTTATTTCTGTGGAATCTGAGAACAGATATTTCGGATCCCTTTGAAGACTACAGGGCCAAAGGAAATATCCTCCGATAACAAACAGAAAGAAGCTTTCTGAGAAACTTCTTTGTGTTCTGTGAAATCATCTCACAGAGTTACAGCTTTCCCCTCAAGAAGCCTTTCGCTAAGACAGTTCTTGTGGAATTGGCAAAGTGATATTTAGAAGCCCATAGAGGGCTATGGTGAAAAAGGAAATATCCTCAGATGAAATCTGGAAAGAAGCTTTCTGAGAAACTGCTCTGTGATGTGTGACTTCCACTCACAGAGTTACATCTGTATTTCGTGGATCTCTTTGCTAGCCTTATTTCTGTGGAATCTGAGAACAGATATTTCGGATCCCTTTGAAGACTACAGAGCCAAAGGAAATATCCTCAGATAACAAAGAGAAAGAAGCTTTCTGAGAAACTTCTTTGTGTTCCGTGAAATCATCTCACAGAGTTACAGCTTTCCACTCAAGAAGACTTTCGCTAAGACAGTTCTTGTCGAATTGGCAAAGGGATATTTGGGAGCCCAAAAAGGCCAATGGTGAAAAAGGAAATATCCACAGATGAAATCTGGAAAGAAGCTTTCTGAGAAACTGCTTAGTGTTCTGTTAATTCATCTCACAGAGTTACATCTGTATTTCGTGGATCTCTTTGCTAGCCTTATTTCTGTGGAATCTGAGAACAGATATTTCGGATCCCTTTGAAGACTATAGGGCCAAAGGAAATATCCTCCGATAACAAAGAGAAAGAAGCTTTCTGAGAAACTTCTTTGTGTTCTGTGAAATCATCTCACAGAGTTACAGCTTTCCCTTCAAGAAGCGTTTCGCTAAGACAGTTCTTGTGGAATTGGCAAAGTGATATTTGGAAGCCCATAGAGGACTATGGTGAAAAAGGAAATATCCTCAGATGAAATCTGGAAAGAAGCTTTCTGAGAAACTGCTTAGTGTTCTGTTAATTCATCTCACAGAGTTACATCTGTATTTCGTGGATCTCTTTGCTAGCCTTATTTCTGTGGAATCTGAGAACAAATATTTCGGATCCCTTTGAAGACTATAGGGCCAAAGGAAATATCCTCCGATAACAAAGAGAAAGAAGCTTTCTGAGAAACTTCTTTGTGTTCTGTGAAATCATCTCACAGAGTTACAGCTTTCCCTTCAAGAAGCCTTTCGCTAAGACAGTTCTTGTGGAATTGGCAAAGTGATATTTGGAAGCCCATAGAGGACTATGGTGAAAAAGGAAATATCCTCAGATGAAATCTGGAAAGAAGCTTTCTGAGAAACTGCTTAGTGTTCTGTTAATTCTTCTCACAGACTTACATCTGTATTTCGTGGATCTCTTTGCTAGCCTTATTTCTGTGGAATCTGAGAACAGATATTTCGGATCCCTTTGAAGACTATAGGGCCAAAGGAAATATCCTCCGATAACAAAGAGAAAGAAGCTTTCTGAGAAACTTCTTAGTGTTCTGTGAAATCATGTCACAGAGTTACAGCTTTCCCCTCAAGAAACCTTTCGCTAAGACAGTTCTTGTGTAATTGGCAAAGTGATATTTAGAAGCCCATAGAGGGCTACGGTGAAAAAGGAAATATCCTCAGATGAAATCTGGAAAGAAGCTTTCTGAGAAACTCCTCTGTGATATGTGACTTCCACTCACAGAGTTACATCTGTATTTCGTGGATCTCTTTGCTAGCCTTATTTCTGTGGAATCTGAGAACAGATATTTCGGATCCCTTTGAAGACTATAGGGCCAAAGGAAATATCCTCCGATAACAAAGAGAAAGAAGCTTTCTGAGAAACTTCTTTGTGTTCTGTGAAATCATCTCACAGAGTTACAGCTTTCCCCTCAAGAAGTCGTTCGCTAAGACACTTCTTCTGGAATAGGCAAAGTGATATTTGTAATCCCATAGAGGGCTACGGTGAAAAAGGAAATATCCTCAGATGAAATTTGGTAAGAAGCTTTCTGAGACACTGCTTAGTGTTCTCTTAATTCATCTCACAGGGTTACATCTGTATTTCGTGGATCTCTTTGCTAGCCTTATTTCTGTGGAATCTGAGAACAGATATTTCGGATCCCTTTGAAGACTATAGGGCCAAAGGAAATATCCTCAGATAACAAAGAGAAAGAAGCTTTCTGAGAAACTTCTTTGTGTTCTGTGAAATCATCTCACAGAGTTACAGCTTTCCACTCAAGAAGACTTTCGCTAAGACAGTTCTTGTGGAATTGGCAAAGGGATATTTGGGAGCCCATAGAGGCCTATGGTGAAAAAGGAAATATCCTCAGATGAAATCTGGAAAGAAGCTTTCTGAGAAACAGCTTAGTGTTCTGTTAATTCATCTCACAGAATTACATCTGTATTTCGTGGATCTCTTTGCTAGCCTTATTTCTGTGGAATCTGAGAACAGATATTTCGGATCCCTTTGAAGACTATAGGGCCAAAGGAAATATCCTCCGATAACAAAGAGAAAGAAGCTTTCTGAGAAACTTCTTTGTGTTCTGTGAAATCATCTCACAGAGTTACAGCTTTCCTCTCAAGAAGCCTTTCGCTAAGACAGTTCTTGTGGATTTGGCAAAGTGATATTTAGAAACCCATAGAGGGCTATGGTGAAAAAGGAAATATCCTCAGATGAAATCTGGAAAGAAGCTTTCTAAGAAACTGCTCGGTGATGTGTGACTTCCACTCACAGAGTTACATCTGTATTTCGTGGATCTCTTTGCTAGCCTTATTTCTGTGGAATCTGAGAACAGATATTTCGGATCCCTTTGAAGACTATAGGGCCAAAGGAAATATCCTCCGATAACAAAGAGAAAGAAGCTTTCTGAGAAACTTCTTTGTGTTCTGTGAAATCATCTCACAGAGTTACAGCTTTCCCCTCAAGAAGCCTTTCGCTAAGACAGTTCTTGTGGAATTGGCAAAGTGATATTTAGAAGCCCATAGAGGGCTACGGTGAAAAAGGAAATATCCTCAGATGAAATCTGGAAAGAAGCTTTCTGAGAAACTGCTCTGTGATGTGTGACTTCCACTCACAGAGTTACATCTGTATTTCGTGGATCTCTTTGCTAGCCTTATTTCTGTGGAATCTGAGAACAGATATTTCGGATCCCTTTGAAGACTATAGGGCCAAAGGAAATATCCTCCCATAAAAAAGAGAAAGAAGCTTTCTGAGAAACTTCTTTGTGTTCTGTGAAATCATCTCACAGAGTTACAGCTTTTCCCTCAAGAAGCCTTTCGCTAAGACAGTTCTTGTGGAATTGGCAAAGTGATATTTAGAAGCCCATAGAGGGCTATGGTGAAAAAGGAAATATCCTCAGATGAAATCTGGAAAGAAGCTTTCTGAGAAACTGCTCTGTGATGTGTGACTTCCACTCACAGAGTTACATCTGTATTTCGTGGATCCCTTTGATAGCCTTATTTCTGTGGAATCTGAGAACAGATATTTCGGATCCCTTTGAAGACTATAGGGCCAAAGGAAATATCCTCCGATAACAAAGAGAAAGAAGCTTTCTGAGAAACTTCTTTGTGTTCTGTGAAATCATCTCACAGAGTTACAGCTTTCCCCTCAAGAAGCCGTTCGCTAAGACACTTCTTCTGGAATAGGCAAAGTGATATTTGGAAGCCCATAGAGGGCTACGGTGAAAAAGGAAATATCCTCAGATGAAATCTGGAAAGAAGCTTTCTGAGAAACTGCTTAGTGTTCTCTTAATTCATCTCACAGGGTTACATCTGTATTTCGTGGATCTCTTTGCTAGCCTTATTTCTGTGGAATTTGAGAACAGATATATCTGATCCCTATGATGACTCATGGGCCAAAGGAAATTTCCTCCGATAACAAAAAGAAAGAAGCTTTCTGAGAAACTTCTTTGTGTTCTGTGAAATCATCCCACAGAGTTACAGCTTTCCCCTCAAAAAGCCTTTCGCTAAGACAGTTCTTGTGGAATTGGCAAAGGGATATTTAGAAGCCCAAACAGGGCTATGGTGAAAAAGGAAATATCCTCAGATGAAATCTGGAAAGAAGCTTTCTGTTAAACTGCTCTGTGATGTGTGACTTCCACTCACAGAGTTACATCAGTATTTCGTGGATCTCTTTGCTAGCCTTATTTCTGTGGAATCTGAGAACAGATATTTCGGATCCCTTTGAAGACTATAGGGCCAAAGGAAATATCCTCAGATAACAAAGAGAAAGAAGCTTTCTGAGAAACTTCTTTGTGTTCTGTGAAATCATCTCACAGAGTTACAGCTTTCCACTCAAGAAGACTTTCGCTAAGACAGTTCTTGTGGAATTGGCAAAGGGATATTTGGGAGCCCATAGAGGCCTATGGTGAAAAAGGAAATATCCTCAGATGAAATCTGGAAAGAAGCTTTCTGAGAAACAGCTTAGTGTTCTGTTAATTCATCTCACAGAGTTACATCTGTATTTCGTGGATCTCTTTGCTAGCCTTATTTCTGTGGAATCTGAGAACAGATATTTCGGATCCCTTTGAAGACTATAGGGCCAAAGGAAATATCCTCCGATAACAAAGAGAAAGAAGCTTTCTGAGAAACTTCTTTGTGTTCTGTGAAATCATCTCACAGAGTTACAGCTTTCCTCTCAAGAAGCCTTTCGCTAAGACAGTTCTTGTGGATTTGGCAAAGTGATATTTAGAAACCCATAGAGGGCTATGGTGAAAAAGGAAATATCCTCAGATGAAATCTGGAAAGAAGCTTTCTAAGAAACTGCTCGGTGATGTGTGACTTCCACTCACAGAGTTACATCTGTATTTCGTGGATCTCTTTGCTAGCCTTATTTCTGTGGAATCTGAGAACAGATATTTCGGATCCCTTTGAAGACTATAGGGCCAAAGGAAATATCGTCCGATAACAAAGAGAAAGAAGCTTTCTGAGAAACTTCTTTGTGTTCTCTGAAATCATCTCACAGAGTTACAGCTTTCCCCTCAAGAAGCCTTTCGCTAAGACAGTTCTTGTGGAATTGGCAAAGTGATATTTAGAAGCCCATAGAGGGCTATGGTGAAAAAGGAAATATCCTCAGATGAAATCTGGAAAGAAGCTTTCTGAGAAACTGCTCTGTGATGTGTGACTTCCACTCACAGAGTTACATCCGTATTTCGTGGATCTCTTTGCTACCCTTATTTCTGTGGAATCTGAGAACAGATATTTCGGATCCCTTTGAAGACTATAGGGCCAAAGGAAATATCCTCAGATAACAAAGAGAAAGAAGCTTTCTGAGAAACTTCTTTGTGTTCCGTGAAATCATCTCACAGAGTTACAGCTTTCCACTCAAGAAGACTTTCGCTAAGATAGTTCTTGTCGAATTGGCAAAGGGATATTTGGGAGCCCAAAGAGGCCAATGGTGAAAAAGGAAATATCCACAGATGAAATCTGGAAAGAAGCTTTCTGAGAAACTGCTTAGGGTTCTGTTAATTCATCTCACAGAGTTACATCTGTATTTCGTGGATCTCTTTGCTAGCCTTATTTGTGTGGAATCTGAGAACAGATATTTCGGATCCCTTTGAAGACTATAGGGCCAAAGGAAATATCCTCCGATAACAAAGAGAAAGAAGCTTTCTGAGAAACTTCTTTGTGTTCTGTGAAATCATCTCACAGAGTTACAGCTTTCCCTTCAAGAAGCGTTTCGCTAAGACAGTTCTTGTGGAATTGGCAAAGTGATATTTGGAAGCCCATAGAGGACTATGGTGAAAAAGGAAATATCCTCAGATGAAATCTGGAAAGAAGCTTTCTGAGAAACTGCTTAGTGTTCTGTTAATTCATCTCACAGAGTTACATCTGTATTTCGTGGATCTCTTTGCTAGCCTTATTTCTGTGGAATCTGAGAACAAATATTTCGGATCCCTTTGAAGACTATAGGGCCAAAGGAAATATCCTCCGATAACAAAGAGAAAGAAGCTTTCTGAGAAACTTCTTTGTGTTCTGTGAAATCATCTCACAGAGTTACAGCTTTCCCTTCAAGAAGCCTTTCGCTAAGACAGTTCTTGTGGAATTGGCAAAGTGATATTTGGAAGCCCATAGAGGACTATGGTGAAAAAGGAAATATCCTCAGATGAAATCTGGAAAGAAGCTTTCTGAGAAACTGCTTAGTGTTCTGTTAATTCATCTCACAGAGTTACATCTGTATTTCGTGGATCTCTTTGCTAGCCTTATTTCTGTGGAATCTGAGAACAGATATTTCGGATCCCTTTGAAGACTATAGGGCCAAAGGAAATATCCTCCGATAACAAAGAGAAAGAAGCTTTCTGAGAAACTTCTTTGTGTTCTGTGAAATCATGTCACAGAGTTACAGCTTTCCCCTCAAGAAACCTTTCGCTAAGACAGTTCTTGTGGAATTGGCAAAGTGATATTTAGAAGCCCATAGAGGGCTATGGTGAAAAAGGAAATATCCTCAGATGAAATCTGGAAAGAAGCTTTCTGAGAAACTGCTCTGTGATGTGTGACTTCCACTCACAGAGTTACATCTGTATTTCGTGGATCTCTTTGCTAGCCTTATTTCTGTGGAATCTGAGAACAGATATTTCGGATCCCTTTGAAGACTATAGGGCCAAAGGAAATATCGTCCGATAACAAAGAGAAAGAAGCTTTCTGAGAAACTTCTTTGTGTTCTGTGAAATCATGTCACAGAGTTACAGCTTTCCCCTCAAGAAGCCTTTCGCTAAGACAGTTCTTGTGGAAACGGCAAAGAGATATTTGGAAGCCCATAGAGGCCTATGGTGAAAAAGGAAATATCCTCAGATGGAATCTGGAAAGAAGCTTTCTGAGAAACTGCTTAGTGTTCTGTTAATTCATCTCACAGAGTTACATCTGTATTTCGTGGATCTCTTGGCTAGCCTTATTTTTGTGGAATCTGAGAACAGATACGTCGGATCCCTTTGAAGACTGTAGGACCAAAGGGAATATCCTCCGATAACAAAGAGAAAGAATCTTTCTGAGAAACTTCTTTGTGTTCTGTGAAATCATCTCACAGAGTTACAGCTTTCCCCTCAAGAAGCCTTTCGCTAAGACAGTTCTTGTGGAATCGGCAAAGGGATATGTGGAAGCCCATAGAGGCCTATGATGAAAAAGGAAATATCCTGAGATGGAATCTGGAAAGAAGCTTTCTGAGAAACTGCTTAGTGTTCTGTTAATTCATCTCACAGAGTCACATCTGTATTTCGTGGATCTCTTTGCTAGCCTTATTTCTGTGGAATCTGAGAACAGATATTTCGGATCCCTTTGAAGACTATAGGGCCAAAGGAAATATCCTCCGATAACAAAGAGAAAGAAGCTTTCTGAGAAACTTCTTTGTGTTCTGTGAAATCATCTCACAGAGTTACAGCTTTCCCCTCAAGAAGCCTTTCGGTGAGACAGTTCTTGTGGAATTGGCAAAGGGATATTTGGGAGCCCATAGAGGCCTATGGTGAAAAAGGAAATATCCTCAGATGGAATCTGGAAAGAAGCTTTCTGAGAAACTGCTTAGTGTTCTGTTAATTCATCTCACAGAGTTACATCTGTATTTCGTGGATCTCTTTGCTCGCCTTATTTCTGTGGAATCTGAGAACATATATTTCGGATCCCTTTAAAGACTATAGGGCCAAAGGAAATATCCTCCTATAACAAAGAGAAAGATGCTTTCTGAGAACCTTCTTTGTGTTCTGTGAAATCATCTCACAGAGTTACAGCTTTCCCCTCAAGAAGCCGTTCACTAAGACAGTTCTTCTGGAATAGGCAAAGTGATATTTGGAAGCCCATAGAGGGCTACGGTGAAAAAGGAAATATCCTCAGATGAAATCTGGAAAGAAGCTTTCTGAGAAACTGCTTAGGGTTCTCTTAATTCATCTCACAGAGTTACATCTGTATTTCGTGGATCTCTTTGCTAGCCTTATTTCTGTGGAATATGAGAACAGATATATCTGATCCCTATGATGACTCTAGGGCCAAAGGAAATATCCTCCTATAACAAAAAGAAAGAAGCTTTCTGAGAAACTTCTTTGTGTTCTGTGAAATCATCTCACAGAGTTACAGCTTTCCCCTCAAGAAGTCTTTCGCTAAGACAGTTCTTGTGGAATTGGCAAAGTGATATTTAGAAGCCCATAGAGGGCTATGGTGAAAAAGGAAATATCCTCAGATGAAATCTGGAAAGAAGCTTTCTGAGAAACTGCTCTGTGATGTGTGACTTCCACTCACAGAGTTACATCTGTATTTCGTGGATCTCTTTGTTAGCCTTATTTCTGTGGAATCTGAGAACAGATATTTCGGATCCCTTTGAAGACTATAGGGCCAAAGGAAATATCCTCAGATAACAAAGAGAAAGAAGCTTTCTGAGAAACTTCTTTGTGTTCTGTGAAATCATGTCACAGAGTTACAGCTTTCCCCTCAAGAAGCCTTTCGCTAAGACAGTTCTTGAGGAAACGGCAAAGAGATATTTGGAAGCCCCTAGAGGCCTATGGTGAAAAAGGAAATATCCTCAGATGGAATCTGGAAAGAAGCTTTCTGAGAAACTGCTTAGTGTTCTGTTAATTCATCTCACAGAGTTACATCTGTATTTCGTGGTCTCTTGGCTAGCCTTATTTTTGTGGAATCTGAGAACAGATACGTCGGATCCCTTTGAAGACTATAGGACCAAAGGGAATATCCTCCGATAACAAGGAGAAAGAATCTTTCTGAGAAACTTCTTTGTGTTCTGTGAAATCATCTCACAGAGTTACAGCTTTCCCCTCAAGAAGCCTTTCGCTAAGACAGTTCTTGTGGAATCGGCAAAGGGATATTTGGAAGCCCATAGAGGTCTATGGTGAAAAAGGAAATATCCTGAGATGGAATTTGGAAAGAAGCTTTCTGAGAAACTGCTCTGTGATGTGTGACTTCCACTCACAGAGTTACATCTGTATTTCGTGGATCTCTTTGCTAGACTTATTTCTGTGGAATCTGAGAAAAGATATTTCGGATCCCTTTGAAGACTATAGGGCCAAAGGAAATATCCTCAGATAACAAAGAGAAAGAAGCTTTCTGAGAAACTTCTTTGTGTTCTGTGAAATCATCTCACAGAGTTACAGCTTTCCACTCAAGAAGACTTTCGCTAAGACAGTTCTTGTCGAATTGTCAAAGGGATATTTGGGAGCCCAAAGAGGCCTATGGTGAAAAAGGAAATATCCTCAGATGAAATCTGGAACGAAGCTTTCTGAGAAACTGCTTAGTGTTCTGTTAATTCATCTCACAGAGTTACATCTGTATTTCGTGGATCTCTATGCTAGCCTTATTTCTGTGGAATCTGAGAACAGATATTTCGGATCACTTTGAAAACTATAGGGCCAAAGGAAATATCCTCCGATAACAAAGAGAAAGAAGCTTTCTGAGAAACTTCTTTGTGTTCTGTGAAATCATCTCACAGAGTTACAGCTTTCCCTTCAAGAAGCGTTTCGCTAAGACAGTTCTTGTGGAATTGGCAAAGTGATATTTGGAAGCCCGTAGAGGACTATGGTGAAAAAGGAAATATCCTCAAATGAAATCTGGAAAGAAGCTTTCTGCGAAACAGCTTAGTGTCTGTTAATTCATCTCACAGAGTTACATCTGTATTTCGTGGATCTCTTTGCTAGCCTTATTTCTGTGGAATCTGAGAACAGATATTTCGGATCCCTTTGAAGACTATAGGGCCAAAGGAAATATCCTCGGATAACAAAGAGAAAGACGCTTTCTGAGAAACTTCTTTGTGTTCTGTGAAATCATCTCACAGAGTTACAGCTTTCCCCTCAAGAAGCCTTTCGCTAAGACAGTTCTTGTGGAAACGGCAAAGAGATATTTTGAGGCACATAGAGGCCAATGGTGAAAAAGGAAATATCCTCAGATGAAATCTGGAAAGAAGCTATCTGAGAAACTGCTCTGTGATATGTGACTTCCACTCACAGAGTTACATCTGTATTTCGTGGATCTCTTTGCTAGCCTTATTTCTGGGGAATCTGAGAACAGATATTTCGGATCCCTTTGAAGACTATAGGGCCAAAGGAAATATCCTCCGATTACAAACAGAAAGAAGCTTTCTGAGAAACTTCTTTGTGTTCTGTGAAATCATCTCACAGAGTTACAGCTTTCCACTCAAGAAGCCTTTCGCTAAGACAGTTCTTGTGGAATTGGCAAAGTGATATTTGGGAACCCATAGAGGACTAGGTGAAAAAGAAAATATCCTCAGATGAAATCTGGAAAGAAGCTTTCTGAGAAACTGCTTAGTGTTCTGTTAATTCATCTCACAGAGTTACATCTGTATTTCGTAGATCTCTTTGCTAGCCTTATTTCTGTGGAATCTGAGAACAGATATTTCGGATCCCTTTGAAGACTATAGGGCCAAAGGAAATATCCTCCGATAACAAAGAGAAAGAAGCTTTCTGAGAAACTTCTTTGTGTTCTGTGAAATCATCTCACAGAGTTACAGCTTTCCGTTCAAGAAGCCTTTCCCTTAGACAGTTCTTGTGGAATTGGAAAAGGGATATTTGGAAGCCCATAGAGGGCTATGGTGAAAAAGGAAATATCCTCAGATGAAATCTGGAAAGAAGCTTTCTGAGAAACTGCTCTGTGATGTGTGACTTCTACTCACAGAGTTACATCTGTATTTCGTGGATCTCTTTGCTAGCCTTATTTCTGTGGAATCTGAGAACAGATATTTCGGATCCCTTTGAAGACTATAGGGCCAAAGGAAATATCCTCCGATAACAAAGACAAAGAAGCTTTCTGAGAAACTTCTTTGTGTTCTGTGAAATCATCTCACAGAGTTACAGCTTTCCCCTCAAGAAGCCTTTCGCTAAGACAGTTCTTGTGGAATTGGCAAAGGGATATTTGGAAGCCCATAGAGGGCTATGGTGAAAAAGGAAATATCCTCAGATGAAATCTGGAAAGAAGCTTTCTGAGAAACTGCTCTGTGATGTGTGACTTCCACTCACAGAGTTACATCTGTATTTCCTGGATCTCTTTGCTAGCCTTATTTCTGTGGAATCTGAGAACAGATATTTCGGATCCCTTTGAAGACTATAGGGCCAAAGGAAATATCCTCCGATAACAAAGAGAAAGAAGCTTTATGAGAAACTTCTTTGTGTTCTGTGAAATCATCTCACAGAGTTACAGCTTTCCACTCAAGAAGCCTTTCGCTAAGACAGTTCTTGTGGAATTGGAAAAGTGATATTTGGGAGCCCATAGAGGACTATGGTGAAAAAGGAAATATCCTCAGATGAAATCTTGAAAGAAGCTTTCTGACAAACTGCTTAGTGTTCTGTTAATTCATCTCACAGAGTTACATCTGTATATCGTGGATCTCTTGGCTAGCCTTATTTCTGTGGAATCTGAGAACAGATATTTCGGATCCCTTTGAAGACTATAGGGCCCAAGAAATATCCTCCGATAACAAAGAGAAAGAAGCTTTCTGAGAAACTTCTTTGGGTTCTGTGAAATCATCTCACAGAGTTACAGCTTTCCACTCAAGATGCCTTTCGCTAAGACAGTTCTTGTGGAATTTTCAGAGGGATATTTGGAAGCCCATAGAGGGCTAGGGTGAAAAAGGAAATATCCTCAGATGAAATCTGGAGAGAAGCTTTCTGAGAAACTGCTCTGTGATGTGTGACTTCCACTCACAGAGTTACAACTGTATTTCGTGGATCTCTTTGCTAGCCTTATTTCTGTGGAATCTGAGAACAGATATTTCGGATCCCTTTGAAGACTATAGGGCCAAAGGAAATATCCTCAGATAACAAAGAGAAAGAAGCTTTCTGAGAAACTTCTTTGTGTTCTGTGAAATCATCTCACAGAGTTACAACTTTCCACTGAAGAAGACTTTCGCGAAGACAGTTCTTGTCGAATTGTCAAAGGGATATTTGGGAGCCCAAAGAGGCCTATGGTGAAAAAGGAAATATCCTCAGATGAAATCTGGAACGAAGCTTTCTGAGAAACTGCTTAGTGTTCTGTTAATTCCTCTCACAGAGTTACATCTGTATTTCGTGGATCTCTATGCTAGCCTTATTTCTGTGGAATCTGAGAACAGATATTTCGGATCCCTTTGAAGACTATAGGGCCAAAGGAAATATCCTCCGATAACAAAGAGAAAGAAGCTTTCTGAGAAACTTCTTTGTGTTCTGTGAAATCATCTCACAGAGTTACAGCTTTCCCCTCAAGAAGCGTTTCGCTAAGACAGTTCTTGTGGAAACGGCAAAGAGATATTTGGAAGCACATAGAGGCCAATGGTGAAAAAGGAAATATCCTCAGATGAAATCTGGAAAGAAGCTTTCTGAGAAACTGCTTAGTGTTCTGTTAATTCATCTCACAGAGTTACATCTGTATTTCGTGGATCTCTTTGCTAGCCTTATTTCTGTGGAATCTGAGAACAGATATTTCGGATCCCTTTGAAGACAATAGGGCCAAAGGAAATATCCTCCGATAACAAAGAGAAAGAAGCTTTCTGAGAAACTTCTTTGTGTTCTGTGAAATCATCTCACAGAGTTACAGCTTTCCCTTCAAGAAGCCTTTCCCTTAGACAGTTCTTGTGGAATTGGAAAAGGAATATTTGGAAGCCCATAGAGGGCTATGGTGAAAAAGGAAATATCCTCAGATGAAATATGGAAAGAAGCTTTCTGAGAAACTGCTCTGTGATGTGTGACTTCCACTCACAGAGTTACATCTGTATTTCGTGGATCTCTTTGCTAGCCTTATTTCTGTGGAATCTGAGAACAGATATTTCGGATCCCTTTGAAGACTATAGGGCCAAAGGAAATATCCTCCGATAACAAAGAGAAAGAAGCTTTCTGAGAAACTTCTTTGTGTTCTGTGAAACCATGTCACAGAGTTACAGCTTTCCCCTCAAGAAGCCTTTCGCTAAGACAGTTCTTGTGGAAACGGCAAAGAGATATTTGGAAGCCCATAGAGGCCTATGGTGAAAAAGGAAATATCCTCAGATGGAATCTGAAAAGAAGCTTTCTGAGAAACTGCTTAGTGTTCTGTTAATTCATCTCACAGAGTTACATCTGTATTTCGTGGTCTCTTGGCTAGCCTTATTTTTGTGGAATCTGAGAACAGATACGTCGGATCCCTTTGAAGACTATAGGACCAAAGGGAATATCCTCCGATAACAAAGAGAAAGAATCTTTCTGAGAAACTTCTTTGTGTTCTGTGAAATCATCTCACAGAGTTACAGCTTTCCCCTCAAGAAGCCTTTCGCTAAGACAGTTCTTGTGGAATCGGCAAAGGGATATTTGGAAGCCCATAGAGGCCTATGGTGAAAAAGGAAATATCCTGAGATGGAATCTGGAAAGAAGCTTTCTGAGAAACTGCTTACTGTTCTGTTAATTCATCTCACAGAGTCACATCTGTATTTCGTGGATCTCTTTGCTAGCCTTATTTCTGTGGAATCTGAGAACAGATATTTCGGTTCCCTTTGAAGACTATAGGGCCAAAGGAAATATCCTCCGATAACAAAGAGAAAGAAGCTTTCTGAGAAACTTCTTTGTGTTCTGTGAAATCATCTCACAGAGTTACAGCTTTCCCCTCAAGAAGCCTTTCGGTGAGACAGTTCTTGTGGATTTGGCAAAGGGATATTTGGGAGCCCATAGAGGCCTATGGTGAAAAAGGAAATATCCTCATATGGAATCTGGAAAGAAGCTTTCTGAGAAACTGCTTAGTGTTCTGTTAATTCATCTCACAGAGTTACATCTGTATTTCGTGGATCTCTTTGCTCGCCTTATTTCTGTGGAACCTGAGAACATATATTTCGGATCCATTTAAAGACTATAGGGCCAAAGGAAATATCCTCCGATAACAAAGAGAAAGATGCTTTCTGAGAAACTTCTTTGTGTTCTGTGAAATCATCTCACAGAGTTACAGCTTTCCCCTCAAGAAGCCGTTCACTAAGACAGTTCTTCTGGAATAGGCAAAGTGATATTTGGAACCCAATGAGGGTTACGGTTAAAAAGGAAATATCCTCAGATGAAATCTGGAAAGAAGCTTTCTGAGAAACTGCTTAGGGTTCTCTTAATTCATCTCACAGAGTTACATCTGTATTTCGTGGATCTCTTTGCTAGCCTTATTTCTGTGGAATATGAGAACAGATATATCTGATCCCTATGATGAATCTAGGGCCAAAGGAAATATCCTCCGATAACAAAAAGAAAGAAGATTTCTGAGAAACTTCTTTGTGTTCTGTGAAATCATCCCACAGAGTTACAGCTTTCCCCTCAAGAAGTCTTTCGCTAAGAGAGTTCTTGTGGAATTGGCAAAGTGATATTTAGAAGCCCATAGAGGGCTATGGTGAAAAAGGAAATATCCTCAGATGAAATCTGGAAAGACGCTTTCTGAGAAACTGCTCTGTGATGTGTGACTTCCACTCACAGAGTTACATCTGTATTTCGTGGATCTCTTTGCTAGACTTATTTCTGTGGAATCTGAGAACAGATATTTCGGATCCCTTTGAAGACTATAGGACCAAAGGGAATATCCTCCGATAACAAAGAGAAAGAATCTTTCTGAGAAACTTCGTTGTGTTCTGTGAAATCATCTCACAGAGTTACAGCTTTCCCCTCAAGAAGCCTTTCGCTAAGACAGTTCTTGTGGAAACGGCAAAGAGATATTTTGAGGCACATAGAGGCCAATGGTGAAAAAGGAAATATCCTCAGATGAAATCTGGAAAGAAGCTTTCTGAGAAACTGCTCTGTGATGTGTGACTTCCACTCACAGAGTTACATCTGTATTTCGTGGATCTCTTTGCTAGCCTTATTTCTGGGGAATCTGAGAACAGATATTTCGGATCCCTTTGAAGACTATAGGGCCAAAGGAAATATCCTCCGATAACAAACAGAAAGAAGCTTTCTGAGAAACTTCTTTGTGTTCTGTGAAATCATCTCACAGAGTTACAGCTTTCCACTCAAGAAGCCTTTCGCTAAGACAGTTCTTGTGGAATGGGCAAAGTGATATTTGGGAACCCATAGAGGACTATGGTGAAAAAGAAAATATCCTCAGATGAAATCTGGAAAGAAGCTTTCTGAGAAACTGCTTAGTGTTCTGTTAATTCATCTCACAGAGTTACATCTGTATTTCGTGGATCTCTTTGCTAGCCTTATTTCTGTGGAATCTGAGAACAGATATTTCGGATCCCTTTGAAGACTATAGGGCCAAAGGAAATATCCTCCGATAACAAAGAGAAAGAAGCTTTCTGAGAAACTTCTTTGTGTTCTGTGAAATCATCTCACAGAGTTACTGCTTTCCGTTCAAGAAGCCTTTCCCTTAGACAGTTCTTGTGGAATTGGAAAAGGGATATTTGGAAGCCCATAGAGGGCTATGGTGAAAAAGGGTATATCCTCAGATGAAATCTGGAAAGAAGCTTTCTGAGAAACTGCTCTGTGATGTGTGACTTCCACTCACAGAGTTACATCTGTATTTCGTGGATCTCTTTGCTAGCCTTATTTCTGTGGAATCTGAGAACAGATATTTCGGATCCCTTTGAAGACTATAGGGCCAAAGGAAATATCCTCCGATAACAAAGAGAAAGAAGCTTTCTGAGAAACTTCTTTGTGTTCTGTGAAATCATCTCACAGAGTTACAGCTTTCCACTCAAGAAGCCTTTCGCTAAGACAGTTCTTGTGGAATTGGCAAAGTGATATTTGGGAGCCCATAGAGGACTATGGTGAAAAAGGAAATATCCTCAGATGAAATCTGGAAAGAAGCTTTCTGACAAACTGCTTAGTGTTCTGTTAATTCATCTCACAGAGTTACATCTGTATTTCGTGGATCTCTTGGTTAGCCTTATTTCTGTGGAATCTGAGAACGGATATTTCGGATCCCTTTGAAGACTATAGGGCCCAAGAAATATCCTCCGATAACAAAGAGAAAGAAGCTTTCTGAGAAACTTCTTTGTGTTCTGTGAAATCATCTCACAGAGTTACAGCTTTCCCCTCAAGATGCCTTTCGCTAAGACAGTTCTTGTGGAATTTTCAGAGGGATACTTGGAAGCCCATAGAGGGCTAGGGTGAAAAAGGAAATATCCTCAGATGAAATCTGGAGAGGAGCTTTCTGAGAAACTGCTCTGTGATGTGTGACTTCCACTCACAGAGTTACATCTGTATTTCGTGGATCTCTTTGCCAGCCTTATTTCTGTGGAATTTGAGAACAGATATTTCGGATCCCTTTGAAGACTATAGGGCCAAAGGAAATATCCTCCGATAACAAAGAGAAAGAAGCTTTCTGAGAAACTTCTTTGTGTTCTGTGAAATCATCTCACAGAGTTACAGCTTTCCCTTCAAGAAGCCTTTCCCTTAGACAGTTCTTGTGGAATTAGCAAAGTGATATTTGGAATCCTATAGAGGGTTATGGTGAAAAAGGAAATATCCTCAGATGAAATCTGGAAAGAAGCTTTCTGAGAAACTGCTTAGTGTTCTGTTAATTCACCTCACAGAGTTACATCTGTATTTCGTGGATCTCTTTGCTAGCCTTATTTCTGTGGAATCTGAGAACAGATATTTCGGATCCCGTTGAAGACTATAGGGTCAAAGGAAATATCCTCCGATAACAAAGAGAAAGAAGCTTTCTGAGAAACTTCTTTGTGTTCTGTGAAATCATCTCACAGAGTTACAGCTTTCCCCTCAAGAAGCCTTTCCTGTAGACAGTTCTTGTGGAATTGGCAAAGTGATATTTGGAAACCCATAGGGGACTATGGTGAAAAAGGAAATATCCTCAGATGAAATCTGGAAAGAAGCTTTCTGAGAAACTGCTTAGTGTTCTGTTAATTCATCTCACAGGGTTACATCGGTATTTCGTGGATCTCTTTGCTAGCCTTATTTCTGTGGAATCTGAGAACAGATATTTCGGATCCCTTTGAAGACTATAGGGCCAAAGGAAATATCCTCCGATAACACAGAGAAAGAAGCTTTCTGAGAAACTTCTTTGTGTTCTGTGAAATCAACTCACAGAGTTACAGCTTTCCCCTCAAGAAGCCTTTCGCTAAGACAGTTCTTGTGGAATTGGCAAAGTGATATTTGGAAGCCCGTAGAGGGCTATGGTGAAAAAGGAAATATCCTCAGATGAAATCTGGAAAGAAGCTTTCTGAGAAACTGCTCTGTGATGTGTGACTTCCACTCACACAGTTACATCTCTATTTCGTGGATCTCTTTGCTAGCCTTATTTCTGTGGAATCTGAGAACAGATATTTCGGATCCCTTTGAAGACTATAGGGACAAAGGAAATATCCTCTGATAACAAAGAGAAAGAAGCTTTCTGAGAAACTTCTTTGTGTTCTGTGAAATCATCTCACAGAGTTACAGCTTTCCCCTCAAGAAGCCTTTCGCTAAGACAGTTCTTGTGTAATTGGCAAAGTGATATTTGGAATCCCATAGAGGGCTATGGTGAAAAAGGAAATATCCTCAGATGAAATCTGGAAAGAAGCTTTCTGAGAAACTGCTCTGTGTTCTGTGACTTCCACTCACAGAGTTACATCTGTACTTCGTGGATCTCTTTGCTAGCCTTATTTCTGTGGAATCTGAGAACAGATATTTCGGATCCCGTTGAAGAATATAGGGTCAAAGGAAATATCCTCCGATAACAAAGAGAAAGAAGCTTTCTGAGAAACTTCTTTGTGTTCTGTGAAATCATCTCACAGAGTTACAGCTTTCCCTTCAAGAAGCCTTTCCTTTAGACAGTTCTTGTGGAATTAGCAAAGTGATATTTGGAAGCCCATAGAGGCTTATGGTGAAAAAGGAAATATCCTCAGATGAAATCTGGAAAGAAGCTTTCTGAGAAACTGCTTAGTGTTCTGTTAATTCACCTCACAGAGTTACATCTGTACTTCGTGGATCTCTTTGCTAGCCTTATTTCTGTGGAGTCTGAGAACAGATATTTCGGATCCCGTTGAAGAATATAGGGTCAAAGGAAATATCCTCCGATAACAAAGAGAAAGAAGCTTTCTGAGAAACTTCTTTGTGTTCTGTGAAATCATCTCACAGAGTTACAGCTTTCCCTTCCAGAAGCCTTTCCCTTAGACAGTTCTTGTGGAATTAGCAAAGTGATATTTGGAAGTCCATAGAGGGTTATGGTGAAAAAGGAAATATCCTCAGATGAAATCTGGAAAGAAGCTTTCTGAGAAACTGCTCTGTGATGTGTGACTTCCACTCACAGAGTTACTTCTGTATTTCCTGGATCTCTTTGCTAGCCTTATTTCTGTGGAATCTGAGAACAGATATTTCGGATCCCTTTGAAGACTATAGGGCCAAAGGAAATATCCTCCGATAACAAAGAGAAAGAAGCTTTCTGAGAAACTTCTTTGTGTTCTGTGAAATCATCTCACAGAGTTACAGCTTTCCCCTCAAGAAGCTTTCGCCAAGACAGTTCTTGTGGAATTGGCAAAGGGATATTTCAGAGCCCATAGAGGCCTATGGTGAAAAAGGAAATATCCTCAGATGAAATCTGGTAAGAAGCTTTCTGAGAAACTGCTTAGTGTTCTGTTAATTCATCTCACAGAGTTACATCTGTATTTCGTGGATCTCTTTGCTAGCCTTATTTCTGTGGAATCTGAGAACAGATATTTCGGATCCCTTTGAAGACTATAGGGCCAAAGGAAATATCCTCCGATAACAAAGAGAAAGAAGCTTTCTGAGAAACTTCTTTGTGTTCTGTGAAATCATCTCACGGAGTTACAGCTTTCCCCTCAAGAAGCCTTTCGCTAAGACAGTTCTTGTGGAATTGGCAAAGGGATATTTCAGAGCCCATAGAGGCCTATGGTGAAAAAGGAAATATCCTCAGATGAAATCTGGAAAGAAGCTTTCTGAGAAACTGCTTAGTGTTCTGTTAATTCATCTCACAGAGTTACATCTGTATTTCGTGGATCTCTTTGCTAGCCTTATTTCTGTGGAATCTGAGAACAGATATTTCGGATCCCTTTGAAGACTATAGGGCCAAAGGAAATATCCTCCGATAACAAAGAGAAAGAAGCTTTCTGAGAAACTACTTTGTGTTCTGTGAAATCATCTCACAGAGTTACAGCTTTCCACTCAAGAAGCCTTTCGCTAAGACAGTTCTTGAGGAATTGGCAAAGGGATATTTGGGAGCCCATAGAGGCCTATGGTGAAAAAGGAAATATCCTCAGATGAAATCTGGAAAGAAGCTTTCTGAGAAACTGCTTAGTGTTCTGTTAATTCATCTCACAGAGTTACATCTGTATTTCGTGGATCTCTTTGCTAGCCTTATTTCTGTGGAATCTGAGAACAGATATTTCGGATCCCTTTGAAGACTATAGGGCCAAAGGAAATATCCTCCGATAACAAAGAGAAAGAAGCCTTCTGAGAAACTTCTTTGTGTTCTGTGAAATCATCTCACAGAGTTACAGCTTTCCCCTCAAGAAGCCTTTCGCTAAGACAGTTCTTGTGGAATTGGCAAAGTGATATTTGGAAGACCATAGAGGGCTATGGTGAAAAAGGAAATATCCTCAGATGAAATCTGGAAAGAAGCTTTCTGAGAAACTGCTCTGTGATGTGTGACTTCCACTCACAGAGTTACATCTGTATTTCGTGGATCTCTTTGCTAGCCTTATTTCTGTGGAATCTGAGAACAGATATTTCGGATCCCTTTGAAGACTATAGGGCCAAAGGAAATATCCTCCGATAACAAAGAGAAAGAAGCTTTCTGAGAAACTTCTTTGTGTTCTGTGAAATCATCTCACAGAGTTACAGCTTTCCACTCAAGAAGCCTTTCGCTAACACAGTTCTTGTGGAATTGGCAAAGGGATATTTGGGAGCCCATAGAGGCCTATGGTGAAAAAGGAAATATCCTCAGATGAAATCTGGAAAGAAGCTTTCTGAGAAACTGCTTAGTGTTCTGTTAATTCATCTCACAGAGTTACATCTGTATTTCGTGGATCTCTTTGCTAGCCTTATTTCTGTTGAATCTGAGAACAGATATTTCGGATCCCTTTGAAGACTATAGGGCCAACGGAAATATCCTCCGATAACAAAGAGAAAGAAGCTTTCTGAGAAACTCCTTTGTGCTCTGTGAAATCATCTCACAGAGTTACAGCTTTCCCCTCAAGAAGTCTTTCGCTAAGACAGTTCTTGTGGAATTGGCAAAGGGATATTTGGAAGCCCATAGAGGGCTATGGCGAAAAAGGAAATATCCTCAAATGAAATCTGGAAAGAAGCTTTCTGAAAAACTGCTCTGTGATGTGTGACTTCCACTCACAGAGTTACATCTGTATTTCGTGGATCTCTTTGCTAGCCTTATTTCTGTGGAATCTGAGAACAGATATTTCGGATCCCTTTGAAGACTATAGGGCCAAAGGAAATATCCTCCGATAACAAAGAGAAAGAAGCTTTCTGAGAAACTTCTTTGTGTTCTGTGAAATCATCTCTCAGAGTTACAGCTTTCCCCTCAAGAATCCTTTCGCTAAGACATTTCTTGTGGAATTGGCAAAGGGATATTTGGGAGCCCATAGAGGCCTATGGTGAAAAAGGAAATATCCTCAGATGAAATCTGGAAAGAAGCTTTCTGAGAAACTGCTTAGTGTTCTGTTAATTCATCTCACAGAGTTACATCTGTATTTCCTGGATCTCTTGGCTAGCCTTATTTCTGTGGAATCTGAGAACAGATATTTCGGATCCCTTTGAAGACTATAGGGCCAAAGGAAATATCCTCCGATAACAAAGAGAAAGAAGCTTTCTGAGAAACTTCTTTGTGTTCTGTGAAATCATCTCACAGAGTTACAGCTTTCCCCTCAAGAAGCCTTTCGCCAAGACAGTTCTTGTGGAATTGGCAAAGGGATATTTCAGAGCCCATAGAGGCCTATGGTGAAAAAGGAAATATCCTCAGATGAAATCTGGTAAGAAGCTTTCTGAGAAACTGCTTAGTGTTCTGTTAATTCATCTCACAGAGTTACATCTGTATGTCGTGGATCTCTTTGCTAGCCTTATTTCTGTGGAATCTGAGAACAGATATTTCGCATCCCTTTGAAGACTATAGGGCCAAAGGAAATATCCTCCGATAACAAAGAGAAAGAAGCTTTCTGAGAAACTTCTTTGTGTTCTGTGAAATCATCTCACAGAGTTACAGCTTTCCCCTCAAGAAGCCTTTCGCCAAGACAGTTCTTGTGGAATTGGCAAAAGGATATTTCAGAGCCCATAGAGGCCTATGGTGAAAAAGGAAATATCCTCAGATGAAATCTGGTAAGAAGCTTTCTGAGAAACTGCTTAGTGTTCTGTTAATTCATCTCACAGAGTTACATCTGTATTTCGTGGATCTCTTTGCTAGCCTTATTTCTGTGGAATCTGAGAACAGATATTTCGCATCCCTTTGAAGACTATAGGGCCAAAGGAAATATCCTCCGATAACAAAGAGAAAGAAGCTTTCTGAGAAACTTCTTTGTGTTCTGTGAAAACATCTCACGGAGTTACAGCTTTCCCCTCAAGAAGCCTTTCGCTAAGACAGTTCTTGTGGAATTGGCAAAGGGATAATTCAGAGCCCATAGAGGCCTATGGTGAAAAAGGAAATATCCTCAGATGAAATCTGGAAAGAAGCTTTCTGAGAAACTGCTTAGTGTTCTGTTAATTCATCTCACAGAGTTACATCTGTATTTCGTGGATCTCTTTGCTAGCCTTATTTCTGTGGAATCTGAGAACAGATATTTCGGATCCCTTTGAAGACTATAGGGCCAAAGGAAATATCCTCCGATAACAAAGAGAAAGAAGCTTTCTGAGAAACATCTTTGTGTTCTGTGAAATCATCTCACCGAGTTACAGCTTTCCACTCAAGAAGCCTTTCGCTAAGACAGTTCTTGTGGAATTGGCAAAGGGATATTTGGGAGCCCATAGAGGCCTATGGTGAAAAAGGAAATATCCTCAGATGAAATCTGGAAAGAAGCTTTCTGAGAAACTGCTTAGTGTTCTGTTAATTCATCTCACAGAGTTACATCTGTATTTCGTGGATCTCTTTGCTAGCCTTATTTCTGTGGAATCTGAGAACAGATATTTCGGATCCCTTTGAAGACTATAGGGCCAAAGGAAAAATCCTCCGATAACAAAGAGAAAGAAGCTTTCTGAGAAACTTCTTTGTGCTCTGTGAAATCATCTCACAGAGTTACAGCTTTCCCCTCAATAAGTCTTTCGCTAAGACAGTTCTTTTGGAATTGGCAAAGGGATATTTGGAAGCCCATAGAGGGCAATGGTGAAAAAGGAAATATCCTCAGATGAAATCTGGAAAGAAGCTTTCTGAGAAACTGCTCTGTGATGTGTGACTTCCACTCACAGAGTTACATCTGTATTTCGTGGATCTCTTTGCTAGCCTTATTTCTGTGGAATCTGAGAACAGATATTTCGGATCCCTTTGAAGACTATAGGGCCAAAGGAAATATCCTCCGATAACAAAGAGAAAGAAGCTTTCTGAGAAACTTCTTTGTGTTCTGTGAAATCATCTCACAGAGTTACAGCTTTCCCCTCAAGAAGCCTTTCGCTAAGACAGTTCTTGTGGAATTGGCAAAGGGATATTTGGGAGCCCATAGAGGCCTATGGTGAAAAAGGAAATATCCTCAGATGAAATCTGGAAAGAAGCTTTCTGAGAAACTGCTCTGTGATGTGTGACTTCCACTCACAGAGTTACTTCTGTATTTCCTGGATCTCTTTGCTAGCCTTATTTCTGTGGAATATGAGAACAGATATTTCGGATCCCTTTGAAGACTATAGGGCCAAAGGAAATATCCTCCGATAACAAAGAGAAAGAAGCTTTCTGAGAAACTTCTTTGTGTTCTGTGAAATCATCTCACAGAGTTACAGCTTTCCACTCAAGAAGCCTTTCGCTAAGACAGTTCTTGTGGAATTGGCAAAGGGATATTTGAGAGCCCATAGAGGCCTATGGTTAAAAAGGAAATATCCTCAAATGGAATCTGGAAAGAAGCTTTCTGAGAAACTGCTTAGTGTTCTGTTAATTCATCTCACAGAACTACATCTGTATTTCGTGGATCTCTTTGCTAGCCTTATTTCTGTGGAATCTGAGAACAGATATTTCGGATCCCTTTGAAGACTATAGGGCCAAAGGAAATATCCTCCGATAACAAAGAGAAAGAAGCTTTCTGAGAAACTTCTTTGTGTTCTGTGAAATCATCTCACAGAGTTACAGCTTTCCCTTCAAGAAGGCTTTCGCTAAGACAGTTCTTGTGGAATTGGCAAAGGGATATTTGGAAGCCCATAGAGGACTATGGTGAAAAAGGAAATATCCTCAGATGAAATCTGGAAAGAAGCTTTCTGAGAAACTGCTCTGTGATGTGTGACTTCCACTCACAGAGTTACATCTGTATTTCCTGGATCTCTTTGCTAGCCTTATTTCTGTGGAATCTGAGAACAGATATTTCAGATCCCTTTGAAGACTAGAGGGCCAAAGGAAATATCCTCCGATAACAAAGAGAAAGAAGCTTTCTGAGAAACTTCTTTGGGTTCTGTGAAATCATCTCACAGAGTTACAGCTTTCCCCCTCAAGAAGCCTTTCGCTAAGACAGTTCTTGTGGAATTGGCAAAGGGATATTTGGAAGCCCATAGAGGGCTATGGTGAAAAAGGAAATATCCTCAGAAGAAATCTGGAAAGAAGCTTTCTGAGAAAGTGCTCTGTGATGTGTGACTTCCACTCACAGAGTTACATCTGTATTTCGTGGATCTCTTTGCTAGCCTTATTTCCCTGGAATCTGAGAACAGATATTTCGGATTCCTTTGAAGATTATAGGGTCAAAGAAAATATCCTCCGATAACACAGAGAAAGAAGCTTTCTGCGAAACTTCTTTGTGTTCTGTGAAATCATCTCACAGAGTTACAGCTTTCCCCTCAAGAAGCCTTTCGCTAAGACAGTTCTTGTGGAATTGGCAAAGGGATATTTGGGAGCCCATAGAGTCCTATGGTGAAAAAGTAAATATCCTCAGATGAAATCTGGAAAGAAGGTTTCTGAGAAACTGCTTAGTGTTCTGTTAATTCATCTCACAGAGCTACATCTGTATTTCGTGGATCTCTTTGCTAGCCTTATTTCTGTGGAATCTGAGAACAGATATTTCGGATCCCTTTGAAGACTATATGGCCAAAGGAAATATCCTCCGATAACAAAGAGAAGGAAGGTTTCTGAGAAACTTCTTTGTGTTCTGTGAAATCATCTCACAGAGTTACAGCTTTCCCTTCAAGAAGCCTTTCCCTTAGACAGTTCTTGTGGAATTGGCAAAGTGATATTTGGAAGCCCATAGAGGGCTATGGTGAAAAAGGAAATATCCTCAGATGGAATCTGGAAAGATGCTTTCTGAGAAACAGCTTAGTGTTCTGTTAATTCATCTCACAGAGTTACATCTGTATTTCGTGGATCTCTTTGCTAGCCTTATTTCTGTGGAATCTGAGAACAGATATTTCGGATCCCTTTGAAGACTATAGGGCCAAAGGAAATATCCTCCGATAACAAAGAGAAAGAAGCTTTCTGAGAAACTTCTTTGTGTTCTGTGAAATCATCTCACAGAGATACAGCTTTCCACTCAAGGAGCCTTTCGCTAAAACAGTTCTTGTGGAATTGGCAAAGTGATATTTGGGAGCCCATAGAGGATTATGGTGAAAAAGGAAATATCCGCAGATGAAATCTGGAAAGAAGCTTTCGGAGAAACTGCTTAGAGTTCTGTTAATTCATCTCACAGAGTTACATGTGTATTTCGTGGATCTCTTTGCTAGCCTTTTTTCTGTGGAATCTGAGAACAGATATTTCGGATCCCTTTGAAGACTATATGGCCAAGGAAATATCCTCCGATAACAAAGGGAAAGAAGCTTTCTGAGAAACTTCTTTGTGTTCTGTGAAATCATCTCACAGAGTTATATCTTTCCCCTCAAGAAGTCTTTCGCTAAGACAGTTCTTGTGGAATTGGCAAAGGGATATTTGGAAGCCCATAGAGGGCTATGGTGAAAAAGGAAATATCCTCAGATGAAATCTGGAAAGAAGCTTTCTGAGAAACTGCTCTGGGATGTGTGACTTCCACTCAAAGAGTTACATCTGTATTTCCTGGATCTCTTTGCTAGCCTTTTTTCTGTGGAATCTGAGAACAGATATTTGGGATCCATTTGAAGACTATAGGGCCAAAGGAAATATCCTCCGAAAACAAAGAGAAAGAAGCTTTCTGAGAAACTTCTTTGTGTTCTGTGAAATCATCTCACAGAGTTACAGCTTTCCCCTCAAGAAGCCTTACGCTAAGACAGTTCTTGTGGAATTGGCAAAGGTATATTTGGGAGCCCATAGAGGCCTATGGTGAAAAAGGAAATATCCTCAGATGAAATCTGGAAAGAAGCTTTCTGAGAAACTGCTTAGTGTTCTGTTAATTCATCTCACAGAGTTACATCTGTATTTCGTGGATCTCTTGGCTAGCCTTATTTCTGTGGAATCTGAGAACAGATATTTCTAATCCCTTTGAATACTATAGGGCCAAAGGAAATATCCTCCGATAACAAAGAGAAAGAAGCTTTCTGAGAAACTTCTTTGTGTTCTGTGAAATCATCTCACAGAGTTACAGCTTTCCCCTCAAGAAGCCTTTCGCTAAGACAGTTCTTGTGGATTTGGCAAAGGGATATTTGGAAGCCCATAGAGGGCTATGGTGAAAAACGAAATATCCTCAGATGAAATCTGGAAAGAAGCTTTCTGAGAAACAGCTCTGTGATGTGTGACTTCCACTCACAGAGTTACATCTGTATTTCGTGGATCTCTTTCCTAGCCTTATTTCTGTGGAATCTGAGAACAGATATTTCGGATCCCTTTGAAGACTATAGGGCCAAAGGAAATATCCTCCGACAACAAAGAGAAAGAAGCTTTCTGAGAAACTTCTTTGTGTTCTGTGAAATCATCTCACGGAGTTACAGCTTTCCCCTCAAGAAGCCTTTCGCTTAGACAGTTCTTGTGGAATTGGCAAAGGGATATTTGGAAGCCCATAGAGGGCTATGCTGAAAAGGGAAATATCTTCAGATGAAATCTGGAAAGAAGCTTTCTGAGAAACTGCTCTGTGATGTGTGACTTCCACTCACAGAGTTACATCTGTATTTCGTGGTTCTCTTTGCTAGCCTTATTTCTGTGGAATCTGAGAACAGATATTTCGGATCCCTTTGAAGACTATAGGGCCAAAGGAAATATCCTCCGATAACAAAGAGAAAGAAGCTTTCTGAGAAACTTCTTTGTGTTATGTGAAATCATCTCACAGAGTTACAGCTTTCCACTCAAGGAGCCTTTCGCTAAGACAGTTCTTGTGGAATTGGCAAAGTGATATTTGGGAGCCCATAGAGGATTATGGTGAAAAAGGAAATATCCTCAGATGAAATCTGGAAAGAAGCTTTCGGAGAAACTGCTTAGAGTTCTGTTAATTCATCTCACAGAGTTACATCTGTATTTCGTGGATCTCTTTGCTAGCCTTTTTTCTGTGGAATCTGAGAACAGATATTTCGGATCCCTTTGAAGACTATATGGCCAAGGAAATATCCTCCGATAACAAAGGGAAAAAAGCTTTCTGAGAAACTTCTTTGTGTTCTGTGAAATCATCTCACAGAGTTACAGCTTTCCACTCAAGAAGCCTTTCGCTAAGACAGTTCTTGTGGAATTGGCAAAGGTATATTTGGGAGCCCATAGAAGCCTATGGTGAAAAAGGAAATATCCTCAGATGAAATCTGGAAAGAAGCTTTCTGAGAAACTGCTTAGTGTTCTGTTAATTCATCTGACAGAGTTACATCTGTATTTCCTGGATCTCTTGGCTAGCCTTATTTCTGTGGAATCTGAGAACAGATATTTCGGATCCCTTTGAAGACCATAGGGCCAAAGGAAATATCCTCCGATAACAAAGAGAAAGAAGCTTTCTGAGAAACTTCTTTGTGTTCTGTGAAATCATCTCACAGAGTTACAGCTTTCCCCTCAAGAAGCCTTTCGCTAAGACAGTTCTTGTGGAATTGGCAAAGGGATATTTGGAAGCCCATAGAGGGCTATGGTGAAAAAGGAAATATCCTCAGATGAAATCTGGAAAGAAGCTTTCTGAGAAACTGTTCTGTGATGTGTGACTTCCACTCACAGAGTTACATCTGTATTTCGTGGATCTCTTTGCTAGCCTTATTTCTGTGGAATCTGAGAACAGATATTTCGGATCCCTTTGAAGACTATAGGGCCAAAGGAAATATCCTCCGATAACAAAGAGAAAGACGCTTTCTGAGAAACTTCTTTGTGTTCTGTGAAATCATCTCACAGAGTTACAGCTCTCCCCTCAAGAAGCCTTTCGCTTAGACAGTTCTTGTGGAATGGGCAAAGGGATATTTGGAAGCCCATAGAGGGCTATGCTGAAAAGGGAAATATCCTCAGATGAAATCTGGAAAGAAGCTTTCTGAGAAACTGCTCTGTGATGTGTGACTTCCACTCACAGAGTTACAACTGTATTTCCTGGATCTCTTTGCTAGCCTTATTTCTGTGGAACCTGAGAACAGATATTTCGGATCCCTTTGAAGACTACAGGGCCAAAGGAAATATCCTCCGATAACAAAGAGAAAGAAGCTTTCTGAGAAACTTCTTTGTGTTCTGTGAAATCATCTCACAGAGTTACAGCTTTCCCTTCAAGAAGCCTTTCGCTAAGACATTTCTTGTGGAATTGGCAAAGGGATATTTGGGAGCCTATAGAGGCCTATGGTGAAAAAGGAAATATCCTCAGATGAAATCTGGAATGAAGCTTTCTGAGAAACTGCTTAGTGTTCTGTTAATTCATCTCACAGAGTTACTTCTGTATTTCGTGGATCTCTTGTCTAGCCTTATTTCTGTGGAATCTGAGAACAGATATTTCGGATCCCTTTGAAGACTATAGGGCCAAAGGAAATATCCTCCGATAACAAAGAGAAAGAAGCTTTCTGAGAAACTTCTTTGTGTTCTGTGAAATCATCTCACAGAGTTACAGCTTTCCCTTCAAGAAGCCTTTCGCTAAGACAGTTCTTGTGGAATTGGCAAAGTGATATTTGGAAGCCCATAGAGGCCTATGGTGAAAAAGGAAATATCCTCAGATGAAATCTGGAAAGAAGCTTTCTGAGAAACTGCTCTGTGATGTGTGACTTCCACTCACAGAGTTACATCTGTATTTCGTGGATCTCTTTGCTAGCCTTATTTCTGTGGATTCTGAGAACAGATATTTCGGATCCCTTTGAAGACTATAGGGCCAAAGGAAATATCCTCCGATAACAAAGAGAAAGAAGCTTTCTGAGAAACTTCTTTGTGTTCTGTGAAATCATCTCACAGTGTTACAGCTTTCCACTCAAGAAGCCTTTCCCTAAGACAGTTCTTGTGGAATTGGCAAAGTGATATTTGGGAGCCCATAGAGGCCAATGGTGAAAAAGCAAATATCCTCAGATGAAATCTGGAAAGAATCTTTCTGATAAACTGCTTAGTGTTCTGTTAATTCATCTCACAGAGTTACATCTGTATTTCGTGGATCTCTTTGCTAGCCTTATTTCTGTGGAATCTGAGAACAGATATTCCGGATCCCTTTGAAGACTATAGGGCCAAAGGAAATATCCTCCGATAACAAAGAGAAAGAAGCTTTCTGAGAAACTTCTTTGTGTTCTGTGAAATCATCTCACGGAGTTACAGCTTTCCCCTCAGGAAGCCTTTCCCTAAGACAGTTCTTGTGGAATTGGAAAAGTGATATTTGGAAGCCCTTAGAGGGCTATGGTGAAAAAGGAAATATCCTCAGATGAAATCTGGAAAGAAGCTTTCTGAGAAACTGCTCTGTGATGTGTGACTTCCACTCACAGAGTTACATCTGTATTTCGTGGATCTCTTTGCTAGCCTTATTTCTGTGGAATCTGAGAACAGATATTTCGGATCCCTTTGAAGACTATAGGGTCAAAGGAAATATCCTACGATAACAAAGAGAAAGAATCTTTCTGAGAAACTTCCTTGTGTTCTGTGAAATCATCTCACAGAGTTACAGCTTTCCCCTCAAGAAGCCTTTCGCTAAGACAGTTCTTGTAGAATTGGCATAGGGATATTTGGAAGCCCATAGAGGGCTATGGTGAAAAAGGAAATATCCTCAGATGAAATCTGGAAAGAAGCTTTCTGAGAAAATGCTCTGTGATGTGAGACTTCCACTCACAGAGTTACATCTGTATTTCGTGGATCTCTTTGCTAGCCTTATTCCTGTGGAATCTGAGAACAGATATTTCAGATCCCTTTGAAGACTATAGGGCCAAAGGAAATATCCTCCGATAACAAAGAGAAAGAAGCTTTCTGAGAAACTTCTTTGTGTTCTGTGAAATCATCTCAAGAGTTACAGCTTTCCCTTCAAGAAGCCTTTCCCTTAGACAGTTCTTGTGGAATTGGCAAAGTGATATTTGGAAGCCCATAAAGGGCTATGGTGAAAAAGGAAATATCCTCAGATGAAATCTGGAAAGAAGCTTTCTGAGAAACTGCTTAGTGTTCTGTTAATTCATCTCACAGAGTTACATCTGTATTTCGTGGATCTCTTTGCTAGCCTTATTTCTGTGGAATCTGAGAACAGATATTTCGGATCCCTTTGAAGACTATAGGGCCAAAGGAAATATCCTCCGATAACAAAGAGAAAGAAGCTTTCTGAGAAACTTCTTTGTGTTCTGTGAAATCATCTCACAGAGTTACAGCTTTCCCCTCAAGAAGCCTTTCGCTAAGACAGTTCTTGTGGAATTGGCAAAGGGATATTTGGAAGCCCATAGAGGGCTATGGTGAAAAAGGAAATATCCTCAGATGAAATCTGGAAAGAAGCTTTCTGAGAAACTGCTCTGTGATGTGTGACTTCCACTCACAGAGTTACATCTGTATTTCGTGGATCTCTTTACTAGCCTTATTTCTGTGGAATCTGAGAACAGATATTTCGGATCCCTTTGAAGACTATAGGGCCAAAGGAAATATCCTCCGATAACAAAGAGAAAGAAGCTTTCTGAGAAACTTCTTTGGGTTCTGTGAAATCATCTCACAGAGTTACAGCTTTCCACTCAAGAAGCCTTTCGCTAAGACAGTTCTTGTGGAATTGGCAAAGGGATATTTGGGAGCCCATAGAGGCCTATGGTGAAAAAGGAAATATCCTCAGATGAAATCTGGAAAGAAGCTTTCTGAGAAACTGCTTAGTGTTCTGTTAATTCATCTCACAGAGTTACATCTGTATTTCGTGGATCTCTTTGCTAGCCTTATTTCTGTGGAATCTGAGAACAGATATTTCGGATCCCTTTGAAGACTATAGGGCCAACGGAAATATCCTCCGATAACAAAGAGAAAGAAGCTTTCTGAGAAACTTCTTTGTGCTCTGTGAAATCATCTCACAGAGTTACAGCTTTCCCCTCAAGAAGCCTTTCGCTAAGACAGTTCTTGTGGAATTGGCAAAGGGATATTTGGAAGCCCATAGAGGGCTATGGTGAAAAAGGAAATATCCTCAGATGAAATCTGGAAAGAAGCTTTCTGAGAAACTGCTCTGTGATGTGTGACTTCCACTCACAGAGTTACATCTGTATATCATGGATCTCTTTGCTAGCCTTATTTCTGTGGAATCTGAGAACAGATATTTCGGATCCCTTTGAAGACTATAGGGCCAAAGGAAATATCCTCCGATAACAAAGAGAAAGAAGCTTTCTGAGAAACTTCTTTGTGTTCTGTGAAATCATCTCACAGAGTTACAGCTTTCCCCTCAAGAAGCCTTTCGCTAAGACAGTTCTTGTGGAATTGGCAAAGGGATATTTGGGAGCCCATAGAGGCCTATGGTGAAAAAGGAAATATCCTCAGATGAAATCTGGAAAGAAGCTTTCTGAGAAACTGCTCTGTGATGTGTGACTTCCACTCACAGAGTTACTTCTGTATTTCCTGGATCTCTTTGCTAGCCTTATTTCTGTGGAATCTGAGAACAGATATTTCGGATCCCTTTGAAGACTATAGGGCCAAAGGAAATATCCTCCGATAACAAAGAGAAAGAAGCTTTCTGAGAAACTTCTTTGTGTTCTGTGAAATCATCTCACAGAGTTACAGCATTCTCCTCAAGAAGCCTTTCGCTAAAACAGTTCTTGTGGAATTGGCAAAGGGATATTTGGAAGCCCATAGGGGCTATGGTGAAAAAGGTAATACCTGAGATGAAATCTGGAAAGAAGCTTTCTGAGAAGCTGCTCTGTTATGTGTGACTTCCACTCACAGAGTTACATCTGTATTTCGTGGATCTCTTTGCTAGCCTTATTTCTGTGGAATCTGAGAACAGATATTTCGGATCCCTTTGAAGACTATAGGGCCAAAGGAAATATCCTCCGATAACAAAGAGAAAGAAGCTTTCTGAGAAACTTCTTTGTGTTCTGTGAAATCATCGCACAGAGTTACAGCTTTCCCCTCAAGAAGCCTTTCGCTAAGACAGTTCTTGTGGAATTGGCAAAGGGATATTTGGGAGCCCATAGAGGGCTATGGTGAAAAAGGAAATATCCTCAGATGAAATCTGGAAAGAAGCTTTCTGAGAAACTGCTTAGTGTTCTGTTAATTCATCTCACAGAGTTACATCTGTATTTCGTGGATCTCTTTGCTAGCCTTATTTCTGTGGAATCTGAGAACAGATATTTCGGATCCCTTTGAAGACTATAGGGCCAAAGGAAATATCCTCCGATAACAAAGAGAAAGAAGCTTTCTGAGAAACTTCTTTGTGTTCTGTGAAATCATCTCACAGAGTTACAGCTTTCCCCTCAAGAAGCCTTTCGCTAAGACAGTTCTTGTGGAATTGGCAAAGGGATATTTGGAAGCCCATAGAGGGCTATGGTGAAAAAGGAAATATCCTCAGATGAAATCTGGAAAGAAGCTTTCTGAGAAACTGCTCTGTGATGTGTGACTTCCACTCACAGAGTTACATCTGTATTTCGTGGATCTCTTTGCTAGCCTTATTTCTGTGGAATCTGAGAACAGATATTTCGGATCCCTTTGAAGACTATAGGGCCAAAGGAAATATCCTCCGATAACAAAGAGAAAGAAGCTTTCTGAGAAACTTCTTTGGGTTCTGTGAAATCATCTCACAGAGTTACAGCTTTCCACTCAAGAAGCCTTTCGCTAAGACAGTTCTTGTGGAATTGGCAAAGGGATATTTGGGAGCCCATAGAGGCCTATGGTGAAAAAGGAAATATCCTCAGATAAAATCTGGAAAGAAGCTTTCTGAGAAACTGCTTAGTGTTCTGTTAATTCATCTCACAGAGTTACATCTGTATTTCGTGGATCTCTTTGCTAGCCTTATTTCTGTGGAATCTGAGAACAGATATTTCGGATCCCTTTGAAGACTATATGGCCAACGGAAATATCCTCCGATAACAAAGAGAAAGAAGCTTTCTGAGAAACTTCTTTGTGCTCTGTGAAATCATCTCACAGAGTTACAGCTTTCCCCTCAAGAAGTCTTTCGCTAAGACAGTTCTTGTGGAATTGGCAAAGGGATATTTGGAAGCCCATAGAGGGCTATGGTGAAAAAGGAAATATCCTCAGATGAAATCTGGAAAGAAGCTTTCTGAGAAACTGCTCTGTGATGTGTGACTTCCACTCACAGAGTTACATCTGTATTTCGTGGATCTCTTTGCTAGCCTTATTTCTGTGGAATCTGAGAACAGATATTTCGGATCCCTTTGAAGACTATAGGGCCAAAGGAAATATCCTCCGATAACAAAGAGAAAGAAGCTTTCTGAGAAACTTCTTTGTGTTCTGTGAAATCATCTCACAGAGTTACAGCTTTCCCCTCAAGAAGCCTTTCGCTAAGACAGTTCTTGTGGAATTGGCAAAGGGATATTTGGGAGCCCATAGAGGCCTATGGTGAAAAAGGAAATATCCTCAGATGAAATCTGGAAAGAAGCTTTCTGAGAAACTGCTCTGTGATGTGTGACTTCCACTCACAGAGTTACTTCTGTATTTCCTGGATCTCTTTGCTAGCCTTATTTCTGTGGAATCTGAGAACAGATATTTCGGATCCCTTTGAAGACTATAGGGCCAAAGGAAATATCCTCCGATAACAAAGAGAAAGAAGCTTTCTGAGAAACTTCTTTGTGTTCTGTGAAATCATCGCACAGAGTTACAGCTTTCCCCTCAAGAAGCCTTTCGCTAAGACAGTTCTTGTGGAATTGGCAAAGTGATATTTGGAAGCCCTTAGAGGGCTATGGTGAAAAAGGAAATATCCTCAGATGAAATCTGGAAAGAAGCTTTCTGAGAAACTGCTCTGTGATGTGTGACTTCCACTCACAGAGTTACATCTGTATTTCCTGGATCTCTTTGCTAGCCTTATTTCTGTGGAATCTGAGAACAGATATTTCAGATCCCTTTGAAGACTAGAGGGCCAAAGGAAATATCCTCCGATAACAAAGAGAAAGAAGCTTTCTGAGAAACTTCTTTGGGTTCTGTGAAATCATCTCACAGAGTTACAGCTTTCCCCCTCAAGAAGCCTTTCGCTAAGACAGTTCTTGTGGAATTGGCAAAGGGATATTTGGAAGCCCATAGAGGGCTATGGTGAAAAAGGAAATATCCTCAGAAGAAATCTGGAAAGAAGCTTTCTGAGAAAGTGCTCTGTGATGTGTGACTTCCACTCACAGAGTTACATCTGTATTTCGTGGATCTCTTTGCTAGCCTTATTTCCCTGGAATCTGAGAACAGATATTTCGGATTCCTTTGAAGATTATAGGGTGAAAGAAAATATCCTCCGATAACACAGAGAAAGAAGCTTTCTGCGAAACTTCTTTGTGTTCTGTGAAATCATCTCACAGAGTTACAGCTTTCCCCTCAAGAAGCCTTTCGCTAAGACAGTTCTTGTGGAATTGGCAAAGGGATATTTGGGAGCCCATAGAGTCCTATGGTGAAAAAGTAAATATCCTCAGATGAAATCTGGAAAGAAGGTTTCTGAGAAACTGCTTAGTGTTCTGTTAATTCATCTCACAGAGCTACATCTGTATTTCGTGGATCTCTTTGCTAGCCTTATTTCTGTGGAATCTGAGAACAGATATTTCGGATCCCTTTGAAGACTATAGGGCCAAAGGAAATATCCTCCGATAACAAAGAGAAGGAAGCTTTCTGAGAAACTTCTTTGTGTTCTGTGAAATCATCTCACAGAGTTACAGCTTTCCCTTCAAGAAGCCTTTCCCTTAGACAGTTCTTGTGGAATTGGCAAAGTGATATTTGGAAGCCCATAGAGGGCTATGGTGAAAAAGGAAATATCCTCAGATGGAATCTGGAAAGATGCTTTCTGAGAAACAGCTTAGTGTTCTGTTAATTCATCTCACAGAGTTACATCTGTATTTCGTGGATCTCTTTGCTAGCCTTATTTCTGTGGAATCTGAGAACAGATATTTCGGATCCCTTTGAAGACTATAGGGCCAAAGGAAATATCCTCCGATAACAAAGAGAAAGAAGCTTTCTGAGAAACTTCTTTGTGTTCTGTGAAATCATCTCACAGAGATACAGCTTTCCACTCAAGGAGCCTTTCGCTAAAACAGTTCTTGTGGAATTGGCAAAGTGATATTTGGGAGCCCATAGAGGATTATGGTGAAAAAGGAAATATCCGCAGATGAAATCTGGAAAGAAGCTTTCGGAGAAACTGCTTAGAGTTCTGTTAATTCATCTCACAGAGTTACATGTGTATTTCGTGGATCTCTTTGCTAGCCTTTTTTCTGTGGAATCTGAGAACAGATATTTCGGATCCCTTTGAAGACTATATGGCCAAGGAAATATCCTCCGATAACAAAGGGAAAGAAGCTTTCTGAGAAACTTCTTTGTGTTCTGTGAAATCATCTCACAGAGTTATATCTTTCCCCTCAAGAAGTCTTTCGCTAAGACAGTTCTTGTGGAATTGGCAAAGGGATATTTGGAAGCCCATAGAGGGCTATGGTGAAAAAGGAAATATCCTCAGATGAAATCTGGAAAGAAGCTTTCTGAGAAACTGCTCTGGGATGTGTGACTTCCACTCAAAGAGTTACATCTGTATTTCCTGGATCTCTTTGCTAGCCTTTTTTCTGTGGAATCTGAGAACAGATATTTGGGATCCATTTGAAGACTATAGGGCCAAAGGAAATATCCTCCGAAAACAAAGAGAAAGAAGCTTTCTGAGATACTTCTTTGTGTTCTGTGAAATCATCTCACAGAGTTACAGCTTTCCCCTCAAGAAGCCTTACGCTAAGACAGTTCTTGTGGAATTGGCAAAGGTATATTTGGGAGCCCATAGAGGCCTATGGTGAAAAAGGAAATATCCTCAGATGAAATCTGGAAAGAAGATTTCTGAGAAACTGCTTAGTGTTCTGTTAATTCATCTCACAGAGTTACATCTGTATTTCGTGGATCTCTTGGCTAGCCTTATTTCTGTGGAATCTGAGAACAGATATTTCTAATCCCTTTGAATACTATAGGGCCAAAGGAAATATCCTCCGATAACAAAGAGAAAGAAGCTTTCTGAGAAACTTCTTTGTGTTCTGTGAAATCATCTCACAGAGTTACAGCTTTCCCCTCAAGAAGCCTTTCGCTAAGACAGTTCTTGTGGATTTGGCAAAGGGATATTTGGAAGCCCATAGAGGGCTATGGTGAAAAACGAAATATCCTCAGATGAAATCTGGAAAGAAGCTTTCTGAGAAACAGCTCTGTGATGTGTGACTTCCACTCACAGAGTTACATCTGTATTTCGTGGATCTCTTTCCTAGCCTTATTTCTGTGGAATCTGAGAACAGATATTTCGGATCCCTTTGAAGACTATAGGGCCAAAGGAAATATCCTCCGACAACAAAGAGAAAGAAGCTTTCTGAGAAACTTCTTTGTGTTCTGTGAAATCATCTCACGGAGTTACAGCTTTCCCCTCAAGAAGCCTTTCGCTTAGACAGTTCTTGTGGAATTTGCAAAGGGATATTTGGAAGCCCATAGAGGGCTATGCTGAAAAGGGAAATATCTTCAGATGAAATCTGGAAAGAAGCTTTCTGAGAAACTGCTCTGTGATGTGTGACTTCCACTCACAGAGTTACATCTGTATTTCGTGGATCTCTTTGCTAGCCTTATTTCTGTGGAATCTGAGAACAGATATTTCGGATCCCTTTGAAGACTATAGGGCCAAAGGAAATATCCTCCGATAACAAAGAGAAAGAAGCTTTCTGAGAAACTTCTTTGTGTTATGTGAAATCATCTCACAGAGTTACAGCTTTCCACTCAAGGAGCCTTTCGCTAAGACAGTTCTTGTGGAATTGGCAAAGTGATATTTGGGAGCCCATAGAGGATTATGGTGAAAAAGGAAATATCCTCAGATGAAATCTGGAAAGAAGCTTTCGGAGAAACTGCTTAGAGTTCTGTTAATTCATCTCACAGAGTTACATCTGTATTTCGTGGATCTCTTTGCTAGCCTTTTTTCTGTGGAATCTGAGAACAGATATTTCGGATCCCTTTGAAGACTATATGGCCAAGGAAATATCCTCCGATAACAAAGGGAAAAAAGCTTTCTGAGAAACTTCTTTGTGTTCTGTGAAATCATCTCACAGAGTTACAGCTTTCCACTCAAGAAGCCTTTCGCTAAGACAGTTCTTGTGGAATTGGCAAAGGTATATTTGGGAGCCCATAGAAGCCTATGGTGAAAAAGGAAATATCCTCAGATGAAATCTGGAAAGAAGCTTTCTGAGAAACTGCTTAGTGTTCTGTTAATTCATCTGACAGAGTTACATCTGTATTTCCTGGATCTCTTGGCTAGCCTTATTTCTGTGGAATCTGAGAACAGATATTTCGGATCCCTTTGAAGACCATAGGGCCAAAGGAAATATCCTCCGATAACAAAGAGAAAGAAGCTTTCTGAGAAACTTCTTTGTGTTCTGTGAAATCATCTCACAGAGTTACAGCTTTCCCCTCAAGAAGCCTTTCGCTAAGACAGTTCTTGTGGAATTGGCAAAGGGATATTTGGAAGCCCATAGAGGGCTATGGTGAAAAAGGAAATATCCTCAGATGAAATCTGGAAAGAAGCTTTCTGAGAAACTGTTCTGTGATGTGTGACTTCCACTCACAGAGTTACATCTGTATTTCGTGGATCTCTTTGCTAGCCTTATTTCTGTGGAATCTGAGAACAGATATTTCGGATCCCTTTGAAGACTATAGGGCCAAAGGAAATATCCTCCGATAACAAAGAGAAAGACGCTTTCTGAGAAACTTCTTTGTGTTCTGTGAAATCATCTCACAGAGTTACAGCTCTCCCCTCAAGAAGCCTTTCGCTTAGACAGTTCTTGTGGAATTGGCAAAGGTATATTTGGAAGCCCATAGAGGGCTATGCTGAAAAGGGAAATATCCTCAGATGAAATCTGGAAAGAAGCTTTCTGAGAAACTGCTCTGTGATGTGTGACTTCCACTCACAGAGTTACATCTGTATTTCCTGGATCTCTTTGCTAGCCTTATTTCTGTGGAACCTGAGAACAGATATTTCGGATCCCTTTGAAGACTATAGGGCCAAAGGAAATATCCTCCGATAACAAAGAGAAAGAAGCTTTCTGAGAAACTTCTTTGTGTTCTTTGAAATCATCTCACAGAGTTACAGCTTTCCCTTCAAGAAGCCTTTCGCTAAGACATTTCTTGTGGAATTGGCAAAGGGATATTTGGGAGCCTATAGAGGCCTATGGTGAAAAAGGAAATATCCTCAGATGAAATCTGGAATGAAGCTTTCTGAGAAACTGCTTAGTGTTCTGTTAATTCATCTCACAGAGTTACTTCTGTATTTCGTGGATCTCTTGTCTAGCCTTATTTCTGTGGAATCTGAGAACAGATATTTCGGATCCCTTTGAAGACTATAGGGCCAAAGGAAATATCCTCCGATAACAAAGAGAAAGAAGCTTTCTGAGAAACTTCTTTGTGTTCTGTGAAATCATCTCACAGAGTTACAGCTTTCCCTTCAAGAAGCCTTTCGCTAAGACAGTTCTTGTGGAATTGGCAAAGTGATATTTGGAAGCCCATAGAGGCCTATGGTGAAAAAGGAAATATCCTCAGATGAAATCTGGAAAGAAGCTTTCTGAGAAACTGCTCTGTGATGTGTGACTTCCACTCACAGAGTTACATCTGTATTTCGTGGATCTCTTTGCTAGCCTTATTTCTGTGGAATCTGAGAACAGATATTTCGGATCCCTTTGAAGACTATAGGGCCAAAGGAAATATCCTCCGATAACAAAGAGAAAGAAGCTTTCTGAGAAACTTCTTTGTGTTCTGTGAAATCATCTCACAGTGTTACAGCTTTCCACTCAAGAAGCCTTTCCCTAAGACAGTTCTTGTGGAATTGGCAAAGTGATATTTGGGAGCCCATAGAGGCCAATGGTGAAAAAGCAAATATCCTCAGATGAAATCTGGAAAGAATCTTTCTGATAAACTGCTTAGTGTTCTGTTAATTCATCTCACAGAGTTACATCTGTATTTCGTGGATCTCTTTGCTAGCCTTATTTCTGTGGAATCTGAGAACAGATATTCCGGATCCCTTTGAAGACTATAGGGCCAAAGGAAATATCCTCCGATAACAAAGAGAAAGAAGCTTTCTGAGAAACTTCTTTGTGTTCTGTGAAATCCTCTCACGGAGTTACAGCTTTCCCCTCAGGAAGCCTTTCCCTAAGACAGTTCTTGTGTAATTGGAAAAGTGATATTTGGAAGCCCTTAGAGGGCTATGGTGAAAAAGGAAATATCCTCAGATGAAATCTGGAAAGAAGCTTTCTGAGAAACTGCTCTGTGATGTGTGACTTCCACTCACAGAGTTACATCTGTATTTCGTGGATCTCTTTGCTAGCCTTATTTCTGTGGAATCTGAGAACAGATATTTCGGATCCCTTTGAAGACTATAGGGTCAAAGGAAATATCCTCCGATAACAAAGAGAAAGAATCTTTCTGAGAAACTTCCTTGTGTTCTGTGAAATCATCTCACAGAGTTACAGCTTTCCCCTCAAGAAGCCTTTCGCTAAGACAGTTCTTGTAGAATTGGCATAGGGATATTTGGAAGCCCATAGAGGGCTATGGTGAAAAAGGAAATATCCTCAGATGAAATCTGGAAAGAAGCTTTCTGAGAAAATGCTCTGTGATGTGAGACTTCCACTCACAGAGTTACATCTGTATTTCGTGGATCTCTTTGCTAGCCTTATTCCTGTGGAATCTGAGAACAGATATTTCAGATCCCTTTGAAGACTATAGGGCCAAAGGAAATATCCTCCGATAACAAAGAGAAAGAAGCTTTCTGAGAAACTTCTTTGTGTTCTGTGAAATCATCTCAAGAGTTACAGCTTTCCCTTCAAGAAGCCTTTCCCTTAGACAGTTCTTGTGGAATTGGCAAAGTGATATTTGGAAGCCCATAAAGGGCTATGGTGAAAAAGGAAATATCCTCAGATGAAATCTGGAAAGAAGCTTTCTGAGAAACTGCTTAGTGTTCTGTTAATTCATCTCACAGAGTTACATCTGTATTTCGTGGATCTCTTTGCTAGCCTTATTTCTGTGGAATCTGAGAACAGATATTTCGGATCCCTTTGAAGACTATAGGGCCAAAGGAAATATCCTCCGATAACAAAGAGAAAGAAGCTTTCTGAGAAACTTCTTTGTGTTCTGTGAAATCATCTCACAGAGTTACAGCTTTCCCCTCAAGAAGCCTTTTGCTAAGACAGTTCTTGTGGAATTGGCAAAGGGATATTTGGAAGCCCATAGAGGGCTATGGTGAAAAAGGAAATATCCTCAGATGAAATCTGGAAAGAAGCTTTCTGAGAAACTGCTCTGTGATGTGTGACTTCCACTCACAGAGTTACATCTGTATTTCGTGGATCTCTTTACTAGCCTTATTTCTGTGGAATCTGAGAACAGATATTTCGGATCCCTTTGAAGACTATAGGGCCAAAGGAAATATCCTCCGATAACAAAGAGAAAGAAGCTTTCTGAGAAACTTCTTTGGGTTCTGTGAAATCATCTCACAGAGTTACAGCTTTCCACTCAAGAAGCCTTTCGCTAAGACAGTTCTTGTGGAATTGGCAAAGGGATATTTGGGAGCCCATAGAGGCCTATGGTGAAAAAGGAAATATCCTCAGATGAAATCTGGAAAGAAGCTTTCTGAGAAACTGCTTAGTGTTCTGTTAATTCATCTCACAGAGTTACATCTGTATTTCGTGGATCTCTTTGCTAGCCTTATTTCTGTGGAATCTGAGAACAGATATTTCGGATCCCTTTGAAGACTATAGGGCCAACGGAAATATCCTCCGATAACAAAGAGAAAGAAGCTTTCTGAGAAACTTCTTTGTGCTCTGTGAAATCATCTCACAGAGTTACAGCTTTCCCCTCAAGAAGCCTTTCGCTAAGACAGTTCTTGTGGAATTGGCAAAGGGATATTTGGGAGCCCATAGAGGCCTATGGTGAAAAAGGAAATATCCTCAGATGAAATCTGGAAAGAAGCTTTCTGAGAAACTGCTCTGTGATGTGTGACTTCCACTCACAGAGTTACTTCTGTATTTCCTGGATCTCTTTGCTAGCCTTATTTCTGTGGAATCTGAGAACAGATATTTCGGATCCCTTTGAAGACTATAGGGCCAAAGGAAATATCCTCCGATAACAAAGAGAAAGAAGCTTTCTGAGAAACTTCTTTGTGTTCTGTGAAATCATCTCACAGAGTTACAGCATTCTCCTCAAGAAGCCTTTCGCTAAAACAGTTCTTGTGGAATTGGCAAAGGGATATTTGGAAGCCCATAGGGGCTATGGTGAAAAAGGTAATACCTGAGATGAAATCTGGAAAGAAGCTTTCTGAGAAGCTGCTCTGTTATGTGTGACTTCCACTCACAGAGTTACATCTGTATTTCGTGGATCTCTTTGCTAGCCTTATTTCTGTGGAATCTGAGAACAGATATTTCGGATCCCTTTGAAGACTATAGGGCCAAAGGAAATATCCTCCGATAACAAAGAGAAAGAAGCTTTCTGAGAAACTTCTTTGTGTTCTGTGAAATCATCGCACAGAGTTACAGCTTTCCCCTCAAGAAGCCTTTCGCTAAGACAGTTCTTGTGGAATTGGCAAAGGGATATTTGGGAGCCCATAGAGGGCTATGGTGAAAAAGGAAATATCCTCAGATGAAATCTGGAAAGAAGCTTTCTGAGAAACTGCTTAGTGTTCTGTTAATTCATCTCACAGAGTTACATCTGTATTTCGCGGATCTCTTTGCTAGCCTTATTTCTGTGGAATCTGAGAACAGATATTTCGGATCCCTTTGAAGACTATAGGGCCAAAGGAAATATCCTCCGATAACAAAGAGAAAGAAGCTTTCTGAGAAACTTCTTTGTGTTCTGTGAAATCATCTCACAGAGTTACAGCTTTCCCCTCAAGAAGCCTTTCGCTAAGACAGTTCTTGTGGAATTGGCAAAGGGATATTTGGAAGCCCATAGAGGGCTATGGTGAAAAAGGAAATATCCTCAGATGAAATCTGGAAAGAAGCTTTCTGAGAAACTGCTCTGTGATGTGTGACTTCCACTCACAGAGTTACATCTGTATTTCGTGGATCTCTTTGCTAGCCTTATTTCTGTGGAATCTGAGAACAGATATTTCGGATCCCTTTGAAGACTATAGGGCCAAAGGAAATATCCTCCGATAACAAAGAGAAAGAAGTTTTCTGAGAAACTTCTTTGGGTTCTGTGAAATCATCTCACAGAGTTACAGCTTTCCACTCAAGAAGCCTTTCGCTAAGACAGTTCTTGTGGAATTGGCAAAGGGATATTTGGGAGCCCATAGAGGCCTATGGTGAAAAAGGAAATATCCTCAGATAAAATCTGGAAAGAAGCTTTCTGAGAAACTGCTTAGTGTTCTGTTAATTCATCTCACAGAGTTACATCTGTATTTCGTGGATCTCTTTGCTAGCCTTATTTCTGTGGAATCTGAGAACAGATATTTCGGATCCCTTTGAAGACTATATGGCCAACGGAAATATCCTCCGATAACAAAGAGAAAGAAGCTTTCTGAGAAACTTCTTTGTGCTCTGTGAAATCATCTCACAGAGTTACAGCTTTCCCCTCAAGAAGTCTTTCGCTAAGACAGTTCTTGTGGAATTGGCAAAGGGATATTTGGAAGCCCATAGAGGGCTATGGTGAAAAAGGAAATATCCTCAGATGAAATCTGGAAAGAAGCTTTCTGAGAAACTGCTCTGTGATGTGTGACTTCCACTCACAGAGTTACATCTGTATTTCGTGGATCTCTTTGCTAGCCTTATTTCTGTGGAATCTGAGAACAGATATTTCGGATCCCTTTGAAGACTATAGGGCCAAAGGAAATATCCTCCGATAACAAAGAGAAAGAAGCTTTCTGAGAAACTTCTTTGTGTTCTGTGAAATCATCTCACAGAGTTACAGCTTTCCCCTCAAGAAGCCTTTCGCTAAGACAGTTCTTGTGGAATTGGCAAAGGGATATTTGGGAGCCCATAGAGGCCTATGGTGAAAAAGGAAATATCCTCAGATGAAATCTGGAAAGAAGCTTTCTGAGAAACTGCTCTGTGATGTGTGACTTCCACTCACAGAGTTACTTCTGTATTTCCTGGATCTCTTTGCTAGCCTTATTTCTGTGGAATCTGAGAACAGATATTTCGGATCCCTTTGAAGACTATAGGGCCAAAGGAAATATCCTCCGATAACAAAGAGAAAGAAGCTTTCTGAGAAACTTCTTTGTGTTCTGTGAAATCATCGCACAGAGTTACAGCTTTCCCCTCAAGAAGCCTTTCGCTAAGACAGTTCTTGTGGAATTGGCAAAGTGATATTTGGAAGCCCATAGAGGGCTATGGTGAAAAAGGAAATATCCTCAGATGAAATCTGGAAAGAAGCTTTCTGAGAAACTGCTCTGTGATGTGTGACTTCCACTCACAGAGTTACATCTGTATTTCGTGGATCTCTTTGCTAGCCTTATTTCTGTGGAATCTGAGAACAGATATTTCGGATCCCTTTGAAGACTATAGGGCCAAAGGAAATATCCTCCGATAACAAAGAGAAAGAAGCTTTCTGAGAAACTTCTTTGTGTTCTGTGAAATCATCTCACAGAGGTACAGCTTTCCACTCAAGAAGCCTTTCGCTAAGACAGTTCTTGTGGAATTGGCAAAGGGATATTTGGGAGCCCATAGAGGCCTATGGTGAAAAAGGAAATATCCTCAGATGAAATCTGGAAAGAAGCTTTCTGAGAAACTGCTCTGTGATGTGTGACTTCCACTCACAGAGTTACATCTGTATTTCGTGGATCTCTTTGCTAGCCTTATTTCTGTGGAATCTGAGAACAGATATTTCGGATCCCTTTGAAGACTATAGGGCCAAAGGAAATATCCTCCGATAACAAAGAGAAAGAAGCTTTCTGTGAAACTTCTTTTTGTTCTGTGAAATCATCTCACAGAGTTACAGCTTTCCACTCAAGAAGCCTTTCGCTAAGACAGTTCTTGTGGAATTGGCAAAGTGATATTTAGGAGCCCGTACAGGACTATGGTGAAAAAGGAAATATCCTCAGATGAAATCTGGAAAGAAGCTTTCTGAGAAACTGCTTAGTGTTCTGTTAATTCATCTCACAGAATTACATCTGTATTTCGTGGATCTCTTTGCTAGCCTTATTTCTGTGGAATCTGAGAACAGATATTTCGGATCCCTTTGAAGACTATAGGGCCAAAGGAAATATCCTCCGATAACAAAGAGAAAGAAGCTTTCTGAGAAACTTCTTTGTGTTCTGTGAAATCATCTCACAGAGTTACAGCATTCTCCTCAAGAAGCCTTTCGCTAAAACAGTTCTTGTGGAATTGGCAAAGGGATATTTGGAAGCCCATAGGGGCTATGGTGAAAAAGGTAATACCTGAGATGAAATCTGGAAAGAAGCTTTCTGAGAAGCTGCTCTGTTATGTGTGACTTCCACTCACAGAGTTACATCTGTATTTCGTGGATCTCTTTGCTAGCCTTATTTCTGTGGAATCTGAGAACAGATATTTCGGATCCCTTTGAAGACTATAGGGCCAAAGGAAATATCCTCCGATAACAAAGAGAAAGAAGCTTTCTGAGAAACTTCTTTGTGTTCTGTGAAATCATCTCACAGAGTTACAGCTTTCCCCTCAAGAAGCCTTTCGCTAAGACAGTTCTTGTGGAATTGGCAAAGGGATATTTGGGAGCCCATAGAGGCCTATGGTGAAAAAGGAAATATCCTCAGATGAAATCTGGAAAGAAGCTTTCTGAGAAACTGCTTAGTGTTCTGTTAATTCATCTCACAGAGTTACATCTGTATTTCGTGGATCTCTTTGCTAGCCTTATTTCTGTGGAATCTGAGAACAGATATTTCGGATCCCTTTGAAGACTATAGGGCCAAAGGAAATATCCTCCGATAACAAAGAAAAAGAAGCTTTCTGAGAAACTTCTTTGTGTTCTGTGAAATCATCTCACAGAGTTACAGCTTTCCCCTCAAGAAGCCTTTCGCTAAGACAGTTCTTGTGGAATTGGCAAAGGGATATTTGGAAGCCCATAGAGGGCTATGGTGAAGAAGGAAATATCCTCAGATGAAATCTGGAAAGAAGCTTTCTGAGAAACTGCTCTGTGATGTGTGACTTCCACTCGCAGAGTTACATCTGTATTTCGTGGATCTCTTTACTAGCCTTATTTCTGTGGAATCTGAGAACAGATATTTCGGATCCCTTTGAAGACTATAGGGCCAAAGGAAATATCCTCCGATAACAAAGAGAAAGAAGCTTTCTGAGAAACTTCTTTGGGTTCTGTGAAATCATCTCACAGAGTTACAGCTTTCCACTCAAGAAGCCTTTCGCTAAGACAGTTCTTGTGGAATTGGCAAAGGGATATTTGGGAGCCCATAGAGGCCTATGGTGAAAAAGGAAATATCCTCAGATGAAATCTGGAAAGAAGCTTTCTGAGAAACTGCTTAGTGTTCTGTTAATTCATCTCACAGAGTTACATCTGTATTTCGTGGATCTCTTTGCTAGCCTTATTTCTGTGGAATCTGAGAACAGATATTTCGGATCCCTTTGAAGACTATAGGGCCAACGGAAATATCCTCCGATAACAAAGAGAAAGAAGCTTTCTGAGAAACTTCTTTGTGCTCTGTGAAATCATCTCACAGAGTTACAGCTTTCCCCTCAAGAAGTCTTTCGCTAAGACAGTTCTTGTGGAATTGGCAAAGGGATATTTGGAAGCCCATAGAGGGCTACGGTGAAAAAGGAAATATCCTCAGATGAAATCTGGAAAGAAGCTTTCTGAGAAACTGCTCTGTGATGTGTGACTTCCACTCACAGAGTTACATCTGTATTTCGTGGATCTCTTTGCTAGCCTTATTTCTGTGGAATCTGAGAACAGATATTTCGGATCCCTTTGAAGACTGTAGGGCCAAAGGAAATATCCTCCGATAACAAAGAGAAAGAAGCTTTCTGAGAAACTTCTTTGTGTTCTGTGAAATCATCTCACAGAGTTACAGCTTTCCCCTCAAGAAGCCTTTCGCTAAGACAGTTCTTGTGGAATTGGCAAAGGGATATTTGGGAGCCCATAGAGGCCTATGGTGAAAAAGGAAATATCCTCAGATGAAATCTGGAAAGAAGCTTTCTGAGAAACTGCTCTGTGATGTGTGACTTCCACTCACAGAGTTACTTCTGTATTTCCTGGATCTCTTTGCTAGCCTTATTTCTGTGGAATCTGAGAACAGATATTTCGGATCCCTTTGAAGACTATAGGGCCAAAGGAAATATCCTCCGATAACAAAGAGAAAGAAGCTTTCTGAGAAACTTCTTTGTGTTCTGTGAAATCATCTCACAGAGTTACAGCTTTCCCCTCAAGAAGCCTTTCGCTAAGACAGTTCTTGTGGAATTGGCAAAGTGATATTTGGAAGCCCATAGAGGGCTACGGTGAAAAAGGAAATATCCTCAGATGAAATCTGGAAAGAAGCTTTCTGAGAAACTGCTCTGTGATGTGTGACTTCCACTCACAGAGTTACATCTGTATTTCGTGGATCTCTTTGCTAGCCTTATTTCTGTGGAATCTGAGAACAGATATTTCGGATCCCTTTGAAGACTATAGGGCCAAAGGAAATATCCTCCGATAACAAAGAGAAAGAAGCTTTCTGAGAAACTTCTTTGTGTTCTGTGAAATCATCTCACAGAGTTACAGCTTTCCACTCAAGAAGCCTTTCGCTAAGACAGTTCTTGTGGAATTGGCAAAGGGATATTTGGGAGCCCATAGAGGCCTATGGTGAAAAAGGAAATATCCTCAGATGAAATCTGGAAAGAAGCTTTCTGAGAAACTGCTTAGTGTTCTGTTAATTCATCTCACAGAATTACATCTGTATTTCGTGGATCTCTTTGCTAGCCTTATTTCTGTGGAATCTGAGAACAGATATTTCGGATCCCTTTGAAGACTATAGGGCCAAAGGAAATATCCTCCGATAACAAAGAGAAAGAAGCTTTCTGAGAAACTTCTTTGTGTTCTGTGAAATCATCTCACAGAGTTACAGCATTCTCCTCAAGAAGCCTTTCGCTAAAACAGTTCTTGTGGAATTGGCAAAGGGATATTTGGAAGCCCATAGGGGCTATGGTGAAAAAGGTAATACCTGAGATGAAATCTGGAAAGAAGCTTTCTGAGAAGCTGCTCTGTTATGTGTGACTTCCACTCACAGAGTTACATCTGTATTTCGTGGATCTCTTTGCTAGCCTTATTTCTGTGGAATCTGAGAACAGATATTTCGGATCCCTTTGAAGACTATAGGGCCAAAGGAAATATCCTCCGATAACAAAGAGAAAGAAGCTTTCTGAGAAACTTCTTTGTGTTCTGTGAAATCATCTCACAGAGTTACAGCTTTCCCCTCAAGAAGCCTTTCGCTAAGACAGTTCTTGTGGAATTGGCAAAGGGATATTTGGGAGCCCATAGAGGCCTATGGTGAAAAAGGAAATATCCTCAGATGAAATCTGGAAAGAAGCTTTCTGAGAAACTGCTTAGTGTTCTGTTAATTCATCTCACAGAGTTACATCTGTATTTCGTGGATCTCTTTGCTAGCCTTATTTCTGTGGAATCTGAGAACAGATATTTCGGATCCCTTTGAAGACTATAGGGCCAAAGGAAATATCCTCCGATAACAAAGAGAAAGAAGCTTTCTGAGAAACTTCTTTGTGTTCTGTGAAATCATCTCTCAGAGTTACAGCTTTCCCCTCAAGAAGCCTTTCGCTAAGACAGTTCTTGTGGAATTGGCAAAGGGATATTTGGAAGCCCATAGAGGGCTATGGTGAAAAAGGAAATATCCTCAGATGAAATCTGGAAAGAAGCTTTCTGAGAAACTGCTCTGTGATGTGTGACTTCCACTCACAGAGTTACATCTGTATTTCGTGGATCTCTTTACTAGCCTTATTTCTGTGGAATCTGAGAACAGATATTTCGGATCCCTTTGAAGACTATAGGGCCAAAGGAAATATCCTCCGATAACAAAGAGAAAGAAGCTTTCTGAGAAACTTTTTTGGGTTCTGTGAAATCATCTCACAGAGTTACAGCTTTCCACTCAAGAAGCCTTTCGCTAAGACAGTTCTTGTGGAATTGGCAAAGGGATATTTGGGAGCCCATAGAGGCCTATGGTGAAAAAGGAAATATCCTCAGATGAAATCTGGAAAGAAGCTTTCTGAGAAACTGCTTAGTGTTCTGTTAATTCATCTCACAGAGTTACATCTGTATTTCGTGGATCTCTTTGCTAGCCTTATTTCTGTGGAATCTGAGAACAGATATTTCGGATCCCTTTGAAGACTATAGGGCCAACGGAAATATCCTCCGATAACAAAGAGAAAGAAGCTTTCTGAGAAACTTCTTTGTGCTCTGTGAAATCATCTCACAGAGTTACAGCTTTCCCCTCAAGAAGTCTTTCGCTAAGACAGTTCTTGTGGAATTGGCAAAGGGATATTTGGAAGCCCATAGAGGGCTATGGTGAAAAAGGAAATATCCTCAGATGAAATCTGGAAAGAAGCTTTCTGAGAAACTGCTCTGTGATGTGTGACTTCCACTCACAGAGTTACATCTGTATTTCGTGGATCTCTTTGCTAGCCTTATTTCTGTGGAATCTGAGAACAGATATTTCGGATCCCTTTGAAGACTATAGGGCCAAAGGAAATATCCTCCGATAACAAAGAGAAAGAAGCTTTCTGAGAAACTTCTTTGTGTTCTGTGAAATCATCTCACAGAGTTACAGCTTTCCCCTCAAGAAGCCTTTCGCTAAGACAGTTCTTGTGGAATTGGCAAAGGGATATTTGGGAGCCCCTAGAGGCCTATGGTGAAAAAGGAAATATCCTCAGATGAAATCTGGAAAGAAGCTTTCTGAGAAACTGCTCTGTGATGTGTGACTTCCACTCACAGAGTTACTTCTGTATTTCCTGGATCTCTTTGCTAGCCTTATTTCTGTGGAATCTGAGAACAGATATTTCGGATCCCTTTGAAGACTATAGGGCCAAAGGAAATATCCTCCGATAACAAAGAGAAAGAAGCTTTCTGAGAAACTTCTTTGTGTTCTGTGAAATCATCTCACAGAGTTACAGCTTTCCCCTCAAGAAGCCTTTCGCTAAGACAGTTCTTGTGGAATTGGCAAAGTGATATTTGGAAGCCCATAGAGGGCTATGGTGAAAAAGGAAATATCCTCATATGAAATCTGGAAAGAAGCTTTCTGAGAAACTGCTCTGTGATGTGTGACTTCCACTCACAGAGTTACATCTGTATTTCGTGGATCTCTTTGCTAGCCTTATTTCTGTGGAATCTGAGAACAGATATTTCGGATCCCTTTGAAGACTATAGGGCCAAAGGAAATATCCTCCGATAACAAAGAGAAAGAAGCTTTCTGAGAAACTTCTTTGGGTTCTGTGAAATCATCTCACAGAGTTACAGCTTTCCACTCAAGAAGCCTTTCGCTAAGACAGTTCTTGTGGAATTGGCAAAGGGATATTTGGGAGCCCATAGAGGCCTATGGTGAAAAAGGAAATATCCTCAGATGAAATCTGGAAAGAAGCTTTCTGAGAAACTGCTTAGTGTTCTGTTAATTCATCTCACAGAGTTACATCTGTATTTCGTGGATCTCTTTGCTAGCCTTATTTCTGTGGAATCTGAGAACAGATATTTCGGATCCCTTTGAAGACTATAGGGCCAAAGGAAATATCCTCCGATAACAAAGAGAAAGAAGCTTTCTGAGAAACTTCTTTGTGCTCTGTGAAATCATCTCACAGAGTTACAGCTTTCCCCTCAAGAAGTCTTTCGCTAAGACAGTTCTTGTGGAATTGGCAAAGGGATATTTGGAAGCCCATAGAGGGCTATGGTGAAAAAGGAAATATCCTCAGATGAAATCTGGAAAGAAGCTTTCTGAGAAACTGCTCTGTGATGTGTGACTTCCACTCACAGAGTTACATCTGTATTTCGTGGATCTCTTTGCTAGCCTTATTTCTGTGGAATCTGAGAACAGATATTTCGGATCCCTTTGAAGACTGTAGGGCCAAAGGAAATATCCTCCGATAACAAAGAGAAAGAAGCTTTCTGAGAAACTTCTTTGTGTTCTGTGAAATCATCTCACAGAGTTACAGCTTTCCCCTCAAGAAGCCTTTCGCTAAGACAGTTCTTGTGGAATTGGCAAAGGGATATTTGGGAGCCCATAGAGGCCTATGGTGAAAAAGGAAATATCCTCAGATGAAATCTGGAAAGAAGCTTTCTGAGAAACTGCTCTGTGATGTGTGACTTCCACTCACAGAGTTACTTCTGTATTTCCTGGATCTCTTTGCTAGCCTTATTTCTGTGGAATCTGAGAACAGATATTTCGGATCCCTTTGAAGACTATAGGGCCAAAGGAAATATCCTCCGATAACAAAGAGAAAGAAGCTTTCTGAGAAACTTCTTTGTGTTCTGTGAAATCATCTCACAGAGTTACAGATTTCCCCTCAAGAAGCCTTTCGCTAAGACAGTTCTTGTGGAATTGGCAAAGTGATATTTGGAAGCCCATAGAGGGCTATGGTGAAAAAGGAAATATCCTCAGATGAAATCTGGAAAGAAGCTTTCTGAGAAACTGCTCTGTGATGTGTGACTTCCACTCACAGAGTTACATCTGTATTTCGTGGATCTCTTTGCTAGCCTTATTTCTGTGGAATCTGAGAACAGATATTTCGGATCCCTTTGAAGACTATAGGGCCAAAGGAAATATCCTCCGATAACAAAGAGAAAGAAGCTTTCTGAGAAACTTCTTTGTGTTCTGTGAAATCATCTCACAGAGTTACAGCTTTCCACTCAAGAAGCCTTTCGCTAAGACAGTTCTTGTGGAATTGGCAAAGGGATATTTGGGAGCCCATAGAGGCCTATGGTGAAAAAGGAAATATCCTCAGATGAAATCTGGAAAGAAGCTTTCTGAGAAACTGCTCTGTGATGTGTGACTTCCACTCACAGAGTTACATCTGTATTTCGTGGATCTCTTTGCTAGCCTTATTTCTGTGGAATCTGAGAACAGATATTTCGGATCCCTTTGAAGACTATAGGGCCAAAGGAAATATCCTCCGATAACAAAGAGAAAGAAGCTTTCTGTGAAACTTCTTTTTGTTCTGTGAAATCATCTCACAGAGTTACAGCTTTCCACTCAAGAAGCCTTTCGCTAAGACAGTTCTTGTGGAATTGGCAAAGTGATATTTAGGAGCCCGTACAGGACTATGGTGAAAAAGGAAATATCCTCAGATGAAATCTGGAAAGAAGCTTTCTGAGAAACTGCTTAGTGTTCTGTTAATTCATCTCACAGAATTACATCTGTATTTCGTGGATTTCTTTGCTAGCCTTATTTCTGTGGAATCTGAGAACAGATATTTCGGATCCCTTTGAAGACTATAGGGCCAAAGGAAATATCCTCCGATAACAAAGAGAAAGAAGCTTTCTGAGAAACTTCTTTGTGTTCTGTGAAATCATCTCACAGAGTTACAGCATTCTCCTCAAGAAGCCTTTCGCTAAAACAGTTCTTGTGGAATTGGCAAAGGGATATTTGGAAGCCCATAGGGGCTATGGTGAAAAAGGTAATACCTGAGATGAAATCTGGAAAGAAGCTTTCTGAGAAGCTGCTCTGTTATGTGTGACTTCCACTCACAGAGTTACATCTGTATTTCGTGGATCTCTTTGCTAGCCTTATTTCTGTGGAATCTGAGAACAGATATTTCGGATCCCTTTGAAGACTATAGGGCCAAAGGAAATATCCTCCGATAACAAAGAGAAAGAAGCTTTCTGAGAAACTTCTTTGTGTTCTGTGAAATCATCTCACAGAGTTACAGCTTTCCCCTCAAGAAGCCTTTCGCTAAGACAGTTCTTGTGGAATTGGCAAAGGGATATTTGGGAGCCCATAGAGGCCTATGGTGAAAAAGGAAATATCCTCAGATGAAATCTGGAAAGAAGCTTTCTGAGAAACTGCTTAGTGTTCTGTTAATTCATCTCACAGAGTTACATCTGTATTTCGTGGATCTCTTTGCTAGCCTTATTTCTGTGGAATCTGAGAACAGATATTTCGGATCCCTTTGAAGACTATAGGGCCAAAGGAAATATACTCCGATAACAAAGAGAAAGAAGCTTTCTGAGAAACTTCTTTGTGTTCTGTGAAATCATCTCACAGAGTTACAGCTTTCCCCTCAAGAAGCCTTTCGCTAGGACAGTTCTTGTGGAATTGGCAAAGGGATATTTGGAAGCCCATAGAGGGCTATGGTGAAAAAGGAAATATCCTCAGATGAAATCTGGAAAGAAGCTTTCTGAGAAACTGCTCTGTGATGTGTGACTTCCACTCACAGAGTTACATCTGTATTTCGTGGATCTCTTTACTAGCCTTATTTCTGTGGAATCTGAGAACAGATATTTCGGATCCCTTTGAAGACTATAGGGCCAAAGGAAATATCCTCCGATAACAAAGAGAAAGAAGCTTTCTGAGAAACTTCTTTGTGTTCTGTGAAATCATCTCACAGAGTTACAGCTTTCCACTCAAGAAGCCTTTCGCTAAGACAGTTCTTGTGGAATTGGCAAAGGGATATTTGGGAGCCCCTAGAGGCCTATGGTGAAAAAGGAAATATCCTCAGATGAAATCTGGAAAGAAGCTTTCTGAGAAACTGCTCTGTGATGTGTGACTTCCACTCACAGAGTTACTTCTGTATTTCCTGGATCTCTTTGCTAGCCTTATTTCTGTGGAATCTGAGAACAGATATTTCGGATCCCTTTGAAGACTACAGGGCCAAAGGAAATATCCTCCGATAACAAAGAGAAAGAAGCTTTCTGAGAAACTTCTTTGTGTTCTGTGAAATCATCTCACAGAGTTACAGCTTTCCCCTCAAGAAGCCTTTCGCTAAGACAGTTCTTGTGGAATTGGCAAAGTGATATTTGGAAGCCCATAGAGGGCTACGGTGAAAAAGGAAATATCCTCAGATGAAATCTGGAAAGAAGCTTTCTGAGAAACTGCTCTGTGATGTGTGACTTCCACTCACAGAGTTACATTCTGTATTTCGTGGATCTCTTTGCTAGCCTTATTTCTGTGGAATCTGAGAACAGATATTTCGGATCCCTTTGAAGACTATAGGGCCAAAGGAAATATCCTCCGATAACAAAGAGAAAGAAGCTTTCTGAGAAACTTCTTTGTGTTCTGTGAAATCATCTCACAGAGTTACAGCTTTCCACTCAAGAAGCCTTTCGCTAAGACAGTTCTTGTGGAATTGGCAAAGGGATATTTGGGAGCCCATAGAGGCCTATGGTGAAAAAGGAAATATCCTCAGATGAAATCTGGAAAGAAGTTTGCTGAGAAACTGCTTAGTGTTCTGTTAATTCTTCTCACAGAGTTACATCTGTATTTCGTGGATCTCTTTGCTAGCCTTATTTCTGTGGAATCTGAGAACAGATATTTCGGATCCCTTTGAAGACTATAGGGCCAAAGGAAATATCCTCCGATAACAAAGAGAAAGAAGCTTTCTGAGAAACTTCTTTGTGTTCTGTGAAATCATCTCACAGAGTTACAGCTTTCCATTCAAGGAGCCTTTCGCTAAGACAGTTCTTGTGGAATTGGCAAGGTGATATTTGGGAGCCCATAGAGGATTATGGTGAAAAAGGAAATATCCTCAGATGAAATCTGGAAAGAAGCTTTCTGAGAAACTGCTCTGTGATGTGTGACTTCCACTCACAGAGTTACATCTGTATTTCCTGGATCTCTTTGCTAGCCTTATTTCTGTGGAATCTGAGAACAGATATTTCGGATCCCTTTGAAGACTATAGGGCCAAAGAAATATCCTCCGATAACAAAGAGAAAGAAGCTTTCTGAGAAACTTCTTTGTGTTCTGTGAAATCATCTCACAGAGTTACAGCTTTCCCCTCAAGAAGCCTTTCGCTAAGACAGTTCTTGTGGAATTGGCAAAGGTATATTTGGGAGCCCATAGAGGCCTATGGTGAAAAAGGAAATATCCTCAGATGAAATCTGGAAAGAAGCTTTCTGAGAAACTGCTTAGCGTTCTGTTAATTCATCTCACAGAGTTACATCTGTATTTCCTGGATCTCTTGGCTAGCCTTATTTCTGTGGAATCTGAGAACAGATATTTCGGATCCCTTTGAAGACTATAGGGCCAAAGGAAATATCCTCCGATAACAAAGAGAAAGAAGCTTTCTGAGAAACTTCTTTGTGTTCTGTGAAATCATCTCACAGAGTTACAGCTTTCCCCTCAAGAAGCCTTTCGCTAAGACAGTTCTTGTGGAATTGGCAAAGGGATATTTGGAAGCCCATAGAGGGCTATGGTGAAAAAGGAAATATCCTCAGATGAAATCTGGAAAGAAGCTTTCTGAGAAACTGCTCTGTGATGTGTGACTTCCACTCACAGAGTTAGATCTGTATTTCGTGGATCTCTTTGCTAGCCTTATTTCTGTGGAATCTGAGAACAGATATTTCGGATCCCTTTGAAGACTATAGGGCCAAAGGAAATATCCTCCCATAACAAAGAGAAAGACGCTTTCTGAGAAACTTCTTTGTGTTCTGTGAAATCATCTCACAGAGTTACAGCTTTCCCCTCAAGAAGCCTTTCGCTTAGACAGTTCTTGTGGAATTGGCAAAGCGATATTTGGAAGCCCATAGAGGGCTATGCTGAAAAGGGAAATATCCTCAGATGAAATCTGGAAGGAAGCTTTCTGAGAAACTGCTCTGTGATGTGTGACTTCCACTCACAGAGTTACATCTGTATTTCCTGGATCTCTTTGCTAGCCTTATTTCTGTGGAATCTGAGAACAGATATTACGGATCCCTTTGAAGACTATAGGGCCAAAGGAAATATCCTCCGATAACAAAGAGAAAGAAGCTTTCTGAGAAACTTCTTCGCGTTCTGTCAAATCATCTCACAGAGTTACAGCTTTCCCCTCAAGAAGCCTTTCGCTAAGACATTTCTTGTGGAATTGGCAAAGGGATATTTGGGAGCCTATAGAGGCCTATGGGGAAAAAGGAAATATCCTCAGATGAAATCTGGAAAGAAGCTTTCTGAGAAACTGCTCAGTGTTCTGTTAATTCATCTCACAGAGTTACTTCTGTATTTCGTGGATCTCTTGGCTAGCCTTATTTCTGTGGAATCTGAGAACAGATATTTCGGATCCCTTTGAAGACTATAGGGCCAAAGGAAATATCCTCCGATAACAAAGAGAAAGAAGCTTTCTGAGAAACTTCTTTGTGTTCTGTGAAATCATCTCACAGAGTTACAGCTTTCCCTTCAAGAAGCCTTTCGCTAAGACAGTTCTTGTGGAATTGGCAAAGTGATATTTGGAAGCCCATAGAGGCCTATGGTGAAAAAGGAAATATCCTCAGATGAAATCTGGAAAGAAGCTTTCTGAGAAACTGCTCTGTGATGTGTGACTTCCACTCACAGAGTTACATCTGTATTTCGTGGATCTCTTTGCTAGCCTTATTTCTGTGGAATCTGAGAACAGATATTTCGGATCCCTTTGAAGACTATAGGGCCAAAGGAAATATCCTCCGATAACAAAGAGAAAGAAGCTTTCTGAGAAACTTCTTTGTGTTCTGTGATATCATCTCACAGTGTTACAGCTTTCCACTCAAGAAGCCTTTCCCTAAGACAGTTCTTGTGGAATTGGCAAAGTGATATTTTGGAGCCCATAGTGGACTATGGTGAAAAAGCAAATATCCTCAGATTAAATCTGGAAAGAAGCTTTCTGAGAAACTGCTTAGTGTTCTGTTAATTCATCTCACAGAGTTACATCTGTATTTCCTGGATCTCTTGGCTAGCCTTATTTCTGTGGAATCTGAGAACAGATATTTCGGATCCCTTTGAAGACTATAGGGCCAAAGGAAATATCCTCCGATAACAAAGAGAAAGAAGCTTTCTGAGAAAATTCTTTGTGTTCTGTGAAATCATCTCACAGAGTTACAGCTTTCCAATCAAGAAGCCTTTCACTAAGACGGTTTGTGGAATTGGCAAAGGGATATTTGGAAGCCCATAGAGGGCTATGGTGAAAAAGGAAATATCCTCAGATGAAATCTGGAAAGAAGCTTTCTGAGAAACTGCTCTGTGATGTGTGACTTCCACTCACAGAGTTACATCTGTATTTCGTGGATCTCTTGGCTAACCTTATTTCTGTGGAATCTGAGAACAGATATTTCGGATCCCTTTGAAGACTATAGGGCCAAAGGAAATATCCTCCGATAACAAAGAGAAAGAAGCTTTCTGAGAAACTTCTTTGTGTTCTGTGAAATCATCTCACAGAGTTACAGCTTTCCCCTCAAGAAGCCTTTCGCTAAGACAGTTCTTGTGGAATTGGCAAAGGGATATTTGGGAGCCCATAGAGGCCTATGGTGAAAAAGGAAATATCCTCAGATGAAATCTGGAAAGAAGCTTTCTGAGAAACTGCTTAGTGTTCTGTTAATTCATCTCACAGAGTTACATCTGTATTTCGTGGATCTCTTTGCTAGCCTTATTTCTGTGGAATCTGAGAACAGATATTTCGGATCCCTTTGAAGACTATAGGGCCAAAGGAAATATCCTCCGATAACAAAGAGAAAGAAGCTTTCTGAGAAACTTCTTTGTGTTCTGTGAAATCATCTCACAGAGTTACAGCTTTCCCCTCAAGAAGCCTTTCGCTAAGACAGTTCTTGTGGAATTGGCAAAGGGATATTTGGAAGCCCATAGAGGGCTATGGTGAAAAAGGAAATATCCTCAGATGAAATCTGGAAAGAAGCTTTCTGAGAAACTGCTCTGTGATGTGTGACTTCCACTCACAGAGTTACATCTGTATTTCGTGGATCTCTTTACTAGCCTTATTTCTGTGGAATCTGAGAACAGATATTTCGGATCCCTTTGAAGACAATAGGGCCAAAGGAAATATCCTCCGATAACAAAGAGAAAGAAGCTTTCTGAGAAACTTCTTTGGGTTCTGTGAAATCATCTCACAGAGTTACAGCTTTCCACTCAAGAAGCCTTTCGCTAAGACAGTTCTTGTGGAATTGGCAAAGGGATATTTGGGAGCCCATAGAGGCCTATGGTGAAAAAGGAAATATCCTCAGATGAAATCTGGAAAGAAGCTTTCTGAGAAACTGCTTAGTGTTCTGTTAATTCATCTCACAGAGTTACATCTGTATTTCGTGGATCTCTTTGCTAGCCTTATTTCTGTGGAATCTGAGAACAGATATTTCGGATCCCTTTGAAGACTATAGGGCCAACGGAAATATCCTCCGATAACAAAGAGAAAGAAGCTTTCTGAGAAACTTCTTTGTGCTCTGTGAAATCATCTCACAGAGTTACAGCTTTCCCCTCAAGAAGTCTTTCGCTAAGACAGTTCTTGTGGAATTGGCAAAGGGATATTTGGAAGCCCATAGAGGGCTATGGTGAAAAAGGAAATATCCTCAGATGAAATCTGGAAAGAAGCTTTCTGAGAAACTGCTCTGTGATGTGTGACTTCCACTCACAGAGTTACATCTGTATTTCGTGGATCTCTTTGCTAGCCTTATTTCTGTGGAATCTGAGAACAGATATTTCGGATCCCTTTGAAGACTATAGGGCCAAAGGAAATATCCTCCGATAACAAAGAGAAAGAAGCTTTCTGAGAAACTTCTTTGTGTTCTGTGAAATCATCTCACAGAGTTACAGCTTTCCCCTCAAGAAGCCTTTCGCTAAGACAGTTCTTGTGGAATTGGCAAAGGGATATTTGGGAGCCCCTAGAGGCCTATGGTGAAAAAGGAAATATCCTCAGATGAAATCTGGAAAGAAGCTTTCTGAGAAACTGCTCTGTGATGTGTGACTTCCACTCACAGAGTTACTTCTGTATTTCCTGGATCTCTTTGCTAGCCTTATTTCTGTGGAATCTGAGAAGAGATATTTCGGATCCCTTTGAAGACTATAGGGCCAAAGGAAATATCCTCCGATAACAAAGAGAAAGAAGCTTTCTGAGAAACTTCTTTGTGTTCTGTGAAATCATCTCACAGAGTTACAGCTTTCCCCTCAAGAAGCCTTTCGCTAAGACAGTTCTTGTGGAATTGGCAAAGTGATATTTGGAAGCCCATAGAGGGCTATGGTGAAAAAGGAAATATCCTCAGATGAAATCTGGAAAGAAGCTTTCTGAGAAACTGCTCTGTGATGTGTGACTTCCACTCACAGAGTTACATCTGTATTTCGTGGATCTCTTTGCTAGCCTTATTTCTGTGGAATCTGAGAACAGATATTTCGGATCCCTTTGAAGACTATAGGGCCAAAGGAAATATCCTCCGATAACAAAGAGAAAGAAGCTTTCTGAGAAACTTCTTTGGGTTCTGTGAAATCATCTCACAGAGTTACAGCTTTCCACTCAAGAAGCCTTTCGCAAAGACAGTTCTTGTGGAATTGGCAAAGGGATATTTGGGAGCCCATAGAGGCCTATGGTGAAAAAGGAAATATCCTCAGATGAAATCTGGAAAGAAGCTTTCTGAGAAACTGCTTAGTGTTCTGTTAATTCATCTCACAGAGTTACATCTGTATTTCGTGGATCTCTTTGCTAGCCTTATTTCTGTGGAATCTGAGAACAGATATTTCGGATCCCTTTGAAGACTATAGGGCCAAAGGAAATATCCTCCGATAACAAAGAGAAAGAAGCTTTCTGAGAAACTTCTTTGTGCTCTGTGAAATCATCTCACAGAGTTACAGCTTTCCCCTCAAGAAGTCTTTCGCTAAGACAGTTCTTGTGGAATTGGCAAAGGGATATTTGGAAGCCCATAGAGGGCTATGGTGAAAAAGGAAATATCCTCAGATGAAATCTGGAAAGAAGCTTTCTGAGAAACTGCTCTGTGATGTGTGACTTCCACTCACAGAGTTACATCTGTATTTCGTGGATCTCTTTGCTAGCCTTATTTCTGTGGAATCTGAGAACAGATATTTCGGATCCCTTTGAAGACTGTAGGGCCAAAGGAAATATCCTCCGATAACAAAGAGAAAGAAGCTTTCTGAGAAACTTCTTTGTGTTCTGTGAAATCATCTCACAGAGTTACAGCTTTCCCCTCAAGAAGCCTTTCGCTAAGACAGTTCTTGTGGAATTGGCAAAGGGATATTTGGGAGCCCATAGAGGCCTATGGTGAAAAAGGAAATATCCTCAGATGAAATCTGGAAAGAAGCTTTCTGAGAAACTGCTCTGTGATGTGTGACTTCCACTCACAGAGTTACTTCTGTATTTCCTGGATCTCTTTGCTAGCCTTATTTCTGTGGAATCTGAGAAGAGATATTTCGGATCCCTTTGAAGACTATAGGGCCAAAGGAAATATCCTCCGATAACAAAGAGAAAGAAGCTTTCTGAGAAACTTCTTTGTGTTCTGTGAAATCATCTCACAGAGTTACAGCTTTCCCCTCAAGAAGCCTTTCGCTAAGACAGTTCTTGTGGAATTGGCAAAGTGATATTTGGAAGCCCATAGAGGGCTATGGTGAAAAAGGAAATATCCTCAGATGAAATCTGGAAAGAAGCTTTCTGAGAAACTGCTCTGTGATGTGTGACTTCCACTCACAGAGTTACATCTGTATTTCGTGGATCTCTTTGCTAGCCTTATTTCTGTGGAATCTGAGAACAGATATTTCGGATCCCTTTGAAGACTATAGGGCCAAAGGAAATATCCTCCGATAACAAAGAGAAAGAAGCTTTCTGAGAAACTTCTTTGTGTTCTGTGAAATCATCTCACAGAGTTACAGCTTTCCACTCAAGAAGCCTTTCGCTAAGACAGTTCTTGTGGAATTGGCAAAGGGATATTTGGGAGCCCATAGAGGCCTATGGTGAAAAAGGAAATATCCTCAGATGAAATCTGGAAAGAAGCTTTCTGAGAAACTGCTCTGTGATGTGTGACTTCCACTCACAGAGTTACATCTGTATTTCGTGGATCTCTTTGCTAGCCTTATTTCTGTGGAATCTGAGAACAGATATTTCGGATCCCTTTGAAGACTATAGGGCCAAAGGAAATATCCTCCGATAACAAAGAGAAAGAAGCTTTCTGTGAAACTTCTTTTTGTTCTGTGAAATCATCTCACAGAGTTACAGCTTTCCACTCAAGAAGCCTTTCGCTAAGACAGTTCTTGTGGAATTGGCAAAGTGATATTTAGGAGCCCGTACAGGACTATGGTGAAAAAGGAAATATCCTCAGATGAAATCTGGAAAGAAGCTTTCTGAGAAACTGCTTAGTGTTCTGTTAATTCATCTCACAGAATTACATCTGTATTTCGTGGATCTCTTTGCTAGCCTTATTTCTGTGGAATCTGAGAACAGATATTTCGGATCCCTTTGAAGACTATAGGGCCAAAGGAAATATCCTCCGATAACAAAGAGAAAGAAGCTTTCTGAGAAACTTCTTTGTGTTCTGTGAAATCATCTCACAGAGTTACAGCATTCTCCTCAAGAAGCCTTTCGCTAAAACAGTTCTTGTGGAATTGGCAAAGGGATATTTGGAAGCCCATAGGGGCTATGGTGAAAAAGGTAATACCTGAGATGAAATCTGGAAAGAAGCTTTCTGAGAAGCTGCTCTGTTATGTGTGACTTCCACTCACAGAGTTACATCTGTATTTCGTGGATCTCTTTGCTAGCCTTATTTCTGTGGAATCTGAGAACAGATATTTCGGATCCCTTTGAAGAGTATAGGGCCAAAGGAAATATCCTCCGATAACAAAGAGAAAGAAGCTTTCTGAGAAACTTCTTTGTGTTCTGTGAAATCATCTCACAGAGTTACAGCTTTCCCCTCAAGAAGCCTTTCGCTAAGACAGTTCTTGTGGAATTGGCAAAGGGATATTTGGGAGCCCATAGAGGCCTATGGTGAAAAAGGAAATATCCTCAGATGAAATCTGGAAAGAAGCTTTCTGAGAAACTGCTTAGTGTTCTGTTAATTCATCTCACAGAGTTACATCTGTATTTCGTGGATCTCTTTGCTAGCCTTATTTCTGTGGAATCTGAGAACAGATATTTCGGATCCCTTTGAAGACTATAGGGCCAAAGGAAATATCCTCCGATAACAAAGAGAAAGAAGCTTTCTGAGAAACTTCTTTGTGTTCTGTGAAATCATCTCACAGAGTTACAGCTTTCCCCTCAAGAAGCCTTTCGCTAAGACAGTTCTTGTGGAATTGGCAAAGGGATATTTGGAAGCCCATAGAGGGCTATGGTGAAAAAGGAAATATCCTCAGATGAAATCTGGAAAGAAGCTTTCTGAGAAACTGCTCTGTGATGTGTGACTTCCACTCACAGAGTTACATCTGTATTTCGTGGATCTCTTTACTAGCCTTATTTCTGTGGAATCTGAGAACAGATATTTCGGATCCCTTTGAAGACTATAGGGCCAAAGGAAATATCCTCCGATAACAAAGAGAAAGAAGCTTGCTGAGAAACTTCTTTGGGTTCTGTGAAATCATCTCACAGAGTTACAGCTTTCCACTCAAGAAGCCTTTCGCTAAGACAGTTCTTGTGGAATTGGCAAAGGGATATTTGGGAGCCCATAGAGGCCTATGGTGAAAAAGGAAATATCCTCAGATGAAATCTGGAAAGAAGCTTTCTGAGAAACTGCTTAGTGTTCTGTTAATTCATCTCACAGAGTTACATCTGTATTTCGTGGATCTCTTTGCTAGCCTTATTTCTGTGGAATCTGAGAACAGATATTTCGGATCCCTTTGAAGACTATAGGGCCAACGGAAATATCCTCCGATAACAAAGAGAAAGAAGCTTTCTGAGAAACTTCTTTGTGCTCTGTGAAATCATCTCACAGAGTTACAGCTTTCCCCTCAAGAAGTCTTTCGCTAAGACAGTTCTTGTGGAATTGGCAAAGGGATATTTGGAAGCCCATAGAGGGCTATGGTGAAAAAGGAAATATCCTCAGATGAAATCTGGAAAGAAGCTTTCTGAGAAACTGCTCTGTGATGTGTGACTTCCACTCACAGAGTTACATCTGTATTTCGTGGATCTCTTTGCTAGCCTTATTTCTGTGGAATCTGAGAACAGATATTTCGGATCCCTTTGAAGACTATAGGGCCAAAGGAAATATCCTCCGATAACAAAGAGAAAGAAGCTTTCTGAGAAACTTCTTTGTGTTCTGTGAAATCATCTCACAGAGTTACAGCTTTCCCCTCAAGAAGCCTTTCGCTAAGACAGTTCTTGTGGAATTGGCAAAGGGATATTTGGGAGCCCCTGGAGGCCTATGGTGAAAAAGGAAATATCCTCAGATGAAATCTGGAAAGAAGCGTTCTGAGAAACTGCTCTGTGATGTGTGACTTCCACTCACAGAGTTACTTCTGTATTTCCTGGATCTCTTTGCTAGCCTTATTTCTGTGGAATCTGAGAACAGATATTTCGGATCCCTTTGAAGACTATAGGGCCAAAGGAAATATCCTCCGATAACAAAGAGAAAGAAGCTTTCTGAGAAACTTCTTTGTGTTCTGTGAAATCATCTCACAGAGTTACAGCTTTCCCCTCAAGAAGCCTTTCGCTAAGACAGTTCTTGTGGAATTGGCAAAGTGATATTTGGAAGCCCATAGAGGGCTAAGGTGAAAAAGGAAATATCCTCAGATGAAATCTGGAAAGAAGCTTTCTGAGAAACTGCTCTGTGATGTGTGACTTCCACTCACAGAGTTACATCTGTATTTCGTGGATCTCTTTGCTAGCCTTATTTCTGTGGAATCTGAGAACAGATATTTCGGATCCCTTTGAAGACTATAGGGCCAAAGGAAATATCCTCCGATAACAAAGAGAAAGAAGCTTTCTGAGAAACTTCTTTGTGTTCTGTGAAATCATCTCACAGAGTTACAGCTTTCCACTCAAGAAGCCTTTCGCTAAGACAGTTCTTGTGGAATTGGCAAAGTGATATTTAGGAGCCCGTACAGGACTATGGTGAAAAAGGAAATATCCTCAGATGAAATCTGGAAAGAAGCTTTCTGAGAAACTGCTTAGTGTTCTGTTAATTCATCTCACAGAATTACATCTGTATTTCGTGGATCTTTTTGCTAGCCTTATTTCTGTGGAATCTGAGAACAGATATTTCGGATCCCTTTGAAGTCTATAGGGCCAAAGGAAATATCCTCCGATAACAAAGAGAAAGAAGCTTTCTGAAAAACTTCTTTGTGTTCTGTGAAATCATCTCACAGAGTTACAGCATTCTCCTCAAGAAGCCTTTCGCTAAGACAGTTCTTGTGGAATTGGCAAAGGGATATTTGGAAGCCCATAGGGGCTATGGTGAAAAAGGTAATAACTGAGATGAAATCTGGAAAGAAGCTTTCTGAGAAGCTGCTCTGTTATGTGTGACTTCCACTCACAGAGTTACATCTGTATTTCGTGGATCTCTTTGCTAGCCTTATTTCTGTGGAATCTGAGAACAGATATTTCGGATCCCATTGAAGACTATAGGGCCAAAGGAAATATCCTCCGATAACAAAGAGAAAGAAGCTTTCTGAGAAACTTCTTTGTGTTCTGTGAAATCATCTCACAGAGTTACAGCTTTCCCCTCAAGAAGCCTTTCGCTAAGACAGTTCTTGTGGAATTGGCAAAGGTATATTTGGGAGCCCATAGAGGCCTATGGTGAAAAAGGAAATATCCTCAGATGAAATCTGGAAAGAAGCTTTCTGAGAAACTGCTTAGTGTTCTGTTAATTCATCTCACAGCGTTACATCTGTATTTCCTGGATCTCTTGGCTAGCCTTATTTCTTTGGAATCTGAGAACAGATATTTCGGATCCCTTTGAAGACTATAGGGCCAAAGGAAATATCCTCCGATAACAAAGAGAAAGAAGCTTGCTGAGAAACTTCTTTGTGTTCTGTGAAATCATCTCACAGAGTTACAGCTTTCCCCTCAAGAAGCCTTTCGCTAAGACAGTTCTTGTGGAATTGGCAAAGGGATATTTGGGAGCCCATAGAGGCCTATGGTGAAAAAGGAAATATCCTCAGATGAAATCTGGAAAGAAGCTTTCTGAGAAACTGCTTAGTGTTCTGTTAATTCATCTCACAGAGTTACATCTGTATTTCGTGGATCTCTTTGCTAGCCTTATTTCTGTGGAATCTGAGAACAGATATTTCGGATCCCTTTGAAGACTATAGGGCCAAAGGAAATATCCTCCGATAACAAAGAGAAAGAAGCTTTCTGAGAAACTTCTTTGTGTTCTGTGAAATCATCTCACAGAGTTACAGCTTTCCCCTCAAGAAGCCTTTCGCTAAGACAGTTCTTGTGGAATTGGCAAAGGGATATTTGGAAGCCCATAGAGGGCTATGGTGAAAAAGGAAATATCCTCAGATGAAATCTGGAAAGAAGCTTTCTGAGAAACTGCTCTGTGATGTGTGACTTCCACTCACAGAGTTACATCTGTATTTCGTGGATCTCTTTGCTAGCCTTATTTCTGTGGAATCTGAGAACAGATATTTCGGATCCCTTTGAAGACTATAGGGCCAAAGGAAATATCCACCGATAACAAAGAGAAAGAAGCTTTCTGAGAAACTTCTTTGGGTTCTGTGAAATCATCTCACAGAGTTACAGCTTTCCACTCAAGAAGCCTTTCGCTAAGACAGTTCTTGTGGAATTGGCAAAGGGATATTTGGGAGCCCATAGAGGCCTATGGTGAAAAAGGAAATATCCTCAGATGAAATCTGGAAAGAAGCTTTCTGAGAAACTGCTTAGTGTTCTGTTAATTCATCTCAAAGAGTTACATCTGTATTTCGTGGATCTCTTTGCTAGCCTTATTTCTGTGGAATCTGAGAACAGATATTTCGGATCCCTTGGAAGACTATAGGGCCAACGGAAATATCCTCCGATAACAAAGAGAAAGAAGCTTTCTGAGAAACTTCTTTGTGCTCTGTGAAATCATCTCACAGAGTTACAGCTTTCCCCTCAAGAAGCCTTTCGCTAAGACAGTTCTTGTGGAATTGGCAAAGGGATATTTGGAAGCCCATAGAGGGCTATGGTGAAAAAGGAAATATCCTCAGATGAAATCTGGAAAGAAGCTTTCTGAGAAACTGCTCTGTGATGTGTGACTTCAACTCACAGAGTTACATCTGTATTTCGTGGATCTCTTTGCTAGCCTTATTTCTGTGGAATCTGAGAGCAGATATTTCGGATCCCTTTGAAGACTATAGGGCCAAAGGAAATATCCTCCGATAACAAAGAGAAAGAAGCTTTCTGAGAAACTTCTTTGTGTTCTGTGAAATCATCTCACAGAGTTACAGCTTTCCCCTCAAGAAGCCTTTCGCTAAGACAGTTCTTGTGGAATTGGCAAAGGGATATTTGGGAGCCCATAGAGGCCTATGGTGAAAAAGGAAATATCCTCAGATGAAATCTGGAAAGAAGCTTTCTGAGAAACTGCTCTGTGATGTGTGACTTCCACTCACAGAGTTACTTCTGTATTTCGTGGATCTCTTTGCTAGCCCTATTTCTGTGGAATCTGAGAACAGATATTTCGGATCCCTTTGAAGACTATAGGGCCAAAGGAAATATCCTCCGATAACAAAGAGAAAGAAGCTTTCTGAGAAACTTCTTTGTGTTCTGTGAAATCATCTCACAGAGTTACAGCTTTCCCCTCAAGAAGCCTTTCGCTAAGACAGTTCTTGTGGAATTGGCAAAGTGATATTTGGAAGCCCATAGTGGCCTTTGGTGAAAAAGGAAATATCCTCAGATGAAATCTGGAAAGAAGCTTTCTGAGAAACTGCTCTGTGATGTGTGACTTCCACTCACAGAGTTACATCTGTATTTCGTGGATCTCTTTGCTAGCCTTATTTCTGTGGAATCTGAGAACAGATATTTCGGATCCCTTTGAAGACTATAGGGCCAAAGGAAATATCCTCCGATAACAAAGAGAAAGAAGCTTTCTGAGAAACTTCTTTGTGTTCTGTGAAATCATCTCCCAGAGTTACAGCTTTCCATTCAAGGAGCCTTTCGCTAAGACAGTTCTTGTGGAATTGGCAAAGTGATATTTGGGAGCCCATAGAGGATTATGGTGAAAAAGGAAATATCCTCAGATGAAATCTGGAAAGAAGCTTTCGGAGAAACTGCTTAGAGTTCTGTTAATTCATCTCATAGAGATACATCTGTATTTCGTGGATCTCTTTGCTAGCCTTTTTTCTGTGGAATCTGAGAACAGATATTTCGGATCCCTTTGAAGACTATATGGCCAAGGAAATATCCTCCGATAACAAAGGGAAAGAAGCTTTCTGAGAAACTTCTTTGTGTTCTGTGAAATCATCTCACAGAGTTACATCTTTCCCCTAAAGAAGCCTTTCGCTAAGAGAGTTCTTGTGGAATTGGCAAAGGGATATTTGGAAGCCCATAGAGGGCTATGGTGAAAAAGGAAATATCCTCAGATGAAATCTGGAAAGAAGCTTTCTGAGAAACTGCTTTGTGTTCTGTTAATTCATCTCACAGAGTTACATCTGTATTTCCTGGATCTCTTGGCTAGCCTTATTTCTGTGGAATCTGAGAACAGATATTTCGGATCCCTTTGAAGAATATAGGGCCAAAGGAAATATCCTCCGATAACAAAGAGAAAGAAGCTTTCTGAGAAACTTCTTTGTGTTCTGTGAAATCATCTCACAGAGTTACAGCTTTCCCCTCAAGAAGCCTTTCGCTAAGACAGTTCTTGTGGAATTGGCAAAGGGATATTTGGAAGCCCATAGAGGGCTATGGTGAAAAAGGAAATATCCTCAGATGAAATCTGGAAAGAAGCTTTCTGAGAAACTGCTCTGTGATGTGTGACTTCCACTCACAGAGTTACATCTGTATTTCGTGGATCTCTTGGCTAACCTTATTTCTGTGGAATCTGAGAACAGATATTTCGGATCTCTTTGAAGACTATAGGGCCAAAGGAAATATCCTCCGATAAGAAAGAGAAAGAAGCTTTCTGAGAAACTTCTTTGTGTTCTGTGAAATCATCTCACAGAGTTACAGCTTTCCCCTCAAGAAGCCTTTCGCTAAGACAGTTCTTGTGGAATTTGCAAAGGGATATTTGGAAGCCCATAGAGGGCTATGGTGAAAAAGGAAATATCCTCAGATGAAATCTGGAAAGAAGCTTTCTGTGAAACTGCTCTGTGATGTGTGACTTCCACTCACAGAGTTACATCTGTATTTCCTGGATCTCTTTGCTAGCCTTATTTCTGTGGAATCTGAGAACAGATATTTTGGATCCCTTTGAAGACTATAGGGCCAAAGGAAATATCCTCCGATAACAAAGAGAAAGAAGCTTTCTGAGAAACTTCTTTGTGTTCTGTGAAATCATCTCACAGAGTTACAGCTTTCCCCTCAAGAAGCCTTTCGCTAAGACATTTCTTGTGGAATTGGCAAAGGGATATTTGGGAGCCCATAGAGGCCAATGGTGAAAAAGGAAATATCCTCAGATGAAATCTGGAAAGAATCTCTCTGATAAACTGCTTAGTGTTCTGTTAATTCATCTCACAGAGTTACATCTGTATTTCGTGGATCTCTTTGCTAGCCTTATTTCTGTGGAATCTGAGAACAGATATTTCGGACCCCTTTGGAGACTATAGGGCCAAAGGAAATATCCTCCGATAACAAAGAGAAAGAAGCTTTCTGAGAAACTTCTTTGTGTTCTGTGAAATCATCTCACAGAGTTACAGCTTTCCCCTCAGGAAGCCTTTCCCTAAGACAGTTCTTGTGGAATTGGAAAAGTGATATTTGGAAGCCCTTAGAGGGCTATGGTGAAAAAGGAAATATCCTCAGATGAAATCTGGAAAGAAGCTTTCTGAGAAACTGCTCTGTGATGTGTGACTTCCACTCACAGAGTTACATCTGTATTTCGTGGATCTCTTTGCTAGCCTTATTTCTGTGGAATTTGAGAACAGATATTTCGGATCCCTTTGAAGACTATAGGGTCAAAGGAAATATCCTCCGATAACAAAGAGAAAGAAGCTTTCTGAGAAACTTCCTTGTGTTCTGTGAAATCATCTCACAGAGTTACAGCTTTCCCTTCAAGAAGCCTTTCGCTAAGACAGTTCTTGTAGAATTGGCATAGGTTTATTTGGAAGCCCATAGAGGGCTATGGTGAAAAAGGAAATATCCTCATATGAAATCTGGAAAGAAGCTTTCTGAGAAAATGCTCTGTGATGTGAGACTTCCACTCACAGAGTTACATCTGTATTTCGTGGATCTCTTTGCTAGCCTTATTTCTGTGGAATCTGAGAACAGATATTTCAGATCCCTTTGAAGACTATAGGGCCAAAGGAAATATCCTCCGATAACAAAGAGAAAGAAGCTTTCTGAGAAACTTCTTTGTGTTCTGTGAAATCATCTCACAGAGTTACAGCTTTCCCTTCAAGAAGCCTTTCCCTTAGACAGTTCTTGTGGAATTGGCAAAGTGATATTTGGAAGCCCATAAAGGGCTATGGTGAAAAACGAAATATCCTCAGATGAAATCTGGAAAGAAGCTTTCTGAGAAAATGCTCTGTGATGTGTGACTTCCACTCACAGAGTTACATCTGTATTTCGTGGATCTATTTGCTAGCCTTATTTCTGTGGAATCTGAGAACAGATATTTCGGATCCCTTTGAAGACTATAGGGCCAAAGGAAATATCCTCCGATAACAAAGAGAAAGAAGCTTTCTGAGAAACTTCTTTGTGTTCTGTGAAATCATCTCACAGAGTTACAGCTTTCCACTCAAGAAGCCTTTCGCTAAGACAGTTCTTGTGGAATTGGCAAAGTGATATTTAGGAGCCCGTACAGGACTATGGTGAAAAAGGAAATATCCTCAGATGAAATCTGGAAAGAAGCTTTCTGAGAAACTGCTTAGTGTTCTGTTAATTCATCTCACAGAATTACATCTGTATTTCGTGGATCTTTTTGCTAGCCGTATTTCTGTGGAATCTGAGAACAGATATTTCGGATCCCTTTGAAGTCTATAGGGCCAAAGGAAATATCCTCCGATAACAAAGAGAAAGAAGCTTTCTGAAAAACTTCTTCGTGTTCTGTGAAATCATCTCACAGAGTTACAGCATTCTCCTCAAGAAGCCTTTCGCTAAGACAGTTCTTGTGGAATTGGCAAAGGGATATTTGGAAGCCCATAGGGGCTATGGTGAAAAAGGTAATACCTGAGATGAAATCTGGAAAGAAGCTTTCTGAGAAACTGCTTAGTGTTCTGTTAATTCATCTCACAGCGTTACATCTGTATTTCCTGGATCTCTTGGCTAGCCTTATTTCTTTGGAATCTGAGAACAGATATTTCGGATCCCTTTGAAGACTATAGGGCCAAAGGATATATCCTCCGATAACAAAGAGAAAGAAGCTTTCTGAGAAACTTCTTTGTGTTCTGTGAAATCATCTCACAGAGTTACAGCTTTCCCCTCAAGAAGCCTTTCGCTAAGACAGTTCTTGTGGAATTGGCAAAGGGATATTTGGGAGCCCATAGAGGCCTATGGTGAAAAAGGAAATATCCTCAGATGAAATCTGGAAAGAAGCTTTCTGAGAAACTGCTTAGTGTTCTGTTAATTCATCTCACAGAGTTACATCTGTATTTCGTGGATCTCTTTGCTAGCCTTATTTCTGTGGAATCTGAGAACAGATATTTCGGATCCCTTTGAAGACTATAGGGCCAAAGGAAATATCCTCCGATAACAAAGAGAAAGAAGCTTTCTGAGAAACTTCTTTGTGTTCTGTGAAATCATCTCACAGAGTTACAGCTTTCCCCTCAAGAAGCCTTTCGCTAAGACAGTTCTTGTGGAATTGGCAAAGGGATATTTGGAAGCCCATAGAGGGCTATGGTGAAAAAGGAAATATCCTCAGATGAAATCTGGAAAGAAGCTTTCTGAGAAACTGCTCTGTGATGTGTGACTTCCACTCACAGAGTTACATCTGTATTTCGTGGATCTCTTTGCTAGCCTTATTTCTGTGGAATCTGAGAACAGATATTTCGGATCCCTTTGAAGACTATAGGGCCAAAGGAAATATCCTCCGATAACAAAGAGAAAGAAGCTTTCTGAGAAACTTCTTTGTGTTCTGTGAAATCATCTCACAGAGTTACAGCTTTCCACTCAAGAAGCCTTTCGCTAAGACAGTTCTTGTGGAATTGGCAAAGGGATATTTGGGAGCCCATAGAGGCCTATGGTGAAAAAGGAAATATCCTCAGATGAAATCTGGAAAGAAGCTTTCTGAGAAACTGCTTAGTGTTCTGTTAATTCATCTCACAGAGTTACATCTGTATTTCGTGGATCTCTTTGCTAGCCTTATTTCTGTGGAATCTGAGAACAGATATTTCGGATCCCTTGGAAGACTATAGGGCCAACGGAAATATCCTCCGATAACAAAGAGAAAGAAGCTTTCTGAAAAACTTCTTTGTGCTCTGTGAAATCATCTCACAGAGTTACAGCTTTCCCCTCAAGAAGCCTTTCGCTAAGACAGTTCTTGTGGAATTGGCAAAGGGATATTTGGAAGCCCATAGAGGGCTATGGTGAAAAAGGAAATATCCTCAGATGAAATCTGGAAAGAAGCTTTCTGAGAAACTGCTCTGTGATGTGTGACTTCAACTCACAGAGTTACATCTGTATTTCGTGGATCTCTTTGGTAGCCTTATTTCTGTGGAATCTGAGAGCAGATATTTCGGATCCCTTTGAAGACTATAGGGCCAAAGGAAATATCCTCCGATAACAAAGAGAAAGAAGCTTTCTGAGAAACTTCTTTGTGTTCTGTGAAATCATCTCACAGAGTTACAGCTTTCCCCTCAAGAAGCCTTTCGCTAAGACAGTTCTTGTGGAATTGGCAAAGGGATATTTGGGAGCCCATAGAGGCCTATGGTGAAAAAGGAAATATCCTCAGATGAAATCTGGAAAGAAGCTTTCTGAGAAACTGCTCTGTGATGTGTGACTTCCACTCACAGAGTTACTTCTGTATTTCGTGGATCTCTTTGCTAGCCTTATTTCTGTGGAATCTGAGAACAGATATTTCGGATCCCTTTGAAGACTATAGGGCCAAAGGAAATATCCTCCGATAACAAAGAGAAAGAAGCTTTCTGAAAAACTTCTTTGTGTTCTGTGAAATCATCTCACAGAGTTACAGCTTTCCCCTCAAGAAGCCTTTCGCTAAGACAGTTCTTGTGGAATTGGCAAAGTGATATTTGGAAGCCCATAGTGGCCTTTGGTGAAAAAGGAAATATCCTCAGATGAAATCTGGAAAGAAGCTTTCTGAGAAACTGCTCTGTGATGTGTGACTTCCACTCACAGAGTTACATCTGTATTTCGTGGATCTCTTTGCTAGCCTTATTTCTGTGGAATCTGAGAACAGATATTTCGGATCCCTTTGAAGACTATAGGGCCAAAGGAAATATCCTCCGATAACAAAGAGAAAGAAGCTTTCTGAGAAACTTCTTTGTGTTCTGTGAAATCATCTCCCAGAGTTACAGCTTTCCATTCAAGGAGCCTTTCGCTAAGACAGTTCTTGTGGAATTGGCAAAGTGATATTTGGGAGCCCATAGAGGATTATGGTGAAAAAGGAAATATCCTCAGATGAAATCTGGAAAGAAGCTTTCGGAGAAACTGCTTAGAGTTCTGTTAATTCATCTCATAGAGTTACATCTGTATTTCGTGGATCTCTTTGCTAGCCTTTTTTCTGTGGAATCTGAGAACAGATATTTCGGATCCCTTTGAAGACTATATGGCCAAGGAAATATCCTCCGATAACAAAGGGAAAGAAGCTTTCTGAGAAACTTCTTTGTGTTCTGTGAAATCATCTCACAGAGTTACATCTTTCCCCTCAAGAAGCCTTTCGCTAAGAGAGTTCTTGTGGAATTGGCAAAGGGATATTTGGAAGCCCATAGAGGGCTATGGTGAAAAAGGAAATATCCTCAGATGAAATCTGGAAAGAAGCTTTCTGAGAAACTGCTTAGTGTTCTGTTAATTCATCTCACAGAGTTACATCTGTATTTCCTGGATCTCTTGGCTAGCCTTATTTCTGTGGAATCTGAGAACAGATATTTCGGATCCCTTTGAAGACTATAGGGCCAAAGGAAATATCCTCCGATAACAAAGAGAAAGACGCTTTCTGAGAAACTTCTTTGTGTTCTGTGAAATCATCTCACAGAGTTACAGCTTTCCCCTCAAGAAGCCTTTCGCTTAGACAGTTCTTGTGGAATTGGCAAAGGGATATTTGGAAGCCCATAGAGGGCTATGCTGAAAAGGGAAATATCCTCAGATGAAATCTGGAAGGAAGCTTTCTGAGAAACTGCTCTGTGATGTGTGACTTCCACTCACAGAGTTACATCTGTATTTCCTGGATCTCTTTGCTAGCCTTATTTCTGTGGAATCTGAGAACAGATATTTCGGATCCCTTTGAAGACTATAGGGCCAAAGGAAATATCCTCCGATAACAAAGAGAAAGAAGCTTTCTGAGAAACTTCTTTGCGTTCTGTCAAATCATCTCACAGAGTTACAGCTTTCCCCTCAAGAAGCCTTTCGCTAAGACATTTCTTGTGGAATTGGCAAAGGGATATTTGGGAGCCTATAGAGGCCTATGGGGAAAAAGGAAATATCCTCAGATGAAATCTGGAAAGACGCTTTCTGAGAAACTGCTTAGTGTTCTGTTAATTCATCTCACAGAGTTACTTCTGTATTTCGTGGATCTCTTGGGTAGCCTTATTTCTGTGGAATCTGAGAACAGATATTTCGGATCCCTTTGAAGACTATAGGGCCAAAGGAAATATCCTCCGATAACAAAGAGAAAGAAGCTTTCTGAGAAACTTCTTTGTGTTCTGTGATATCATCTCACAGTGTTACTGCTTTCCACTCAAGAAGCCTTTCCCTAAGACAGTTCTTGTGGAATTGGCAAAGTGATATTTTGGAGCCCATAGAGGACTATGGTGAAAAAGCAAATATCCTCAGATTAAATCTGGAAAGAAGCTTTCTGAGAAACTGCTTAGTGTTCTGTTAATTCATCTCACAGAGTTACATCTGTATTTCCTGGATCTCTTGGCTAGACTTATTTCTGTGGAATCTGAGAACAGATATTTCGGATCCCTTTGAATTCTATAGGGCCAAAGGAAATATCCTCCGATAACAAAGAGAAAGAAGCTTTCTGAAAAACTTCTTCGTGTTCTGTGAAATCATCTCACAGAGTTACAGCATTCTCCTCAAGAAGCCTTTCGCTAAGACAGTTCTTGTGGAATTGGCAAAGGGATATTTGGAAGCCCATAGGGGCTATGGTGAAAAAGGTAATACCTGAGATGAAATCTGGAAAGAAGCTTTCTGAGAAACTGCTTAGTGTTCTGTTAATTCATCTCACAGCGTTACATCTGTATTTCCTGGATCTCTTGGCTAGCCTTATTTCTTTGGAATCTGAGAACAGATATTTCGGATCCCTTTGAAGACTATAGGGCCAAAGGATATATCCTCCGATAACAAAGAGAAAGAAGCTTTCTGAGAAACTTCTTTGTGTTCTGTGAAATCATCTCACAGAGTTACAGCTTTCCCCTCAAGAAGCCTTTCGCTAAGACAGTTCTTGTGGAATTGGCAAAGGGATATTTGGGAGCCCATAGAGGCCTATGGTGAAAAAGGAAATATCCTCAGATGAAATCTGGAAAGAAGCTTTCTGAGAAACTGCTTAGTGTTCTGTTAATTCATCTCACAGAGTTACATCTGTATTTCGTGGATCTCTTTGCTAGCCTTATTTCTGTGGAATCTGAGAACAGATATTTCAGATCCCTTTGAAGACTATAGGGCCAAAGGAAATATCCTCCGATAACAAAGAGAAAGAAGCTTTCTGAGAAACTTCTTTGTGTTCTGTGAAATCATCTCACAGAGTTACAGCTTTCCCCTCAAGAAGCCTTTCGCTAAGACAGTTCTTGTGGAATTGGCAAAGGGATATTTGGAAGCCCATAGAGGGCTATGGTGAAAAAGGAAATATCCTCAGATGAAATCTGGAAAGAAGCTTTCTGAGAAACTGCTCTGTGATGTGTGACTTCCACTCACAGAGTTACATCTGTATGTCGTGGATCTCTTTGCTAGCCTTATTTCTGTGGAATCTGAGAACAGATATTTCGGATCCCTTTGAAGACTATAGGGCCAAAGGAAATATCCTCCGATAACAAAGAGAAAGAAGCTTTCTGAGAAACTTCTTTGTGTTCTGTGAAATCATCTCACAGAGTTACAGCTTTCCACTCAAGAAGCCTTTCGCTAAGACAGTTCTTGTGGAATTGGCAAAGGGATATTTGGGAGCCCATAGAGGCCTATGGTGAAAAAGGAAATATCCTCAGATGAAATCTGGAAAGAAGCTTTCTGAGAAACTGCTTAGTGTTCTGTTAATTCATCTCACAGAGTTACATCTGTATTTCGTGGATCTCTTTGCTAGCCTTATTTCTGTGGAATCTGAGAACAGATATTTCGGATCCCTTGGAAGACTATAGGGCCAACGGAAATATCCTCCGATAACAAAGAGAAAGAAGCTTTCTGAAAAACTTCTTTGTGCTCTGTGAAATCATCTCACAGAGTTACAGCTTTCCCCTCAAGAAGCCTTTCGCTAAGACAGTTCTTGTGGAATTGGCAAAGGGATATTTGGAAGCCCATAGAGGGCTATGGTGAAAAAGGAAATATCCTCAGATGAAATCTGGAAAGAAGCTTTCTGAGAAACTGCTCTGTGATGTGTGACTTCAACTCACAGAGTTACATCTGTATTTCGTGGATCTCTTTGGTAGCCTTATTTCTGTGGAATCTGAGAGCAGATATTTCGGATCCCTTTGAAGACTATAGGGCCAAAGGAAATATCCTCCGATAACAAAGAGAAAGAAGCTTTCGGAGAAACTTCTTTGTGTTCTGTGAAATCATCTCACAGAGTTACAGCTTTCCCCTCAAGAAGCCTTTCGCTAAGACAGTTCTTGTGGAATTGGCAAAGGGATATTTGGGAGCCCATAGAGGCCTATGGTGAAAAAGGAAATATCCTCAGATGAAATCTGGAAAGAAGCTTTCTGAGAAACTGCTCTGTGATGTGTGACTTCCACTCACAGAGTTACTTCTGTATTTCGTGGATCTCTTTGCTAGCCTTATTTCTGTGGAATCTGAGAACAGATATTTCGGATCCCTTTGAAGACTATAGGGCCAAAGGAAATATCCTCCGATAACAAAGAGAAAGAAGCTTTCTGAGAAACTTCTTTGTGTTCTGTGAAATCATCTCACAGAGTTACAGCTTTCCCCTCAAGAAGCCTTTCGCTAAGACAGTTCTTGTGGAATTGGCAAAGTGATATTTGGAAGCCCATAGTGGCCTTTGGTGAAAAAGGAAATATCCTCAGATGAAATCTGGAAAGAAGCTTTCTGAGAAACTGCTCTGTGATGTGTGACTTCCACTCACAGAGTTACATCTGTATTTCCTGGATCTCTTTGCTAGCCTTATTTCTGTGGAATCTGAGAACAGATATTTCGGATCCCTTTGAAGACTATAGGGCCAAAGGAAATAACCTCCGATAACAAAGAGAAAGAAGCTTTCTGAGAAACTTCTTTGCGTTCTGTCAAATCATCTCACAGAGTTACTGCTTTCCCCTCAAGAAGCCTTTCGCTAAGACATTTCTTGTGGAATTGGCAAAGGGATATTTGGGAGCCTATAGAGGCCTATGGGGAAAAAGGAAATATCCTCAGATGAAATCTGGAAAGAAGCTTTCTGAGAAACTGCTTAGTGTTCTGTTAATTCATCTCACAGAGTTACTTCTGTATTTCGTGGATCTCTTGGGTAGCCTTATTTCTGTGGAATCTGAGAACAGATATTTCGGATCCCTTTGAAGACTATAGGGCCAAAGGAAATATCCTCCGATAACAAAGAGAAAGAAGCTTTCTGAGAAACTTCTTTGTGTTCTGTGATATCATCTCACAGTGTTACTGCTTTCCACTCAAGAAGCCTTTCCCTAAGACAGTTCTTGTGGAATTGGCAAAGTGATATTTTGGAGCCCATAGAGGACTATGGTGAAAAAGCAAATATCCTCAGATTAAATCTGGAAAGAAGCTTTCTGAGAAACTGCTTAGTGTTCTGTTAATTCATCTCACAGAGTTACATCTGTATTTCCTGGATCTCTTGGCTAGACTTATTTCTGTGGAATCTGGGAACAGATATTTCGGATCCCTTTGAAGACTATAGGGCCAAAGGAAATATCCTCCGATAACAAAGAGAAAGAAGCTTTCTGAGAAACTTCTTTGTGTTCTGTGAAATCATCTCACAGAGTTACAGCTTTCCCCTCAAGAAGCCTTTCGCTAAGACAGTTCTTGTGGAATTGGCAAAGGGATATTTGGAAGCCCATAGAGGGCTATGGTGAAAAAGGAAATATCCTCAGATGAAATCTGGAAAGACGCTTTCTGAGAAACTGCTCTGTGATGTGTGACTTCCACTCACAGAGTTACATCTGTATTTCGTGGATCTCTTGGCTAACCTTATTTCTGTGGAATCTGAGAACAGATATTTCGGATCTCTTTGAAGACTATAGGGCCAAAGGAAATATCCTCCGATAACAAAGAGAAAGAAGCTTTCTGAGAAACTTCTTTGTGTTCTGTGAAATCATCTCACAGAGTTACAGCTTTCCCCTCAAGAAGCCTTTCGCTAAGACAGTTCTTGTGGAATTTGCAAAGGGATATTTGGAAGCCCATAGAGGGCTATGGTGAAAAAGGAAATATCCTCAGATGAAATCTGGAAAGAAGCTTTCTGAGAAACTGCTCTGTGATGTGTGACTTCCACTCACAGAGTTACATCTGTATTTCCTGGATCTCTTTGCTAGCCTTATTTCTGTGGAATCTGAGAACAGATATTTTGGATCCCTTTGAAGACTATAGGGCCAAAGGAAATATCCTCCGATAACAAAGAGAAAGAAGCTTTCTGAGAAACTTCTTTGTGTTCTGTGAAATCATCTCACAGAGTTACAGCTTTCCCCTCAAGAAGGCTTTCGCTAAGACATTTCTTGTGGAATTGGCAAAGGGATATTTGGGAGCCCATAGAGGCCAATGGTGAAAAAGGAAATATCCTCATATGAAATCTGGAAAGAAGCTTTCTGAGAAAATGCTCTGTGATGTGAGACTTCCACTCACAGAGTTACATCTGTATTTCGTGGATCTCTTTGCTAGCCTTATTTCTGTGGAATCTGAGAACAGATATTTCAGATCCCTTTGGAGACTATAGGGCCAAAGGAAATATCCTCCGATAACAAAGAGAAAGAAGCTTTCTGAGAAACTTCTTTGTGTTCTGTGAAATCATCTCACAGAGTTACAGCTTTCCCTTCAAGAAGCCTTTCCCTTAGACAGTTCTTGTGGAATTGGCAAAGGGATATTTGGAAGCCCTTAGAGGGCTATGGTGAAAAAGGAAATATCCTCAGATGAAATCTGGAAAGACGCTTTCTGAGAAACTGCTCTGTGATGTGTGACTTCCACTCACAGAGTTACATCTGTATTTCGTGGATCTCTTGGCTAACCTTATTTCTGTGGAATCTGAGAACAGATATTTCGGATCTCTTTGAAGACTATAGGGCCAAAGGAAATATCCTCCGATAACAAAGAGAAAGAAGCTTTCTGAGAAACTTCTTTGTGTTCTGTGAAATCATCTCACAGTGTTACAGCTTTCCCCTCAAGAAGCCTTTCGCTAAGACAGTTCTTGTGGAATTTGCAAAGGGATATTTGGAAGCCCATAGAGGGCTATGGTGAAAAAGGAAATATCCTCAGATGAAATCTGGAAAGAAGCTTTCTGAGAAACTGCTCTGTGATGTGTGACTTCCACTCACAGAGTTACATCTGTATTTCCTGGATCTCTTTGCTAGCCTTATTTCTGTGGAATCTGAGAACAGATATTTCGGATCCCTTTGAAGACTATAGGGCCAAAGGAAATATCCTCCGATAACAAAGAGAAAGGAGCTTTCTGAAAAACTTCTTTGTGTTCTGTGAAATCATCTCACAGAGTTACAGCATTCTCCTCAAGAAGCCTTTCGCTAAGACAGTTCTTGTGGAATTGGCAAAGGGATATTTGGAAGCCCATAGGGGCTATGGTGAAAAAGGTAATACCTGAGATGAAATCTGGAAAGAAGCTTTCTGAGAAGCTGCTCTGTTATGTGTGACTTCCACTCACAGAGTTACATCTGTATTTCGTGGATCTCTTTGCTAGCCTTATTTCTGTGGAATCTGAGAACAGATATTTCGGATCCCTTTGAAGACTATAGGGCCAAAGGAAATATCCTCCGATAACAAAGAGAAAGAAGCTTTCTGAGAAACTTCTTTGTGTTCTGTGAAATCATCTCACAGAGTTACAGCTTTCCCCTCAAGAAGCCTTTCGCTAAGACAGTTCTTGTGGAATTGGCAAAGGTATATTTGGGAGCCCATAGAGGCCTATGGTGAAAAAGGAAATATCCTCAGATGAAATCTGGAAAGAAGCTTTCTGAGAAACTGCTTAGTGTTCTGTTAATTCATCTCACAGCGTTACATCTGTATTTCCTGGATCTCTTGGCTAGCCTTATTTCTTTGGAATCTGAGAACAGATATTTCGGATCCCTTTGAAGACTATAGGGCCAAAGGAAATATCCTCCGATAACAAAGAGAAAGAAGCTTTCTGAGAAACTTCTTTGTGTTCTGTGAAATCATCTCACAGAGTTACAGCTTTCCCCTCAAGAAGCCTTTCGCTAAGACAGTTCTTGTGGAATTGGCAAAGGGATATTTGGGAGCCCATAGAGGCCTACGGTGAAAAAGGAAATATCCTCAGATGAAATCTGGAAAGAAGCTTTCTGAGAAACTGCTTAGTGTTCTGTTAATTCATCTCACAGAGTTACATCTGTATTTCGTGGATCTCTTTGCTAGCCTTATTTCTGTGGAATCTGAGAACAGATATTTCGGATCCCTTTGAAGACTATAGGGCCAAAGGAAATATCCTCCGATAACAAAGAGAAAGAAGCTTTCTGAGAAACTTCTTTGTGTTCTGTGAAATCATCTCACAGAGTTACAGCTTTCCCCTCAAGAAGCCTTTCGCTAAGACAGTTCTTGTGGAATTGGCAAAGGGATATTTGGAAGCCCTTAGAGGGCTATGGTGAAAAAGGAAATATCCTCAGATGAAATCTGGAAAGAAGCTTTCTGAGAAACTGCTCTGTGATGTGTGACTTCCACTCACAGAGTTACATCTGTATTTCGTGGATCTCTTTGCTAGCCTTATTTCTGTGGAATCTGAGAACAGATATTTCGGATCCCTTTGAAGACTATAGGGCCAAAGGAAATATCCTCCGATAACAAAGAGAAAGAAGCTTTCTGAGAAACTTCTTTGGGTTCTGTGAAATCATCTCACAGAGTTACAGCTTTCCACTCAAGAAGCCTTTCGCTAAGACAGTTCTTGTGGAATTGGCAAAGGGATATTTGGGAGCCCATAGAGGCCTATGGTGAAAAAGGAAATATCCTCAGATGAAATCTGGAAAGAAGCTTTCTGAGAAACTGCTCTGTGATGTGTGACTTCCACTCACAGAGTTACATCTGTATTTCGTGGATCTCTTTGCTAGCCTTATTTCTGTGGAATCTGAGAACAGATATTTCGGATCCCTTTGAAGACTATAGGGCCAAAGGAAATATCCTCCGGTAACAAAGAGAAAGAAGCTTTCTGAGAAACTTCTTTGTGTTCTGTGAAATCATCTCACAGAGTTACAGCTTTCCCCTCAAGAAGCCTTTCGCTAAGACATTTCTTGTGGAATTGGCAAAGGGATATTTGGGAGCCCATAGAGGCCAATGGTGAAAAAGGAAATATCCTCAGATGAAATCTGGAAAGAATCTCTCTGATAAACTGCTTAGTGTTCTGTTAATTCATCTCACAGAGTTACATCTGTATTTCGTGGATCTCTTTGCTAGCCTTATTTCTGTGGAATCTGAGAACAGATATTTCGGATCCCTTTGGAGACTATAGGGCCAAAGGAAATATCCTCCGATAACAAAGAGAAAGAAGCTTTCTGAGAAACTTCTTTGTGTTCTGTGAAATCATCTCACAGAGTTACAGCTTTCCCCTCAGGAAGCCTTTCCCTAAGACAGTTCTTGTGGAATTGGAAAAGTGATATTTGGAAGCCCTTAGAGGCCTATGGTGAAAAAGGAAATATCCTCAGATGAAATCTGGAAAGAAGCTTTCTGAGAAACTGCTCTGTGATGTGTGACTTCCACTCACAGAGTTACATCTGTATTTCGTGGATCTCTTTGCTAGCCTTATTTCTGTGGAATTTGAGAACAGATATTTCGGATCCCTTTGAAGACTATAGGGTCAAAGGAAATATCCTCCGATAACAAAGAGAAAGAAGCTTTCTGAGAAACTTCCTTGTGTTCTGTGAAATCATCTCACAGAGTTACAGCTTTCCCGTCAAGAAGCCTTTCGCTAAGACAGTTCTTGTAGAATTGGCATAGGGATATTTGGAAGCCCATAGAGGGCTATGGTGAAAAAGGAAATATCCTCATATGAAATCTGGAAAGAAGCTTTCTGAGAAAATGCTCTGTGATGTGAGACTTCCACTCACAGAGTTACATCTGTATTTCGTGGATCTCTTTGCTAGCCTTATTTCTGTGGAATCTGAGAACAGATATTTCAGATCCCTTTGAAGACTATAGGGCCAAAGGAAATATCCTCCGATAACAAAGAGAAAGAAGCTTTCTGAGAAACTTCTTTGTGTTCTGTGAAATCATCTCACAGAGTTACAGCTTTCCCTTCAAGAAGCCTTTCCCTTAGACAGTTCTTGTGGAATTGGCAAAGTGATATTTGGAAGCCCATAAAGGGCTATGGTGAAAAACGAAATATCCTCAGATGAAATCTGGAAAGAAGCTTTCTGAGAAAATGCTCTGTGATGTGTGACTTCCACTCACAGAGTTACATCTGTATTTCGTGGATCTCTTTGCTAGCCTTATTTCTGTGGAATCTGAGAACAGATATTTCGGATCCCTTTGAAGACTATAGGGCCAAAGGAAATATCCTCCGATAACAAAGAGAAAGAAGCTTTCTGAGAAACTTCTTTGTGTTCTGTGAAATCATCTCACAGAGTTACAGCTTTCCCTTCAAGAAGCCTTTCGGTAAGACAGTTCTTGTGGAATTGGCAAAGGGATATTTGGAAGCCCATAGAGGGCTATGGTGAAAAAGGAAATATCCTCAGATGAAATCTGGAAAGAAGCTTTCTGAGAAACTGCTCTGTGATGTGTGACTTCCACTCACAGAGTTACATCTGTATTTCGTGGATCTCATTGCTAGCCTTATTTCTGTGGAATCTGAGAACAGATATTTCGGATCCCTTTGAAGACTATAGGGCCAAAGGAAATATCCTCCGATAACAAAGAGAAAGAAGCTTTCTGAGAAACTTCTTTGTGTTCTGTGAAATCATCTCACAGAGTTACAGCTTTCCACTCAAGAAGCCTTTCGCTAAGACAGTTCTTGTGGAATTGGCAAAGTGATATTTAGGAGCCCGTACAGGACTATGGTGAAAAAGGAAATATCCTCAGATGAAATCGGAAAGAAGCTTTCTGAGAAACTGCTTAGTGTTCTGTTAATTCATCTCACAGAATTACATCTGTATTTCGTGGATCTTTTTGCTAGCCTTATTTCTGTGGAATCTGAGAACAGATATTTCGGATCCCTTTGAAGACTATAGGGCCAAAGGAAATATCCTCCGATAACAAAGAGAAAGAAGCTTTCTGAAAAACTTCTTTGTGTTCTGTGAAATCATCTCACAGAGTTACAGCATTCTCCTCAAGAAGCCTTTCGCTAAGACAGTTCTTGTGGAATTGGCAAAGGGATATTTGGAAGCCCATAGGGGCTATGGTGAAAAAGGTAATACCTGAGATGAAATCTGGAAAGAAGCTTTCTGAGAAGCTGCTCTGTGATGTGTGACTTCCACTCACAGAGTTACATCTGTATTTCGTGGATCTCTTTGCTAGCCTTATTTCTGTGGAATCTGAGAACAGATATTTCGGATCCCTTTGAAGACTATAGGGCCAAAGGAAATATCCTCCGATAACAAAGAGAAAGAAGCTTTCTGAGAAACTTCTTTGGGTTCTGTGAAATCATCTCACAGAGTTACAGCTTTCCACTCAAGAAGCCTTTCGCTAAGACAGTTCTTGTGGAATTGGCAAAGGGATATTTGGGAGCCCATAGAGGCCTATGGTGAAAAAGGAAATATCCTCAGATGAAATCTGGAAAGAAGCTTTCTGAGAAACTGCTTAGTGTTCTGTTAATTCATCTCACAGAGTTACATCTGTATTTCGTGGATCTCTTTGCTAGCCTTATTTCTGTGGAATCTGAGAACAGATATTTCGGATCCCTTGGAAGACTATAGGGCCAATGGAAATATCCTCCGATAACAAAGAGAAAGAAGCTTTCTGAGAAACTTCTTTGTGCTCTGTGAAATCATCTCACAGAGTTACAGCTTTCCCCTCAAGAAGCCTTTCGCTAAGACAGTTCTTGTGGAATTGGCAAAGGGATATTTGGAAGCCCATAGAGGGCTATGGTGAAAAAGGAAATATCCTCAGATGAAATCTGGAAAGAAGCTTTCTGAGAAACTGCTCTGTGATGTGTGACTTCCACTCACAGAGTTACATCTGTATTTCGTGGATCTCTTTGCTAGCCTTATTTCTGTGGAATCTGAGAACAGATATTTCGGATCCCTTTGAAGACTATAGGGCCAAAGGAAATATCCTCCGATAACAAAGAGAAAGAAGCTTTCTGAGAAACTTCTTTGTGTTCTGTGAAATCATCTCACAGAGTTACAGCTTTCCCCTCAAGAAGCCTTTCGCTAAGACATTTCTTGTGGAATTGGCAAAGGGATATTTGGGAGCCCATAGAGGCCAATGGTGAAAAAGGAAATATCCTCAGATGAAATCTGGAAAGAATCTCTCTGATAAACTGCTTAGTGTTCTGTTAATTCATCTCACAGAGTTACATCTGTATTTCGTGGATCTCTTTGCTAGCCTTATTTCTGTGGAATCTGAGAACAGATATTTCGGATCCCTTTGGAGACTATAGGGCCAAAGGAAATATCCTCCGATAACAAAGAGAAAGAAGCTTTCTGAGAAACTTCTTTGTGTTCTGTGAAATCATCTCACAGAGTTACAGCTTTCCCCTCAGGAAGCCTTTCCCTAAGACAGTTCTTGTGGAATTGGAAAAGTGATATTTGGAAGCCCTTAGAGGGCTATGGTGAAAAAGGAAATATCCTCAGATGAAATCTGGAAAGAAGCTTTCTGAGAAACTGCTCTGTGATGTGTGACTTCCACTCACAGAGTTACATCTGTATTTCGTGGATCTCTTTGCTAGCCTTATTTCTGTGGAATTTGAGAACAGATATTTCGGATCCCTTTGAAGACTATAGGGTCAAAGGAAATATCCTCCGATAACAAAGAGAAAGAAGCTTTCTGAGAAACTTCCTTGTGTTCTGTGAAATCATCTCACAGAGTTACAGCTTTCCCTTCAAGAAGCCTTTCGCTAAGACAGTTCTTGTAGAATTGGCATAGGGATATTTGGAAGCCCATAGAGGGCTATGGTGAAAAAGGAAATATCCTCATATGAAATCTGGAAAGAAGCTTTCTGAGAAAATGCTCTGTGATGTGAGACTTCCACTCACAGAGTTACATCTGTATTTCGTGGATCTCTTTGCTAGCCTTATTTCTGTGGAATCTGAGAACAGATATTTCAGATCCCTTTGAAGACTATAGGGCCAAAGGAAATATCCTCCGATAACAAAGAGAAAGAAGCTTTCTGAGAAACTTCTTTGTGTTCTGTGAAATCATCTCACAGAGTTACAGCTTTCCCTTCAAGAAGCCATTCCCTTAGACAGTTCTTGTGGAATTGGCAAAGTGATATTTGGAAGCCCATAAAGGGCTATGGTGAAAAACGAAATATCCTCAGATGAAATCTGGAAAGAAGCTTTCTGAGAAAATGCTCTGTGATGTGTGACTTCCACTCACAGAGTTACATCTGTATTTCGTGGATCTCTTTGCTAGCCTTATTTCTGTGGAATCTGAGAACAGATATTTCGGATCCCTTTGAAGACTATAGGGCCAAAGGAAATATCCTCCGATAACAAAGAGAAAGAAGCTTTCTGAGAAACTTCTTTGTGTTCTGTGAAATCATCTCACAGAGTTACAGCTTTCCCCTCAAGAAGCCTTTCGCTAAGACAGTTCTTGTGGAATTGGCAAAGGTATATTTGGGAGCCCATAGAGGCCTATGGTGAAAAAGGAAATATCCTCAGATGAAATCTGGAAAGAAGCTTTCTGAGAAACTGCTTAGTGTTCTGTTAATTCATCTCACAGCGTTACATCTGTATTTCCTGGATCTCTTGGCTAGCCTTATTTCTTTGGAATCTGAGAACAGATATTTCGGATCCCTTTGAAGACTATAGGGCCAAAGGAAATATCCTCCGATAACAAAGAGAAAGAAGCTTTCTGAGAAACTTCTTTGTGTTCTGTGAAATCATCTCACAGAGTTACAGCTTTCCCCTCAAGAAGCCTTTCGCTAAGACAGTTCTTGTGGAATTGGCAAAGGGATATTTGGGAGCCCATAGAGGCCTATGGTGAAAAAGGAAATATCCTCAGATGAAATCTGGAAAGAAGCTTTCTGAGAAACTGCTTAGTGTTCTGTTAATTCATCTCACAGAGTTACATCTGTATTTCGTGGATCTCTTTGCTAGCCTTATTTCTGTGGAATCTGAGAACAGATATTTCGGATCCCTTTGAAGACTATAGGGCCAAAGGAAATATCCTCCGATAACAAAGAGAAAGAAGCTTTCTGAGAAACTTCTTTGTGTTCTGTGAAATCATCTCACAGAGTTACAGCTTTCCCCTCAAGAAGCCTTTCGCTAAGACAGTTCTTGTGGAATTGGCAAAGGGATATTTGGAAGCCCATAGAGGGCTATGGTGAAAAAGGAAATATCCTCAGATGAAATCTGGAAAGAAGCTTTCTGAGAAACTGCTCTGTGATGTGTGACTTCCACTCACAGAGTTACATCTGTATTTCGTGGATCTCTTTGCTAGCCTTATTTCTGTGGAATCTGAGAACAGATATTTCGGATCCCTTTGAAGACTATAGGGCCAAAGGAAATATCCTCCGATAACAAAGAGAAAGAAGCTTTCTGAGAAACTTCTTTGGGTTCTGTGAAATCATCTCACAGAGTTACAGCTTTCCCCTCAAGAAGCCTTTCGCTAAGACAGTTCTTGTGGAATTGGCAAAGGGATATTTGGAAGCCCATAGAGGCCTATGGTGAAAAAGGAAATATCTTCAGATGAAATCTGCAAAGAAGCTTTCTGAGAAACTGCTCTGTGATGTGTGACTTCCACTCACAGAGTTACATCTGTATTTCGTGGATCTCTTTGCTAGCCTTATTTCTGTGGAATCTGAGAACAGATATTTCGGATCCCTTTGAAGACTATAGGGCCAAAGGAAATATCCTCCGATAACAAAGAGAAAGAAGCTTTCTGAGAAACTTCTTTGTGTTCTGTGAAATCATCTCACAGAGTTACAGCTTTCCCCTCAAGAAGCCTTTCGCTAAGACATTTCTTGTGGAATTGGCAAAGGGATATTTGGGAGCCCATAGAGGCCAATGGTGAAAAAGGAAATATCCTCAGATGAAATCTGGAAAGAATCTCTCTGATAAACTGCTTAGTGTTCTGTTAATTCATCTCACAGAGTTACATCTGTATTTCGTGGATCTCTTTGCTAGCCTTATTTCTGTGGAATCTGAGAACAGATATTTCGGATCCCTTTGGAGACTATAGGGCCAAAGGAAATATCCTCCGATAACAAAGAGAAAGAAGCTTTCTGAGAAACTTCTTTGTGTTCTGTGAAATCATCTCACAGAGTTACAGCTTTCCCCTCAGGAAGCCTTTCCCTAAGACAGTTCTTGTGGAATTGGAAAAGTGATATTTGGAAGCCCTTAGAGGGCTATGGTGAAAAAGGAAATATCCTCAGATGAAATCTGGAAAGAAGCTTTCTGAGAAACTGCTCTGTGATGTGTGACTTCCACTCACAGAGTTACATCTGTATTTCGTGGATCTCTTTGCTAGCCTTATTTCTGTGGAATTTGAGAACAGATATTTCGGATCCCTTTGAAGACTATAGGGTCAAAGGAAATATCCTCCGATAACAAAGAGAAAGAAGCTTTCTGAGAAACTTCCTTGTGTTCTGTGAAATCATCTCACAGAGTTACAGCTTTCCCGTCAAGAAGCCTTTCGCTAAGACAGTTCTTGTAGAATTGGCATAGGGATATTTGGAAGCCCATAGAGGGCTATGGTGAAAAAGGAAATATCCTCATATGAAATCTGGAAAGAAGCTTTCTGAGAAAATGCTCTGTGATGTGAGACTTCCACTCACAGAGTTACATCTGTATTTCGTGGATCTCTTTGCTAGCCTTATTTCTGTGGAATCTGAGAACAGATATTTCAGATCCCTTTGAAGACTATAGGGCCAAAGGAAATATCCTCCGATAACAAAGAGAAAGAAGCTTTCTGAGAAACTTCTTTGTGTTCTGTGAAATCATCTCACAGAGTTACAGCTTTCCCTTCAAGAAGCCTTTCCCTTAGACAGTTCTTGTGGAATTGGCAAAGTGATATTTGGAAGCCCATAAAGGGCTATGGTGAAAAACGAAATATCCTCAGATGAAATCTGGAAAGAAGCTTTCTGAGAAAATGCTCTGTGATGTGTGACTTCCACTCACAGAGTTACATCTGTATTTCGTGGATCTCTTTGCTAGCCTTATTTCTGTGGAATCTGAGAACAGATATTTCGGATCCCTTTGAAGACTATAGGGCCAAAGGAAATATCCTCCGATAACAAAGAGAAAGAAGCTTTCTGAGAAACTTCTTTGTGTTCTGTGAAATCATCTCACAGAGTTACAGCTTTCCCTTCAAGAAGCCTTTCGGTAAGACAGTTCTTGTGGAATTGGCAAAGGGATATTTGGAAGCCCATAGAGGGCTATGGTGAAAAAGGAAATATCCTCAGATGAAATCTGGAAAGAAGCTTTCTGAGAAACTGCTCTGTGATGTGTGACTTCCACTCACAGAGTTACATCTGTATTTCGTGGATCTCATTGCTAGCCTTATTTCTGTGGAATCTGAGAACAGATATTTCGGATCCCTTTGAAGACTATAGGGCCAAAGGAAATATCCTCCGATAACAAAGAGAAAGAAGCTTTCTGAGAAACTTCTTTGTGTTCTGTGAAATCATCTCACAGAGTTACAGCTTTCCACTCAAGAAGCCTTTCGCTAAGACAGTTCTTGTGGAATTGGCAAAGTGATATTTAGGAGCCCGTACAGGACTATGGTGAAAAAGGAAATATCCTCAGATGAAATCTGGAAAGAAGCTTTCTGAGAAACTGCTTAGTGTTCTGTTAATTCATCTCACAGAATTACATCTGTATTTCGTGGATCTTTTTGCTAGCCTTATTTCTGTGGAATCTGAGAACAGATATTTCGGATCCCTTTGAAGACTATAGGGCCAAAGGAAATATCCTCCGATAACAAAGAGAAAGAAGCTTTCTGAAAAACTTCTTTGTGTTCTGTGAAATCATCTCACAGAGTTACAGCATTCTCCTCAAGAAGCCTTTCGCTAAGACAGTTCTTGTGGAATTGGCAAAGGGATATTTGGAAGCCCATAGGGGCTATGGTGAAAAAGGTAATACCTGAGATGAAATCTGGAAAGAAGCTTTCTGAGAAGCTGCTCTGTTATGTGTGACTTCCACTCACAGAGTTACATCTGTATTTCGTGGATCTCTTTGCTAGCCTTATTTCTGTGGAATCTGAGAACAGATATTTCGGATCCCTTTGAAGACTATAGGGCCAAAGGAAATATCCTCCGATAACAAAGAGAAAGAAGCTTTCTGAGAAACTTCTTTGTGTTCTGTGAAATCATCTCACAGAGTTACAGCTTTCCCCTCAAGAAGCCTTTCGCTAAGACAGTTCTTGTGGAATTGGCAAAGGTATATTTGGGAGCCCATAGAGGCCTATGGTGAAAAAGGAAATATCCTCAGATGAAATCTGGAAAGAAGCTTTCTGAGAAACTGCTTAGTGTTCTGTTAATTCATCTCACAGCGTTACATCTGTATTTCCTGGATCTCTTGGCTAGCCTTATTTCTTTGGAATCTGAGAACAGATATTTCGGATCCCTTTGAAGACTATAGGGCCAAAGGAAATATCCTCCGATAACAAAGAGAAAGAAGCTTTCTGAGAAACTTCTTTGTGTTCTGTGAAATCATCTCACAGAGTTACAGCTTTCCCCTCAAGAAGCCTTTCGCTAAGACAGTTCTTGTGGAATTGGCAAAGGGATATTTGGGAGCCCATAGAGGCCTATGGTGAAAAAGGAAATATCCTCAGATGAAATCTGGAAAGAAGCTTTCTGAGAAACTGCTTAGTGTTCTGTTAATTCATCTCACAGAGTTACATCTGTATTTCGTGGATCTCTTTGCTAGCCTTATTTCTGTGGAATCTGAGAACAGATATTTCGGATCCCTTTGAAGACTATAGGGCCAAAGGAAATATCCTCCGATAACAAATAGAAAGAAGCTTTCTGAGAAACTTCTTTGTGTTCTGTGAAATCATCTCACAGAGTTACAGCTTTCCCCTCAAGAAGCCTTTCGCTAAGACAGTTCTTGTGGAATTGGCAAAGGGATATTTGGAAGCCCATAGAGGGCTATGGTGAAAAAGGAAATATCCTCAGATGAAATCTGGAAAGAAGCTTTCTGAGAAACTGCTCTGTGATGTGTGACTTCCACTCACAGAGTTACATCTGTATTTCGTGGATCTCTTTGCTAGCCTTATTTCTGTGGAATCTGAGAACAGATATTTCGGATCCCTTTGAAGACTATAGGGCCAAAGGAAATATCCTCCGATAACAAAGAGAAAGAAGCTTTCTGAGAAACTTCTTTGGGTTCTGTGAAATCATCTCACAGAGTTACAGCTTTCCACTCAAGAAGCCTTTCGCTAAGACAGTTCTTGTGGAATTGGCAAAGGGATATTTGGGAGCCCATAGAGGCCTATGGTGAAAAAGGAAATATCCTCAGATGAAATCTGGAAAGAAGCTTTCTGAGAAACTGCTTAGTGTTCTGTTAATTCATCTCACAGAGTTACATCTGTATTTCGTGGATCTCTTTGCTAGCCTTATTTCTGTGGAATCTGAGAACAGATATTTCGGATCCCTTTGAAGACTATAGGGCCAAAGGAAATATCCTCCGATAACAAAGAGAAAGAAGCTTTCTGAGAAACTTCTTTGGGTTCTGTGAAATCATCTCACAGAGTTACAGCTTTCCACTCAAGAAGCCTTTCGCTAAGACAGTTCTTGTGGAATTGGCAAAGGGATATTTGGGAGCCCATAGAGGCCTATGGTGAAAAAGGAAATATCCTCAGATGAAATCTGGAAAGAAGCTTTCTGAGAAACTGCTCTGTGATGTGTGACTTCCACTCACAGAGTTACATCTGTATTTCGTGGATATCTTTGCTAGCCTTATTTCTGTGGAATCTGAGAACAGATATTTCGGATCCCTTTGAAGACTATAGGGCCAAAGGAAATATCCTCCGATAACAAAGAGAAAGAAGCTTTCTGAGAAACTTCTTTGTGTTCTGTGAAATCATCTCACAGAGTTACAGCTTTCCCCTCAAGAAGCCTTTCGCTAAGACATTTCTTGTGGAATTGGCAAAGGGATATTTGGGAGCCCATAGAGGCCAATGGTGAAAAAGGAAATATCCTCAGATGAAATCTGGAAAGAATCTCTCTGATAAACTGCTTAGTGTTCTGTTAATTCATCTCACAGAGTTACATCTGTATTTCGTGGATCTCTTTGCTAGCCTTATTTCTGTGGAATCTGAGAACAGATATTTCGGATCCCTTTGGAGACTATAGGGCCAAAGGAAATATCCTCCGATAACAAAGAGAAAGAAGCTTTCTGAGAAACTTCTTTGTGTTCTGTGAAATCATCTCACAGAGTTACAGCTTTCCCCTCAGGAAGCCTTTCCCTAAGACAGTTCTTGTGGAATTGGAAAAGTGATATTTGGAAGCCCTTAGAGGGCTATGGTGAAAAAGGAAATATCCTCAGATGAAATCTGGAAAGAAGCTTTCTGAGAAACTGCTCTGTGATGTGTGACTTCCACTCACAGAGTTACATCTGTATTTCGTGGATCTCTTTGCTAGCCTTATTTCTGTGGAATTTGAGAACAGATATTTCGGATCCCTTTGAAGACTATAGGGTCAAAGGAAATATCCTCCGATAACAAAGAGAAAGAAGCTTTCTGAGAAACTTCCTTGTGTTCTGTGAAATCATCTCACAGAGTTACAGCTTTCCCGTCAAGAAGCCTTTCGCTAAGACAGTTCTTGTAGAATTGGCATAGGGATATTTGGAAGCCCATAGAGGGCTATGGTGAAAAAGGAAATATCCTCATATGAAATCTGGAAAGAAGCTTTCTGAGAAAATGCTCTGTGATGTGAGACTTCCACTCACAGAGTTACATCTGTATTTCGTGGATCTCTTTGCTAGCCTTATTTCTGTGGAATCTGAGAACAGATATTTCAGATCCCTTTGAAGACTATAGGGCCAAAGGAAATATCCTCCGATAACAAAGAGAAAGAAGCTTTCTGAGAAACTTCTTTGTGTTCTGTGAAATCATCTCACAGAGTTACAGCTTTCCCTTCAAGAAGCCTTTCCCTTAGACAGTTCTTGTGGAATTGGCAAAGTGATATTTGGAAGCCCATAAAGGGCTATGCTGAAAAACGAAATATCCTCAGATGAAATCTGGAAAGAAGCTTTCTGAGAAAATGCTCTGTGATGTGTGACTTCCACTCACAGAGTTACATCTGTATTTCGTGGATCTCTTTGCTAGCCTTATTTCTGTGGAATCTGAGAACAGATATTTCGGATCCCTTTGAAGACTATAGGGCCAAAGGAAATATCCTCCGATAACAAAGAGAAAGAAGCTTTCTGAGAAACTTCTTTGTGTTCTGTGAAATCATCTCACAGAGTTACAGCTTTCCCTTCAAGAAGCCTTTCGGTAAGACAGTTCTTGTGGAATTGGCAAAGGGATATTTGGAAGCCCATAGAGGGCTATGGTGAAAAAGGAAATATCCTCAGATGAAATCTGGAAAGAAGCTTTCTGAGAAACTGCTCTGTGATGTGTGACTTCCACTCACAGAGTTACATCTGTATTTCGTGGATCTCATTGCTAGCCTTATTTCTGTGGAATCTGAGAACAGATATTTCGGATCCCTTTGAAGACTATAGGGCCAAAGGAAATATCCTCCGATAACAAAGAGAAAGAAGCTTTCTGAGAAACTTCTTTGTGTTCAGTGAAATCATCTCACAGAGTTACAGCTTTCCTCTCAAGAAGCCTTTCGCTAAGACAGTTCTTGTGGAATTGGCAAAGTGATATTTAGGAGCCCGTACAGGACTATGGTAAAAAAGGAAATATCCTCAGATGAAATCTGGAAAGAAGCTTTCTGAGAAACTGCTTAGTGTTCTGTTAATTCATCTCACAGAATTACATCTGTATTTCGTGGATCTTTTTGCTAGCCTTATTTCTGTGGAATCTGAGAACAGATATTTCGGATCCCTTTGAAGACTATAGGGCCAAAGGAAATATCCTCCGATAACAAAGAGAAAGAAGCTTTCTGAAAAACTTCTTTGTGTTCTGTGAAATCATCTCACAGAGTTACAGCATTCTCCTCAAGAAGCCTTTCGCTAAGACAGTTCTTGTGGAATTGGCAAAGGGATATTTGGAAGCCCATAGGGGCTATGGTGAAAAAGGTAATACCTGAGATGAAATCTGGAAAGAAGCTTTCTGAGAAGCTGCTCTGTTATGTGTGACTTCCACTCACAGAGTTACATCTGTATTTCGTGGATCTCTTTGCTAGCCTTATTTCTGTGGAATCTGAGAACAGATATTTCGGATCCCTTTGAAGACTATAGGGCCAAAGGAAATATCCTCCGATAACAAAGAGAAAGAAGCTTTCTGAGAAACTTCTTTGTGTTCTGTGAAATCATCTCACAGAGTTACAGCTTTCCCCTCAAGAAGCCTTTCGCTAAGACAGTTCTTGTGGAATTGGCAAAGGTATATTTGGGAGCCCATAGAGGCCTATGGTGAAAAAGGAAATATCCTCAGATGAAATCTGGAAAGAAGCTTTCTGAGAAACTGCTTAGTGTTCTGTTAATTCATCTCACAGCGTTACATCTGTATTTCCTGGATCTCTTGGCTAGCCTTATTTCTTTGAAATCTGAGAACAGATATTTCGGATCCCTTTGAAGACTATAGGGCCAAAGGAAATATCCTCCGATAACAAAGAGAAAGAAGCTTTCTGAGAAACTTCTTTGTGTTCTGTGAAATCATCTCACAGAGTTACAGCTTTCCCCTCAAGAAGCCTTTCGCTAAGACAGTTCTTGTGGAATTGGCAAAGGGATATTTGGGAGCCCATAGAGGCCTATGGTGAAAAAGGAAATATCCTCAGATGAAATCTGGAAAGAAGCTTTCTGAGAAACTGCTTAGTGTTCTGTTAATTCATCTCACAGAGTTACATCTGTATTTCGTGGATCTCTTTGCTAGCCTTATTTCTGTGGAATCTGAGAACAGATATTTCGGATCCCTTTGAAGACTATAGGGCCAAAGGAAATATCCTCCGATAACAAAGAGAAAGAAGCTTTCTGAGAAACTTCTTTGTGTTCTGTGAAATCATCTCACAGAGTTACAGCTTTCCCCTCAAGAAGCCTTTCGCTAAGACAGTTCTTGTGGAATTGGCAAAGGGATATTTGGAAGCCCATAGAGGGCTATGGTGAAAAAGGAAATATCCTCAGATGAAATCTGGAAAGAAGCTTTCTGAGAAACTGCTCTGTGATGTGTGACTTCCACTCACAGAGTTACATCTGTATTTCGTGGATCTCTTTGCTAGCCTTATTTCTGTGGAATCTGAGAACAGATATTTCGGATCCCTTTGAAGACTATAGGGCCAAAGGAAATATCCTCCGATAACAAAGAGAAAGAAGCTTTCTGAGAAACTTCTTTGGGTTCTGTGAAATCATCTCACAGAGTTACAGCTTTCCACTCAAGAAGCCTTTCGCTAAGACAGTTCTTGTGGAATTGGCAAAGGGATATTTGGGAGCCCATAGAGGCCTATGGTGAAAAAGGAAATATCCTCAGATGAAATCTGGAAAGAAGCTTTCTGAGAAACTGCTTAGTGTTCTGTTAATTCATCTCACAGAGTTACATCTGTATTTCGTGGATCTCTTTGCTAGCCTTATTTCTGTGGAATCTGAGAACAGATATTTCGGATCCCTTGGAAGACTATAGGGCCAATGGAAATATCCTCCGATAACAAAGAGAAAGAAGCTTTCTGAGAAACTTCTTTGTGCTCTGTGAAATCATCTCACAGAGTTACAGCTTTCCCCTCAAGAAGCCTTTCGCTAAGACAGTTCTTGTGGAATTGGCAAAGGGATATTTGGAAGCCCATAGAGGGCAATGGTGAAAAAGGAAATATCCTCAGATGAAATCTGGAAAGAAGCTTTCTGAGAAACTGCTCTGTGATGTGTGACTTCCACTCACAGAGTTACATCTGTATTTCGTGGATCTCTTTGCTAGCCTTATTTCTGTGGAATCTGAGAACAGATATTTCGGATCCCTTTGAAGACTATAGGGCCAAAGGAAATATCCTCCGATAACAAAGAGAAAGAAGCTTTCTGAGAAACTTCTTTGTGTTCTGTGAAATCATCTCACAGAGTTACAGCTTTCCCCTCAAGAAGCCTTTCGCTAAGACAGTTCTTGTGGAATTGGCAAAGGGATATTTGGGAGCCCATAGAGGCCTATGGTGAAAAAGGAAATATCCTCAGATGAAATCTGGAAAGAAGCTTTCTGAGAAACTGCTCTGTGATGTGTGACTTCCACTCACAGAGTTACATCTGTATTTCGTGGATCTCTTTGCTAGCCTTATTTCTGTGGAATTTGAGAACAGATATTTCGGATCCCTTTGAAGACTATAGGGTCAAAGGAAATATCCTCCGATAACAAAGAGAAAGAAGCTTTCTGAGAAACTTCCTTGTGTTCTGTGAAATCATCTCACAGAGTTACAGCATTCTCCTCAAGAAGCCTTTCGCTAAGACAGTTCTTGTGGAATTGGCAAAGGGATATTTGGAAGCCCATAGGGGCTATGGTGAAAAAGGTAATACCTGAGATGAAATCTGGAAAGAAGCTTTCTGAGAAGCTGCTCTGTTATGTGTGACGTCCACTCACAGAGTTACATCTGTATTTCGTGGATCTCTTTGCTAGCCTTATTTCTGTGGAATCTGAGAACAGATATTTCGGATCCCTTTGAAGACTATAGGGCCAAAGGAAATATCCTCCGATAACAAAGAGAAAGAAGCTTTCTGAGAAACTTCTTTGTGTTCTGTGAAATCATCTCACAGAGTTACAGCTTTCCCCTCAAGAAGCCTTTCGCTAAGACAGTTCTTGTGGAATTGGCAAAGGGATATTTGGGAGCCCATAGAGGCCTATGGTGAAAAAGGAAATATCCTCAGATGAAATCTGGAAAGAAGCTTTCTGAGAAACTGCTTAGTGTTCTGTTAATTCATCTCACAGCGTTACATCTGTATTTCCTGGATCTCTTGGCTAGCCTTATTTCTTTGGAATCTGAGAACAGATATTTCGGATCCCTTTGAAGACTATAGGGCCAAAGGAAATATCCTCCGATAACAAAGAGAAAGAAGCTTTCTGAGAAACTTCTTTGTGTTCTGTGAAATCATCTCACAGAGTTACAGCTTTCCCCTCAAGAAGCCTTTCGCTAAGACAGTTCTTGTGGAATTGGCAAAGGGATATTTGGGAGCCCATAGAGGCCTATGGTGAAAAAGGAAATATCCTCAGATGAAATCTGGAAAGAAGCTTTCTGAGAAACTGCTTAGTGTTCTGTTAATTCATCTCACAGAGTTACATCTGTATTTCGTGGATCTCTTTGCTAGCCTTATTTCTGTGGAATCTGAGAACAGATATTTCGGATCCCTTTGAAGACTATAGGGCCAAAGGAAATATCCTCCGATAACAAAGAGAAAGAAGCTTTCTGAGAAACTTCTTTGTGTTCTGTGAAATCATCTCACAGAGTTACAGCTTTCCCCTCAAGAAGCCTTTCGCTAAGACAGTTCTTGTGGAATTGGCAAAGGGATATTTGGAAGCCCATAGAGGGCTATGGTGAAAAAGGAAATATCCTCAGATGAAATCTGGAAAGAAGCTTTCTGAGAAACTGCTCTGTGATGTGTGACTTCCACTCACAGAGTTACATCTGTATTTCGTGGATCTCTTTGCTAGCCTTATTTCTGTGGAATCTGAGAACAGATATTTCGGATCCCTTTGAAGACTATAGGGCCAAAGGAAATATCCTCCGATAACAAAGAAAAAGAAGCTTTCTGAGAAACTTCTTTGGGTTCTGTGAAATCATCTCACAGAGTTACAGCTTTCCACTCAAGAAGCCTTTCGCTAAGACAGTTCTTGTGGAATTGGCAAAGGGATATTTGGGAGCCCATAGAGGCCTATGGTGAAAAAGGAAATATCCTCAGATGAAATCTGGAAAGAAGCTTTCTGAGAAACTGCTTAGTGTTCTGTTAATTCATCTCACAGAGTTACATCTGTATTTCGTGGATCTCTTTGCTAGCCTTATTTCTGTGGAATCTGAGAACAGATATTTCGGATCCCTTGGAAGACTATAGGGCCAATGGAAATATCCTCCGATAACAAAGAGAAAGAAGCTTTCTGAGAAACTTCTTTGTGCTCTGTGAAATCATCTCACAGAGTTACAGCTTTCCCCTCAAGAAGCCTTTCGCTAAGACAGTTCTTGTGGAATTGGCAAAGGGATATTTGGAAGCCCATAGAGGGCTATGGTGAAAAAGGAAATATCCTCAGATGAAATCTGGAAAGAAGCTTTCTGAGAAACTGCTCTGTGATGTGTGACTTCCACTCACAGAGTTACATCTGTATTTCGTGGATCTCTTTGCTAGCCTTATTTCTGTGGAATCTGAGAACAGATATTTCGGATCCCTTTGAAGACTATAGGGCCAAAGGAAATATCCTCCGATAACAAAGAGAAAGAAGCTTTCTGAGAAACTTCTTTGTGTTCTGTGAAATCATCTCACAGAGTTACAGCTTTCCCCTCAAGAAGCCTTTCGCTAAGACAGTTCTTGTGGAATTGGCAAAGGGATATTTGGAAGCCCATAGAGGGCTATGGTGAAAAAGGAAATATCCTCAGATGAAATCTGGAAAGAAGCTTTCTGAGAAACTGCTCTGTGATGTGTGACTTCCACTCACAGAGTTACATCTGTATTTCGTGGATCTCTTTGCTAGCCTTATTTCTGTGGAATCTGAGAACAGATATTTCGGATCCCTTTGAAGACTATAGGGCCAAAGGAAATATCCTCCGATAACAAAGAGAAAGAAGCTTTCTGAGAAACTTCTTTGGGTTCTGTGAAATCATCTCACAGAGTTACAGCTTTCCACTCAAGAAGCCTTTCGCTAAGACAGTTCTTGTGGAATTGGCAAAGGGATATTTGGGAGCCCATAGAGGCCTATGGTGAAAAAGGAAATATCCTCAGATGAAATCTGGAAAGAAGCTTTCTGAGAAACTGCTTAGTGTTCTGTTAATTCATCTCACAGAGTTACATCTGTATTTCGTGGATCTCTTTGCTAGCCTTATTTCTGTGGAATCTGAGAACAGATATTTCGGATCCCTTGGAAGACTATAGGGCCAAAGGAAATATCCTCCGATAACAAAGAGAAAGAAGCTTTCTGAGAAACTTCTTTGTGTTCTGTGAAATCATCTCACAGAGTTACAGCTTTCCCCTCAGGAAGCCTTTCCCTAAGAAAGTTCTTGTGGAATTGGAAAAGTGATATTTGGAAGCCCTTAGAGGGCTATGGTGAAAAAGGAAATATCCTCAGATGAAATCTGGAAAGAAGCTTTCTGAGAAACTGCTCTGTGATGTGTGACTTCCACTCACAGAGTTACATCTGTATTTCGTGGATCTCTTTGCTAGCCTTATTTCTGTGGAATCTCAGAACAGATATTTCGGATCCCTTTGAAGACTATAGGGTCAAAGGAAATATCCTCCGATAACAAAGAGAAAGAAGCTTTCTGAGAAACTTCCTTGTGTTCTGTGAAATCACCTCACAGAGTTACAGCTTTCCCTTCAAGAAGCCTTTCGCTAAGACAGTTCTTGTAGAATTGGCATAGGGATATTTGGAAGCCCATAGAGGGCTATGGTGAAAAAGGAAATATCCTCATATGAAATCTGGAAAGAAGCTTTCTGAGAAAATGCTCTGTGATGTGAGACTTCCACTCACAGAGTTACATCTGTATTTCGTGGATCTCTTTGCTAGCCTTATTTCTGTGGAATCTGAGAACAGATATTTCAGATCCCTTTGAAGACTATAGGGCCAAAGGAAATATCCTCCGATAACAAAGAGAAAGAAGCTTTCTGAGAAACTTCTTTGTGTTCTGTGAAATCATCTCACAGAGATACAGCTTTCCCTTCAAGAAGCCTTTCCCTTAGACAGTTCTTGTGGAATTGGCAAAGTGATATTTGGAAGCCCATAAAGGGCTATGGTGAAAAAGGAAATATCCTCAGATGAAATCTGGAAAGAAGCTTTCTGAGAAAATGCTCTGTGATGTGTGACTTCCACTCACAGAGTTACATCTGTATTTCGTGGATCTCTTTGCTAGCCTTATTTCTGTGGAATCTGAGAACAGATATTTCGGATCCCTTTGAAGACTATAGGGCCAAAGGAAATATCCTCCGATAACAAAGAGAAAGAAGCTTTCTGAGAAACTTCTTTGTGTTCTGTGAAATCATCTCACAGAGTTACAGCTTTCCCCTCAAGAAGCCTTTCGCTAAGACAGTTCTTGTGGAATTGGCAAAGTGATATTTAGGAGCCCGTACAGGACTATGGTGAAAAAGGAAATATCCTCAGATGAAATCTGGAAAGAAGCTTTCTGAGAAACTGCTTAGTGTTCTGTTAATTCATCTCACAGAATTACATCTGTATTTCGTGGATCTCTTTGCTAGCCTTATTTCTGTGGAATCTGAGAACAGATATTTCGGATCCCTTTGAAGACTATAGGGCCAAAGGAAATATCCTCCGATAACAAAGAGAAAGAAGCTTTCTGAGAAACTTCTTTGTGTTCTGTGAAATCATCTCACAGAGTTACAGCTTTCCCCTCAAGAAGCCTTTCGCTAAGACAGTTCTTGTGGAATTGGCAAAGGGATATTTGGGAGCCCATAGAGGCCTATGGTGAAAAAGGAAATATCCTCAGATGAAATCTGGAAAGAAGCTTTCTGAGAAACTGCTTAGTGTTCTGTTAATTCATCTCACAGAGTTACATCTGTATTTCGTGGATCTCTTTGCTAGCCTTATTTCTGTGGAATCTGAGAACAGATATTTCGGATCCCTTTGAAGACTATAGGGCCAAAGGAAATATCCTCCGATAACAAAGAGAAAGAAGCTTTCTGAGAAACTTCTTTGTGTTCTGTGAAATCATCTCACAGAGTTACAGCTTTCCCCTCAAGAAGCCTTTCGCTAAGACAGTTCTTGTGGAATTGGCAAAGGGATATTTGGAAGCCCATAGAGGGCTATGGTGAAAAAGGAAATATCCTCAGATGAAATCTGGAAAGAAGCTTTCTGAGAAACTGCTCTGTGATGTGTGACTTCCACTCACAGAGTTACATCTGTATTTCGTGGATCTCTTTGCTAGCCTTATTTCTGTGGAATCTGAGAACAGATATTTCGGATCCCTTTGAAGACTATAGGGCCAAAGGAAATATCCTCCGATAACAAAGAGAAAGAAGCTTTCTGAGAAACTTCTTTGGGTTCTGTGAAATCATCTCACAGAGTTACAGCTTTCCACTCAAGAAGCCTTTCGCTAAGACAGTTCTTGTGGAATTGGCAAAGGGATATTTGGGAGCCCATAGAGGCCTATGGTGAAAAAGGAAATATCCTCAGATGAAATCTGGAAAGAAGCTTTCTGAGAAACTGCTTAGTGTTCTGTTAATTCATCTCACAGAGTTACATCTGTATTTCGTGGATCTCTTTGCTAGCCTTATTTCTGTGGAATCTGAGAACAGATATTTCGGATCCCTTGGAAGACTATAGGGCCAATGGAAATATCCTCCGATAACAAAGAGAAAGAAGCTTTCTGAGAAACTTCTTTGTGCTCTGTGAAATCATCTCACAGAGTTACAGCTTTCCCCTCAAGAAGCCTTTCGCTAAGACAGTTCTTGTGGAATTGGCAAAGGGATATTTGGAAGCCCATAGAGGGCTATGGTGAAAAAGGAAATATCCTCAGATGAAATCTGGAAAGAAGCTTTCTGAGAAACTGCTCTGTGATGTGTGACTTCCACTCACAGAGTTACATCTGTATTTCGTGGATCTCTTTGCTAGCCTTATTTCTGTGGAATCTGAGAACAGATATTTCGGATCCCTTTGAAGACTATAGGGCCAAAGGAAATATCCTCCGATAACAAAGAGAAAGAAGCTTTCTGAGAAACTTCTTTGTGTTCTGTGAAATCATCTCACAGAGTTACAGCTTTCCCCTCAAGAAGCCTTTCGCTAAGACAGTTCTTGTGGAATTGGCAAAGGGATATTTGGAAGCCCATAGAGGGCTATGGTGAAAAAGGAAATATCCTCAGATGAAATCTGGAAAGAAGCTTTCTGAGAAACTGCTCTGTGATGTGTGACTTCCACTCACAGAGTTACATCTGTATTTCGTGGATCTCTTTGCTAGCCTTATTTCTGTGGAATCTGAGAACAGATATTTCGGATCCCTTTGAAGACTATAGGGCCAAAGGAAATATCCTCCGATAACAAAGAGAAAGAAGCTTTCTGAGAAACTTCTTTGGGTTCTGTGAAATCATCTCACAGAGTTACAGCTTTCCACTCAAGAAGCCTTTCGCTAAGACAGTTCTTGTGGAATTGGCAAAGGGATATTTGGGAGCCCATAGAGGCCTATGGTGAAAAAGGAAATATCCTCAGATGAAATCTGGAAAGAAGCTTTCTGAGAAACTGCTTAGTGTTCTGTTAATTCATCTCACAGAGTTACATCTGTATTTCGTGGATCTCTTTGCTAGCCTTATTTCTGTGGAATCTGAGAACAGATATTTCGGATCCCTTGGAAGACTATAGGGCCAAAGGAAATATCCTCCGATAACAAAGAGAAAGAAGCTTTCTGAGAAACTTCTTTGTGTTCTGTGAAATCATCTCACAGAGTTACAGCTTTCCCCTCAGGAAGCCTTTCCCTAAGAAAGTTCTTGTGGAATTGGAAAAGTGATATTTGGAAGCCCTTAGAGGGCTATGGTGAAAAAGGAAATATCCTCAGATGAAATCTGGAAAGAAGCTTTCTGAGAAACTGCTCTGTGATGTGTGACTTCCACTCACAGAGTTACATCTGTATTTCGTGGATCTCTTTGCTAGCCTTATTTCTGTGGAATCTCAGAACAGATATTTCGGATCCCTTTGAAGACTATAGGGTCAAAGGAAATATCCTCCGATAACAAAGAGAAAGAAGCTTTCTGAGAAACTTCCTTGTGTTCTGTGAAATCACCTCACAGAGTTACAGCTTTCCCTTCAAGAAGCCTTTCGCTAAGACAGTTCTTGTAGAATTGGCATAGGGATATTTGGAAGCCCATAGAGGGCTATGGTGAAAAAGGAAATATCCTCATATGAAATCTGGAAAGAAGCTTTCTGAGAAAATGCTCTGTGATGTGAGACTTCCACTCACAGAGTTACATCTGGATTTCGTGGATCTCTTTGCTAGCCTTATTTCTGTGGAATCTGAGAACAGATATTTCAGATCCCTTTGAAGACTATAGGGCCAAAGGAAATATCCTCCGATAACAAAGAGAAAGAAGCTTTCTGAGAAACTTCTTTGTGTTCTGTGAAATCATCTCACAGAGTTACAGCTTTCCCTTCAAGAAGCCTTTCCCTTAGACAGTTCTTGTGGAATTGGCAAAGTGATATTTGGAAGCCCATAAAGGGCTATGGTGAAAAAGGAAATATCCTCAGATGAAATCTGGAAAGAAGCTTTCTGAGAAAATGCTCTGTGATGTGTGACTTCCACTCACAGAGTTACATCTGTATTTCGTGGATCTCTTTGCTAGCCTTATTTCTGTGGAATCTGAGAACAGATATTTCGGATCCCTTTGAAGACTAAAGGGCCAAAGGAAATATCCTCCGATAACAAAGAGAAAGAAGCTTTCTGAGAAACTTCTTTGTGTTCTGTGAAATCATCTCACAGAGTTACAGCTTTCCCCTCAAGAAGCCTTTCGCTAAGACAGTTCTTGTGGAATTGGCAAAGTGATATTTAGGAGCCCGTACAGGACTATGGTGAAAAAGGAAATATCCTCAGATGAAATCTGGAAAGAAGCTTTCTGAGAAACTGCTTAGTGTTCTGTTAATTCATCTCACAGAATTACATCTGTATTTCGTGGATCTCTTTGCTAGCCTTATTTCTGTGGAATCTGAGAACAGATATTTCGGATCCCTTTGAAGACTATAGGGCCAAAGGAAATATCCTCCGATAACAAAGAGAAAGAAGCTTTCTGAGAAACTTCTTTGTGTTCTGTCAAATCATCTCACAGAGTTACAGCTTTCCCCTCAAGAAGCCTTTCGCTAAGACATTTCTTGTGGAATTGGCAAAGGGATATTTGGGAGCCTATAGAGGCCTATGGTGAAAAAGGAAATATCCTCAGATGAAATCTGGAAAGAAGCTTTCTGAGAAACTGCTTAGTGTTCTGTTAATTCATCTCACAGAGTTACATCTGTATTTCGTGGATCTCTTTGCTAGCCTTATTTCTGTGGAATCTGAGAACAGATATTTCGGATCCCTTTGAAGACTATAGGGACAAAGGAAATATCCTCCGATAACAAAGAGAAAGAAGCTTTCTGAGAAACTTCTTTGTGTTCTGTGAAATCATCTCACAGAGTTACAGCTTTCCCCTCAGGAATCCTTTCCCTAAGAAAGTTCTTGTGGAATTGGAAAAGTGATATTTGGAAGCCCTTAGAGGGCTATGGTGAAAAAGGAAATATCCTCAGATGAAATCTGGAAAGAAGCTTTCTGAGAAACTGCTCTGTGATGTGTGACTTCCACTCACAGAGTTACATCTGTATTTCGTGGATCTCTTTGCTAGCCTTATTTCTGTGGAATCTCAGAACAGATATTTCGGATCCCTTTGAAGACTATAGGGTCAAAGGAAATATCCTCCGATAACAAAGAGAAAGAAGCTTTCTGAGAAACTTCCTTGTGTTCTGTGAAATCACCTCACAGAGTTACAGCTTTCCCTTCAAGAAGCCTTTCGCTAAGACAGTTCTTGTAGAATTGGCATAGGGATATTTGGAAGCCCATAGAGGGCTATGGTGAAAAAGGAAATATCCTCATATGAAATCTGGAAAGAAGCTTTCTGAGAAAATGCTCTGTGATGTGAGACTTCCACTCACAGAGTTACATCTGTATTTCGTGGATCTCTTTGCTAGCCTTATTTCTGTGGAATCTGAGAACAGATATTTCAGATCCCTTTGAAGACTATAGGGCCAAAGGAAATATCCTCCGATAACAAAGAGAAAGAAGCTTTCTGAGAAACTTCTTTGTGTTCTGTGAAATCATCTCACAGAGTTACAGCTTTCCCTTCAAGAAGCCTTTCCCTTAGACAGTTCTTGTGGAATTGGCAAAGTGATATTTGGAAGCCCATAAAGGGCTATGGTGAAAAAGGAAATATCCTCAGATGAAATCTGGAAAGAAGCTTTCTGAGAAAATGCTCTGTGATGTGTGACTTCCACTCACAGAGTTACATCTGTATTTCGTGGATCTCTTTGCTAGCCTTATTTCTGTGGAATCTGAGAACAGATATTTCGGATCCCTTTGAAGACTATAGGGCCAAAGGAAATATCCTCCGATAACAAAGAGAAAGAAGCTTTCTGAGAAACTTCTTTGTGTTCTGTGAAATCATCTCACAGAGTTACAGCTTTCCACTCAAGAAGCCTTTCGCTAAGACAGTTCTTGTGGAATTGGCAAAGTGATATTTAGGAGCCCGTACAGGACTATGGTGAAAAAGGAAATATCCTCAGATGAAATCTGGAAAGAAGCTTTCTGAGAAACTGCTTAGTGTTCTGTTAATTCATCTCACAGAATTACATCTGTATTTCGTGGATCTCTTTGCTAGCCTTATTTCTGTGGAATCTGAGAACAGATATTTCGGATCCCTTTGAAGACTATAGGGCCAAAGGAAATATCCTCCGATAACAAAGAGAAAGAAGCTTTCTGAGAAACTTCTTTGTGTTCTGTGAAATCATCTCACAGAGTTACAGCATTCTCCTCAAGAAGCCTTTCGAAAAGACAGTTCTTGTGGAATTGGCAAAGGGATATTTGGAAGCCCATAGGGGCTATGGTGAAAAAGGTAATACCTGAGATGAAATCTGGAAAGAAGCTTTCTGAGAAGCTGCTCTGTTATGTGTGACTTCCACTCACAGAGTTACATCAGTATTTCGTGGATCTCTTTGCTAGCCTTATTTCTGTGGAATCTGAGAACAGATATTTCGCATCCCTTTGAAGACTATAGGGCCAAAGGAAATATCCTCCGATAACAAAGAGAAAGAAGCTTTCTGAGAAACTTCTTTGTGTTCTGTGAAATCATCTCACAGAGTTACAGCTTTCCCCTCAAGAAGCCTTTCGCTAAGACAGTTCTTGTGGAATTGGCAAAGGTATATTTGGGAGCCCACAGAGGCCTATGGTGAAAAAGGAAATATCCTCAGATGAAATCTGGAAAGAAGCTTTCTGAGAAACTGCTCTGTAATGTGTGACTTCCACTCACAGAGTTACATCTGTATTTCGTGGATCTCTTTGCTAGCCTTATTTCTGTGGAATCTGAGAACAGATATTTCGGATCCCTTTGAAGACTATAGGGCCAAAGGAAATATCCTCCGATAACAAAGAGAAAGAAGCTTTCTGAGAAACTTCTTTGTGTTCTGTGAAATCATCTCACAGAGTTACAGCTTTCCCCTCAAGAAGCCTTTCGCTAAGACAGTTCTTGTGGAATTGGCAAAGGGATATTTGGGAGCCCATAGAGGCCTAAGTTGAAAAAGGAAATATCCTCAGATGAAATCTGGAAAGAAGCTTTCTGAGAAACTGCTCTGTGATGTGTGACTTCCACTCACAGAGTTACTTCTGTATTTCGTGGATCTCTTTGCTAGCCTTATTTCTGTGGAATCTGAGAACAGATATTTCGGATCCCTTTGAAGACTGTAGGGCCAAAGGAAATATCCTCCGATAACAAAGAGAAAGAAGCTTTCTGAGAAACTTCTTTGTGTTCTGTGAAATCATCTCACAGAGTTACAGCTTTCCCCTCAAGAAGCCTTTCGCTAAGACAGTTCTTGTGGAATTGGCAAAGTGATATTTGGAAGCCCATAGAGGGCTATGGTGAAAAAGGAAATATCCTCAGATGAAATCTGGAAAGAAGCTTTCTGAGAAACTGCTCTGTGATGTGTGACTTCCACTCACAGAGTTACATCTGTATTTCGTGGATCTCTTTGCTAGCCTTATTTCTGTGGAATCTGAGAACAGATATTTCGGATCCCTTTGAAGACTATAGGGCCAAAGGAAATATCCTCCGATAAAAAAGAGAAAGAAGCTTTCTGAGAAACTTCTTTGTGTTCTGTGAAATCATCTCACAGAGTTACAGCTTTCCACTCAAGAAGCCTTTCGCTAAGACAGTTCTTGTGGAATTGGCAAAGGGATATTTGGGAGCCCATAGAGGCCTATGGTGAAAAAGGAAATATCCTCAGATGAAATCTGGAAAGAAGCTTGCTGAGAAACTGCTTAGTGTTCTGTTAATTCATCTCACAGAGTTACATCTGTATTTCGTGGATCTCTTTGCTAGCCTTATTTCTGTGGAATCTGAGAACAGATATTTCGGATCCCTTTGAAGACTATAGGGCCAAAGGAAATATCCTCCGATAACAAAGAGAAAGAAGCTTTCTGAGAAACTTCTTTGTGTTCTGTGAAATCATCTCACAGAGTTACAGCTTTCCATTCAAGGAGCCTTTCGCTAAGACAGTTCTTGTGGAATTGGCAAAGTGATATTTGGGAGCCCATAGAGGATTATGGTGAAAAAGGAAATATCCTCAGATGAAATCTGGAAAGAAGCTTTCGGAGAAACTACTTAGAGTTCTGTTAATTCATCTCACAGAGTTACATCTGTATTTCGTGGATCTCTTTGCTAGCCTTTTTTCTGTGGAATCTGAGAACAGATATTTCGGATCCCTTTGAAGACTATATGGCCAAGGAAATATCCTCCGATAACAAAGGGAAAGAAGCTTTCTGAGAAACTTCTTTGTGTTCTGTGAAATCATCTCACAGAGTTACATCTTTCCCCTCAAGAAGCCTTTCGCTAAGACAGTTCTTGTGGAATTGGCAAAGGGATATTTGAAAGCCCATAGAGGGCTATGGTGAAAAAGGAAATATCCTCAGATGAAATCTGGAAAGAAGCTTTATGAGAAACTGCTCTGTGATGTGTGACTTCCACTCACAGAGTTACATCTGTATTTCCTGGATCTCTTTGCTAGCCTTATTTCTGTGGAATCTGAGAACAGATATTTCGGATCCCTTTGAAGACTATAGGGCCAAAGGAAATATCCTCCGATAACAAAGAGAAAGAAGCTTTCTGAGAAACTTCTTTGTGTTCTGTGAAATCATCTCACAGAGTTACAGCTTTCCCCTCAAGAAGCCTTTCGCTAAGACAGTTCTTGTGGAATTGGCAAAGGTATATATGGGAGCCCATAGAGGCCTAAGGTGAAAAAGGAAATATCCTCAGATGAAATCTGGAAAGAAGCTTTCTGAGAAACTGCTTAGTGTTCTGTTTATTCATCTCACAGAGTTACATCTGTATTTCCTGGATCTCTTGGCTAGCCTTATTTCTGTGGAATCTGAGAACAGATATTTCGGATCCCTTTGAAGACTATAGGGCCAAAGGAAATATCCTCCGATAACAAAGAGAAAGAAGCTTTCTGAGAAACTTCTTTGTGTTCTGTGAAATCATCTCACAGAGTTACAGCTTTCCCCTCAAGAAGCCTTTCGCTAAGACAGTTCTTGTGGAATTGGCAAAGGGATATTTGGAAGCCCATAGAGGGCTATGGTGAAAAAGGAAATATCCTCAGATGAAATCTGGAAAGAAGCTTTCTGAGAAACAGTTCTGTGATGTGTGACTTCCACTCACAGAGTTACATCTGTATTTCGTGGATCTCTTTGCTAGCCTTATTTCTGTGGAATCTGAGAACAGATATTTCGGATCCCTTTGAAGACTATAGGGCCAAAGGAAATATCCTCCGATAACAAAGAGAAAGACGCTGTCTGAGAAACTTCTTTGTGTTCTGTGAAATCATCTCACAGAGTTACAGCTTTCCCCTCAAGAAGCCTTTCGCTTAGACAGTTCTTGTGGAATTGGCAAAGGGATATTTGGAAGCCCATAGAGGGCTATGCTGAAAAGGGAAATATCCTCAGATGATATCTGGAAAGAAGCTTTCTGAGAAACTGCTCTGTGATGTGTGACTTCCACTCACAGAGTTACATCTGTATTTCGTGGATCTCTTTACTAGCCTTATTTCTGTGGAATCTGAGAACAGATATTTCGGATCCCTTTGAAGACTATAGGGCCAAAGGAAATATCCTCCGATAAAAAAGAGAAAGAAGCTTTCTGAGAAACTTCTTTGTGTTCTGTGAAATCATCTCACAGAGTTACAGCTTTCCATTCAAGGAGCCTTTCGCTAAGACAGTTCTTGTGGAATTGGCAAAGTGATATTTGGGAGCCCATAGAGGATTATGGTGAAAAAGGAAATATCCTCAGATGAAATCTGGAAAGAAGCTTTCGGAGAAACTGCTTAGAGTTCTGTTAATTCATCTCACAGAGTTACATCTGTATTTCGTGGATCTCTTTGCTAGCCTTTTTTCTGTGGAATCTGAGAACAGATATTTCGGATCCCTTTGAAGACTATATGGCCAAGGAAATATCCTCCGATAACAAAGGGAAAGAAGCTTTCTGAGAAACTTCTTTGTGTTCTGTGAAATCATCTCACAGAGTTACATCTTTCCCCTCAAGAAGCCTTTCGCTAAGACAGTTCTTGTGGAATTGGCAAAGGGATATTTGGAAGCCCATAGAGGGCTATGGTGAAAAAGGAAATATCCTCAGATGAAATCTGGAAAGAAGCTTTCTGAGAAACTGCTCTGTGATGTGTGACTTCCACTCACAGAGTTACATCTGTATTTCCTGGATCTCTTTGCTAGCCTTATTTCTGTGGAATCTGAGAACAGATATTTCGGATCCCTTTGAAGACTATAGGGCCAAAGGAAATATCCTCCGATAACAAAGAGAAAGAAGCTTTCTGAGAAACTTCTTTGTGTTCTGTGAAATCATCTCACAGAGTTACAGCTTTCCCCTCAAGAAGCCTTTCGCTAAGACAGTTCTTGTGGAATTGGCAAAGGTATATTTGGGAGCCCATAGAGGCCAATGGTGAAAAAGGAAATATCCTCAGATGAAATCTGGAAAGAAGCTTTCTGAGAAACTGCTTAGTGTTCTGTTTATTCATCTCACAGAGTTACATCTGTATTTCCTGGATCTCTTGGCTAGCCTTATTTCTGTGGAATCTGAGAACAGATATTTCGGATCCCTTTGAAGACTATAGGGCCAAAGGAAATATCCTCCGATAACAAAGAGAAAGAAGCTTTCTGAGAAACTTCTTTGTGTTCTGTGAAATCATCTCACAGAGTTACAGCTTTCCCCTCAAGAAGCCTTTCGCTAAGACAGTTCTTGTGGAATTGGCAAAGGGATATTTGGAAGCACATAGAGGGCTATGGTGAAAAAGGAAATATCCTCAGATGAAATCTGGAAAGAAGCTTTCTGAGAAACTGTTCTGTGATGTGTGACTTCCACTCACAGAGTTACATCTGTATTTCGTGGATCTCTTTGCTAGCCTTATTTCTGTGGAATCTGAGAACAGATATTTCGGATCCCTTTGAAGACTATAGGGCCAAAGGAAATATCCTCCGATAACAAAGAGAAAGACGCTGTCTGAAAACTTCTTTGTGTTCTGTGAAATCATCTCACAGAGTTACAGCTTTCCCCTCAAGAAGCCTTTCGCTTAGACAGTTCTTGTGGATTTGGCAAAGGGATATTTGCAAGCCCATAGAGGGCTATGCTGAAAAGGGAAATATCCTCAGATGAAATCTGGAAGGAAGCTTTCTGAGAAACTGCTCTGTGATGTGTGACTTCCACTCACAGAGTTACATCTGTATTTCCTGGATCTCTTTGCTAGCCTTATTTCTGTGGAATCTGAGAACAGATATTTCGGATCCCTTTGAAGACTATAGGGCCAAAGGAAATATCCTCCGATAACAAGGAGAAAGAAGCTTTCTGAGAAACTTCTTTGTGTTCTGTCAAATCATCTCACAGAGTTACAGCTTTCCCCTCAAGAAGCCTTTCGCTAAGACATTTCTTGTGGAATTGGCAAAGGGATATTTGGGAGCCTATAGAGGCCTATGGTGAAAAAGGAAATATCCTCAGATGAAATCTGGAAAGAAGCTTTCTGAGAAACTGCTTAGTGTTCTGTTAATTCATCTCACAGAGTTACTTCTGTATTTCGTGGATCTCTTGGCTAGCCTTATTTCTGTGGAATCTGAGAACAGATATTTCGGATCCCTTTGAAGACTATAGGGCCAAAGGAAATATCCTCCGATAACAAAGAGAAATAAGCTTTCTGAGAAACTTCTTTGTGTTCTGTGAAATCATCTCACAGAGTTACAGCTTTCCCTTCAAGAAGCCTTTCGCTAAGACAGTTCTTGTGGAATTGGCAAAGTGATATTTGGAAGCCCATAGAGGCCTATGGTGAAAAAGGAAATATCCTCAGATGAAATGTGGAAAGAAGCTTTCTGAGAAACTGCTCTGTGATGTGTGACTTCCACTCACAGAGTTACATCTGTATTTCGTGGATCTCTTTGCTAGCCTTATTTCTGTGGAATCTGAGAACAGATATTTCGGATCCCTTTGAAGACTATAGGGCCAAAGGAAATATCCTCCGATAACAAAGAGAAAGAAGCTTTCTGAGAAACTTCTTTGTGTTCTGTGAAATCATCTCACAGTGTTACAGCTTTCCACTCAAGAAGCCTTTCCCTAAGACAGTTCTTGTGGAATTGGCAAAGTGATATTTTGGAGCCCATAGAGGACTATGGTGAAAAAGCAAATATCCTCAGATTAAATCTGGAAAGAAGCTTTCTGAGAAACTGCTTAGTGTTCTGTTAATTCATCTCACAGAGTTATATCTGTATTTCCTGGATCTCTTGGCTAGCCTTATTTCTGTGGAATCTGAGAACAGATATTTCGGATCCCTTTGAAGACTATAGGGCCAAAGGAAATATCCTCCGATAACAAAGAGAAAGAAGCTTTCTGAGAAACTTCTTTGTGTTCTGTGAAATCATCTCACAGAGTTACAGCATTCTCCTCAAGAAGCCTTTCGCTAAGACAGTTCTTGTGGAATTGGCAAAGAGATATTTGGAAGCCCATAGGGGCTATGGTGAAAAAGGTAATACCTGAGATGAAATCTGGAAAGAAGCTTTCTGAGAAGCTGCTCTGTTATGTGTGACTTCCACTCACAGAGTTACATCTGTATTTCGTGGATCTCTTTGCTAGCCTTATTTCTGTGGAATCTGAGAACAGATATTTCGGATCCCTTTGAAGACTATAGGGCCAAAGGAAATATCCTCCGATAACAAAGAGAAAGAAGCTTTCTGAGAAACTTCTTTGTGTTCTGTGAAATCATCTCACAGAGTTACAGCTTTCCCCTCAAGAAGCCTTTCGCTAAGACGGTTCTTGTGGAATTGGCAAAGGGATATTTGGAAGCACATAGAGGGCTATGGTGAAAAAGGAAATATCCTCAGATGAAATCTGGAAAGAAGCTTTCTGAGAAACTGTTCTGTGATGTGTGACTTCCACTCACAGAGTTACATCTGTATTTCGTGGATCTCTTTGCTAGCCTTATTTCTGTGGAATCTGAGAACAGATATTTCGGATCCCTTTGAAGACTATAGGGCCAAAGGAAATATCCTCCGATAACAAAGAGAAAGACGCTGTCTGAAAACTTCTTTGTGTTCTGTGAAATCATCTCACAGAGTTACAGCTTTCCCCTCAAGAAGCCTTTCGCTTAGACAGTTCTTGTGGATTTGGCAAAGGGATATTTGCAAGCCCATAGAGGGCTATGCTGAAAAGGGAAATATCCTCAGATGAAATCTGGAAGGAAGCTTTCTGAGAAACTGCTCTGTGATGTGTGACTTCCACTCACAGAGTTACATCTGTATTTCCTGGATCTCTTTGCTAGCCTTATTTCTGTGGAATCTGAGAACAGATATTTCGGATCCCTTTGAAGACTATAGGGCCAAAGGAAATATCCTCCGATAACAAAGAGAAAGAAGCTTTCTGAGAAACTTCTTTGTGTTCTGTCAAATCATCTCACAGAGTTACAGCTTTCCCCTCAAGAAGCCTTTCGCTAAGACATTTCTTGTGGAATTGGCAAAGGGATATTTGGGAGCCTATAGAGGCCTATGGTGAAAAAGGAAATATCCTCAGATGAAATCTGGAAAGAAGCTTTCTGAGAAACTGCTTAGTGTTCTGTTAATTCATCTCACAGAGTTACTTCTGTATTTCGTGGATCTCTTGGCTAGCCTTATTTCTGTGGAATCTGAGAACAGATATTTCGGATCCCTTTGAAGACTATAGGGCCAAAGGAAATATCCTCCGATAACAAAGAGAAATAAGCTTTCTGAGAAACTTCTTTGTGTTCTGTGAAATCATCTCACAGAGTTACAGCTTTCCCTTCAAGAAGCCTTTCGCTAAGACAGTTCTTGTGGAATTGGCAAAGTGATATTTGGAAGCCCATAGAGGCCTATGGTGAAAAAGGAAATATCCTCAGATGAAATGTGGAAAGAAGCTTTCTGAGAAACTGCTCTGTCATGTGTGACTTCCACTCACAGAGTTACATCTGTATTTCGTGGATCTCTTTGCTAGCCTTATTTCTGTGGAATCTGAGAACAGATATTTCGGATCCCTTTGAAGACTATAGGGCCAAAGGAAATATCCTCCGATAACAAAGAGAAAGAAGCTTTCTGAGAAACTTCTTTGTGTTCTGTGAAATCATCTCACAGTGTTACAGCTTTCCACTCAAGAAGCCTTTCCCTAAGACAGTTCTTGTGGAATTGGCAAAGTGATATTTTGGAGCCCATAGAGGACTATGGTGAAAAAGCAAATATCCTCAGATTAAATCTGGAAAGAAGCTTTCTGAGAAACTGCTTAGTGTTCTGTTAATTCATCTCACAGAGTTACATCTGTATTTCCTGGATCTCTTGGCTAGCCTTATTTCTGTGGAATCTGAGAACAGATATTTCGGATCCCTTTGAAGACTATAGGGCCAAAGGAAATATCCTCCGATAACAAAGAGAAAGAAGCTTTCTGAGAAACTTCTTTGTGTTCTGTGAAATCATCTCACAGAGTTACAGCATTCTCCTCAAGAAGCCTTTCGCTAAGACAGTTCTTGTGGAATTGGCAAAGAGATATTTGGAAGCCCATAGGGGCTATGGTGAAAAAGGTAATACCTGAGATGAAATCTGGAAAGAAGCTTTCTGAGAAGCTGCTCTGTTATGTGTGACTTCCACTCACAGAGTTACATCTGTATTTCGTGGATCTCTTTGCTAGCCTTATTTCTGTGGAATCTGAGAACAGATATTTCGGATCCCTTTGAAGACTATAGGGCCAAAGGAAATATCCTCCGATAACAAAGAGAAAGAAGCTTTCTGAGAAACTTCTTTGTGTTCTGTGAAATCATCTCACAGAGTTACAGCTTTCCCCTCAAGAAGCCTTTCGCTAAGACAGTTCTTGTGGAATTGGCAAAGGTATATTTGGGAGCCCATAGAGGCCTATGGTGAAAAAGGAAATATCCTCAGATGAAATCTGGAAAGAAGCTTTCTGAGAAACTGCTTAGTGTTCTGATAATTCAACTCACAGCGTTACATCTGTATTTCGTGGATCTCTTTGCTAGCCTTATTTCTGTGGAATCTGAGAACAGATATTTCGGATCCCTTTGAAGACTATAGGGCCAAAGGAAATATCCTCCGATAACAAAGAGAAAGAAGCTTTCTGAGAAACTTCTTTGTGTTCTGTGAAATCATCTCACAGAGTTACAGCTTTCCCCTCAAGAAGCCTTTCGCTAAGACAGTTCTTGTGGAATTGGCAAAGGTATATATGGGAGCCCATAGAGGCCTAAGGTGAAAAAGGAAATATCCTCAGATGAAATCTGGAAAGAAGCTTTCTGAGAAACTGCTTAGTGTTCTGTTTATTCATCTCACAGAGTTACATCTGTATTTCCTGGATCTCTTGGCTAGCCTTATTTCTGTGGAATCTGAGAACAGATATTTCGGATCCCTTTGAAGACTATAGGGCCAAAGGAAATATCCTCCGATAACAAAGAAAAAGAAGCTTTCTGAGAAACTTCTTTGTGTTCTGTGAAATCATCTCACAGAGTTACAGCTTTCCCCTCAAGAAGCCTTTCGCTAAGACAGTTCTTGTGGAATTGGCAAAGGGATATTTGGAAGCCCATAGAGGGCTATGGTGAAAAAGGAAATATCCTCAGATGAAATCTGGAAAGAAGCTTTCTGAGAAACAGTTCTGTGATGTGTGACTTCCACTCACAGAGTTACATCTGTATTTCGTGGATCTCTTTGCTAGCCTTATTTCTGTGGAATCTGAGAACAGATATTTCGGATCCCTTTGAAGACTATAGGGCCAAAGGAAATATCCTCCGATAACAAAGAGAAAGACGCTGTCTGAGAAACTTCTTTGTGTTCTGTGAAATCATCTCACAGAGTTACAGCTTTCCCCTCAAGAAGCCTTTCGCTTAGACAGTTCTTGTGGAATTGGCAAAGGGATATTTGGAAGCCCATAGAGGGCTATGCTGAAAAGGGAAATATCCTCAGATGATATCTGGAAAGAAGCTTTCTGAGAAACTGCTCTGTGATGTGTGACTTCCACTCACAGAGTTACATCTGTATTTCGTGGATCTCTTTACTAGCCTTATTTCTGTGGAATCTGAGAACAGATATTTCGGATCCCTTTGAAGACTATAGGGCCAAAGGAAATATCCTCCGATAAAAAAGAGAAAGAAGCTTTCTGAGAAACTTCTTTGTGTTCTGTGAAATCATCTCACAGAGTTACAGCTTTCCATTCAAGGAGCCTTTCGCTAAGACAGTTCTTGTGGAATTGGCAAAGTGATATTTGGGAGCCCATAGAGGATTATGGTGAAAAAGGAAATATCCTCAGATGAAATCTGGAAAGAAGCTTTCGGAGAAACTGCTTAGAGTTCTGTTAATTCATCTCACAGAGTTACATCTGTATTTCGTGGATCTCTTTGCTAGCCTTTTTTCTGTGGAATCTGAGAACAGATATTTCGGATCCCTTTGAAGACTATATGGCCAAGGAAATATCCTCCGATAACAAAGGGAAAGAAGCTTTCTGAGAAACTTCTTTGTGTTCTGTGAAATCATCTCACAGAGTTACATCTTTCCCCTCAAGAAGCCTTTCGCTAAGACAGTTCTTGTGGAATTGGCAAAGGGATATTTGGAAGCCCATAGAGGGCTATGGTGAAAAAGGAAATATCCTCAGATGAAATCTGGAAAGAAGCTTTCTGAGAAACTGCTCTGTGATGTGTGACTTCCACTCACAGAGTTACATCTGTATTTCCTGGATCTCTTTGCTAGCCTTATTTCTGTGGAATCTGAGAACAGATATTTCGGATCCCTTTGAAGACTATAGGGCCAAAGGAAATATCCTCCGATAACAAAGAGAAAGAAGCTTTCTGAGAAACTTCTTTGTGTTCTGTGAAATCATCTCACAGAGTTACAGCTTTCCCCTCAAGAAGCCTTTCGCTAAGACAGTTCTTGTGGAATTGGCAAAGGTATATTTGGGAGCCCATAGAGGCCAATGGTGAAAAAGGAAATATCCTCAGATGAAATCTGGAAAGAAGCTTTCTGAGAAACTGCTTAGTGTTCTGTTTATTCATCTCACAGAGTTACCTCTGTATTTCCTGGATCTCTTGGCTAGCCTTATTTCTGTGGAATCTGAAAACAGATATTTCGGATCCCTTTGAAGACTATAGGGCCAAAGGAAATATCCTCCGATAACAAAGAGAAAGAAGCTTTCTGAGAAACTTCTTTGTGTTCTGTGAAATCATCTCACAGAGTTACAGCTTTCCCCTCAAGAAGCCTTTCGCTAAGACAGTTCTTGTGGAATTGGCAAAGGGATATTTGGAAGCCCATAGAGGGCTATGGTGAAAAAGGAAATATCCTCAGATGAAATCTGGAAAGAAGCTTTCTGAGAAACTGTTCTGTGATGTGTGACTTCCACTCACAGAGTTACATCTGTATTTCGTGGATCTCTTTGCTAGCCTTATTTCTGTGGAATCTGAGAACAGATATTTCGGATCCCTTTGAAGACTATAGGGCCAAAGGAAATATCCTCCGATAACAAGTAGAAAGACGCTGTCTGAAAACTTCTTTGTGTTCTGTGAAATCATCTCACAGAGTTACAGCTTTCCCCTCAAGAAGCCTTTCGCTTAGACAGTTCTTGTGGATTTGGCAAAGGGATATTTGGAAGCCCATAGAGGGCTATGCTGAAAAGGGAAATATCCTCAGATGAAATCTGGAAGGAAGCTTTCTGAGAAACTGCTCTGTGATGTGTGACTTCCACTCACAGAGATACATCTGTATTTCCTGGATCTCTTTGCTAGCCTTATTTCTGTGGAATCTGAGAACAGATATTTCGGATCCCTTTGAAGACTATAGGGCCAAAGGAAATATCCTCCGATAACAAAGAGAAAGAAGCTTTCTGAGAAACTTCTTTGTGTTCTGTCAAATCATCTCACAGAGTTACAGCTTTCCCCTCAAGAAGCCTTTCGCTAAGACATTTCTTGTGGAATTGGCAAAGGGATATTTGGGAGCCTATAGAGGCCTATGGTGAAAAAGGAAATATCCTCAGATGAAATCTGGAAAGAAGCTTTCTGAGAAACTGCTTAGTGTTCTGTTAATTCATCTCACAGAGTTACTTCTGTATTTCGTGGATCTCTTCGCTAGCCTTATTTCTGTGGAATCTGAGAACAGATATTTCGGATCCCTTTGAAGACTATAGGGCCAAAGGAAATATCCTCCGATAACAAAGAGAAATAAGCTTTCTGAGAAACTTCTTTGTGTTCTGTGAAATCATCTCACAGAGTTACAGCTTTCCCTTCAAGAAGCCTTTCGCTAAGACAGTTCTTGTGGAATTGGCAAAGTGATATTTGGAAGCCCATAGAGGCCTATGGTGAAAAAGGAAATATCCTCAGATGAAATGTGGAAAGAAGCTTTCTGAGAAACTGCTCTGTGATGTGTGACTTCCACTCACAGAGTTACATCTGTATTTCGTGGATCTCTTTGCTAGCCTTATTTCTGTGGAATCTGAGAACAGATATTTCGGATCCCTTTGAAGACTATAGGGCCAAAGGAAATATCCTCCGATAACAAAGAGAAAGAAGCTTTCTGAGAAACTTCTTTGTGTTCTGTGAAATCATCTCACAGTGTTACAGCTTTCCACTCAAGAAGCCTTTCCCTAAGACAGTTCTTGCGAAATTGGCAAAGTGATATTTTGGAGCCCATAGAGGACTATGGTGAAAAAGCAAATATCCTCAGATTAAATCTGGAAAGAAGCTTTCTGAGAAACTGCTTAGTGTTCTGTTAATTCATCTCACAGAGTTACATCTGTATTTCCTGGATCTCTTGGCTAGCCTTATTTCTGTGGAATCTGAGAACAGATATTTCGGATCCCTTTGAAGACTATAGGGCCAAAGGAAATATCCTCCGATAACAAAGAGAAAGAAGCTTTCTGAGAAACTTCTTTGTGTTCTGTGAAATCATCTCACAGAGTTACAGCATTCTCCTCAAGAAGCCTTTCGCTAAGACAGTTCTTGTGGAATTGGCAAAGAGATATTTGGAAGCCCATAGGGGCTATGGTGAAAAAGGTAATACCTGAGATGAAATCTGGAAAGAAGCTTTCTGAGAAGCTGCTCTGTTATGTGTGACTTCCACTCACAGAGTTACATCTGTATTTCGTGGATCTCTTTGCTAGCCTTATTTCTGTGGAATCTGAGAACAGATATTTCGGATCCCTTTGAAGACTATAGGG